>NC_057862.1:62613609-63813609 GCF_019393635.1 Dromiciops gliroides | reverse complement strand
ATGAGGCCTTTTCAGGGCTGCTCATCCACCTTTGTGTCCACCTTTCACCCAACTCTCACCTGTGGCTCCAAGGTAATGAAGCATATACAGCAGCCACACCCCAGTAAACTGTCTAGGCAGATGGGCTAACCCAGGTTGAGGGCAACCAACAGGCCTTAAACCTATTGGTGAGTTAGGGGAGGTGTCTACCCCAAGAATGTGAAGACTTCCCCAGGTGGAATGGGCAGATGAGAATAATTTGTTCCAACTGTCATGAAGGCAGCTTAAATAGATGCTGTGGAGCACTTAGAGCTTGATCAGACATCCAAGATGCTCATCCATTGCATGCCAGGCCATTGCCAGTCATCCTGACTTTTGTCTTGCCACTAGCTTTCAATGACTGCAGGAGAGAGTAAGGTTAACAATTTTGTGCAACCCTGTCTCACATAAACCCAAGTCAAGACATCACCCGTAATATCACTGATCCTGTCCACTGATCATCACACTGTGCTTAGAACTTTACAAATATTATCTCATTTGATCCTGTGCAATTACAACTGAGGAAACTGAGACAATGCATTTAAGTGGCTTGCCCAGGGTCACAAACTAGTAAGTATAAGAGGCTAGATTTGAACTCAGGTTTTCCTAACTCCAGGCCCAGTGCAGACAGAGAACAAGAGGGATAAAGAAATCATGTAGATGTAGATGCAAATGTATATATGTATACACACACACACACACACACACACACGTCTTTGTGTGTGTGTGTGTGTGTGTGTGTGTACCTCTCAAGGCTCAGTACTTTTAAGTTGGCATATTACCCAGAACAAAGGCAAACTCTGAACCAGGAGAAACACAAGTTATTTCCCAGCTTAAGCTCTTTGACGTAGAAAGCATCACCTTCATTCCCTCTCTCCCAGCAAACATCCTATGGAGCTAAACATCTGACAACAGCAGAGGTCAGAGATGCCCAAGTCAAGGGAGGACTAGAGCATAATGTCCTTATCATGATTGCAATCTTGATGAAAAGGAAACATAAGCTGTATGCGTGGTATGTATCTGCATCAAGGAAGTTGTCAGAGGAAAGAACTTATCCTCTTACAACCCTGGAGGAGTAGAGAGGGAGAACAGCCTTGCTTTCATTAGCAAATACTTGGAAGTAGAAGACTGGGTGACTTGTGAGCTTTGTCTTCAGTGTGGATTTTTTTTTCCCTTTCAGAGCCCTCATCTTCACTGCCTCTCTGCTGAACAACCCACTGCTTTGCTCTTGGGAAACCATGTGAAATTCAATCACATTGAGTGTAAATGATTGCTAACAGATTAATGTACTTATCCCAGGGGAATCAAAGCCTTTATGTAGGAATTTCAGGCATCAGCTGCAGGGTAGAAGTGTGTGTGTGTGTGTGTGTGTGTGTGTGTGTGTGTGTGTGTGTGTGTGTGTGTGTGTGTGTGTGTGTGTGTGTGTGTGTGTAAAGAAATTGGACCTTCCCCAACTCCTAGAATCATACTAATGTAACCTGTGGCCCAACAACACAAGTTCTGAGCTTACATACCCCCAGTTCAATTATGGTGGTCCCCCTCCCCATATCATTTCTATTTGTCCTGGTTTCCCTTTGCCCAGTTTCCTCTGGAAACCTCAGAATCTATGAACTAGGTCTCCAAAGAGTCGGTCAACCAGTTAACAAGCATTTATTAAATTCATTCTATGTGCCGGGCACTGTGCATAGGGAACAAGGTCCTGTGCAAGTGCTCAAGGTAACAATGTATATTGGATATGATAGCCTTTGTTATTCTCCACAGGAAATTCAAAACAACAATAAAGGACCCATAGCAACCCATGAATAGTGAATGTAGTTCTCTACATATTTAGGACAATTCATGAAATTACAGGATTTAGAAGGAGAAGGGAATTTAGGAATCATCCAGTCCAAGTCTCTCCTTTTACAGATAAGGAAACTGAGTCTGAGAGAGATTGTGTTTGCCCAAGGTCACACAGTAGCAGAGGGAGAATTTTAATCTAGGCCCTTTGATTATGAATCCCGTGATCCTCCCTCCATATCATGCTGATTAATGGTGATGATTACAATAATAGCTAACATTTATATAGTGCCTTTAATTTGCAAAGCAATTAGCATATGCTAACCTCATTTGATCCTCACAACAACCCTGTGAGGTTGGTAGATGCTATTATTATCTTCATTTCACAGAGGAAAAAATGGAAATGGACAGACATGAAGTGACTTGCCCAGGGTCACACAATCAGACTCTGCCAAAGGGGTCTCATGTCCGAGGCAGGATTTTAACTAGGTCATCTAGTTCAGAGCAGAGTCTTTGTATAATGGAATAGGAATTTTCTTGAAGGCAGTGGGCCAGGAGGTAGAAAAGAAGTTTTGAGAGAGAAGACATCAAGTGTAAGCTTTAACTACTTCACACTTTTGCCAGCATAGTCTCCCACACATATATCCCCTTCTATGAAAGGAAAGACATAATTGTTTAAAGACATTCTCTGTCACCTACAACCCCAGCTGCCACCACCAGACTCCTAGGAAGCAGCTGAAGACTGAGTCAAAATCACTAAGAGATGGTGAAAACCACCCTCTCTGGCCATCACCCCTTCCCCCTCCTCATTCTGGGGTTTATTTATCCACAACTTCTCCCCAGGGAACCCAGTTCCCTAACTCTATGACTGGATTCATGACTCCAAATGAGGTTGCTATCTCCATTCCCTGTTTCAAAAGGAAATTATTGTTCACTTATAATTCTGTAATTACTTTTCAGAAGCAGATGCAGTATCCTTTATGAGGAAATAGAAATGACATCCTTCCTCTGCTTTGTGTCAGCTACATTAACCTGAAAGATTCAAGCTTCTCACTTGTGTAGGGGGCCTTTTATTGTCACCTTGTTTAGCAGGCAGTATATGTGCTAATAATCATAATTATGGTAATAGTAGTGATGCTAACAATGATTGTGTGAGTAATCAATCCCAAGGCACTTTTCATTCACAGACAATGGCTTTTCAGACTCTATCTGGGAGGTGTCCCCTCCCCTTCCCTCAGGAAACAAATGCCTCGAATACTTTGGAGCCCTGGATGGTTCAAAGGAGATTTATGGGAAATTCTTCTTCCCAGATGAACCAAGAGTGGGCGTCCACATCATGCCTTCCTAGCACTTAAACACATCTGGCCAGTCAAGAAAGGACAGCTTGACCTTGACCATAGATGATATTTTGCTACTTTTCTTCCAGCGTCTTTCATCTCTCTAAGTTAGGGGTTCATTTTCTGAGGTCTGTGAACTTAAAAAAAAATTCTGATAATTGCATTTCAATATAAGTGGTTTCCTTTGTAATCCTGTGTGTTTTCTTTATGCATGTAAAATGATGATTCTGAGGAGGGTCCGTAGGGTCCTTAATACAGAAAAAGTTTAGAACCCCTGGTTTAGAATGTACAAAAAACATGCCAGGGGCAGCTAGGTGGCACAATGGATAGAGCACCAGCCCTGGAGTCAGGAGTACCTGAGTTCAAATCCGGCCTCAGAACATTGACACTTACTAGCTGTGTGACCCTGGGGAAGTCACTTAACCCCAATTGCCTCACCAAAATAAAAAGATGCCAAGGTGGCAGATAGGGTTGAAAAGATGTCCCTATTCCAGTCACCTAAGGCCTCACTTATGAGCAGAAGATTTAGGCATTCATTCCCTTCTTCATTTTGTTCATTCAGTAACTTCATTCATTTTAAAAGTGTTTATGGAGTGTTGACCATGTACGGTGGGCTAGGTGCTGGGCACCTTCTGACTGATTAGCTAAGGGGAATGATTTGTTAGAGGCACCCCTCCTCCAAAGGGGACCTCAGAAACTTTTTCATTCTAGATCACATCAGTCCTGGAATCCACACTTCAGAAGTACCATCTGCCCCCTGTAAGCCCCACCTCTAATTGGATGGCTCCTCCTAGAACCTCCATATGAGAAAGACATCCCAGCTAGTCATCTCTTCATTCCCTCCCAGGCTTTACTTCTCTAGACTTTTCCATCATGGTCCTGCCACACACCTTCTTCCTCCCCCACTCCCTCTTCAGCTTCCTTTTACCTATTATCTTTCCCATTAGAATGTAAGCTCCTTGAGGGCAGGGGCTGTCTTTCCTTTTCCTTTTATTTGGATTCTTGGCACTTAGCACAGTGCCAGGCATATAGTAAGCACTTCATAATTTCTTGTTGACTGACTTTATCTTGGTTATAGTCTTTCTAGGTTAGAGCTTAAAGGAACTTTGATATGTGGAAGAGACAATAAACATTCTCTAGAAAATCAAAGGAAAGAATCATTATGAGTTAGAGGAGGTAAGGGAAGCTTCCTGGAAGAGGCAGATCTGACACTTGGCCCTGAAGGGTCATTAGAATTGGAACCTCTCATCTTTTAGATGAGAGCTGGATGCCCAGTTCTTTGGGGTGATATCAAAGGGATTCAGACAGGTAAGTAGGTAGGTCGGTTTACCAGCATTTATGAAGTGCCTACTATGTACCAGACACTGTGCTAGGTCTTGGCAATACAAATGCTGCTGTTGCTGTTGTTTGTCCATATTCAAAGAGGACCAGTGACGTCATGGGATGATTTCTTGATTTGTGCATGAATTGGATTTGAGTGAAACAGAGTTGCACGAAGTCATCAGCTTCACTCTCTCCTCCAGAGACATTAAAGTCCAGTGGCAAGATAAAAGTAAGGACAACTGGCAATGACCCGAGATGCAGTGGATGACCCTGGTATCCTTGATGCTGGACCAAGTTCTAAATGTTCCATGGCACCTGCTTACGCTGCCTTCATGGCTCGTTGTAACAAATTGTTCAGTCACCCATTCTACCAGAGGAAGTGTTCATATACTTGGGGTAGACAATGCTCCTAACTTACCAATGGGCTTGAGACATTTAGGTTACCCTTAACCTGGTTTAGCCTGTCTGCGGACAGGTTGGGGAGGGGGTGGCCACTAAGCATGCTACAGCTTCTTGGAGCCACAGTGGAGAGTTGAGTGCCAGGTAGAAACCAAAGGTAAATGAGCAGCCCTGAAAAGGGTTCAGCAAGCCCTCACACCAGAGGTGCTAGTCCTCCTTGAACATCCCATACACCCCTGGTGATACAAATACAAACAAAAAGAAAGACAATCCCCTTGGGCACCTGGGTGGCACATCCCGCAAAAAGAAAAGAAAAGAAAAAAGAAAGACAGTCCCTGTCCTGAAGGAACTTACATACTAATAAAACAGAGTTCGAGTGACGTGGGGAGGGAGAAAGTACCCACAAAGACACATGAGGAAGTCCAGAAAGTTAGAAACCCAGCTTCTATCTGTGGAGGAAAGGGAATGAAGGATAGACATGACGGGCCCCTGTCCAAAACAGAGGCCTAGGAAGAAATTTACGATGAGAGAAGGCAGAGTAGAGGATGTTACAGAATGAGACAGCTATTGGGGCATGATAAAGAAGTTCAGGGAGTCAGAACCAGAGCTGGGAGATAAAAGAAGAATGGATGGACTGGGACACTCATCAAAATGAAGGCACTTCATTTTAAAAGAAAATTCTGGTCAGGACAACATTTAGGCCAAAGGAACAAGATGCTAATATTTGATCAGTATCTGAGGCGGTGGAATAGAGTACTTGGGGTCCAGTAAACTCAGGTTGGAATCCTGTCTCTGACAGGACTTGACTGTGAACAAAATGCTTAACCTCCGAGCCTCAGTTTACCTATCTGTAAAATGGGGCCAATCATATTTGTAGTACCTAACTACACAGGGTAGTTGTGAGGCTCCAGTGAGATCATGGATGCAACTATAAAGGACTTTGCATACTTTAAGGTGCTACATAAATGCACATTATTATTATCTGGGTAGGAGAAAGATTTGGGGGCAGGGCAGGTGTATCTTGAAAGCAGCCCACTAAAAGTGATTATACCTACTCTGCCTCTGCAAAAGCAGCCCAGTTCACTCCCATCCAGGAGTATTTATCAAATGCCTAATTGAGTGTAGCTGTGGTGGGTGCCCTACCAAGTGAACATTAATTACACTTTTTAGATGAGCTTCTTCCCCCCCCCCTCCCCAGCTCATACTACAAGCCTGGAAGATGGTGAAGGAAATTACTCACGGATTCAGCCAAGGAGTTTGGGGAACATCCTTCTTAATGAAGCATTAGTTTCACTTAGCATTCCATAATTTTTTTCCACAAATGCAAATTAAAAATATATTTGGAAGTTCTATGAGCAAGTGCTCCACAATTATGGGGATGAGGAGAGATGAGAAACAAGGGGTCGAAATATGGGGAAAAGTGGCTCCTTTCTTGTCTGTCAGTGGATAACAAAGTGGTGCTAAAGAGACAGCAGCCAGAAACCTGCAAAGTGATAAAGGAAGGAACATTTTCCCCATTACTATCCTAAGCTCCTGCTAAATTGCTGAGTTTTCTCATTTAAATAAAATGCATCTTAATACAATTAGAATTAATGACTTTCCCCCTCCAATGTTTATGCTCCCAAGCTAGCTGCTAATTTGTCCCCTTGCTTGCCTTAGAGGGAGAATGTGTGAGAGGACACTGTCCCTGAGGCCAACCAGGCAGCAAGCAGAGAGGCCTTTGTCCCCTCTCTCCCTCACTCTCATTTTCACGGTTTCTGAAGAATAGCCAATGGCAGAAATGCTTCCCTTTTGTTAACATTTTTACAATTTTCATTTGAAGAGAACTGAGAACAGTCCATCCAGGAGCAATGTACAAAAGGACTGGAATCTGGGCTCTCCCAATTAATTTAAATTGGCAAATGTCTCCTAGAGAAGAGAAAAGACACTCAAAACCTAAAACTAAAATTAGGGAGGGGAATGGTCTGGAATATAATTGCTCTAGCACAGGAGTTCATAAACTTATTTCTTTTTAATATTTCAATAATTTTATTTCAATTACATTGGTTTCTTTTGTAATCCTCTTTATTTTACAAAATGCATTTAAAAAACATCATTTGGAGATGAGATTCATAAGCTTCACCAGACTGTCAAGAGGGGGAGGGGGAAAGGAAGTAATGGAGGGACATCCACAACAAAAAGTTAAGAACCCTTACTCTAGCATTTGTTTGTTGATTCAAATCAATTATTTCAACAAACTCTTATTAAGTGCTTATTCTTTTCAAGGCAGAATAATGTAGTAGATAGGGCAGCTAAATGGTCTGCTGGATAGAATACCAGGCCTGAAGTCAAAAAGATTCATCTTCATGAGTTCAAATCTGACCTCAGACACTTACTGACTGTGTAATGCTAGACAAGTCACTTATACCTGTTTGCCTCAGTTTCCTCACCTGTAAAATAAGCTGGAGAAGGAAATAGCAAACTATTCCAGTATCTTTGCCAAGAAACAAACAAAACAAAAAAACAACCCCCCCAAAAAAAAACAAATGGAGTCACAGAGTCACATGACTGAAAATGACTGAACAGCAATGTAGTAGATTCAATGTAGGTGGCTTCAGAGTTAGAAAGACAATTTAAGTCCCACTTCTTGACACATACTGTGTGAAGGGAGCAGGTTACTTGGTCTCTCAGTTGCCCAAACAATACTTTAATACTCTAGGTTTCAAAGAAGGTGCTGATATTGAAGGAAGGATTCCTCACTTAGAGTCTCCAACAGCCACGAAATTACATGTCTGATTTTTTTTCTTTAATGTTCAAGGCTTTGGGAGAAAGTCATCCTTGTGCTAAGTATAGGAAGACAAATGAAACTGTCCCTGCCCTCAAGGAGTTTATGTTCTAAGATAAACATGTTCACAGAACAGTAAATATAAACTAAATACACAAATTTCAAGAAAAAACACTGACAACTGGGGAGGCAGGGGTTCAGGAAGTCTCCTGTAAGAAGTCACATCAAAACTGTATTTCTTTTCAAGGCAGAATCCCAGTTGGACCAAACCATAGGTATTTTCTAGAAAACACAAGAAAGGAACTGGGGCAATGAATGACCAAACCATGCCCAGATAGGGTCACAAAGTAAGCTGTGTCCCTTCTATCCACTAGAAGCCCCCTTCCTTTGCTGATAAGCTGAAGAATGAGGTAGTCCTGAGAAATCCTGACTCTAACCCCTAAACACACTCTCTATTCCCATCCATAAACAAAGGGACCTTGCAAGCCCAGGCCTCCTTATTTCCCTTTAGGGTCTCCAAGCCTTTCAGAAAGTGAGATGAAAGGGGATATCCCTGGCATCATCAGGACATACCCTCCTGCTTGCTTCCCAATCAAAGATAATTGGTCAAAGGGTAATAAGTAAAGTCATCAGTCACACAATGGATAGGAAAGAGAAAAAGAATGAATGGGGGCAGATGGTTTTGTATATAATAAGACACATCACCAGACCTTAGAGTCCTCAACTAAATAGCAACTAATTATTGAATAAATGTTTTTCAAACTATTGAGGATATCAGTCTTGACCAAAAGTTTAAAAAAATTTTTGGTCTCAAGATCTTTTACCCTCTTAAAATTTGAGACACTGCCTCCCCACAAAGAACTTTGGCTTATGTGGGTCATAAAAAAATCAATATTTACCATATTTAAAATTAAAACATCTCAGTATGATTATGAAAATCATTTTGACCTCCCAGACACCCTGACAACATCTAAGGAAGACTCGGAATCCCTGGACCACACTTTGAGAACCATTGGTCAGGATAGTAGTTCCTGTGAAAAAAATCTTATGCTCAATACTAGTCAATAGTAAGACACCGCAGATTAAAAAAAAAAAAAGCTAAAATAATGTGAGTATTCTTTGAGAAACATGATGAAGAGGGAAATGAAAGTCCTCCTGATTAAACCCAGTCCAGAGTATTGTGCTAGGTTCTAGGTGGCTCTTTTTAGAAAGAACATTGACAAGCTAGAGAATGTCTAGAAGAAAGCACTGATAACAGCTGTTTTATCTATTTGAAGGGCTATCATGCTAAAAGATGTCATGGAGTTCCAAAGGACTCATGATGGACAAGGCTCTCCACATAACTATGGAGTCTGAATGTAGATCAAGGCACATTACTTTCATTTTTTTCATTTTATTGTTTTTTTTCTTTCTTGTATTTTTTCCTTTTGTTCTGATTTTGCTCTCACATGACTAATGTGGAAATATTTTTTAACATGATTGTAATATATAACCTATATCATATTGCTTACTGTCTTGGGGGGGCAGAGAAAAATTTTGAACCCAACATCTTACAAAAATGAATGTTGGAGAGGGGCAGCTGGGTGGTACAGTGGATAAAGCACTGGCCCTGAATTCAGGAGGACCTGAATGCGAATTTGAATTTGACCTCAGACACTTGACACTTACTAGCTGTGTGACCCTAGGCAAGTCACTTAACCCTCATTGCCCCACACAGAAGAAGAAGAAGAAGAAGAAGAAGAAGAAGAAGAAGAAGAAGAAGCAGTAGTAGTGGCTATTATTATTAACCAAGTTATTAACCAAGAGTACCATGGCCTGCTTGAAGAAGTGGTGGCTTGAAGTGAAGGCTATCTGATCACTTGCTGGGGAAACAATAGAGAACATTCCTATGAAGGTATTGGGCCAGAATGCCCCTAAGATCCCTTCCAATTCTGTCACTAAGTAATACATCTTGCAAGATGTTATGCTAGGCCTCACCTTATAAAAAAGTCTAAAACAGAGTCCTAGCCCTTTAGGAGTTTACAATCTATGGGGAGAAGAGAGAGGAGACTTTCAAAACTATGCCTCGCACTACTTTTTTTTTTTTTTTTGCTGGGCAATGGGGGTTAAGTGACTTGCCCAGGGTCACACAGCTAGTAAGTCAAGTGTCTGAGGCCGGATTTGAACTCAGGTACTCCTGAATCCAAGGCCGGTGCTTTATCCATTGTGCCACCTAGCCGCCCCCCTCGCACTACATTTTTGCAAGTATCAAGGCCAACTGCCCTTTCTCTTACTCCCCCAGATACATAGGCTAAGTAGAAAGAGTTAACATATTCCTTACTCCCCACTTTCAAACTCTCATTCTGAAAGACACTTTAATCTCTATTTGCCTCAGTTTCCTCAACTGTAAAATGGGGATAATAATAGCACCCACCTCACAGAGTTGTTTGTGAGGATCAAATGCCATCATATTTGGAAAGCCCTTTGTGTAATGGCTAGCACAAAGGAGATACTATATAAATGCTTAGTCCAGTTGTCCCTTCCATTTCCTTGTTCAGATCTTCCCTCTGCTACCACCTCTCAACAACCATCTCTCTTCCTTTGAAGTTTATTCCATCCTACTGATATCCTTGTTGCCATCTTGTATAGACTTTCTGGCTCCCTGTGCTCCTCCCTGATATATTCAGGACCTGGCTCATGACCTTCTTCTCCACTGCAATCCCTTCCTACTCCCAATCATGCTGGTCTTCCATTTCTTCAACCTTCTCAACTCCCATGACCTCCATCTCCAGACTACTCTGACTGCCCATGGGAGTATTCACACCTTCAACATCCCTTTGCCCCTCTACTCTCCCTCCAGCTTCCATTTCCACCTGAATTTACCCCAGATGCTGGAAATCCTGGCTCTGCTATGGAAATGAATTTGGTGGCTCTAGCAGGAAAAGGTCTAAAAGCTCCAAAGTGTGGACAGAACAAATTGGAAAATCCCACAGGTGAGGACTGCAGCATTCTCTTGTGAATTGCATCAAGCAGCGCCCTGAGGAAATGCAAGACAATTCAAAATCCCCCTCTGGCTATGGCTGTTTCCTCTAGAATCCCAGAACCAGACTGGAGATTCCAGAATGGCACAACCTAAAGAAGCCTTTCGAGTCTGAACCCAATTCATGCACATAATCCTTAGATTCCTGGTATGCTTTTCCCTTTTTTTCTCCTTCTTTTATAAATCAGAAAATTAATTGCCTAGAAAATAGTCTCTTGCACTGAGAAAGCTGAATAAGTTGAATGTATAATTTATATATGGAAATGCAGATGTCAACAGTGTGACAAATTGTCATATAAATATTTTCACAGTTAACATTTTAGGTATCTGTCTTCCCCTCAGAGCAACTGTCACCCAGACTATCTGATTGGTACTCTTGCACTATAAGAAGGGTGGAGCTCAAAAGACTTTTCTATTTTTACCAATTAGTGACAAATCAGGCTGTGTCACCAGCCAAGTCATGTGTAAAAAGAAAAGAGAGAATATAAGAGGAAAGCCAAATTTGCCCCCTAACACATGCAACCTTTACCATAGTTTGTGTATGTACAGGATGATTTTGGATGATTGAAAATATCAGCATAGGGGCAGGCTTCTGTCAAAATCAAAATTCACCACCTCCCTTTGAAAATTGGGAAAAAAATAAAAGATGGGAACAGTACATTTGAGAGGTTATACTTGGACTACAAGCACACTGATACACTGTTGGTGGAACTGTGATGTGATCAAGCCACTCTGGATTTCAATTTAGAATCATATGAGAAAAAGTGACTAAGGTGGCCATACCCTTTGACCCAGTGACTATACAACTAGGCATAAACTGCCTCCCACCTAGGAAGCCAATGATAGAAAGAAAGGTCCAACGAATACTAAAATATCCACAGCCACACTTTTTGTATCAATAAGGAACTGGAAACAAAGTAGATGTCTATCACTTGGAAAAGGTCTGATTGGGGAGAGAGAGAAGGGGAGGAAGAAATTTATGGCATATGAATTCAATGAAATATTACTGCATAATAAAAAATAATAAGGGGTTGAGAGAAATATATCTTTGGAAATGAATGTGACATAAAAACAAAAGATATCAATAAAAATTTAAAGAGAAATGATAAATATGAGAAATTCAGAGAAACATTGGAAAATTTGAATGAGCTGATGGTGAATGAAATGACTATAACCAGGAGAACAATGTACACAATGATTATCATAAAGGAAATGAAAAGATCCCAAAAAGGAAGTTGAACTCTGAATAACAAGAAAAACAACAATCTCAGGACATTCTTCCTCCTTCATTGAAGTTAGGAGACTACTAAAAGACAAAATACTGCAGGCATTGTCAAATAAAGTCACTGTGTCATACTCTTTTTTGCTCACTTAGTTTTCTTTGCCATAGTGGAGGGTTTAATCAATGAGAAAGGGCTAAATTACCATGATCTAAAACCAAAATACATCCATAAAATGTATTTTTAAAAATAAATAAATAGACCTACTCCACTGAAAATGGCTGATTGATTTCTGGAGAGGATTATATATCCTTTTCATTTTACAAAGCACTTTTACATCCATTACTATATCCATTATTAACACTCAATCCATGAAAACACCTATTAAGTGCCTATCATGTGCCAGCCAATACCTCACAACAACGCATTGAAGAAGACAGTCCATTTTATAGATGAAGAAACTGAGGTTTGGATTAACAAAGCAGCATGATGCCATGGAAAGAGCATTCAACTCGAAGTCAGGAGAGATCTGAGTTCAAATTCTATGCTACTTCACAAGTATGAGTTTCCATGACTATAATAAGGGGATGATAACATATCTGTAGTACTTGCTTCCCAGAATTTCATGAGACTCAAATGAGATAATGTATGTTAAGTACTTTGTAAAACTTAAACAGCTATATTCTTGCCAGATATAATTTCCTCCTCCTCCTCCCTCCTCCTCCTCCTCCTCTTCTGGTTCCCATGGATAATAAATAGAAGAATCAGTAGTAAAAATAATAACAATAATGTATGAAAAATGATCTATGTTTTCAATAACATGGGTGCTCCTTTCAAAAATGCAGATCACAGAGCATCCATTCCTCTCATCCTGTGCACCTTTTGTTCATGTCTTCCTAAAAATCCTCCAGGGGGGCGGGTCTATCTAATATGCTGCTGGTCTTCCCACATAATATGTCTTGACGTTATTATTGCTTGATTTATCAAAGCATCAAAGTAAAGCAAGGGCTGTCCATGTCTTATCCCTTTCTCTCACTATATCTCACCTCCTTTTCTGGTTATGCAAAACTATTCATCCTCAAAATGACACCAACTTATGTGGTACTCTGGACAGCTCTTTGATAATATATTTACATTGTTTTGTGCTCATAATCAGAGCCATAACTAGGAGTTACTCCTAAGAAATACTCTCAAGGACATGCATCAAACACTATTAGATCCGATTTGAAAAAACTATTAAAGATGAATGGAAAGGCACCAGAAGATGAGATCAATATCTAGCGAATAGAAAATGTGACTTCCATATCACACGGTTAAATGCAAAAAAAAAATACAGAAAAAAATAATCTAGGAAGGAAAAGTATATTAAAATTTGAGATTACTTTAATCAACAATTAAAAGCAAAAATCAAAAGATCAAGGCAAGGATTTTTAAACTTTTGTGTTGTTGACCCTTTCATAAGGCTGATGATGCCTATAAATTCCTACTCAGAATAATGCTTTAAATGCATAAAATAATGGACTTAAGATTAAAACAGAAACTAATTATGCTGAAATGGTTATCAAAAAATTGGAAATCCAGTTCATGAACCCCTGGGTTAAAGTGAAATAAGAACTCGAGGCAATATAAAGAATAAAATAAACAATTCAATCTCAGTCAAAAACTACAAAGGCTTGAGAAGCAAAGAAATCAGAAGAAAGAAAAACTAGGAAATAGAATTTCTGGTCAAATCTAATTTCAAAAAGCCCAACTCAACAAAAATGTAAGTTGAATCAAATGCAAAACAGGAAACTTTTAGAGCATCTGTGTTGTTGTTGAGTTGAAACAATCATCCTATTCACCTACTCCACTTAAAGTAAGTAACAAAAAGTTATACCCTGATACCTTTGCTGATGAGAATACCTCCACTGAACAAATCAATCAAAGGTATGAGCTGAAAGGTGATAGGAGAGTGTTTGACAGAATTTTAGAGAGATATTTTGTGACAATGTTCCTTATTGTATCACCTTAGTAAGTAGTACAGTGTCTAGAGTCAAGAAGACCTGAATTCAAATATGACTTCAGACCCTAGCTGTGTGACCCTGGGAAAGTCATTTAAACTCTGTTCACCTCCATTTCCTCATCTGTAAAATGGGAATAGTAATTGCACCTACCTCCAATGGTTCTTAAGAGGGCCAACTGAGATATAATTTTTTTTTTGGTGAGGCAATTGGGGTTAAGTGACTTGCCCAGGATCACACAGCTAGTATCAAGTGTCTGAGCTCATATTTGAACTCAGGTCCTCCTGAATCCATGACCAGTGCTCTATCTATTGCACCACCTAGCTGCCCTGAGATATAAATTTTAAAACACAATATAGTGTCTGGCACATAGCACTATAAAAACATTAGGTATTATTATTAAGGCATCTAACTGGTGCCATGAATAGACTACCAGACGTGGAGTCAGGAAGACCTGAGTTCAAATATGACTGCAGATACTTTCTAGCTTTGTGATCCTAGGCCAGTCACTTAACCTTATTTGCCTCAGTTTCCTCATCTATAAAATGAGTTGGAGAAAGAAATGGAAAACCACTTTATTATCTTGGCCAAGAAAACCCCAAATAGGGTCAAGAAGAGTCAGACACAATTGAAATGGCTGAACAACAACAACAAAAAAAAACATTACTATTAAATCTGGCTGAGTAATTTATATGGGAAAAAGCATACTGATGGGGTATGGGGGAGGGGTTGTGACCTTTGGCAAAGACACATACATATACCCAAGCACCCTGGATTCCCCCAGAACACTAAAAGGAGAAGCAGCCTTGCTCTGGGGTCCCAGTCTACCAGTGCAAGTGGAACTTGGAAGATTAGCTGCAGAGCTTTCACCACACATTAATATAATGAACAATAGAATAGTTAACATTAAAAGAAACAACAGAAACTTTAGCTTTTAAAAATTGGAAAGTCATGGGCTCAGATAAAATCCATAATTACTGGTTCTGAAGCTCTACATTAATTAACAGTAAATCTTTCTCTCAGACACAAGCCCAAACTTACCTTTCTTAACAGAAGATATCACATACCTCCAAAAGATCATAATTCCTGTGACTCTTTCAAATATAGGTAAATTAGTTGCTTATTTATTCTATACAAATCATTGATAGCTTACATTATTCAAAAAACCTAAAAAGACTTAAAAGAAAACAATATACTCCTAAAGAGCAGAAATGAGGTCCCAAGGGATGCCAGTGGTCCAAAGCACAACTTATCACCAACTCAATAATTATTGAACAAGCCACCCAAAAGCACAGTAACATTTATAATTCTTTCATTGATTATTCCAAAGCTTTTTAATTCCACACTCATGGCTTATCCTAATTCTACAAATATATAAAATAGACCCAAGTATAGGGAGGATGCTAGATTGTTTAATGCCCACATGGAAACTTGCTCTCAGTTTAAGTCACCAATACGATAACACCCAGTTTTTACTTATGTAAAAACATGTCACCTTCCAGAAAGATGATTTAAGTATTTTATGATTTTTGCCTGGCTTTAAAATCATTGCCAACTTTCCTAAGTAGTAAAGAGTATGTTTTATAAGTTAAAGAAGACGTCGTACCAAAACCTGTTAATCACTTGATGTACTTGGATGACATAAAGTTATTTGGCTCCAAACCCCACCCCCCCAAAAAATCATTAGCCACTCTATCTCATGGAATCTTTCTCTAGTGATAGCAAAATGTAATCTGGACTCTACAAGTACAACATTCTTAAAATATACCAAGGAAAGATAGAGACTGAAGGTTATGCTTGAAGGTCAAATTGAATCAATTGATGAAGATGATACTTAAAAATACCTTGGTCTCCTCTAAGCAAGACGCCAAAGCATAAAGCAATCAACCAATGAATCAATAAAGAAATAAAGAAATGTTTCAGGTATTGAGATTTACTGGTATCCTAAAATAAACATCTGTGCAATACCGATCTTAACATAAACATTTTGAGCTATTAAATGGACCATAACTAATTTGGAAAAGATATAATCCTCCTAAGGAAGTTCTGGAAAGATGAATATTTTCTTGCCAAAAAAAGTAAAAAAAGAAGATTCCTATAAATTCATGGAGTATGTGATAAACAGGTCAAAACCTGACAGAAATACTTTTAGAACAGATAGATATCACTTTACTTTGCAACAGTAATGGTTGACAATAGGTATGTTGAATTTATCTAATGTAACCAAAAGAGGGTTATTTCTAGATGGAACCTGTGAAAAGGTTAAGATTCAAGAACGGAATCAAAAGGCCCTATATTAGCTACCTCTGTATTAACTTAACCAACAATAAGCCAACTGCAAAGTGCTAAACAAATGGAAGAGTTGAACAGATTTGTTTATAAAAACAATAGTTTATGGTAGCAATTGATGACCTGGTGATTGCTACCACAAATTATAGGTGGCTTCATAAGATCAGATATCTCAAACTGAAAGGAACCTCATGGACTATCTAGTCTGACTCCATGTTATGGAAGATCATACTGAGGCATAGGGAAATAGAGTGACTTACCTAAGGTATCAGAGGTAGAATTTGAACCATCACACACACACACACACACACACACATGCATATGTATATATAATACTAAAATATATTAAATTTTATACAAAAAAATATATAAACTACTATGTCTATCTATATGTAGAGATATTCATTTAATAGTATTTTTCCCAATTACATGTAAAGATAGTTTTCAACATTCTTTTTTTTTTTTTTTTGGGCAGGGCAATGAGGGTTAAGTGACTTGCCCAGGGTCACACAGCTAGTGCATGTCAAGTGTCTAAGGCCAAATTCGAACTCAGATCCTTCTGAATCCAGGGTTGGTGTTTTATCCACTGTGCCACCTAGCTGCCCCCACAACATTCATTTTTGTAAGATTTTGAGTTCCAAATTTTTCTCCCTCCTTCCCTTCCCTCCCCCCTTCCTAAGACAGAAAGCAATCTGCTCCGGGTTATACAGTATAATCACAAACATGCTTTCCTAGAATCAAAGATTTAGACGGAGAAAGGATCTCAGAGGCTATCTAGTCTAAGTGCCTAATTTTGCAAATGAGTAACTAAGGCCTAGAGTGGGACAAGGTCACATAGATAGTAAATAGCAAAATTGAGATTCGAACCGAGTCCACTAATTCACAATCTACCACACTTTCCACTATATCATGCTAAATTAGGATGAGTTTCCATCCCAATGCTTTTATTCAATTACATGTTTTCAAACTGATTAAATCTCTCTCTGCAACACTCTACAGACCCTAAACTACAAAAGGATAATGGTCAACTATCACTTTGTCCAGGACCAGAATTATCTTAACGATCAAAAAAAGATGAAGGGAACAAGATGAATAACAACATAGGGAGAGGGACTGCACCTGCACTCTCATAGGGGACTAGCAGATAAGGGAAACCCTTTTACCAATTCAGGTTAGCACCTACTATCTTAGGGAGTTGTTCAGAGAAATGAGAGATTAAATAGCTTGCCCATGATCACACAGCCAGTATTTGTCAGAGGAACGACTTGAACCCAGGTCTTCTGGGCTTCAAGGACAGCTTTCCATCCAGTATTCCACACCACCTCCTTCTTCCAAATAACAATGATCCTAATAATAATAGCTGCCAATGATGGAAACTTTAAGGTTTACAAGTATCAATCATTTCAGTTAAGTAGTACCCAATACTTCTGATTGGTTGTCTACAGTCACATCTCTTCGATGCTACATCTCTTCTATGAAAAGAAAAAGAAAAAATCACCATGGTTTATCCTCGGACACAAACCTTAGGCAGTAGGGTATCTACCTCCCCAGTGGTTTAGTGATTATTCCCCCCCTCCCCAGTCTCTGGGTCTTCTAAACCGATCTCCTTATTCTTAGCTCCCATAGGTTGGAATTGTCCATCGATTCAAGTAGCCTTTGGGAAATTAGGCTCTCGCTCCCCTGCCTAGTCACCCCTTTCCCCCATATTTGGCACTCAAACAGTGCTCAGCAAGAGCTCTGGCTTCTAAAAAGGTCAGCCACAGCCAGACTGCAATAAAATCACGTAAACAAAGCCCTTTGTAGTGGAAAGTGTTCTGTATCCTAGTGCTGCTACCTTCTACCTATATACAGCCATGAGTAAGTGACATAACTTCCTTGGGCTTCAGTTCTCTAACTTCCCTTCCATAACCTGTGACTGTAACCCCCTCAAAAACCAGGTTTCTTACTTTTAATCCTGCCTCCAGGATAAAAGCCAGGAGGAGAGATTTACTATTTGGTTGTGGAGGTGCTAGGGAGCCATGGGGAGTTTATTGAATAGGGAGATGGCATAGTCAGACCTGCACTTTCAGACGATCAGTTTGACAGTTGAGTGGAGGATGAGCTGGGGTAGGGAGAGACTGGATCCAGGGAGCCCATCCAGAAGGCCATTGTATTAGCTCATATATGAAAAGACTTCTCACTGAGATGGGATTTTAGCTGGGACACGAAAGAAGCCAGGAATTGGACGGAACAGCCAGCGCAAATACCTATAGTCAGGAAATGGAGTGTCTTGTTTGAGGAAGAGCAAAGAGGCCAAACTGGATTGTCGAGGACCAGGTGAGGAGTAGTACAGTGTAAGATGATTAGAAAGGTAAGGAGGTGCCAGGTTATTAAGAGCTTTAAAATCCAAACAGAGGATTCCCTGCTTGGTCTCAGAGGTACTAGGGAGCCATGGAAGCTTATCAAATAGGGAGATAACATAGTCAAACTTGTACTTTAGGAAGATTGGTTTGACAGTTGAGTAGAGGATTGTTGGAGTGGGGAGAGACTGTATCCAAGGAGCCCATCCACAAGGCAATTGCACTGATTCAGTCATGAGGTGATGAGGGCCCTCATATTGATCCGGATTCCTATGGAGATCTATTTTAAGTTGACTCTCTTCCCTGCCATAGGTTGTTCCCTTTACCAGAAAAGTACTCCCTTCTCACCTCTGTCCCTTAGAATGCCAAGATTCTTCAAAGCTCAAGTCAAGCCAATTCCTACATGAGACGTTTTCTGATTGCCCCCACCCACCCAGCCAGCTGTTAGTGCCATCCTCACTTCCCCTACCAAAATTACCTGGTTTTTGCTTCATCGATATTGTGTGTTTCTTAATATGCGCACATGTTGTTTGTCCTAATAAGATGTGTGCTCCTTGAGGGCAGGAACACTTTCCTTGTTGTCTTTACATCCTCATCATTTAAAAGAGTGCCTGATGCAGGGCCAAAAAAAACCTGGTTGATTAATCAAGAGTCCAAATTTTGACTTCCCAAGAACAATCCCACATATAACATCATTCCTATGGAATTCACTGCTTCCTGTAGTGTGTATGTGTGTGTGTCTGTGTGTGTGTGTCTGTGTGTGTGTGTGTGTAATACATCTACGTGATATATGTAATATAATGTGTTTTCATAGTACAGTTAACTATTTTAACTTTAGGCAGAGTACAATTGCACAGACTAATTTTTCTTGCACATAAGCAGTCTCTAACCTGTACAATTGTACTAGCCATCTAACTGGTCTCTTAGCCTGTGATCTCTTCTCTCCTATTGTGTCATCCACTATCAGAGTCATTCTCCTAATGTACAGCTCTAATGTCACTCCCCATTGCCTACTAAATGAAGTCCAAATTTGCTAGCTCAGAATTCAAGACAGTTGCTGCACTCAAGGAGCTCATAGCCTATTGGGAGAGCCAGCACAGAAACAACTGTGTAGAAACAACACAAACTGTGTCCAAACAGGATAGATTGGAGATGATTGATAGAGAGAAAGAACTAGCTTTAAAGAAAATCTGGCTTCTTGTAGAAGATGAGACTTTAGCTAAGACTTGAAGGGAGCCGGTAAAGCTGGGAGGCAGCGATAAGGAGCAAGAGTAGTCCAGGCATGGAGAATGGCTGATAAAAATGCTCAAGAAGCAGCAGGGAGGACAGTGTCACTGGACCACAGAGTATGTGGTGGGGAATATGGTATAAGGAGACTGGGCAGGCAGAAGGGGGCCAGGTTAGGAAGGGCTTTGAATGCCAGATGGAGAGTTTTCTATTTGATCCTGGAGATGATCAGGAGCCACTATAGTTTGCATTCATCCTTTCTACAATTTGCCTCCCATTCCTTTTCCAACCTTGTACCTCTGCTCACATCATCCTCTCTGCCAGGAATGTTCTCTATGCTACCTTTCTTCCACTTGTGGAAATCCTCTCCTTCCTTCAAGGTCCTCTCAGGCACCACCTCCTCTATGAAGCCTTCTCTGATCTCTCTCTCTTCTGATCTCTTAGAGCCCTTAGTCTGTACCTTTCCTTGTCAGTTTCTGATCTACCTTGTCTTTCTTTGAATACAGACATCTCCATAATCAATCTGCAAATTCCTTGACTTCAAGGAACAAGATCATATGCCTTGGTTAGGCTCAGCACTACCTTCCTTTATAAATGTTGGTTGAATTTAATTCAGCTGTTAAGTGTTTATTGACCTTAGGAGCACAATAAGGGAATAGACCATCTCTTTTTATATTCTAATCTTCACAACATCCTTGTGAAGGAGGCTGTATAGGTGTCCCATTTTACAAATGAGGCAATCAAGCCCATGGGAATACATTGCCCAAGGTCATATAGTTATGAAGAGACAATAATTCAAACCCAGAGTTTGAAACTAGGTCTCCTGTTTTTGAATCCAAAGCTCTGGCCACTATTCCATGCACCTTTCATTAAGCTATCAGAGAAATGTGAGATAAATGCAGTCTGGTAAGTGGTCATAGTTTGCCACCAGCAGATCCCAGGCCTGGTCAGAAACACCTGGACTTTGACTACCAAAAACTTCCATGTGGAACTTCCCGCTTTTATACACATTGCTGGGGCAGCTAGGTGGCAAAGTGGATAAGGCACCGGCCCTGGGTTCAGGAGGACCTGAGTTCAAATCCGACCTCAGATACTTGACACTTACTAGCTGTGTGACCCTGAGCAAGTCACTTAACCCTCATTGCCCCACAACAAACAAATGAATGAATGAATGAATAAATAAATGAATGAATGAATGAATAAATAAATGAATGAATGAATAAGTAAATAAATAAATAAATAAACAAACAAACAAACAAACAAACAAACAAATAAATAAATAAATATGCACACTGCCTCTCCTCTCTCTCATCCCTCTCCTAAATGCAATGCAGGCATTATGCAGATAAGGAAAATGAGTTGTTGTTCAGTTTTGTTTCAGTCATGTCTGACTCTTTGTAACCCCATTTGGGGTTTTCCTGGCAAAGATACTGGTGTGGTTTGTCACTTCCTTCTCCAGCTTATTTTACAGATGAGGAAACTGAGGTAGATAATGTTAAGTGAGTTGTTGAGGTTCACACAGCCAGTAAGTGTCTGAGCCTGGATTTGATCTCAGGTCTTCCTGACTCCAAGCCTAGGACTCTATCCATTGCACCAACTAGCTGCCCATAAGGGGCAATGAGGCTCAAAACCATTTGCCTAGTTAGTCACAAAGCCAGGACTAAAACAATAGGTCCATTTTCTTGGGGCCTCTACCTCTCACAAGACCGCCTTGTCCTCCATAAACAAGAGCTAAGATTCTAAAGTTGCCTCAGTCACCCCATCTTGCTCACAGACATGAGTGTTAAGAGAAAAGGAAGGGGATACCAGAGACACCATCTGAGGAATAGTGAGTAAGTAACTGTTTTCTGTGTCTACCAGCAACAGAAAGAAGCAAGTGATTTAAACTGCAGTGGGAAGGATGGGATACAGAATTAATAAGGTAACAGGAATACAGTCTGGCCCAGAAGCAGAAGGGGTTCAAATAAGTGACTAACCCCAAAGAATGGAAAGTCCATTTACTCCCACGGCCACTCTCTCATATGGCTGAGCCATCCTGCTCCAGACACAGGCAGACCCCCATCCCCAAACCCTGAGACTCTGTTTCACCTTGGGTCCTGGTGACTGACCTGGAAGACCCCTGCAGTCCCAGAAAGTTCTATATCTTAGGAACTGATTCTTTCTCTAAGTGTCACTTCACTCTACTCTGTCCCCCAACCTTTCGATCCACTCTCGGGGGAACTGCAACTTTTTCTAAGTGAGTCCCCCTGTTGTCCAGGACAAGAGCTGTGGCCTCAGTCATCCTGAAGCAATAGATAGAATAGTGGGGGGCGGCTAGATAGCACAGTGTATAAAGCACCGGCCCTGGATTCAGGAGGACCTGAGTTCAAATCCGGCCTTGGACACTTGACACTTACTAGCTGTGTGACCCTGGGCAAGTCACTTAACCCCCATTGCCCCACAAAAAAAAAAAATAGATAGAATAGTTAGATGGGGAGTTCCTATAGTGGGTATAGGGTCATCTTACAAGAAGGCCCAGGAGTTTGAAAACAGGGAGGCTGCTTTGATTCTCAGCCTATATACACTTTTCTTCCTGTCCAAAAGAGAACAAAGGCCAGTCAAAGGAGATGCTATCCCAGACATAACAATTTGCCCCAAAGAGAAGAACTCTAAAAGTTCCCAGGTCTCCCACACAGACACAGCATCATATTGGGGAAAGAGGACAGGAGTTGGAGAAAGAGGAGCTGGGTTCAAATCTAGACTCTTCCATTTACTGTGAGACTTTGAACAAGTCACTTCACCCTTCTTGGCCTCAGTTTCCTCATCGGTAAGCATTAGACTGTATGACCTTTAAGGTTTTTCCTATGATCCCAGTCTCTCTCTCTCCTCTCTACCACCCATGCCCGTAGCTCTCCTCCTCTGTCAAGGAGGCCCGGTTACCTCGCCTGAAATTCCGCAGCATGCCCCCCTCGGCCTCCTCCCTGGCTGCCCTCGCCTCCCTCTCGTGCCAACGCCGCAGCTGCTCCTCCCTCATCTTGTAGAAAAGGATGTGCTTCTGTTCATCATTCAACTCTGCCAGGAGCTCCGGGTCAATGTACATTTCATTCAGGATCTGCTGCAGCATGGTGTCCCCTGCGTAGGGCGACACAGGCTCCGGGCCAGGCCAGCCAGGGATCCCAAGCCCCTAGGCCCAGAGGGAGCTCAGATCAGCCTCCAGCCTCCAAGAGCCCTCTCCTCCAATTGTTTCTCAGTGTCCTTTAGACTCCCATGATCCTCCTTTCAGAGACATCTTTCCTTTAGCACTCACGCAGCTGTTCCACTCATCTCCTCATGCCGGAGTAGACACAGATATCAGACAGAAGAGAGCTGGGGAGATGAGAGAGAATGGGCTTCTTTGGGTGAGGAGGCTGCTTCATACCACAAAATCAGCCACCAAGATTTTCCCCCACAGTTGCTCCATCACCCAGCAGAAAGGCCCCGGGGACCCTGGGGGGCTAGATGAAACAGCTGGACCCTCTCTCAGACTCTGCGGGGCTCCAGCCCCAGGCCAGGAGCCTAGGAGAACAACCAGCAGAGTGTCAAGTGATCTAGTGACTGAAAGTAACAACGACACCAGCAATATCTATGTCACTCCACCTGCCCCTGGGAATTGATCTCTCTTCTGCTGATAAGAGAGGAGGCAGCTTTGCCTGTTATTTCCTAAGCTACAGGGCCAGTTTTCAGAGGGAGCCCATGGAACTGAGCTCTGGTGAAGAAGGAGCCCACTCCTGTCTTCTCCATCACTGTTCAAACATCCTCAGGGGTGCTCAGTGATGGAGCTGACATCTTGGTGATGGAAAATGTTGTGGGTCTTTTTTTTTTAATTCTAGCTTTTAAAATAGCATTGAATTAATATAGCCAGACAAGAGTAGGCTCTCAAGAGCTCATGTAAACTGTCTGTCAGCCTTATTACTGTTAATTCAATTTCCACTTCTGACTCAAGAAAGATATGAGATTTCAGTTTAAATAAATGGTGAACTCTTGCTACTTAATGGAAATTCCCTGATATCAGTGAAACACTGTTTTTTATTTTTTTTTGGGGGGGGGGGCAGTTCATGGGGAGTAGTTGCATCTTATAAGGTAGAAAAAATATGTGAAATCTAAGAATAAATATACTAACAATCTGTTTAAAATTCTGGTGGTAGCACAGGGAGAAAGAAATATAGCAATTTGGGTCCCTACTCTAGATATAGCTCCTTACACCCAGCCACTGCCCATCTGGCAAGATGACTGTTTATTTGTAGCTGGACAGATGTACCAGTGGTCAATCACCTTCAGTGTGTAAGTTCTTAAAATTGATAAAGATCCATTGACATAGGTACACTAACTGGTTCCCAAAGATATTTTCAGCTCAGCTGGTCAACAAGCATTTATTAAGCACTTACTATGAGCCAGACACTGTACTAAGCACTAAGGACATAAAGACAATTTTTTTTAAAAGTCCATGCCCTCTAAAGCTTATATTCTAAATAATGATGTACAAGAGGCAACTAAGCGGTGCAGTAAATAGAGCACCACCATGGATTCAGGAGGACGTCAGTTCAAATCCGACCTCAGACACTTGATAATTACTAGCTGTGTGATCACTTAACCCTTATTGCCCCAGGGGGAAAACACAATATATTGGATATATGAGATGAGTGTGAGCATGGACTCAAGGATTGTGGGCCTGGGTGACTGGGAAGATGAAGAGATGATCAATAAAAATAGGGAAATTGGGAAAAGAGAAAAATTTGGGGAAACTCACTGGGAGTAATTAGGTCTGTTTTGAATATGGTGAATTTGAGATGCCCAAGGGAATAACTAGGTGGTGCAATGGATAGAGCACTAGTCCTGGAGTCAGGAAGAACAGACTTCAAATCTGACCTCAGACACTAGCTGTGTGAACCTGAGCAAGTCTCTTAACCCTTGCCTGCATAAAACTGGAGAAGGAAATGGCAAATCACTCCAGTATCTTTGTCAAGAAAACTCCATTGACAGTATTAAAAATGGTAATAGACATGACATTGGAAGATGAGCCCCTCAGATTGGAAAGGCCTGGCATGCTATGGTCCATGGAGTCACAAAGAGTCAGACACAACTGAACAACCAAATAACAGGACAGGCAGGACAGCCAGTATGAGATGTTCAAAAGACAATAATGGGTGACTAACTCAGAAAGGAAACTAGAACTGTTTGTATAGATCTGGAAATCATCTATAGAGAGATAAGAACTGAACCTATGGAACTGATGAGATCACCAAGGGAGAGAGTATAATATAAAAAGAGAATGAGCCTTAATGGACAGGCATGGTAAATGGGCGTGACATGAACGAAGAATCAATGAAGAAAAATGAGAAAGAATGGTTAGGAAAACTAGGAGAAAATAGCATTACAAAAACAGAAAGGTGGGGCAGCTAGGTGACACAGTGGATAAAGCATTGGCCTTGGATTCAGAGGAGAACCTGAGTTCAAATCTGGCCTCAGACACTTGATACTTGCTAGCTGTGTGACCCTGGGCAAGTCATTTAACCCTCATTGCCCCACCAAAAAACAAACAAAAAACCAAATAAATAAAACTGTAATGATTGGAATGACACCACCTGCTGGAGACTTACTGTAGGAAAGCTCCAACATGAGGAGAGGGCCTCTGAGGGCAGGACCATGTGACTTTTCTTTGGCAGCAGGAAGTGACATTTGCTTGTGGGAGAAAGAAGGGGGAGGCTGGCATGCTGGCTCACTCTTTTTGTGAGGACTCTGGTGGAGAAGGCAGCTACAAATGCACTCCCCCTTTAATAGATAGAGGAATCTAGGCCTTTCTCTCTCTCTTTACAAAATTCTTATTCTCCTTAATAAATGCTTAAAAGGCTAACTCTTGCTAAAGCTTATAATTTATTGGTGACCACTCATTAGATATTTTAGACAGACTAGCTAGAATTTTAGTCCTTATAAAACAGAAAGGAAGAAACATCCAGAAGTGGGAAAATGACCATTTCAAATGCTGCATAGATGTCAAGAAGGATGAGCCTAGTGGTTTGAGATTCTCCTACTCAAGACCTATCCTAATTCCCTCACCCCCATCCCATTACTGCTGTCCTCTCTACCTCAAATTACTTTGTGTTTATTTCATATATGTTTTGTTTTTATGATCTTGCCTGCATGGGAGGAAGGGAGGGAGGGAGGGAGGGAGGGAGGGAGGGAGGGAGGGAGGGAGGGAGGAAGGAAGGAAGGAAGGAAGGAAGGAAGGAAGGAAGGAAGGAAGGAAGGAAGGAAGGAAGGAAGGAAGGAAGGAAGGAAGGAAGGAAGGAAGGAAGGAAGGAAGGAAGGGAGGGAGGGGAGGGAGGGAGGAAGGGAGGAAGGGAGGAAGGAAGACAGGCACAATAGTCACATGGACCTAGCAGATCCAAAAGAGGCAATGTATACCTTATCAGCAGACAACTTCCCTCCATCTATTGGACTGAGTTCTACTTCCTAGCTCCCATGTTGACTTTCCCCTCAAATCAGATGATCATATATTTATAGATGGGGAGTACCTTAGAGGACATCTAGTTCAATATAGATGAGGACAGTGAACCCCAGGGAGGTGAGACACCTTGTTCAGTGTCACACAGGTTATAATTAGGAGGTAGAATAAGGGTTTCAACCCAGGTCCTCTTATCCAACATTCTTTTCATTGTACCATTTAGTCTTTCTATGGCTCCAGATTCATTTAGAAAGAACATATTCAGACTTGTTAGTTTGTTTAACCCAATGTTATAATCCATGTGATCTCCGATCTTAGAAGTCTCTTATTCCACTTTCCCTCCCCCTATACTAAGGAAAGAAATCTAACCACTGCTCCATTCAATCCAGCAAACATCTCTAAAGTGTTTATTATGTTGATGGGTGCCATGCTAAAATGTTTAGAATGCAAGAACATAAATATAGCCCTTAAAAAGGTTATATTCTATTTAGTGGATATAGCATGCACACAGACAGCTATAATACAAGGAAATTTAAGGAAGAAAAGAGCATAGTCATTTGAAGCAATTGAAGAAGACTTCATAAGGAAAAGGCCGTGGTACCTGAGCTGAACCTTCAAGGAAGAAAAGGATTCGGAAAGGCTGACATGAAAAGCAAAAGCAGTCCAAGCAGAAGGAAAAAAAAAAAAAAACTTGGGATATAAAACCTAAAAGACAGAGAACAGTGAATAATATAGTTCGCCAGGAACATAGAATGTATAAAGAAGAGAAATGTGAGATAAGACTGGAAAGGTAGTTTGCAACTTGACTATAGAGGCTCCCATTTATAAAGTACTTTCAGAGTCACAAAGTACCCCATCTAACCTATCTTATTCGATCCTTACCAGATTCCCGTGAAGTGAGTGCTATTATTATTTCCATCAATGCAAAACTTAGAAATTTGTGCTTTACTCTAGAGGCAACCAGGAGTCACTGAAGATTTCTTTAACAAGAGAATGGCATGGCTAGATTTCTGCCTTAGGAGTTCATTTTGGCCGATGTGGAAGATGAATTAGAGAGCAGAAAGATTAGAAGCAGGGAGACCATTGCGGAGGCTATTATTTCAGTCCCAGAGAGTAGTGAAGAGAACCTCAACTGGGAATGTTGGCTAAGTGAGCAGAAAGAAGGAGACATTATGGAGAAAAAGTCAGTAGACATGGTAGCAGGATGAATATGAGCTGTTAAAGGAAAAAACTGTTTAAGGAAATCTTGGTTCAGGCCTCACCCTCTTCGATAAGGCAAACTCAGAAAATAATACAAAAGGAGTTTATTAGCACACCAAGACGACTTGTGGTTGGGTAAAGCTGTTTCCTATTCAAACTGCAAGCTGCTTTTTATAGATGGGAATAAACAGCTTCCATATAAGGACAAAAGTCATTTGATTGCTACCTGTAGTTATGAGGAGATGGGACTAGTGAGCATGGGCACCACCATCTCTTGTTTGTTTGTTTGTTTGCTTGCTTGTTTTTTATTTTGCAGGGCAATGAGGGTTAAGTGACTTGCCCTGGGTCACACAGCTAGTGAGTGTCAAGTGTCTGAGTCCAGATTTGAACTCAGGTCCTCCTGAATCCAGGGCCGGTGCTTTATCCACTGCACCACCTAGCTGCCCCACCACCATCTCTTAAAGGCTAGTTGTGCATATACTCAAAGTTTTAAACAAGGTTTTAAGATGGAGTCTCTCTGACTACACAAGTCACTGACCTTACACAGAGCAAAGGTAGAAGGGAAAGGTAAGAGTCAAGAATGATATCAATGTTTTAAGTTTGGATGCCTCGGACAATGGTAGTTGTTTCTGTTCACTCATTTCTGACTCTTTGTGACCTCATTTGGGGCTTTCTTGGCAAAGGTACTGGAATGATTTACCATTTTCTTCTCGGGTTCATTTTACAGATGAGAGAACTGAGGCAAACAGAGTTAAGTGACTTGCCCAAGGTCACACAGCCAGTAAGTATCTAAGGACAGATTTGAATTCAGGAAGATGATTCTTCCTGACTCCAGGCCTGGTATTCTATCTAGTGCACTACAAAGCTGCAAAAGAATGATGATACTCTCAACAAATATGGGGGAATTTGGAGGAGTGGAGATGATGAGTTAAATTTGGAGCATAATTAATTTGGAAAGCCAAGAGGACCTCTAGGTGGAGATGTCCAGCATGAAGTCAGAGATAAAGGGAAGGTACCAGGGCTAGTTCCACATTTAGGAGTCACCTGTCTAAAGTTGATAACTGAATCATTAGAGTTCATGACATCAGCAAGGGAGAGAGAGTAAAGAGGGTTCAAGAGAAACCTTTACTCAACTGATGGCTAGAGTAGATCTACTCAGCAAAGAGTTTGCTGCCCTCTGCTGACCCAAGTGATGTAGTTCTATAGTGGGTTCACCACTTTGAGCTAACCTTGAGTCAACTCAATTTAATTCAACAAATATATTAAACATATTGTAAATTATCTAAAATATTACAGCTGTAATATCAAAACTAAAAGGAAATGTATATATGTATGTGTCTGTATATATATATATGCAGGTATACATGTATACTATATATATATATATATATATATATATATATATATATATATATATATATATATATATATATATATATATATATATATATATATATAGTTGACCAATGGTAGAGAAGTTAGTCCTCAATTCAACTCACCTCAACAAACATTTATTAATCACCTATTGTATACAAATATTGTGCTGGGTGCCAGGAGAAATCCAGAGTTTAAACACCATCCTCCCAATCCCTCAGGTTCGAAATCAAGGTGTCATCCTTGATTCCTTACTATCTCTCATCCTCCCCTTCCCAATCTATCACCAAAGCCTGTCGATTTTACCTTTGCAGCATCTCTTAAATGTCTCCTTTTCGCCTCTAACACTGTCACCATTCCGGTACAGGCCCTCTTCATCTCATGCTTAGACTATTACAAAATAGCCTGCTGGTAGGTTGGCCTCCCTTTAAGTCTCTCCCCACTCGAATCTGTTCTCCCTTCAGCCACTAAAGTGATTTTCTTAAAATGAAAATCTGTCAACTCCCTACTTAATGAACTGCACTGGCTTTTCATTGCCTCCAAAAGCAAAACCAAAATGCTCTGTCATTCAAAGCCCTTCATAACTAACCCCCTACTACCTTTCCTGTCTTTTTACACCTTACTCCCAAACACCTATTCTTTGATCCAGTGACACTGGCTTCCTAACTGTTCCATGAACATTTGTCCATTCCAGGAATTTTCTCCAGCTGTCACCCATACCTGGAATGTTCTCCCTATTCCATTCCAACTACTGACCTCCTCTTAACTCCAGTGTTTTCCCTCTTAATTATTTCCTATTTAGCCTGTGTGTGGCTTGCTTTGTATGTTTGTTTGTTATGTTGTCTTCCCTATTAGATTGTAAGCTCCTTGAGGGCAGAGATTGTCTTTTACCTCTTTGTGTATCCCCAGTGTTTAGTACAGTGCCTGGCAAGTAGTAGGAACTCAATAAATGTTTATTGACTTGAATTAAAGAAGGTAGTCTACATACAGTTTGCAGTCAGATAGGAGTATGTGACACATGCACACACAAATAACTATTGTAACTGCTGTTTTTGAAGTATCACCAATAGATGTCATAGTTATTATGTCTGTAGCTTTAATAGCCAAGTTGAATTTTTAGTTTTAGACAATTAGGGCTGGTAATTTTTGACAAATTGAGAATAGAGAACTAATGAAGATAGTTTGAGAAGAAATGTGGAAAAGGCAGAGAGAAGGAGAATGAGGAAATTTTTCTTTCTTCAGAGAAATATCCAGACTTATTTTTTGAAGAAACATGGTAAAAAGAATTTTTTTGAGGAGGGATACTGTTAAAAGTTATGTCTTGAAAGAAACTGTAGAAGATATAAAGAAAGAAGATAGACAGAAATTCTTTCCTAATACAACTGTTTTAACCTTTTTCTTACTAAGAGAATTGTGGGGACCAATTTTTAATTGGGGAGTGTTAGCTAAGCAGCTCGCCACAATATTGGGGCAAGGAAGGAGACTGGCAGCCTTCTTCAAAACAGAACAGGATTTATTTTAACAAGAATGAACTTTAAAAAAACACAAATGGGATCAGTAGGATCAAGGGAAAGGAAATAAAATGGGGAAAAGGAAATTATACAACCTGAAAAAATACCACCACCCAGGAATCAGCTGAAAATACACAGCAGAGCTCCTGTCGCCTTCCAGCTTCCAGCTAGAATAGCGAATTCTCCTCCCCAATCCCAGAAAACCCCACACAGCCCCCATCCAATTGGATGGCTGCTCTGACAGTCACATGACTGCCCTCACTAGGCTTCCAATCATTATAATTTTGCCAGGCCCACGTAGGCGTCAGCAAGCAGTGATGATGTGAGGTGTCGGCGCCATGGCAACGGCTACAACCAGTGGGTGGAGCACCATGTGGTTTGCAGAGCCCCAGGCCAGTGCCTTTTTATGCCAAGGCATAAAAACCTCAAATAACAATTAATTCTTTACAGAATAAAGCAGATTCTTGATGAGAGACTTTGGTATGTTGAGTGAACTGATTAGTGTAATTGTGTTTCCAGAAGTAAAGAGGGGTCATCTACAGTCACAGTGATGATTACAAGTGACACAGCTAGAGCTGTGATCTTTCTCACAGATAAAATATTATAGTTATTTATATATTTATGTTATTGTTAATTGTGCTGTTAATAAATTACATAGCCAATAACTTGAATATTGAATTAATCCTAGAAGATTAGGGATATAGAGAAAGAAATAAAAAACTGTTTCTTAGGAAAATTTCCTGGCAATAATTAAAAGTATTCAATATTTAACATTATTTTAGTATTATTAATATTATGAGATGGGTCTCTAAGCTGATCAATTAGAGAGAAAGAGATTATAATTTTATCAATTAATGAGAAAATATCCAAACACACCCCTGGATTACCCTAGAACTCCAAATGAGAATGAATCAAATAGCAAGCTGATGAGTGACCAGAATTTGGGGCTAGTTATCTTCTTATCCTTCTTATGCTATAAAACAAAAATAATACAAAACTTACTGGCATTAAGGAAAGGGCATTTGAGTTTGGTCTTAAAAGAAAAGTAGGAATTACCAGGGTAGGATGATGTTGGTTTATTTATTTGTTTGTTTGTTTCTTTCTTTCTTTCTTTTGTGCAATAGGGAATATCATGACCAAAAGCATGGAGGTAACAAAGTATACAGTGTTTTTAAGGAACAGGTAGTTCAGTTTGGCTCAAACATAGAGAATGTAGGGAAGAGTTTTGTGAGATAAAGTTGGAAAGGTATAGCAGTACCAGATTGTAGAAAGCTTTAAATGTCAGGAAGTACTTTGGAATTTGGTAGTCATTTGCATAGAGGTGATAGTTGAGATCCTGAGAAAGGAATAAGATTGCCAAGAGAAAAAAAAAGAAAAATGTTGAGGGCAGAAACTTGAAGAAAACACAACCTAAGTGGTCAGAAAGAAGATAATGAGAAAACAAAGATGACAGAAAAATTGTGATAGGGCTAGTCAAAGAACTGCAAGAATGCTTTCTATTGTAAGCCAAGGAAGGGGAAAGCATCCAAAAAGAGGAGGTGTTCATTAGTATCAATGCTTCAGAAAGGTCAGGGAGGATAAGAACAAAAAAAGGCTACTAGACATAGTGATTTAGATGTTGGTAGTTATCTTGGAAGGAATAGTTTTGATAGAATAATGAGCACAGAATCTAGATTATAAGTGGTTAAGGACTGAATATGTGGGGAAGAAGTAGGAGCATGAACTATGTAGACAAATTTGGAAGAAGTTTGGCAATGAAAAGGAGAAGAAAGGCAGATGGTAACTGCATTGCATCATGGGAAGATGTTTTTAAGAGTGAATAGAGTGGAAAATATTTGGAGACAGATAGAAAGGAACCAATGGAGAAAAAAGAGAGAGGTCAATCAGTGGAACAGATTAGGTACACAGCATACAGAAGTAAATGAACCTAACAGCCTAGTATTTGATAAACCCAAAGACCCCAACCACTGGAATAAGAATTCAATATTTGACAAAAACTGCTAAGAAAATCGGAAAGCGGTTTGGCAGAAATTTGGTTTAGACCAACACCTCAGACCACATACTGAGAGAGCTTGTATACACAACAAAGGACAGACATAGCTGCATACAGTTAAGCAGCTGAGTCCCAAAAAGCATTTCTCATTACATTGATTAAGAACTGGATTATTATGGGCATCAATACTTTCTTGTAAACCTTCTTCTTTTGAATAGTTTTCATGTCTTAAGGCACTTTGGCATTATAAAAAGAACACTAGATATGATATGAGGAAATCTGGGTTTGAATCTTGGCTCTGGCACTACATGTGATGCCACAGGCAAGGCACCTGGCTTCTTTGAGTCTCTGAAGATGAGGGGAGACTTGTATAACCTAGAATTTCCTAAATCTTAAAGTGTATATGGAAACTACCATCCATCTGTACAATTGTTTACTCCACTTGTTTCATGGGAGGTTGCCTCCAAATGTAATAGAGGCAGTATAGATGCTAGTATAGAAGTATAAGTCAAACTGTAATGGGTAAGGTGACTGAGGGGCATCTCTCATTCTGTAAATATACACAAGCTGCTATGATGGGATGAATGTATAGCTGAGCAATGAAGGAATCCAAATTGAAATTCATGTAGTGACCATGGAAACCAGCCTTCTTTCCCCCTCTGTCCTGGCTTGCATCTGCCCCAAAGGGTTTGTCTTCTCTACCAGTCTAGAGGATTTTAAAAATTCTGCTTCATGTTATTAGTCCCTCTCTGTTTAATACTTCTGCTTTTAACCTTCATCTGGCTAAGACTATGACAGAACAAAAATATCAGAGGCTTGTGATTCCTTCTTCACTCTGCCATCACTTATGCAAAGTGCAGGTTGTGTGCTCCACTTTTCACAGACTTCTTCCCCTCCTATTTCCCTTCATCACAAACAACACTGACCACACAACAAAGGTTGGTGGCCCTTTATTTACACAATAATGAGAGTATGTGATAGCAAGGGAAAGAACAGAGGAGCAGGGAAAAGGAGAACAAGCAGTCTGTGGGCATACAGAGGCAAAGGGGGATGCTGCCAACCACAACAAGGAACTGACTTCTTTTGATGCCTTCCTCTCCTGGAAATAAGTCAAAGGTTGCTTATTTCTTTGATTTGGAAACCAACTCTCTTTCCCCTTCTATCCTAGAGTACTAGGAGACAGATGTTGATTGTAAGGGTAGTTAGGACCATCTTACCAAACCTGGTCTGACTGATACCACACCCACTATTCATAGTCTTTCTGGGCCTAGCACCAAATCACATTCTTAATCATAGCAGTAGCCAAAGCCATAAGCATAGCCACCACCAATTGCAGCAGAAATCATTAAGGGTCTATGCATTCTAAACTTGATGCCAAAATGGAGGATGAAACACAACTTCTCCCTCTCAACCTTGAATCCTACCCCTCAGGTTTCTTTCATTTTATCTCCCACCATACCTGGAGAGGCCACAATGAAGACAGAGAGATTCCCAATTTGGTAGACAGAAAAACCAAGACTTGGAAAGGATGTTTGACTGGCCTAGAGACATATATTGTCAGTGGAAGCAACAAAACTAGGAAACAAAATCACTTGAAGTAAAAGTTCCCAGTGCAGCCTAGAATGGATCCATTGTCTGTCCAGTGGTTCCTTGTCTAAGAAGAATAGCACCTTGGCTCCTCCAGAAAAAGCTGAAGGTCTATTTTCCCATGATATCATTGAAGGGATTCCTGCTTTGGTTCAAATGCTGGACAAGATGACAACTCAGGTACTTTTAGACTTTAAAATTTTATGGTTAGAGAAGCCTCTCTTTAATCAAGCATACAGCTTTGCTAGAAAAAAAGCCTTCTCCATGGCAGGGCCTCTAAGTGTAATGGTTCCAAAAAGGTCGGGGCGGGGGGGGGGGGGGCGGGAATCTGCTATGAATGGAAATAAAATCTAGGTCCAGTTTGTTTTGGCCATCTGCTCAAGCCAGTCTCCTCTGTTATCCCTTGATTTTAATTGATTTGTGCATGTGTGTGTGTGTGTGTGTGTGTGTGTGTGTGTGTGTGTGTGTGAGAGAGAGAGAGACAGACAGACAGACAGACAGACAAAGACAGAGACAGAGAGATAGTAGTGAAAATATAAGAGACTTTCCTCCATAGTCCTTGAGCCTATTCCTAGATTCCTCATATATTACAAAATGGATACTGGAAATCCCAAAATGGATTCCATCTTGGTTCTCCCTCCGAATCAGGAGACTAGAATCTAGTCCTTTCTCTATCAATAATTAGCTGGTGGGGCAGCTAGGCGGTACAGTGGATAGAACACTGGCCATGGAGTCAGGAGGATCTGCATTCAAATCTGGCCTCAGACACTTGACACTAGCTGTGTGACCCTAGTCAAGTCATTTAACCCCAATTGCCTCACCCAAAAAAAAAAAATTAGCTGGTGACCCCAGGCAATTTATTTAACCTCTCGGGGTCTCCAGCACCTCTTCTATGAAACTGGGATGATAATATCTTGCCTGCCTGAATAAGGTGATCTCAAAGGTCCCTTTCTGCTCTATTATCTATAAGCATATGATAAATGTCAGGAGCTTGCCAGAGTCCCCCGTCTACTTTTGGAGGACAGCTGTGAGAAGGACAAATGAAGCAGCCAAATCCTCAGGTAAATTATAGATCAGAGCTATAAAAGGAGGGCCCTCTGTCACACAAACTGAAATGAAGAATCAAATTGCAAATAAACCATTCCCTGGACAGTAGGATGGGAAAGAGATATAGAGGGTTGCTGGCTTTAGGATCCCTGCCCAGGTTGTCAGAGGAGGGGCAGGAAAGCTCCAGAAGATTCCCAGGACAGATGGCACTGGTAGAACCCAGGTAGCGTGAGCAGGTCCTGCAAGGGATTGTTGCCAGTTACAGACACAGAAGAGAAGTGAAGAAATAAACATATAATCAATCCCTGGGCTGGGGAATTTCTCTCTTCTGTAGCATTGCCCAGCTGAGTCATAGATGAGGCTGTGGCTCCCCCTTAGGGCAGAAAAAAATTCTGCTCCCAACAACACTCTACTGAGATCACCCAAAGAACACTCAAGCAAGGGAAACACTCCTTTTCATGGGATCTATTGCTTGGCTTCCTTTGATTTCAATAGAATTGGAGCAACCTATCTGCAAAAAAGAAGAAACCGGTCTGGAGCAGAGGGGTCCTAAAAGGATGCAGCTCCTGGACATACACACTCTTCTTCCTCCATGCTGCTATGGCCCAGGAATGAGTGAGCTGCTGAGTGGCTGATGGTCACACAGGGAGACTGAGCAAGATTTAGGGCTCCTTATGGATTTCATCACTCCATTAGCAACAGAATTTATTAAATATATACTATAGGCAAGGTATTCTGCTAGGCGCTAGGGGAGAGGGTCCTCAGACTCAGAGGATGACATGACCTAATTGGGAAGAAAGGACATTTATGTAGCTATAAGGACATTATGTAGCTATAGGCTACATTTTCCCACACAATCTAAATGGAAGCAAATTTGAACACATATTATAATCAGTATTATTGTTCTTTTCTTTTTTTAACCTATGGGCTTGCTTTTTTTAATTTAGGGAAAGTGATCTATCTTTGGACCAATAGGATACATCAAAAGATAAATGACAATACAAGGCAGAGTATGATATGTGGTAAATGAGTAGACTTGTAAGGACCAATAAAGACTACTTAGTCCAGTCCCCTCACTTTACAAATGAGGAAATTGAGTCCCGGGGGGATGGGTATAGCGATGGTATCATACATTTAGAGCTGAAGAGTCACTGAAAAGCTTCTAATCCAACTCCCTTATTTTATAGATAAGGAAACTGAGGTCCAGGAAAGTTAACTTACCCAAGGACAGGACAGAAAAAAAAATGATTAAATTTGAGTAACTCTCTGGTTTTGTGTGACTTTATTCACAGCCAACAACTGTTAAGATAGGTAGGCCAAGTATTTTTACCCACATTTTACTCAAGAGAGATTTGTAAGGATATGACGAAGCAGTTTTCAGACAAAGAAATCGAAGCTATCTATCTAAAGGCATATGAAGAAATGCTCTAAATCACTTTTGATTAGCAAGATGCCAATTAAAACAACCCAGGGGTGTCACCTCACATCAATCAGATTGGCTAATATGACAAAAAAAAAGGAAAATGATAAAATTTTGGAGAGGATATGGGAAAATTGGGACACTAATACACTGTTGGTGGAGTTGTGAACTTATCCAACCATTTTGGAGAGCAAATTGGAACTATGCTCAAAAGACAACCAAACTGTGCATATACCCTTTGATCCAGCAATACCATAGTGGCAGAATATTGGAAACTGAGGAGATGCCCATCAATTGGGGGAATGGCTGAACAACCTGTGATATATGGATGTAGTAGAATACTATTGTGCAATAAAAAAATGATGAACAAGCAGATTTCAGAAAATACTGTAAAGATTTGTACAAACTCATGCAAAGTGAAATGAGTAGAACCAGGAAGACATTGTACACAGCATCAGCAACATTGTGTGATGATCAACTATGAATGGCTCAGCTCTTCTCAGCAACACAATGATCCAAGACAAATACAAAAGACTCAAGAAGGAAAATACTATCCACCTCCAGATAAGGAACTCATGGATTCTGAATGCAGATTGAAGTATACTTACATTATTATTTTTCATGGTGTTTTTTCCCTTTTGATCTGTTTCCTCTTTCATAACTGTGACTAATATGGAAATATATTTTACATGATAACACATGTATAACTATATCAAATTGCCTACCATTTTAGGAAGAGGTGAGGGGAGGGAGGAAAGAATGCTAAAAATTGTCTTGATGTGTGATTAGGGAAATAATAAAATACTATTTTTTTTTAAAAAAAGAAAGGATTTGTAATTTTCCCAGAAAGTATTACTCTCCTAAGGTAAATTGCAACCTGTTTATGGTATAAGCAATTTAAGTCTTAAAGAGTTAGCTGAATCACTGAGGAATGGTGTGACTTTCCTTGGGAAAACAAAAAAGAAGCAAACAAGGAAAGAAACAAGCATTTCAGCACTAAAGTCTAAAGATAACTATGAAATGTCAGAGGTAGGATTTGAACCCAGGTCTTCTTATCTCCAAGTCTAGATCAATATCTGTTATGCTATATTGCCCCTTTTCATTTACCCCTGGAAGAAACTAGGGTTCAGAAAGGAAATATTCACTCATTCTTTCAACAAGCATTCATTAAGTGGCTCCGGTATGCTAGGTATGGTGTATGTAAGAAAGATGTTATCAAAGAAATATGTGATTAGAATTGTGGTGAGAGTATGGGATACCAGATGAACAGCCCACATGTTTTACTGTGATACTCAAGATGTTAGAAGGGGAAGAAGTCCCCACTCACCCCACCCACTGCATTGGGCAAACCCTGTGTTGTGAACTTATGGGAGAATATAGACAAGGGTCACATAGGGTGGATAGGCATGGATAAGTTGCTATCCACATAGTTAAATAGGTCATAGATCCAACAGAGTGTTAAATCTGTGCTAGATGCAATAGATTGATGTAGGCTAGCTGTGTGATCCTGAGCAAGTGATTTATCTAGGGTCACAGCTAATAAAATGGCAGCAACAAGATTTGAATCCAGGTCCAGCTTTGAGATTCTGTGATTCTGACCTTAATAACCACTACTCTTTTCCAATATGTCCAGTAAGTTAATGTATAGGGGAAACCACTCTAGGCTAGAATACTCAAGGAAGGTTTCTCAAAGAGTGTTTTAAAGCTGGGCTTTCAAGGATGATAGTTTTGAAGGACCTGTGGAAAGACAGCACAGATTTATGCATTGTTGGTGGAGTTGTAAATAGGTTCATCCATTCTGGAAAACAATTTGGAACTAATTTGTACATGCCCCTTGAACTCAGAAATATCACTACTAAACATATACCCAAAAGAGATAAAAAAAACAGAGTAAATGGAGCCATCTATGGGAAGTGTTTAGAGCAAGACTTCTTCACTGTAGCAAAGAATCAGAAATAAAATAGAAGTTCATCATTTCATGAACAGTTGAAAAAATTGTGACAATTGGTGTATGACTGTAACAGAACATTATTAGATCATAGAAAATGTCAAAAGGGATGGATTCGAAGAAACCTGTGATGACTTCTCTGAACTGATGCAGAATGAAATAAGCAGAACCAGGACAACCATTTATATAATTCCAGTGTCATAAAACACCATTGAAAGTCTCAAGAACTCTGATCAATGCAGTAACCAGTCATGACTCCAGAAGATTCCATGAAGCATGTCTGCCACCTCTTGTTGGAAAAGTGATGCAGATACAGAATGAGATGCATTTCCAAACATATAACACAAATTTATTTTGTTGGACTGCATTAGAGGGCTTTTTTATTTGGTGGCAGGAGGGAGAGTTGAGAGGGTAATCATAGTGATGCAAAAAAAAAAAACCCTAGAACAGGGTCAGTGAAGCATTTGGAAAACCACAGAAAAGAACAGAAGGAAGTTCAGAAGGGGAAGGGAATTAGCATTTATTAAGTGCCTACTGAATACCAGATACTATGCTAAATACTTTGGAAATATTATGTTATTTGGTCTTCACAACAACCCTAAGAGGTAGGTGATGTTATCATGCCCATTTTATGGTTGAGGAAACCTAGGCAGACAGAAGGTAAATGACTTGCCCAGGGTCCCACAACTAGGAGGGAATCTGAGGTAGGATTTGAATTCTGATCTTCCTAACTCCATTCTATCACCTAACAACAGAGCAAAGTTGCTCTGCTGTGGTAATGTTACCACACTGAATTATATATGTTCAGGGTATATATGAGTGTGTAAAATATATGTATGTGTAAATATATGTATATCTATATGCATATATACATACGTGTTGTATTACTAGAACATTGCTTCTCAAAGTATAGTAAAGACCTTTTACTGGATCCAAAAGATCAAGAATTTTTCTTCATCAAAATAAAACATTTTAATTTCTAATACGATAAATATTAAGAGATATAAACAAAAGCTCTTTTGAGGAGGGGGTCCTCAATAATTTTTAAGGGAGTAAAGGAGTCCTAAAGATCACAGCAATACATTCACAGTTTCTTGTACAATCCTCTCCCAGTCTTCTTTGTACATGGAAATGTTTGTGTTTGTTATTGATTTTCTAGGTCATAATTTTTTTTTTAGAGGAGGTTGGACTAAATAACCTCTAGGGGGCCTTCTGGCTCGAAGTCTATGATCTCAGGCAACCTCTCTGTACAGTCTCAATTTAGTAGAGTCATGGGATGGAAGGCATCTTAGATCCCATTTAGTCCAACCCATTGGTTTTATAGGTAAAGAAATTGTGGTTCAGTGAGATTTAAGTGAGCTGTCTAAGGTCACAAAGGTAGTGATCACCACACCCAGATCCTTCTGTTCTATTCTATTCTCTAACTTCAGGTCCAGGGCTTTTTCATTGTCATCCCACAATGGCTCTCCAAAAACAAAATTCAAATGACTCTCCAACCCAATGATATACTAGTTTTCCAAAGGAACAACTGTTTTCTAGCCTCTTCCCAGTTAAACTAGTCCTTACAGAGAGGAGAGAGCTAAAACAGTGACCTTCACTGAGTCAAACAGTATAGAATGGAACTGCATTTTCCAAGTGTTGGCTTCTTAGGAGACAGGGACCTTAGCCATACAGTTGCCTGAAGTATGAAATTACATGAACCCATCAATGAATACTTAGTAAGTGCCAACTATGTAATAGCCATTGGGCTATGTGCTGAGCATACATGTGCAAAAGTGAAAAATAGTCTCTGTCCTCAAAGAGCTGAAATCCTGAGAAGGGCATAGAATCTGTCATCATACTAGTAGTTCTCTGGCCATTCCGAAAGGGTCAGGAGTAGACTCCACAGCCGAGAGAGAGAGAGAGAGAGAGAGAGAGAGAGAGAGAGAGAGAGAGAGAGAGAGAGAGAGAGAGAGAGAGAGAGAGAAAGGAAGAAAGTAATTTGCTGAACTGATCTCACAAATTCCACCTCTGACCTTGTTGGGTATGGCTTGAGACAGGGCTACAAGTAAATACTGAAATATATGGAATAAATACACAGGTATTCAAAGGAAGGGGAAGAATAATAATCAGAACATTCAGGAAAGACCTGTTGAGATGGACTTTGAAGAGAGCATGGACTTTGAAAGTCTATTATGGTATCACCCCAGCCAGACCCCTCCCAGCAGAGCAATCTCCCTGCAGTCTTTTTGACCTCATTAGTATGGACAAGTAAAAACTCTCCTCTTAGAGTCTAAGTTAAAAAAAAAAAAGATGGTAAGCCCATGAGTATGTAGAGGGTGCAAGGAAGGAGTTACCCTGCCCCCTGCCTGTCTTCTACTAGTAAAACAATCACTTCAAAAATCCCCTAAATGCTATGGCCTGTGCTGCAATGAACCAGAGAGGAGAGAGAACATGTGGTGACCGGAGAAGGGAAGCAGGAAAGCCCCTGCATACATAGATGGGGGAGGAAGTAGAAGGGGACAGAAGTTAAAAATTAGGACATTGCCAGAAGATCCCACCTCTACAGCTCCTCCCCACCTTCTGCAGGTCCCCTTCTCCAGCTTCTCTCCCCAGAGTACTCACTCCTCCTGCCCCTTACCTTTTCCTCCAACTACCACCCTCCCTAACTTGAGGTCAGGGAAACCTGAGTTCTAATCCAGCAACATTTTACTATTTGTGTAATCCTAAACATGTCACTTAATATTACCCAGCCTCAGTTCATCAACTGAACAATGAGGATAACAGTATCATCTACTTATCTCCTAGGGTCATCATGGAGACCAAATCAGATGATATATTCAAAGTATTTTGCAAACCTTAAAATGCTATATAAACTTTAGCTATTGTTATTACAAAGGCCAAGCAGAACTTTGAAGAAGAGATCTGATAATGTAACATCCTCCTTATTTTGCAAAAGTGAGGGACTAGGGGCAGCTACGTGGTGCAATGGATAGAGCACCAGCCCTAGGGTCCTGAGTTCAAGTCCGGCCTCAGACACTTAACACTTAATAGCTGTGTGACCCTGGGCAAGTCACTTAACCCCAACTGCCTCACTAAAAAAAAAAAAAAAAGTGAGGGACTATGGGTGTGGGAAATGGCATATAGTATTGAACTTGCTTTATGTGTTGGTTAGTTTTATGGAATTGCTTCCTCTCTCCCCATTGTTCTCGTTTTTATTGTGTGTTATGAGGGATGACTCTCTGAGTGGAGGAATGGGAGTGATATTTGGGGAAATGAAAGTAATATAAAAAATACCAATTTTTAATTATTTTTTGTTATTTAAAGAGTACCAGGTTTGGAATGGAGATGCAGGTTCTAGTGCTGGCTCCATACTTTGGTCAATCCAAATAACCTCTCTGTGCCCTACTTTCCTCTTCTACAAAATGGAAATTACAATCCCTGCATTGCCTCCCTCGAAGAGCTATAAGAAGGATCAAATAAGCTATTTTCATATGTCCATGAGCCTTCTTAGAAGAAAATCAAACATTATTTGCAAAATATTCGATATAAAGTGAAATGGTCCCAGAGTCAGCCCCTGCAAGTAAGACAGCCTGGGCTTGAATCCCCATGACCTGAGTGAATCACAATCTTCACGATCTCCCCCCACCCCTCAATTCATTTTGCAGTACAATGTTTCATACAGCAGTCATATCATAACAATGTTATCTCACTGTGGTCACTATATTCTGGGACTGGTACAATGAAAGGTCCCTAATGTGAAAATTGCTCATGTAGAGTTGCTGGTAAGTGACTCAGGGTCTGGGTCAAAGTTTTTACAGGACTTCTGAAAGGCTGCTTTGCTAGGATCTCCCTTTTGGCCCCCAGGGTGGTTCAGCTATGGCTACACACACACACACACACACACACACACACACACACACACACACACACACACACATATACATATACACACACCATTCTTTGCAGAGGATTCTTATCAGTTCCTCTTTTGAACTTCAGCAAGGCAAGACCAACTAGTGTTTTTTTCTTTACCTTCCTCTGTGTTTTTCTTGACACAAATGACCCCTCAGAAGCTCTGCAGGTATCAGACACGCAGATACACAAGGTAGATTTCCTGTGGCAGAGAAAGGTGTCTCTTTTCCAGCATCCTGTGACCACAATAGTACAAACAGAAACAGCATTGAAAGACTACAGAACTATGTTCAATGAAGTGACCTTCCTGCCTTCAGAAAGGAATTTAAAAACAGGCCTCCCACCTCTCTGCCACAAGATGATGGACTAGCAGTACAGAAGGAGACTTCTATGGATGGGAGACTGAGGCATGGCTGGGGAGTGGTTTTGTTTTTACTTGACTATACTTATTTGTTATGAAGGAAGAGGACTGGCCTGGAAGGGAGAGGAAGGGGAAAGCTAATGAGTAGTGCTAGAAATGGGGGTAAAAAAGTAAGAAAAGAGCATGAATAAAACACAAAAATGATAAAGTCTTTGCCACTCAAGGACTTTATCAATCAACCCAAAATCTTCAGTGCCTCCTTATTGCCACTAGGATAAAATGCTTTATTTACAATAAACCAACAAGCATTTATTAAGGACTGAGATAGGCACTGGGGGATACAAAAACCAAGAAGGAAAAAAGGAAATAAGGAAAATGGGGAGGGAGGGAGGGAGAAAGGAAAGGAAAGGAAAGGAAAGGAAAGGAAAGGAAAGGAAAGGAAAGGAAAGGAAAGGAAAGGAAAGGAAAGGAAAGGAAAGGAAAGGAAAGGAAAGGAAAGGAAAGGAAAGGAAAGGAAAGGAAAGGAAAGGAAAGGAAAGGAAAGGAAAGGAAAGGAAAGGAAAGGAAAGGAAAGGAAAGGAAAGGAAAGGAAAGGAAAGGAAGGGAAGGGAAGGGAAGGGAAAGGAAAGGAAGGGAAGGGAAAGGAAAGGAAAGGAAAGGAAAGGATCTCTACGTCCAAAGATTTATCATTCTAATGGCAGAAACAACAAAGAAGTCTGTAAGTTTGTGAGAAAAATAGCACTTGACACAGATGGATAAATATGAAATGTATGTAAGAAATACAAAATAACCAAAAGGGGAGAGAGGAAAAGAGGAGAAGAGAGGGGAACAAAAGAAAGAAGGGGAAAAGATGAGTTGGAAAGGAGGGAGGAGAAGAGAAGGGGGAAGGAGAGAGAGAGAGGAGGTAACATCTGAGTTATGCTTTGAAATAGCTTATCTCAGAATCCCTAGATGCTACAGACCCTAAGAGTTAGAGGAGAGGAAGGAGTGTGTACCAGACAAGAAGGATAGCCTGTAAAAAGGCCCAGAAGAGGAAGATATAATATTGGAAGCAGGCCAGTTTGGTTGAGAGTATGCGAAGTAGAATGATATTCAAGAAGATTGGAAAGATTGATAAGAATAAGGTTTTAGAGGGTTTCAAATGCCAGGATAAGGAGCTGGCATTTTCTCCTAATGGCAATGGAAAGGCACTAAAGGTTTTTGAGTAGGCGAGGGACACAGTCAAAGGTATCTTTTAGGAACACCAATTTGACAGCTATGAGGAAGAAGGATTGGAAAGGAGAGAGACTGAAAGCTGAGAAACCAATTAGGAGTCTATTGTAGTCAGCCAGGTGAGAGGGGATGAGGCCCTGTAATAAGAAGGGCATGGGTGAAAAGGATAGTGTGGAAGTAGAGAAGACAACATTTGGGAACTGATTAGAAATGTGGGTGGAGGATGTGGAAGAAGAGTCAATGATGACTCAGCCTGAGAACGTGGCCTTTTGGAAAGATAGTGGTGCCCACAATAGAAATAAGGAAGTTGGGAGGAGGATTTGCAGAACAAAAGTGATGACGCTGTTTGGCCAGACAGTTAAGCATCACCTTCAGCAAACACCACCCCCACCCCGCCTCCAGCTCAGCCATCCTGATTCATTTCACAGCCATCATGGATCCTTCCTCCATGACCTACTCATGGCTAGAGGAGAACCAGGAGCAAGGCATCTGGGGAAACCTCCTAATAATCAAAGCCATCCAAAAGTGAAACCGGCTGCCTCCAGAGAGAGCCGATTCCCCCTCACTTTGACAGGGATGTCGGACAGGGGACTTTTATTCAGGTTCTGGTTAGAGAGTTTCCAAGGTCCTTCCCAACTCCTTGGAGTTGGACTTTGTGATTAGCATATTTGATCACTCTCTGGAGGGGCACCCCCATTTTAAAGAAGATACTGCAGGCCCAGGGGTCTGCACCTTGGCTGACTACAAACAGTGGCCTCAGGTCATGAGAGAAGAGAATTTCACTGCAGAGGAGAAAATAAACTGTGTACAGGGAGGAGGCTGAGTGGGAGTGAGGAGTGACTTCAGTCAAGCTTCCCTGGCTTCTAGAGGTCATGGGAACTAAGCCTGAAGAGTGGAAGTACTGGCTAAAGGGTGGCTCCTGGACCCCAATTACCAAAAAAACAAGGAGCAGTCTCTTGGACCCAAAGAACCAGGTGCTCATTCTGGGCTTCAGCTCTGATTTTGTTCTGGACTAGATTCTGGGAATGACAAGGAATAATGCCTTGGTCTAGGCTCCTGGAGCAAGAGATGTTTTCAGAGTCAAAGGAAAATACTCTATACTTCAGTGTCCCTTACTCTGAAGCCTTTTAAGTTTTCTTCATCTCAAGTATAGTTTCCCAGTCCAATACCTAATCCATCCTCCTTTATGCTTTGATTCCCTTCAGTCAAGCAAACTCCACCCACCCAAGCAGCATTTACACACACACACACACAGAGCATTTTCCCACATACTCAAATGAACAGCCACTCATGAGTTCATAGATTCACAGAATGTCAAAACTGGATAGTGTCTTAGAAATCATCTGGTCTAATTCTTTCATTTTACAGATGAGGAAACTGAAGTCCTGAGAGAGTAAGTCTATTCTTCTCTGGGTCAATTCTAGGGAAAGCATTCCTGATAATCCATCCCCAAACAACAAGCTTCTTAATTTGTGGGTAATAACCCCATATGGAGTCAAGTAACTGAATGCAGGAGAAAAGATTAGCAGTAAAAGGTGTGATTCATATATCTATTTCATATACCTATATACCTGGGGTGGAGTAAAAGTTTCTTGGGGGAAAAGGGGTTGCAAGTGGAAAAAGTTTAAGAAGCCCTACATGAGCAGCACTGAACTAGACCCTGGGAATAAAAGTGCAATCAATAAAAGAATCCCTCCTTGAAAGAAGCTTATGTTGGAATGGGAGAGGTCTCAGTTTTCTCCCATCTGAAAAAATGGAAATACTTTTGCTAAATTATAAGAGCCATATAAACAGCAGGTCATTTTGTCTTTTTAAGATATTTTCAGGGGGGGGGTGTCAATAGACTGTATTTATAATCCCCCTTCTAGATAACAGCCTTTCAAATACTTGAAGACAACTAGAACATCCTCCCTAATTCATCTTTTTGCCGGGCTAAAAGTTTTCCTTCCCTCATAAAGTCACCACTCCAATTCAGCCCTCACCCTCACCCCTTCCCTCTGTATTGTAATAGGCACTTTATATCCAGTCTCTCCCATCTCAAATCTATCCTCTAAACAGCTGCCCAATGGATACCCCTAAAGCACATGTCTGACTATCTCATTCCCTGATCAGGACACTTCAGTGGCTGCCTATTTCCTCTTGAATAAAATAGAAAACCTCCACCTTTCACTCAGCTCTCACCTGTGGCTCCATGAAGCTGTTACATGTGCAGCTGCTCCACCCCAGTAAAGCCTTCTTGGCAGATGGGCTAAACCAGGTTGAGGGTAATGGACAGGTATCAAACCTGTAGGTGAATGAGGGGGATATGTACCCCAAGCATGTGAAGACTTTCCTTGGTGGAATGGACAGATTAAAACAATTTGTTTAAATGGCCATGAAGATGGCTGAAGCAGGCACTATGGAGCTCTTAGACCTTGGGCAGACATTCAATATGCCACGGTCATCTGATACATCCCAGGCCATCCCTAGTCATCCTGACTTTTGTTTGGCCTTCGATGGCTCTGGAAAAGAGAGTGAGGCTGATGACTTTGTGCACTCTGCCTCACTTAAATCTAATTTCTTCTCCAGTCAAGACATCACCCCATGATGTCATTAGTCCTCTTTGGAAACATCATAAGAATTTTTTTTTTGTTTCCATGTCTCCATACATGCTCTTTTCCATGTGTAGAATGAAATCTCCTTGAGGGCAGGGACTGTTTAATTTTTGTTTTCTCATCCCTTCTACTCAACACAGCACCTAAATATAGAACATGCTTTAAAAATGATTGTTAAAATAAATTAAATTGATGTTAAAATTTTGTTTTTACATATATTTTGGAAAATAAAATTCTATTTTAAAAAAATTGAATTGAATATAGGTAGTAACCTCACAGGGCAACCAGTCTCTTGATTTCCCTGCTAAAATGACAACCAAATAAATATCAAATAAGCACCGTGTTTGTCTTGATTTTTTTTCTCTACAGAGAAAACAAAACAGGATTGTGTTTTAAAATTTTAGACCATTGGAGGGGCAGCTAGGTGGCGCAGTGGATAGAGCACCAGCCCTGGATTGAGGAGGACCTGAGTTCAAATCTGGCCTCCGAAACTTAACACTTACTAGCTGTGTGACCCTGGGCAAGTCACTTAACCCCAACTGCCTCACACACACACACACACACACACACACACACACAAATTAGACCATTGGACACACAGAGTACCAACCCCATGGTTTTCTTTAAAACCTTTGATCTCCAGGGAAATGACCCTCACATAAAAATAAAAGCCCCTTTGCCACTTCTTCCCAAATGCAAGTAATGAGCTTCTGGTTAATGGGGCACTGTGGAGCCCAGATTAGAAAGAAAAGGGTTTGCAAACTCCTCTCTGGACTAGACAGCTACAGCGCTGAACTGGGGTAAAATTGGGCTGTCTAATCTAGTCTGCTTTGAACAGTATCACCCCTCCCCACCAGAAAACAGTGGGGCGTGGAGGTGGGGATCAATAATCTACTAAAAGTATTTTTACAACAATGAAAATAAAAACTTGTGTGCAACCTTTCACCTCAGCACCCAGCTTCCTGGATTTGCTTGTGTGTTTGCAGATTAATTTTTCTCTTCTCTGAAAACGGACACATCTGGGCAACATAGCAACTTCCAAAAAATAAGATGTCAGCTCTTTTCCTCTCCTTTTCTTGGTTTTCTAATGGGATTTCCATTCTGAGACTCCAAAGATAGTGGGACCTTTTGCTAACAGTCACCTAAACAATGCTCCCAAGATGACTCCATATCCACCTTTGTCCTTGAGGCACATCTCTTGAGCCCAAAACATAAATCCTCTTTCTTATGAGGACAGAGCTCTGCCATGCAAGTTGGCCAGGAAGAGGAAGGCCATTTTTCAGTGAAACTGAAAAATGATGATAACATAATAACAATAGTAAATGGATAGGCACCCAACAGAGGTTCTGAAATAACTCATAGATACTTTCAGGTTTGTAAAATTCATTCCTCTCAATAATCTTGTGAGTAGGCAGCACATGTTCCATAATCCCCATTTTACAGATGAGAAAACTGAGGTTTTAAGAGGTTAAGCACCTTGCTGAAGGTCCCATGAGTAGTAAATATCTGAGACAGGATTCAAACCCAGGTTTAAAAATTCAATTCAAACCCCAAATAATCAGGTCCCTTGATTGTACTTCCTGTGCTCTACACACCATGTTTTCTCTCTGAAACTAAGAGGAGAGAGGGAGAGAGAGGGAGAGAGAGGGATGGAGGGAGAGAGAGAGAGAGAGAGAGAGAGAGAGAGAGAGAGAGAGAGAGAACGAGAGAACCTGGATCCTATTGATTTTTCTCCAAACCTCACACTGAATCACTATTGAAACACCAGTTCAGCAATGAAAATGTCAGCAAATTCATATCCAGCCAAGATTGAAAATGTTCTGACTCAATCAAGACTGCAGTCCTGGATCAAGTCTGCATTTCCACTTCAAACCTCTGGGGATATTCCTCCAGACTTAGACACTGCTCAGACTTGAACAATCAAGTCAGTCTAGCTCTCATGTTCCATCTGCTGAGCAGCATGAAAACTGGCTTTCAATTCTCTTCCCCAAAGTCACTGAGTCTCTTACAGGTTTTGTAGCCCTGATGCAAGCCCTGATCTCCAGACACATGGAAATACAAGCATTCATTCCTCCCCCTCAATTGTCAATTCCAAACCAAATTCCTACAACAGTAATGGTAGAAATACCTCAAAAACTGCCACTTACTCAAGACTTTTGTAGACTATGAAGACCCAAGGTTGTCAAATTAATTCTTCTCCCAAGAAGGATGATGAGAACAAAGGTCCTCCAATGTTGGTTGTCCATCAACAACTGGCATGAATAGGAGACCTATGACATATAGAACCAAAAACCAAGGGAAATAATTAAATAGGAAAAATCAAAAAGCAGATGGGTTGGTCTGATGGCAATCCAAAAAACATTTGTTAAGCACCAACTACATGCAAGGCTCTGTGTTAGGCACCAGCACAAAACAAAACAAACAAAAAAACAGTCCCTGCCTTCAAGAAATGTATATTCTACTAGGAGAAGAAGTGGATTTAAGAGCAAACAGAAATGCACATACATAATAAATTGAGGAGGGAGTAAGCAATTGCAACTAAGAGGGTAGGAAAAGGCTTCCTACAGGAAGACCCACAAATAGAACTTTGTAGGAAGCTAAGGATTCCAAGAGACTGAAGTGCAGAGTTAGTATCTTTATACAGAGCTGGGGGATGGAGAGGTAGGTATGAATGAGAGGAATATGCAATAAACCTGGAAAGTCAGACTGATTCCTGATTTAAAAGTTTGTCTTTTACCCTAGAGGAAATATAGAATCATTGAAAGTTCTTAAGTAGGGTAGTAGCATTATCATACTTGGGATATAGGAAGATTATTTTCAGAGCTGTGTAGAAAGAGAAGAAACTGGAAGCTAAAAGACCAATAATTAAAAGGCTTTTGTTTACACCAAATAAAAGGCTCACACCAAGTGAACAAGGAACTAGTCATGTCAAATAGAGCTCTCGGCACATATTGAGAACAGAAATCACTGACCATAGTACATAAGAAGAGGATGTGAATGTCTGCGGTTCAGTCCAAGAACCATCCTGGTTGGGCAGTCCCTAATACCTGATCTTCCTGTTGTTGTAAACCCAAACCTGACCTTGAGTCATTTACTGAATATACTGCTCCTGAAAAGTTGTCCCTACATGGAAGATGTAGATCCTGAATGCCTTTATGCCAAAGGCAAATGGGTTTGTTGGATTGAGAAAATTTACATCCATAGAGGGAACAAAGAAGGCACAAAAACTTGGCTCCACCTTTAATGAGATGGATAGCATTGGGAAAGTTTGTCTCTCTAAGACTCAGTTTCCTTATTTGTAAAATGATATAATTGTACTAGAAGGTATGTTTATTCAACAACTGCCATTTTTTAGAGAGGCATCATGGTGGAGTGGAGAGAACACTGGACTTGACATCAGGAAGATAGGGGCTTAAATTCTGTTTCAAATACTACCTCTGTGACCCTTGACAAGTTACTTATTCTTTCTGAGCCTCAGTTTCCTCAGCTGTCAAAAGGAGATTATATGATCATATTCTCTCAAAGTTGCTAAAAGAATCAAATGATAGTGTAAAACACTTTGCAAACCTTTTTTAAAGGTTACAAAAAAGTGAGCCATTATTATTCAATATAAAGCAGTGTGTTAGATGCAACAAAGAGATTCAGGGATCACTGAAACATGATGCCTGCCTTCCCAGAGTTTACAATCTAGCTGCAGAAATATGACACATAACACAAAAAATCCAGACCAGTGGTGAGAAACTCAAATAGAAACAGATACCCACAGGATCTATGTTGACTCTGAAGACTACAAATTAAAATTATGTACAATCTATGTTGTATTTTATTTTTTTATTAAATATTCTCCAAATACATTTTAATCTGGTTCATGCCTCACTCTAGTATTGTGCTGCCCTGAGTTTGATACCTCTGTTCTAGATTATATAATACCCATAGAGTCAAATTAGATGATCTCTCAGGTTCCTTCAAACTGTAATGTTCTGTGATTTGAGTGACACATCTAAGGTAGTACAGTTAGCTGAGTTTGTCTTTGGAAGTTTTCTACCTCACCTATCAGGATCATTTTTTCCCCACCTGAGACCCCCATCCCCATCCCCCACATACCTATTCCAGGTCCCATTCTTGGTTTTAGGTCGCTGTTATCTATTCCTTTCTGTGGTAAAAATTATTTGTGGTAAAAAATTATTGGAGTTTTAGCTGACTCATTTGGGAGGGGCCACACCTGGCCCACTCTGAAATTCATATGCTACGGAGGTCAGAAGGAGAACGCTCCATAGGCAGTTTTTGAAGGACCTCCCCTTTTGGGGAAGGAAGATTGAATACTCCCCGAGGAGAGACTGGGAACTCTCCCCTCTCCCCTCTCCCCTCTCCCCTCTGCCTTTCTGGTGGAGCAAGCAACTGTAGACATCCCAAGTGTGGTGAGTGAATGCAAATTCCTTTGAATTAGCTTAATTGGAAACAATCTGGGGATTGCATAAGCTAAATTTAGATTTAAGAGAATTTATCTGTATTTTCTTTTTCCTACTTTCTTATCTTTGATTTTTATTAATTTCACCTTTGTTGTTTAATTAATTCCCAAGTAATAAAATCTGATCCTTTTGTGGAAAAGAAGCTGTAAGGCTCCTTTCTTATTGGCCTGGGAGAAATATCTGAAAGGGCAGTTCAGAGGGGAGGGAGCTTTGAACCTAAAGGTCCCTCATTATTTCCGGGACCCCAATAGTTTGGCAAGTCACCCAATTAATGCTCCATATATTAAATTTCGGCCCTCACAGTTTGGTGAGCCAGCCAGGATAACCTCACATTTCTGAGATCCTAATGATAACTAAGGTCTAAAATAGGTTGTCCCCCAGCCCCCACCCCCAATATTCTGCAATACAGTGATCTCCTTGCTAGCCTTGAATGAAACACTTGATATCCATATTTCAGGCATTTTCACTGGAAGTTCCCTATGCTTGGAATTCTCTCCCTCACCTCCAACTCCTGCGTTCACCTTCAAGGCCTGGTTAAAATCTCACCTTCTACAAGAAGCTTTTCCCAAGCCCCTATTAATTATCTCCAATTTATTCTGTCCACAGTTTGTTTATCCATACTTGTTTGCAAGTTGTCTCCACTATTAGACTGTGAGTTCCTTAAGAACAAGATTGTATTTTTCCTCTCTATCTCCAGTGCTTAACACAGAGACAGTACATTAAATAGGTATTTTATACGTATTTATTGATTAACTGAGTTAGATGATGCTATCTTAAGACCTGACCCCTCCCAAGAGTATTTGCATTTTCAAAGAACTGGATAATCATAAAATCTAAAATTCTGAAGGGACCCTGTAGGTCATGGAGTCCAAACAATGCATCATTGAAAGGCAGTATGAAAGTATAGTGGAGAGAGTCTGGAAGATCTGAGTTACCATTTCACTTCAAACGCTTACAAGCTATGTGACCAGGGTAAAAGTCTCAACCTCTCTGAGCCTTATCTGTAAAATGGGAAAACAATACCTACCCAGTACCTACCTCACACAGCCAGTATGAAAAACTTATTAAATAATGTGTGCAAAGCATTTTGTAAACCTTAAAGTGCTTTATAAATATCAACTCATTAATTCCTACTAAAATAAAGGGGACACTTAAAAATAGAAAAGTTTCCAAAACACAAATGATTAACTACTATGGTGAAAGAACAATGGAATTAATATTTTGAGACAGGAGGCACCTCGGTCATTTTCTCAGAAGGCCAATTCCAAGTCCCAGTGCTGGGGATCATAGAGAAGTATACATTCTTTTCAGCCATCCTCTGCTCCTCTTGACCTAGCATTAGTAGTAAAATCAAAAAGTATTCTGGTTTATAGAATCACAGATTTAGAGAAGAGCCCATCAAGGTCATATAGTCCTGACACCCTTGTTTACAACAAAGGAAACTGCCACTCAGGTGGTGACTTGGTCAAGGTCACACAGGGAGTAAGTTACAGAGGCAGGATTCATTTTATACACCTGAACAATTGTTATCCAAACATAATAAATAAATATAATGATATAATAAAACAAATTGCCCCAGTACTATTTCTATCTGATGAGAAGATAATAATAATATTTAGAAATCAGACTGGGAGTATAACCAGAACAAATTATACAGTAAAAAGAGCATTGCGAAGGCAAATGACTGAAAGATTTAAGAACTCTGATCAATGTAATGACTGACCATGATTCCGGAGGACAGAAGATAAAGCATGCTATCCAGCTCTTGACAGAGATAGATTCAGAGTACAGAATGAGAAATAGATTTTTTTTTTGAAATGGCCAAAGTAGGAATTAGTTTTGCTCGACCATGCATATTTGTTACAAAAGTTTTCTTTCTTTCTTTTTTTTAAATGGGGGTGAAGGGAGGGAAGAAAGTAGATTTTTGTTGATTGAAAAATATTAAGGGACAATTTTTTAAACCACTCAGCCTCAGATCATACTTTAAGGTTTACAAATTGCTTTCTTCTCAAGGATATTGTCAGGTACAGAGTGAGAGTATTCTTATCCTCAATCAAAGAAAGCAAGTACAGTTTTCTCGGGCTGCTTAAATCCACAGTGCAAGCATTTAATCCCATCTCCCAGAGGACTGGAGCAGTCTTCCCAATCCCCTCAGTCCTGGGCCACATCCTTTGTTTTCTTTTGAGGGGCTTTACAAGTCACGTGTCTTGCACACTGCAAAACATGTTGACAGAGGCAATGGTGCAAAACTCTCCTCATTCTCTCTGGGCAAACAACTGCCTCTCCAGTGAATTCCAGAGCTGATCTTCTAAAAAACAGACAATTCCATTTTGGGTTTTGTTTTGTTTTTTTTTCCTCCTGAGATAAAATGTTGAATCAATTAATTATCACTCCAGTAACAATCAGACCTTAATTACAGAAAAAGGAATTCATGCATCCCTCTGTCTATCTGTCATCTCTGTATTCATTTAGGCTTGTTTGGACAACTTGTCAAGAGGCTAGCAATTTCTTTGCCTTCGGGAGACAGGACAGAATCGCGGAATCACAAAGTTGGAAAGGTCAGAGCCCCTCTAGTCCAGTAGGAATCCCCTCTTCAAAATACTGGCAAGTGATCACTCAACCTTTGCTCAAGGTTAACTTATTTAGGGTTTTTGTGTTGGTTTGTTTAAATAATAATATTGGGGCAGCTAGATGGCACAGTGGATAGAGCATAGGCCCTGGAGTCAGGAGCACCTGAGTTCAAATCCAGCCTCAGACACTTAACACTTACTAGCTGTGTGACCCTGGGCAAGTCACTTAACCGTAATTGCCTCTCTCTCTCTCTCTCTCTCTCTCTCTCTCTCTCTCACACACACACACACACACACACACACACACACACAAATGACAATTAAATAATAAATAATAGGATAGGACAGGAGAATGGAGAAGAGAGGAAAGGAAAGGAGAAGGAAAAAGAAAGGAGGGGAGGGGAAAAGGAGAAGAGGGGAGAGGAAAACAGTCTATGACAACAGAATCTTATACTGAAGAAGGAGAAGACAGGTCATGAAAGGTGAAAGACATACTTACACATACAAGCAAGATGAAGGGAAGGGAAGCTGGACATCTGGGATTAGAGCTCTTGGTTAGCCACCTGCTTCATGGAAGTTTCCAGCAGATATTTTTTTTTTTAATGCTGTGAAATGGATCCAGAGTTTAACAGTGTGTGTACTCACATCAAGTGGGAACTCGCTACCTCTTCAGGCAACTCATTCCATTTTGTAGGGCTCCAAATGGTAGGAAGTTTTCCCTTGGATCAATCCTGAAGTGGGAGACATATGGGTTAGACATATTAGTACTTGCTAGCAATGAGGATTGTTCAGAAAAATAAATAGATAGATAGATATAGATATAGATAGATAGATGGATGGATGGATGGATGGATGGATGGATGGATGGATGGATGGATGGATGGATGGATGGATGGATGGATGGATGGATGGATAGATAGATAGATAGATAGATAGATAGATAGATAGATAGATAGATAGATAGATAGATAGATATTGCAAGAGAAAATGTGGCCTCCCCTTCCTTGGAAGCCTTTAAAAATACATAGATTCGGGGCAGCTAGATGGCGTAATGGACAAAGCACTGGCCCTGGATTTAGGAGTACCTGAGTTCAAATCCAGCCTCAGACACTTGAAACTTACTAGCTGTGTGACCCTGGGCAAGTCACTTAACCCCAATTGCCTCCCCCCCCAAAAAATACATATATATATATATATACATATACATATACATATATATATGTATATCTAGTATATATATATATATATATATATAGTAGAAAGGGGATTGGATAAAATGACCTCTCTGGGTCCTTTTCAGCCTGAAGATTCTATAATTTCCTCATTAAGATGAAAGGGGGTAGGGGGCGTCTAGGTGGCACAGTGGATAAAGCACCAGCCCTGGATTCAGGAGGACCTGAGTTCTAATCCGGCCTCAGACACTTGATACTTACTAGCTGTGTGACCCTGGGCAAGTCACTTAATCCCCACTGCCCCATGCAAAAAAAAAAAAAAAAAGATGAAAGGGGGTATTCCAAGAGTCTTTTAGGGTGTGTTCCTTTCACTATTCTATTTGACCGATTTTTAAGTCAGACTTAAGTCAATAGGAAAGGGAAATCAAAAGAGAAAGGAATGTGGCCAAATGGAAAGGGCACTGGATTGAGTCAGAGGGCCTAGCTTCAAATTCCAGTTTGACTTCTTAAGCAAATTTGGACGAATACACTAAACATTCGAGGACTTATCTGTAAAATGAGGGGATCAGACTAGATGACCTCTAAGGGTCTTTCTAAATCTAAAACTATGACCTTCCAATCCTTTTCTTTGCTTCTAGAGCTTAATACTGCCATAACCACCCTGCTCTGAAGATTTCCTTTGGAAATCCATGCTGTGGTTTATTTTGAATAATAATTGTAATTCAATTTATACGAAAGCAACAACCAGCTCACATTCACTCAGTGCTTTGAGGTTTACTAAGTGCTTTCCTCACAATTCCATAGAATTGGCAGGTAGAGTATTATTTTCCAGATTTTCAGGTAGGAAACTGAGTCATGGAAATGTTAAATGACTTGTCCACATTCACATATTTATTAGAATTCTTTTATTTTTTTTATTTTTTGCAGGGCAATGAGGGTTAAGTGACTTGCCCAGGGTCACACAGCTAGTAAGTGTCAAGTGTCTGAGGCTGGATTTGAACTCAGGTCCTCTTGAATCCAGGGCCCATGCTTTATCCACTACACCACCTAGCTACCCTCTGACGTTCACACATTTAGAGTCAGAGCCTGAATACAAATTCAGGGCTTCTGGAGACCTGTCTTTTATGTTTCTGTCAGGAAAGACTGCTGAATCCCAAACTCTTTTTCATTCTATTTTTTTCAGGACTCTAGTCCTCTGCTGAGTACAGACTTTGGGAGCTATGTACCCCTTCCTCCTCCAATTTAGGATAAAGTCTGCCACCTTCCACATTAACAACTGCTGTTTGTCAACTTGGGGGTGAGGTAGGATTGAGGGATGGACAAGGAGAAAAATGGAAGGTATGGAAGGCAAATATAGCTAAGGTGCTTCCCAGACTCTCAAAAGGGTCATTTGCTTCGAGAAGTGCTGAAGACTATTGAACTCAAGGCCTATGCAAGTTCCCATTGTTGGCTTGGCCTTCCCACTCAAGAGTTTTTAACTAAAGCTTTTCATGACCATTGTCGGCTGCCCTCTGAGTTGATTGGCTACCAGCCTGAGTACAAAGCTCCCTCTGTCTTCTAAGAATATTTCTTGGTCACCAGCCATCTTTGACTATTGGTTCCAGTGGATAAAGAAGTTTTTTGCTATTCTATTACTGCTCACATTTATGAACTCCTACTCTCCTCAGCATGATTCAATGGAAGAGCATTGGAAGTAGAGTCAAAGGACTAGGATTTGATTCCTGGTTCTTCCCCTTATCACTAGCTATGTGCCCTTGAGCAAATCACTTGATCTCTCTAGACCTCAGTTCCCTCATCTATAAAAAGAAGCCTTCCTAAGAGCCTTCCTCTAACAACCGGTCCAGTTCTAGACTTAGAATTCTATAAGAAAAGCATCTAGATATTCCAACAAACAGACTTCATGCAATCCCACCCTGGAACATGGCCACAGGGGGAGGACCTGGGCAATGAAGTAAGGAAGAGCTTTGTTCCACGAAGCTAATCAGTTTCTCACAGAACGTTGAATTTCTTGTTGCCATTTTTTCTGGGAAGACTGCAATAAATCCCCCCTGACACTCTAGAGAATAGAATAGATACATGCATTAAGCAAATTGGAATCTTCTTCCACTTCACCTGATAGAGATGGATGGCATACAATTGGATCTGTTCCTTCTCTCTTAAACCTTCCCCTAGAGCCATAATCTTGTTAATTGTAAAAAAAAGTCAGATCTATCTTATTTCCAATAGAATGTGTGCAGCTTAACAAATTGAGTAAGTCCCTGAAGACTGACTCCCAAATTAACTCAAAGGGTAGGGGAAAGCCATGTAGGAGAGCAGGGTGAGAAATGGGAGAGGCTGTTCCCCAACATCTTTCCACTACATAATGACTGAGCTAAGGAGGTGTAGGTCACTTAGGGTCCAAAAGTCCTGATTGTGGCCTGAACCCCATTAAAAGATAATTGAGAAATGTTTAACAAAATAAATAAAATATAATACAACATAGATAATGTTAATTGTGGTTTTCTGAATCAATATGTGGTCACAGGGATCCTCTTCTATTTGAATTTTACATCACTGGTAGGTGATCCTCTGTAGGGTCAGGGAGAGGGGAAAGACCATATCCCTAGCTCCCCTAGCCAATATATGCCTCCTGATGGATAAGACAACGTGATGTACTGGTTAGAGTGAGAGACTTAAAAGCCAGGAAGGCCTGGTTTCTATACCTCCTGAAATACTTACCAGCAGATTAACCTTAGACAAGTCATTTAACCTTTCTGGGCCTCAGTTGCCCTATCTGAAAAAGGAGAGATTTGAATTAGACAAATTCTAAGTTCTCCTCTAGCTCAAAATCTATGATCCTATGAAATTATACTGTCGGACTTTAACTTTGACCCTTTTTGGGATGTACGTCTTTGGCAATAAGTTTATCATTTTTGGTGGGAGAAAAAAAAGTGAGTAGCTTTTATAAAGGAGACAGAGATAGGGAGGGAGAGAGAGAGGGAAGGAGAGAGAGAGAAAGAGATCTTCAGGATACTTGGATTGAGGTTTCAACAAAGAGAGAATAGGGACACTGAGAGTGCTAAAGACATAGCCCACCTATCAGATTGAAGGAAATAAGAAAAGGGAAAGGTTTTTCTTTCCAGGAAATTCAGGACATTTTCCTTCTATGAGGAATTTCTGTTTATAGGTTCCAAGGAGTGTGTGTTATTTGGCTAGGGATTAAAAAGGGCACAATCATACAATCTCCTCCTGCCTCCAAACCTAAATGATTAAACCATTCTAAACACTCTTTGCTTTCATTTAATATATTTCCAAAAGCCAAGTCAAGTCAACAAGTATTTATTAAGCTCCTACTATGGAGATATCATAGGCTTATGGTTAGGCCAACGCCATCTGCCATTTTATAGTTGAGGAAATTCACAGTTAACAAGATGTCTAAGACCTACAGGTAGTAAGCATCACAGCCAGTATTTTAAGTCAGGGCTTCTGTACCACAAACCCAATAAATACTGTTTCCTCTATACAAATGGTTCTCAAATGTTTTGTTCTCAGGAGCCTAAAAAATTAGTGAGACACTGACATGCCCCAACCAGGTCCACCAAAGAACTTTTATTTATGTGGGGTATATCTAAGAATTATTTAATCATAAATATTAGATATAAAAATACAAAGATCTCTTGGGGTGGCTAGGTGGCACAGTGGATAAAGCACTGGCCTTGGATTCAGTAGGACCTGAGTTCAAATCCAGCCTCAGACACTTGACACTTACTAGCTATGTGACCCTGGGCAAGTCACTTAACCCTCGTTGCCCTGAAAAAATAGGGAAAAAAAATACATAGATCTCTAGATTTTAAAATATCTTAGTATTATTATGAAAATAGTATTAACCTCACAGACTTCTGAAAGCATCTCAGAGAATCCCAGGAGGCCCCTAACTTTTGCTCCATAGCAGAGAATTTGCTCTTCCTTTTGAAATTCTGCTGTAAGTATTGTGCCTCACAGTGTTGATTGGGAACATTTCTGAGTTTCTACACCCTAGCTCTATTCTCCTTAGAGAATAAACAGTTGTCATCCTCCTTATAATATTCTTTTCCATATTTGTAGAATATTTGTCTATTTCTGTTTCTTACTGCTCTGTGTCTTTCAGATGTTCATTCACCTTTTCTGTGACCTTCTCATAAGATGAGGATCATTTCACTCACTCCCTAGCTCCCAGATCTTTGGGGAAGCTTGATGCTTTGGAGTTTCTGTGAGGAGATCTGGGGAATGATCTAAAATATTATCATTATTGTTGTTATTATTAGTATTATTCTCTGAGGGTGGATTTAAAGACAAGACAATGGGAATATTATCCTACTAGATGGTTATGAATGGGGCCATTATGTAAATAGTGTGTCTGGCTATGTCAAGGGGAGTAGTGAAGCAAACTCACTGACAAAGCTATTTAAGATTTCTAGAATTACACTAGTCTTTAAATTCCAATAATCTGAGGCCTGATGACATAGGTTTCTGAGATTAAAGAAAAGGGAAATCACAGATACAATGCAAACTTTTCTGATTTCCCAGGAACTGACTCTCTTTTCTTAATAGCTTTTATCATTCATGCCCTGGACCCAGACTTGCACTAGGTCAGCTTGATTTTCACAATGTACTTCCGCTAGGGGTACTATTTATTTAACCATGGGTACAGATGCTCTCAGACATTGACAAGTCTGAAACTGACTCATTTCCTTTTGAAAGCCACTAGCTAATTCTAACTAGCCTCCTCAAAGAAACAGCTGTCCACTCCAAAGTCTCTCCAGAACTCTTCAAAGGCCCCACTCAGTCAACAGTTAAAAACCTAGAAATGTCAGTAAGATAGAAATGTATTTTTTTATAAGCTGTAATACTTATGAGAAAAAAACAGCATGAGATTTACTCAGTTTGGTGAGAAATAACGTTATCTCACTGATGTGTGAGGCTGGAAACATATGCTACATTGTCGGTACAGAGAAGCAAGCCCCAGAGATGGATGATAGATAATAACTAGCAATTATAATGTAGCACCTTCCTCCCCAAGGAATCCCTAGGAAAGATTTGCAAACAGCTCACTCTCCTTGGCCCTGAATCCAAAAACAGATCTTTCAGTAGCATCGAAGGGAGATGGTAACTTTGCTTAGAGGCACCTGGGCCTAGCCTAATAGGAAAATCTGGAATCACTCTGAAGAATAAGTTCTTAACACTCTAGACTGTGATAAGAGATTTGCTCAAATGAGAAAATAGGGTCAGTACAAATTCAAATCCATCTCAATTTCTTCTACTCTCTATCCAAAGTGGGAATAGAATTAATAGATCATCTGATCAAACTCCTACCTAAAGCATGCATCCAATATAGAACATGCCCCCAAAGTAGAAATCTAGTCTCTGTTTAAAGGTCTCCAGGAATGAGGAAGGTAGATGTCACAGTGGATAGCTCTGGGACTTAGAGACCTGAGTTCAAATCCTAAATCAGACACCATCTGAATGAACCATTTAACCTCTCTCATTCTGTTTTTTCATGACAACTGAGGATAAGAGCAAATGCATTACACCTACCTTACAGTGAGAATGAAATGAAATAACATTTGCAAATTATCTTTCAAACCCTAAATTGTTATAGAAAAGCAAGCTATTTACTATGAGGAAACCATTAGCTTTCCCTCAGAGATTGCTTTCCACTCACACGGCATACATCTTACATATACAATTTTTCGGATAATGTTTTTGCCTATCTTTGTCTTTCCATGGTACCTGGTATATCAAAAGTGCTTAATGAATGTATCTTGACTAAGTAACTGAATGAATGAATGACTAGCTCTTGAAGCAACCCATCTATTAATGGATAGTTCTTACTCATAGGAGTTCTTCCTTAAATTGAACCAAAATTCGCTTCCCTTTAACTCTCATCCATTGGTCCTCCTTTTGCCCTCTGGGCAGTCTAACCTGATCTTATCATCACACACACACACACACACACACACACACATACACATGCACTTATTTTCTTTTCTACAAACAAAAAAAAAAATCCTAATTTTTTTTGTCAATCTTTGTATAACATCTTCCTAGTCTCTTCTCCTATCTGGTTGCATACCTCAGGATACACTTTACATCTCTTCTTAAAAAAAATTTTTTTTGATTTGTTTTAATTAACAAAAACCTATTTTCTTTCTCTACCATCCCCACCTGGAAAAAAATTAATAAAAACAAAACCCTTGTAATACATATAATCATCAAGCAATGATTTAAAAATATGCCTCCCAGGAGTGGATATAACATAACTTATTCAAAACCAGCTGTGATTTGAATAGGACCAACTAACTCCAACAAGACTACCCTACTATTAATGAAGACCAACGTCAGAGTAACTTTATTTTTTACATTGACATTTCATACTACTGACTCATATTGATCTTATGGTCTAAAACCCCCAGGTATTTTTTGTTTTGTTTTGTTTTGTTTTGTTTTCTTTCACATGAAATGCTTTCTAGCCCATCTTTGATAATGAGGTATGGTATTCAGAATGAGAACCCTCAGATCTGGCAAAGCCTCCAAGGCACAAGCCTGAATACATCAAAAGTGATCAGTGAACTTGGGTTGATTGATTGATTGATATAATAGTTCATTACAGCTTTTTTTCAGCATTTTACAGCATTCAAAGCATTTCTATCTAGTCTATTTCATCTGAGTCTCATGGCAACACATTAGTAGAAGTTCTGAACCTGAGGTCTATGAAAATATTCCAGTAACTCTATTTTAATATAATTAGCTTCCTTTGTGATCCTATGCATTTTGTATTATGCACTTTTTAAAAAAATTATTCTGAAAGGGGGCCCATAGGCTTCACCAAACTGCTGAACAGGTCCAGGATAAGAAAAAAAGATTTGGAACCCCCTGGTATAAAGTATCATCATCCCCATTCAAGAGATGAGGAAACCGAAGGTCAGAGAGGTTCGAGTATATCTCCCCAGTACAATGCAACCTCATTGAGCACAGGTACCACAACTGAGAATGAATGACCAATAATGGGACATAGGTGAAACAACTCAACTCTAATTTTTTTTCTGCCAAAGATAATGACCTTTGGCCTGGAAATATTAAACAACTGGTTAACGAGGAGTTTGTATCCTAGATAATCTGAGAGATAGTAAGAGAGCTTTGAGTTGCCTTCAGTGAGTTGAAACCACAAGACCCAAGTGAACTGCTTTCTATTGTATTAAAAGAACTGGAAAATGAATCTCGAGCCACAGTCAGTGATGTTTGAAAGAAGCTAGAGAATGGTAAAGGTGCTAAAGCATTGGAGAAGAGCAAATGCTGCCCTGATTTTCAGAGAAGGTGTGTGCAATGAATAGGTCAGTGAACTTGACCTTAATTCCTGGCAAAATTCTGGAACCTGTAACTAAAAGTGCAAAATCTAGAAAAGGAACAGGTCCTGCCAAACTACCTTTGTTTTATTTTTGGTGATTTGCTATTTTAGTACATGAGAGTAGTTCGAGGAATATATATTTACCTAGATTTTTATGAAACATTTGACAGTCTCTCATGCTAGTCTTTTGGATAATGTAGGAAGTAGTGGTTTAGCTAGACAATAATATATTGAAACACATGAGGAATTGGTCGAATATCTGATGTCAACCTGAAAGAAAGTCTTCAATGAACAGTACTTGAACCTGTGCTTTTTAACATCTTTACTGGTGACTTGGATAAAGGCATAAATGGTATGTTTATTCAATGTGCAGGTAACATAGAGCTACTATAAAGAGTTAGCATGCTGGATGATAGTCACAATACAAAAAGATCATGATAGACTAATGCAGGGGTTGGTGAACTGAGTCCCCTGAGCCAAATCTGGCCCATTGCATATTTTTGGATGGCCCAGGAGCTAAAAATGTGGTTGTTGTTTTTTTTTTTCATTTTTTAAATATAACTGATCTAAACCATTAAGCTGAATCTAATAAGATAAAATGCAATAGAGATAAACCTAAAGTTTTATATTTGGGTTCAAAAATCTACCTCAGAAGTATAAGGTAGAGTAGGTGTAGTATGAGAGCAGTTCAAAAAAGATCTAGGGGTTTTAGTAGTCTACAAACTCAATATGAATCAACAATGTAATATGGCAGCCAAGCAACTCAATGAAATATTTGGATGCCCTAGAGATACTAAAATGTCCAAGCCTAGGGAAATCATAGTACTTTTTGCCCTGTTAAGATCTGAAGCAGCTAGGTGGCATAGTGGATAGAGTTCAGGACTTAAATAAGGAAAAGCTGAATTCAAATCCCAACTTCAACACTTCCTAGCTATGTGACCCCCTAGATAAATCACAACCTCTCTCATCCTCAGTTTCCTCATCTTTAAAATAAAGATGATACGGGCATCTAGGTGGCACAGTGGATAAAGCACCGGCCCTGGATTCAGGAGGACCTGAGTTCAAATCCGACCAAAGACACTTGACACTTACTAGCTGTGTGACCCTGAGCAAGTCACTTAACCCTCATTGCCCTGCAAAAAAGAAAAAAAGAAAAAAAAGAAAGATCATAAAAACATCTTTTTCACAGGGTTCTTGAGGAGAATCAATGAGATAACATATATAAAGTATTTTGTGACCCTTAAAGTGACATATAAGTGCTAGCTATGATGTATGGTTAAAAGGCACATTTTTTATGTCTACAAGATGTGTTTTATTTTTATTCTTTTTTTTTTGCAAGTCACTTGATAGTATTTTGTTTTACTGTTTTCCAATTACATGTAAAGTTAGTTTTCAACATTCATTTTTGTAAGATTTTGAGTTCCAATTTTTTCTCCTTATCTAACTTCCCTCATCCCTCCCCGAGACAGAAAGCAATCTGATAGAGGTTATACATTACAGTCATGTTAAACATATTTCGACATTAGTCATGTTGTGAGGGAAGAAACAGAATAAAAGGAAAAAAAACACAAGAAAGAAGAAACAACAAAAACGACAACAAAAGGGAAAATAGTATGCTTCAATCTGCATTCGGACTACTTAGTCCTTTTTCTTGATGTGGAGAGCATTTTCTATCATGAGTCTTTTGGCATTGTCTTGGATCATCGTATTGCTTAGAAGAGCTAAGTCTGTCACAGTTGATCATCACACAATCTTGTTGTTACTGTGTACAATGTTCTCTTGCTTCTGCTCATTTCACTCAGTATCAGTTCATGTAAGTCTTTCAAGGTTTTTTTCTGAAACCTGCCTGCTAATCATTTCTTATAGCACAATAGTATTCTATTACATTCATATACCACAACTTATTTAGCCATTCCCCAATTAATGGGCATCCCCTCAATTTCCAATTCTTTGCTACCACAGAAAGAACGGCTATAAATATTTTTGTACACGTGGGTCCTTTTCCCTTTCTATCTCTTTGGGATATAGACCTAGTAGTGGTATTTCTTGGTCAAAGGGTATGCACAATTTTATAGCCTTTTGGGCATGGTTCCAAATTGCTCTCCAGAATGGTTGGATCAGTTCACAACTCTACCAACAGTGCATTAGTGTTTTGATTTTCCTATGTCTTCTCCAACATTTATCATTTTCTTCTTTTTGTCATATTAGCCAATTGGATAAGTGTGAGGTCAGAGTAATTTTAATTTACATTTCTCTAATCAGTAGTGATTGAGAACAATTTTTCATATGGCTGTAGATAGCTTTTATTTCTTATTTGAAAACTGCCTGTTCATATCCTTTGACCATTTGGCATCAAAAAGATGTTTTGTAATCTTAATATTCTGTCAGGAAAAGCAACTTCAAAACTATAGGTTTTATAACATTAATGTATCCTCAATCAGTTTCACATTCATCCTGTAATCTTTCTCAGATTTATTTTTTACTGCTATAAAGTAACTTGATATGAAGAATATATTTTGAGCTACTTTCAAAAATTTTGTAACTTTGAAATAAATACCTAATTTGGTTTTATCATGAAGTTAATTCCTATTATAACAACCATTTTTTCACATTTCTGTGATGATGAAAATTCCCATTATCTACATTTTACAAGAGATGATGCTCCAACTGAGAAATTACAATTACTTCTAAGTCTGAGTCTTTTAGAGACATAGCCAAATCCTCAGTTTCTTCTTCAGCAGTAAAATCTGTGAAAATCTCCTGGATTCAGTAAAATCCAGGGTGACTCTCAGAAACCATGTGTTACCTTCAAAGTGAGGGGCAGTCTGGCCTCCTGGTCCAATTTGGAAGGAAATTGCTAACCCTGATGCGTGTACTAAAATGTCTCTGTACAGAACCTACAACAAGGCCTAATTTTTACATGTCCCATTTCCCAACATTCAAGGGAACTTATATGAATTCCAAATAGTATCAGAAAGAAATACACTAATAAATCGTAGAATCAAAGTGTTTGTGACAGCATCTTACCCAGATCTAATACATATCCATACACAATACACATCCTTCTTTTAGCTTTTCATTTTGCATGCTCCCACCTGGTGAAGTGCCTTATATAGGTGCCAAGTAAATAACTGTTGAATTGAATATGGCTGGAAACAGAAGTTTACAGGAATTTTTCATTAAAATGAAACCTTGCCGGGGGGGGGGGGGGGCTGCTAGGTAGGGCATTAGATAAAGCGCTGGCCCTGGATTCAAGAGGACCTGAGTTCAAATCCAGCTTCAAACACTTGACACTTACTAGCTGTGTGACCCTAGGCAAGTCACTTAACCCTCATTGCCCCACAAAAAGAAAAAAAGAAACCTGAGGGCAAATATTTTTATTATATGTAAAAAAATGTTATTTTTTTTTACCCTTAATGGAGCAAATACCAGGAAAAGAACATGTAACATTGTGATTTTGATAACATTGAATATATTCTAGTAATCAAGAACTAACTTATATCCTAAGAATCATGTGTCCTTGTCATAACTTCATAATTTATTTACAGCATGGCCTATTTCACCATAGATGATAGGGCTATAAATTTAGCTGACCATTTTTAGCCTTGGAAAAGTGCAGTGCCCCTGAGAAAATGTTTGAAGAATTTAGAGATTCTTTTAGAAAGGATAAAAACATAAAAACATTATACGTATGTATACACACACACATATGTGTATATATAGAGAGAGAGAGGAATATAAACTTGAATTTTCTGCTATAGAATATAAGCTCCTTGAGATTGAAATATATTTTTCAATTTGTCTTTGTTTCCCCAGAGCCTAGCATAGTGCTTTATACATTTCTGTTGTTGTTCAGTCTTCTTTCAGTCCCATCCAGCTCTTCATGACCACATTTTAGGGTTTTCTTGGCAAAGATGCTGGAATGGCTTGCCGTTTCCTTCTCCAGCTCATTTTACAGGATGAAACTGAGGCAAACAGGATTAATTGCCTTGCCCATGGTCACACAACTAGTAAATATCTAAGGTCAGATTTGAATTTAGGAAGATAAGTCTTCCTGACTCTAGGCCTGGCACTTTATATACACCATGCCACTTAGCTGCCCCAGCGCTTTACATACAGAAAGTCATTAATAAATTCTTATTGGATTAGTTTGGGTTGGGTTTACAATCTAATCCCACTATCTGTCCCCCTTAGCCAAAGACCTGGTTTTTCAAAGATTCTTCACTGTGTTAATATTGTCTAGACCCAGAAGAAAACAAACAAAAAAATAAAATAGGAAAAGTCTAAAGTTTCTCCATGGTCTATATCAAATATAAAGTTATCTAAAACCTGTAAAATTCTCCAATTAATAAACCAATTAGAGCACTCAGATCCTCAGAAAAGACCTGAACCCCCCACCAATCTCACACATATATGACATTCCAGGTGCCAAAAGCACTATCTTTCTAATTTCCTCTAAAACATGTTTTCTCCAAAACAAATGATTTTATCCAAAATCTCATGTTCATAAGCTCAAGAAATTATTAACAGAAAATATACAAAACAATTTACAATTAAAATATAAAACACAAATTGGTACTTTCAAACCCCTAACCTTAGTGTAGTCAGGTGCACATCTCAATTATCCATATATGAAATGTTACACTCTCTGGAAATTCCATGGGGGGAAAAAAAAAAACTATCTAGCTCCTGAGAGAGAAGTGATAGATTCAGCATGACAATTGAGACATACATACTTGGGTATGGCCAATTTTGGAATTTGTTTTGCTTGACTATGTTTATTTGTTACAATGGTTTTCTTTTTCTTCTTCCACTAGGGAGAGATGAGAAAGAAAACAGAAATACGTTCATTAAAAAATTAAATTTAAAGAAACATTTAAAATCACTAATAATCAGAGACTATGCAAATGAAAACAATTATTAAGTATCTTTTTATTCCTTCTTGGTTTCATTCAAACAGTCAGAGAACAACACTACAACTTACAGTCTTAAGTTTCTTGAGTCATTGAGAAGTTAAGTGTCTTGCCCACAGTTACATAGCCAGCATGTCTCATCACCTTATATTCATCAAATTGGCCACTCCATCTTAGATTTGGTGAGAGAAGAGGGGGGAAAATGAGTTTAGTCTAACATATGCTCTAGATTTGGGGAGAGAAGATTTCAAAATTCAGATGAAATAAAGATAGGATTCCATAGAATAAAATGTTCAGGGCAAGTGAACCTAGAAGAAAGATTCTGAAGGGTGAAATAATGAAGACAAAAAAAAGATCATTCTAATGAAGAGGAAAATGGAATTTGTCTGAAAATTCCAATGTGATGGTGCAGGGAATCGCCAAACAATTTCTGAGTCACATGGAAAATAAGATGGAGGAATAAACTTTTGCTCTGATCCACTGACCTATCAAATCTCTCTGAAACAGGAATTATGCACCAAAGACAAAGAAATTTCAGCTGTCTCTATGGTCTGGAACATCTAGTATCCAAAAGAAATTTTTTTTAAATCTGTGAACTCTCACTGACCCTGAGCTCACTCAGTACTCCTCTTCTACCGCCCATACTACTAACAGCAAGGCTTCACTAACAGACCCAAGGACACAACACAAACTTACAACAAAACCTACCCCTACATTATGGTCCTCTCCCTCCTTTTCAGTGCCATGGAGTCCCAGGATCCAGGCTGTGGAATTTTTTCTTGGTTTTGACAGACAACCAGGGTCACAGCCCCTCAGGAGCAAAAGCTGGCCATGAGTCACATAGAACCTGGTAGCACTAGTGCTGGAAATCTCTGAACTACTGGTGCCCAGAGTAGACAACTCTGTAGCACCAGCAGAATAGGAGGTACACTGACAAGTGCATAAGACCAGCAGAGCCTGTGCCAGGGTAGACAACTCTGTAGCACCAGCAGAATAGGAGGCACACTGACAAGTGCATAACACCAGCAGAGCCTGTGCCAGGGTAGACAACTCTGTAGCAACAGTGCTGCAAAGCTCCAAACTGCTGGTACAGGGCCAGAGAATTAAAGAACAGAGGGAGCAGGCTAGGAACCCAGTAAATTACACCACAGGAAAGTTTGGGGGTAGGCGCAGAGTATCCATCTAGGGCCAGTTCTAATCATCCAAAAAACACTTGGGACAGGGAACTAGTCTGGTGAACCATGAACTGGAAGAGGCTGAGACACTCAAATCTAGCCCCTCAAAAAACTGCAGAGGGGAAGGAGTCAGAAAAAGAGGGATAAAGAAAATAAGGAGGAAGAAAAGACTGAAATAACCAAGATTTCAGAAAGAAGGAAACTCAAAGACTGTGAACATAAACACATAAATTAAAAGGAAATACTATATATATATATATATATATATATATATATATATATATATCCTATATCGGATTGCCTGCTCTCTAGGGGAGGGGGGGAAGGACGGGAGGGAGGGAGAAAAATTTGAAATTTGAAATCTTATGTAAACAAATGCTGAAAACTATCTCTACATGTAACTGGAAAATAATAAAATACTTTTCTTTTTAAAAATGTAAATGTGAAATGTTTAGCAAAATAAATAAAAATATAATAAAACATAAAAAAGGAAATACAGTAACAACAAGAAGAAAACATGACTTCAAGATCTAGTAAACTATTTTAGGCATCTATAAATAAATACTGCAAAACAAAGGAAAATGATCTAACTTAATGAGATAGAGAACTCTGTGGAATATGAAGAGAACATGGAATTACAAACTTTTCCTGAGTGGTTCAAAAAAGAAATGAAAATTCATAAAGCAGAATATTTAGTCTGCACAGTTAAAATAATGGGCAGAATTTTTTTAATGGTATCTGTGGGGGCAGCTAGGTGGCACAGTGGATAGAGCACCAGCCCTGGATTCAGGAGGACCTGAGTTCAAATCCACCCTCAGACACTTGACACTTACCTAGCTGTCTAACCCTGGGCAAGTCACTTAACCCCAATTGTCTCACCAAAAAAAATTTTTTAAATGTATCTGCACTGGTAAGCATCATCAGAGAAACAAAATAGAGAAAAATATATTGGTATACAAATACATAGAAGTAGAAAACAACTTAGAAGAGAAGCAAAAAACCAACATTTAAAAAAAATATGTTCACTATGCAAGCAAAATATACTGATCTCAAAGATAAAATGTATGGGAACCACCTAAGGCTTATAGGTCTCCCAGACCATGACAAAACAAAACCAAAAAAAAAATTATGTTGGTTTTTGTTTGTCCTTCATGTTCAAAGAGGACGAAAATAACATCTCAATGTCAGGGTCAATGTACAGTGTATTTGCCTGTGGCTGATCAGACCTATAAGAACTCAGAAGGCTCTACCACAGGTCAGGCACAAATAGTCCATGTGAACATTTGGGAGGGAGATTTCTCTAAATTTGTGTGTCTCATGCATCTTTTTAGCTTCTGCATTCTGCTTTGCTCATAGAGTACAGCACCTTCTTTGATGCAGGCATGCTATACTGGATAATCCTGTGTCAGTACTTCCCATGTTTCACAATTGATACCAAAGTTTTTCAGAGAGACATTGAGTATTCTTGTATTGCTTCTTTCAATCTCCATGTGAGTGCCTGCGGTATGTGAGTTCTCTGTAAAACAGTCTTTTAGGTAGACATACATTTGGCATTCGAATAACATGACTAGTCCATTGGAGTTGTGTTCTCTGCAATAGAATTTGAATGTTTGGCATTTCAGCTCAAGAGAGGACCTCAGTATATGGTACCTTATCTTGCTAGGTGATCTCCAGAATCTTCCTGAGACAATTCAAATGGAAGCAGTTCAATTTTCCTGCATGATGCTGATAGACTATGCAGGTTTCACAGGCATACAACAATGATATCAGCACAATGGCTCTGTAGACCTTCAGCTTCATAGGCAGCCCAATACCACTTCTCTTCCACCATAAATCTTTAAGCCATAGAGAAATAATAGAAGAGAACTGCCCAGAACTTCTGAACATAGAAAATCACAATCTGATTTAAAGAATTCACATACTGACTCCAGAAAAAGAAGGGGGGAAAAAGGTTGCAAACTCCAAGACATGTAACAATTCAATTCAGAAACAAGTTAGGTAAGTAATCAATAGAAATGCCTTCAAATCCAGAAAGGGGACATTCAAATACTATAAGATTATTCTTCACCCACTGGAAAACATAGGAAAGAATGGAATAAGGTGTTCTGTAGGGCAATAAAGCTCAGGATACAACCCAGGATAACCTATTCTGAAAATCTGTGCTTAATTATATGTGAAAAAAGATGGATTATTCTACACTAAAGAAGAGATTGAAACATTTGTAGAAAGAAAACCAGAATTTAAGAGATTATTTGCTTCTCACCCCCCCCCCAAAAAAAGAAAACAGAAATGCAGGAGGAATGAATAAGTATATCAGACAAGGAAAGCAATAGCAACAGAGTGATAACAGAGAGCCCAGTAAAAGACCTCTTTCTAAATGTACACAAAGAAACAGGCAAAGGTAGAAATCTGTTAGAGGTAAAAGTGAAGAGGTGACTAGGTGGCATTATGGACAGAATCTGGAGCTATTTTGCCTATAGTTGAACGAATTCCACGTGTGTGCGGGGAGTGGGGGGGGGCTACATTATAATATGGGCAAGTGTATGAAAGGGAGAATGAGAGCAAGGGAATAGAAGTGCATGATGTGCCAGGGTAAAATTAAAGCAATGATGGAAAGCTGCCCTCTGTGTCCCCAGAAATAGAAGAGCTTACAGGGGAAAAGGTGAGGAGGAGGGGGAAAAGTTTGAAATGGGGGGAGGAAAGGAAGGAGACATTTCTTTGGTTGTAGGAAGGTGTTCCACTGATGGATGCACCTAAAGATAAAGAGAAATAGCCTACAGAAAGAGATGATAACTTTACAGTGGGGAAAACCTGGGGAATTTGGTGCTTGAAAAGTCTACTCATCCTACATTGGAATGGGGGGTAGTTGGAATCCCTGGAGGCAACTGGTACCTGGGAGAGTGGGAGATCCTAGACCCAAGAAAGAGCTTTTAAGTCAAATATGGAGGGGGAAAAGGTTAGCAGGGGAAGGCATAATCAGGTCTGTGATGGGGCAAGGTCTATGATGGGCAAGTGTCCTCTCTAATACTTATAATACCTTGTTCTGGAAATGAGGCATAATGGAAAAGGGGGATCTGTGGAATATGGAGCAGAATGCCCCTACAGGGGGAAGCCTAAAATGAATAATTTGGGAACTTTAATTGCATGAAGAATACAGAGAAAAAACAGGGATCCAATAATTGCAGGGGTCAAGAATCAGAGATGGTTTAGAGTAAACAGAAAGAGAAAATGGATCATGAAGAAAGTGAAGGAAATCTTTTTAGGAAAGGGGTACAAAAAGAAATGTATAGAAGATGGAAGCCAGTCCAGGTGAGGGGCATGGAAGGATCCTGTAGAAATCATGTAAAGAACGAGCAGAGGCTAGCCAGCAAGCTAAGGAATCAAAAATGGGTTGCTGGGGCAGCTAGGTGGCACAGTGCATAGAGCACTGGCCCTGGAGTCAGGAGTACGTGAGTTCAAATCCGGCCTCAGACACTTAACACTTACTAGCTGTGTGACCCTGGGCAAGTCACTTAACCCCAATGGCCTCACCAAAAAGAAAAAAAAGTTGTTGTTGTTGTTGTTGTTGTTGTTTTGGTTTTGGTTTTGTTTTCAGCCATATTCAGAGAAAAAGGAGGAGCAAAGAAGTGATAGGACCTTTTCATGAGGTTGATGAAATGATGATCATTGACAGCAGAGAAAAAGCTGAGTTGATTCATTCTAATTGTGTTGCCACTGAAAAGAAACTGGAAATTGGAAACTGGAAATGACTGAATGAAAATGATGAACAAGGAGTTGATGGCCAAGATAAATAAGGAGGTAGTAAGAGAACAACCAGCTGCCCTGAAGAATTCAGGTCACCTGGCCCAGAGGAACTACGTTCTTGGATCCTGGAGGCAATGGTAAATGTGATCACTGAAGAACTGTCACGGATATTTGAAAGATCATGGAAAACTGGAAAGGTGCCATCAGACTGGAAAAGAAAAGATGCTATCCTGATTTCCAAAAAAGAGTATACAGAAAAGTCTGCATAATGAAGGTCAATGAGCTTGTCTTCCATTGCAGGGAAAATTCTAGAAGGGACTATCAAAGAGATGGTTGCAAAATCACCACCTCCCTAGAAAGGGACATGGTGATCACAAGGAACAAGGATGATTTCCTCATGAGCAGCAGGTCACACCAAACTAACCTCATTTCTCTTTTTGACAGAATGACTCTAGCAGCAGGCAAGGGGAATATTGTGGCTATAGTTTCTGTTGACTTTAGCAAGGTTTTTTGGGGGTGTGTTTTAAGGTAAACCAACCATTTTATTTTCCTCTGCTTAGTTCAGGAATTTTGATAGGCAGATAGGTCTTTACATGGGCTTTGGAAGGGGTCTGGGGGCAGCACCTGCAGGTCTGAAGCGGGGTGTGGGTGTCCAATCCTTTCTTGCCTCACAAGATCGATTCCCCACTACTTTGCTATGGATTGTGCAGCTCACACTGTAATGTAGTTTCCCATACAGTTTGGGCAGCACATAAGAGTCAAAAACACTGGTCTCAGAGATGTCCCTGACGGACGCAGCTTCCACGATTTTACAGATGACGAACTTCTCGATGGCCTTGTCCTTGGGCACGTAGCTGGCGCAGCAGAGGGGCTGCACGTGGCTGCGGCCTTTCTTGGCCTGCCAGTTGTTGCTCCACTTCTTGGTCAGCTTGTAAGTCAGAAGCTGAAAAGGGATTTAGCGAGGGTTTTGATATAAAGTATTTTATACTTTGTTCTTGTGGTGACAACTGGTACAGATTAGATAACACAGTCGGGTGAATTTTGAATTGTTTGGATAGCCAGACTCGAAGAGTAGTTGTTAGTGGCTTGATATCAACATACCAGGAGTTCTCTCCCCAGTGGAGAACCCCAGGGACCTGTGGTTGGCCCTATACTGCTTAATATTTAATCACTGAGTTGGGCATATCAAATTTGTAAGTGACACAAAGCTGTGAGGGATGGCTAACAGAGTGGAGAACAGGCAGGATCCAAAAAGTATCTTAGCAGGCTGGGGCTGAGTCTAATGAAATGAAATTCAATGAGGATAAATGTTGTCTCCAGCTTGGGCACAAAAATGCAGCCTCATGAATATAAAATGGAGGAGGAGCAGATTGTTCAAAAAAAAAAGACCTAAGGGTTTGAGTGGACTGCTTCATATGAGTCAGGAGGTGTGATGTGGCAGCCAAAAATGTCTTCCTAACAATTAGAGCCATTTAAAAGTGAAACCAGCTTCTTTGAGGAGGTAAATTCCCCTACATTGGAGGTCTTCAAGCAGAGGATGCACAGGCATTTCTCTTGTATATTAGAATAGAAATCCTGTTTGTATATGGGTTGAACAAGATGGTTACTAAAGTCTCTTTCTTTCTTTCTTTTTTTTTCTTTTTTTTTGGTGAGGCAATTGGGGTTAAGTGACTTGCCCAGGGATGCACAGCTAGTAAGTGTTAAGTGTCTGAGGCCGGATTTGAACTCAGGTCCTCCTCACTCCAGGGCCAGTACTCTATCCACTGTGCCACCTAGCTGCCCCTAAAGTCTCTTTCAATTCTCAGATTCTGTGATTCTATTATTCTCATTTGACTTCCACAAAAACCTTTTGAGGTAAGTAATGCAAATAGGAATATTCCCATCTTACAGATGAGGAAACTGAAGGTCAGAAAGATTAAGTGATTTACACATTGTCACACAGTCAATATCAGAGGAAGATTTGTAACCAAATATTGCACTCTATTCATTATACCAAATAGCAATAATTCATTTTATATTCAATTATAGTATAATCTTGAAGCCCATGAATCTTATGTCTACTAAAGTATTTAAACTGGTCAGATCCAAAATGCCACTTATAGTGCCAAATTGTTCATTTTCCAGAGAGTAACACCATGTTCAACAGAGAAAGGTAGATAATATCCCAATATTTGGTGCTCCAGTATATTTTCTGGCTACTTTTTACATCTAAACCAGGATTGCACAGCTACAAAATTTAAACTTTTAAAATTATTAGAAATCCCCTATACTTTCTTAAGAAGACATTTCTCTTCTACAAGTTTCCAAGGCCGTTTGATAAATTTCCTTGGACACTTTCATTGTAGGCAATAGTGGATAGGGAAATTAAGTTGGAATCAAGAAGACCTGAATTTCTGAGGTACCACCTTATACCCATCAGATTTGCTAATATGACAAAAAAAAGAAAAATGATGAATATTGGAGGGTATGTGGGAAAACTGGGACACTGATGCACTGTTCATGGAGTTGTGAACTGATCCTACCATTCTAGAGAGCAACTATGCTCAAAAAACCATAAAGCTGTGCATACCCTTTGATCCAGCAATACCATTGCCAGGTCTGTCTCCCAAAGAGATTTTTACGAGGAGGGGGAAAACCTATTTATACAAAAATAGTTATAGCAACCCTTTTTGTGATGGCTAAGAATTGGAAATTGAGGGGATGGTCATCAACTGGGGAATGACTGAACAAGCTGTGGTATATGATTGTAATGGAATATTATTGTGCTATAAAAAATGGCAAGCAGGATGATTTCAGAAAAAAAAAAAACTTAGATGAAAGACAAGAACTGATGCAAAGGGAAATGAGCAGAACCAGGAGAACATTGTACATGGTAACAGCAATGTTGTATAATGAAAAACTGTGAATGACTTAGCTATTCTCAGCAATACAATGATGTGAGACAATCCCAAAGGACCCATGATGAAAAATGCTATCTGCCTCCAGAGAAAGAACTGATGCCATCTGAATACTGACCAAAGTATACTATGTTTTGCTTTATTTTTTGTTTGAGTTTTCTTGCACAAAATGACTAATATGGAACTGTTTTGTATGATTGCACATGTATAGCCTATATTGGATTGCTTACCACCCCAGGGAGGGGAAGAGGAGAAGGAAAGAGGGAGGGATAGAATTTGAAACTCATAATTTAAATATAAAAAAGAATGCTAAGATTGTTTTACATGTAATTTGGGGGAAATACACCATTTTTAAGTGTTTAAAAAGAAAGAACACCTGAGTTTAAATTATGCTTCAGATTCCTATTAGCTGTGTGACTCTGGGCTAGTCACATAACTACTGCTAGTATCAGTCTGTAAAAGAGAGATAATAGCAGCTACCTCACAGGATTGTTGTGAAGATCAAAATAGATAACAGGTGATGTAAAGTGCTTTGCAAACCTCCAAGCACTAAAAAAATGTTGGCTGTAATTATTTGACTCTATTTTGCTGTTGCCGGTACTAAAAAACCTAAAACTTTGGACAATTGCTTTCAGGTACAAGAGGTTCTCTACCTCTTTTTGCTGGTAGAATAGCTTTTCTTATATTCTCTTTGTCACCTTGGACTTCTGTATTCTAGATGAGCTCCTTTTGAATTCCTGAAGCTCCTCTTTAGTTTGTTCCTCCTCTTGTAATGGAGGCACCTCCATCAGAAAAGCACATGATTTTATACTCCTGACAGTCCCAAGCCTTGAGAGTCTCTTTGTTTTCCAACCCCAACAAGATCGAAAAGTTTACTTACCCTTGTGTTGCCAGTATGACTATCTGAGTTATTTCCCCTGCTCCCTAGCCATCCCTCTTTTTTTTTTTTAGTGAGGCAATTGGGGTTAAGTGACTTGCCCAAGGTCACACAGCTAGTAAGTGTTAAGTGTCTGAGGCCGGATTTGAACTCAGGCACTCCTGACTCCAGGGCCGGTGCTCTATCCACTACGCCACCTAACCGTCCCTACCTAGCCATCCTCTTGATGGAGTCTCATAGTTAGCATGAGAACAAGGACTTTGTATAGTTCCTCCTTTAAGTAACGGCTCCTTAGTTATTCTGCCTGGTGTTGGAGTTTCAGAAACTTTCAGTTGGGTCAATTAACTGCACTGCCACAAAATGAGGCTTGCCTCTACTCTCTCTTTTTTTTTTTTTTTTTTTTTTTTGGTGAGGCAATTGGGGTTAAGTGACTTGCCCAGGGTCACACAGCCAGTAAGCGTGTCAAGTGTCTGAGGCCGGATCCGAACTCAGGTCCTCCTGAATCCAGGGCCAGTGCTCCATTCACTGCGCCACATAGCTGCCGGCCGCTACTCTCTTGACATTCTCGTGGCAGATCAATCAATCAGCAAGCATTTTTTTAGTAGTATTCTGTGCCAGGTGCTATGCTAGGTACTAGGGATATCTTTGTTGTTCACTCATGTCTGATTATTCTATGACCCCATTTGGGGTTTTATTGACAAAGAAACTGGAGTGCTTTGCCATTTCCTTCTCCAGCTCCTTTTACAGATGAGGAAACTGAGGCAAACAGGATGAAGTGACTTGCCCTGGGTCACACAGCTAGTAAGTATCTGAGGCCAGATTTGAACTCACAAAGATGAGTTATCCCGACTCTACTGGGGCACACAGCTGCCCTACTAGGAATAAAAGAACAAACATAAAAGAGTCCCTACCCTCAAGGAGTTTACATCCTATTCTGAGAAACAGCATATATATTTGTATATAAAGAGTAAATACCAATGTATATCTCTGTATGTACTCTCTTCCAAGGAGGGCCCAGCACTTCCTTTGGTCTACATGGGTCTTGTAACTCACTTGTAACTCTCCTTTTTAAGTCAGCACATTGCTCTCTGTATCGATTTTGTAGCTCATTTTCTTCCTATTCTACTCTTGGTAATTCTTTAACTCTATACTTTTCTGCCTCTAAATCCTATTTGATAATTTTTACTGTGTTGCAAGGTCTGGCCTCTGCATCTGCAGTTGGGTAACCTCAACAATTTTTACTGTGAATTCTGTTCATTTATTTTTGCAACATTTCTGCTTTGCTCGCAAGCTAGTGAATTCCTCCCTGCGTGGGGCTAAAAATCCCTTTCTATTAAGACATAAGGCCCATAAAAACCAAGCTGCACATGCTTCTTTTTTGTATGAGGTCCTTGCAAAATTTTTTCTTATTCATCACCCTATAGAGACTTGCCTTAGAGTTAGGAAACTCCAGGCTTAAATTCCACATCAGACATTTCCTTAGCTGTGGGACCAAGGGCAACACATTTAATATCTCAGATCCTCAATTTCCTCATCTGCCAAATGGAAATAACAGTTTACTACCTTCCTCACAGGTTTGTTTGCAGGAAATAAATCAATCAATACACATTTATTAGGAGACCACTATGTTCTTCATATTATGATAACAGCTGAGAATTCAAAAACAAAAGTAAAACATTCCCTGTCTTCAAGGATTTTGCATTATAGTAGGAAAGTTTCTGTTTAATGGAAAGCACAAGACAAATTCACGTGATTATTCCTGTAATTCAACTACTAAATTCTCAGATGTGAAACTTCAGGTTTCCAAGCACAGTTTCACTTCTTAACTTTTTTCTGGTTTGGCCTTTTTTTTTTTTTTTTTTAGCACAGTGAACTTTGGAAAAAACATGGACAAAATTCATGTAAGCATGTGCAAGCAATGTATTGTTAAAGGGAGTTCCCAAATTGATTAGATAACTACAAATCTCTTTGAGGACTGAGTATTTGAGGATAAAAATAGTTTTAAAATAAATACAAGGAGGGCTCAACTAGATGGTGTAGTGGATAAAGCACCAGCTCTGAATTCAGGAGGACCTGAGTTCAAATCTGACCTAAGACACTTGACACTATCTGTGTGACCCTGGGCAAGTCACTTAACCCTCATTGCCCCGCAAAAAAAGAAGGAAAGAAAGAAACAAACAAACAAACAAACAAACAAGGCAATTTAGAGTAGGAGGTTCTAGAAGCTGGGAGCTCAGGAAAAGTTTCATGTAAAAGGTTGTATTTGTACTGAAATTTAAAGGAAACAAGGTATTCTACGGGGCAGAGCAGGATATATTCCAAGCTTGGGAGACAGCCATTGCAAAGAAATAGAGATGGGAAAGGGAGAGTCATGTGTGAGGAACAGCAAGAAAGCTAGTTTGGATGGGCTATAGAATACAGGAAGGGGAGCAATATATAAAATGGATAGAAAGGTAGGTTGGGGCTAGAACTTCAAATCTACTATTCTTCCCATTGTGCTACAATGTGTAAGAGGATGTGTAGACCATTTGTTATCTGTGTAACTTTGTGCAAATCAGTTCATTTCTCAAGGTCTCAGTGTCTTCCTCTATTAAATGAGGGGATAAGACCACATTTTAAGTTGTGTCTCTCACCAAGTTTAAGTTTCTTCCTCATCCCCTTTCCCCCTCCACTCCCCCCTGCCCCGTCCCTTATTGTATCTTTTTTTCTTGTTTTTTTGTTTGTTTATTTTTTGCGAGGGGCAATGGGGGTTAAGTGATTTACCTAGGGTCACGAAGCTAGTTAAGTGTCAAGCGTCTGAGGCTGGATTTGAACTCAGGTCCTCCTGAATCCAGGGCCAGTGCTTTATCCACTGTGTCACCTAGCTGCCCCCCTTATTGTATCTTGATCCTTTCCAAAGCTATACTTCTAAGCTCTTCCAACATCATTGTCCCTTAGATTTTACCAAAGAGTTTATATCCTAAACCAGTTTTCCCTTTGGCTATCATATCTCTCCTCTAGGTAAAGAGAGTAAATAAATGCTAGCTGTGACATACTTTTTTTTTCCTCTGTCAGCTGATCTATATCAGTTCGACTTTTTTGAGGAAGTAATTATATTCTGTGTCACTGTCCATTTTTTCATCCATTTCCAAAATTTTGTCATCAACAGCTTATTTAAATAGGTCAGATTAGAATTGTTTTAATTCTCCGCCTTATCTTTTTATCATTCTTAACTTTCTTCTAATTTTGTATTTTTTTCCCAAACAAATTGAAAAGTCATTTAAGGGTGAAACTGGGAAAAGGACAAGATAAGGAGACAAAAGTTAAAATCTTTCTAAAGGTTTTGTTTTTTTAATTTAAAAAAAAAAACCTTTTTATCATCAAGGACAGTGGAGCCACCACATTTGTACTCTAATATCATAGTCCTAGATGGGCTACATGAACAAGGAGAAATGTCACAAAGTCAGTATATATCTGAGGTAGGATTTAAACAATGGTCTTCCTAACTCCAGAGGAGACTCCCAAATCCCCTATACCTTGCTTTTTGTCATTACCTTAGTCTCTATAGTTTAAGTTTCTAATTAGCACTTTTTAAAATCAGGATATAATGTTGATCTTGTTTGTTGTTGTTTCATGTAAGATCGTCTTGTCTTCCTAGACATAAGATTTCTAAGGGAAGAACCTCAATTCTTCTTTTTTTTTTTTCTTAATCTAGCAGGAGGTGTCACTAAACTCCCCAGCTAGAGTGAGATGCAGTAGAATGGAGCAATTAATGAAACTTCCTTGGCAAACAGTTAGGTTGGACCAGGACATTTGAAGGGATTGAGAATGAGATCTCATGTCTCAAAGGCACAGATTTTGAAGGTGAAACAGAGAGAAATCTAAAGAAACACGTAGCCCCTCGGAACCGTCCCCCTCCCTACTGGAGTTGGACTTGAGAGAGTCAGGCAATGCCGTGTGGTTGTTAGCCTGGGCGGCAGTTTAACTGTACCAACATTTTGATCATGGGGTTGGAGATCAAAGCACAGTAAAGTTCCAGATCCTGGGAAGCATCTCTCAGGACTCCAAAGCCAGCATTCTGTGTTCCTGATTGCTCATGCAGCTGACGACCTAAGAATCAGGACAGCTTCTATGGTATTTTGTAAACTAGTCTTGACTTAAAGATGTGTATCCTCATTTTCACAGGGAGAGAGAAGCCTAAATAAACAAACAGAAGATACTGAACTTCCAGCTTCACTCTCAGTCTTAGTCTGAATGAGAGGTGGCCCACAGCCTAGAAACACATTTCTGCCTTTGGAACTGGATGAGCGGTGTATCTTCTATTCAATAACATATCTGCTTTTCAAATTAAACTCCTTATTAAAATATTGCTACTAGCTTTAGAGCATTTGACTGGCATCTATGAATGGAAGGATGGAATGGCTAAATGGGAAGGAAAGAAGAACGAAAACAAGCATTTATTAAGTGTCTAGTACATGGTGCCGGTCACTGTGCTAAGTATTTTATAAATATTATCTCAGTTGACCCTCACAACAACCCTGGGAAGTAGGTGCTATTATTATCCCCATCTTCCAGTTGTATAAACTGAGGTTAAGTGACTTGCCCAGGGCCACAACAGCTAGTAAGTGTCTGAGGTCAGATTTGAACTCGAATCTTCCTGACTTCAGACCTACAACTCTATTCACTGTACCATCCAGCTGCCTTGGGCAGGAGCAAGAGTTCAGTGGTTTGACTAGTGGGTGTATGAATGCCTCTATACCTATGGGAGAGCCCAAGTTAACCTAATAACAGGCAGGCAGAGCTAGTAAATAAGTGACAACCATCTTGAAGATTCTGATTGAGAGGAAAAAAGACTGGCTGCTAAACAGAGTACCCTCCATTGTTTCATGTACATCCCCAAAGTTCAGAGAAAAATGTAAGCTCTTTGAAGGGAGGGACTATTTCATTTTTGTCTTTCTATCTCCAGCCCCTAACACAGTCTCTATTCATTGGATAAATGTTTGCTGAATGGGCACATTGTCACAATCATCACACTCATCATCATAATAGCTATTTATCTAGTCCTTTACAGTTGCTAAGCTTTTATATACACAGCAACATCTTAAATGTAGGTAGGTAAAGCAAGTGTTGTTATTATTACTATTGCTATTGTGATTATCAGTATTATTACTATTATTATTACTATTATAATTATCTCCATTTTATAGATAGGGAAACTAAGACCCACAGAAATGAAATGACTTGCCCAGAGTCAAACAGCTAGTAAAAAGCAGAGTCCAGGTTAGAATCCTTCTAACCCCAATGCTCTCTCCCCTGCATGACCCTGTCTGGCCACTGGGAGTTCAATAAATATCTCTTGATTGACTGAATAATTGATTTGATAGGTGCTTAGGGAGAGGGACCTTCTTCCTGCCCAAATCTTCAGCATTCTCAAGAATCTTCTGGGATTGGAGAGGGGTGCCCGTCTGAATGGGACTCGACTCGGTCCACTTCATGGTGTTAGACCAGCTGAAACTACAACCAAGTGACTTAAGTGTAGACTCCCTTGGCAGAATCATCAGCTGCGCTGTATGTAGCCATGGCTTGAGAGCTGTAAGAAGCCTCAGAGGCCAGTGTGTCTAATGATTTTATAGGGGAGAAAACTGAGGCAAAGAGCTTAAGTGAATTGCCTAAGGAATCACTGATATCATCTGACAAGAACCTCACACTTGGCCCAGTAGGGGCCTCATATGCAGGGAATTTTCTGAATCTCTCCAAATCCCTGACTCCTGGAAAAAAAAAAAAAATCTGAAATGTCAGCATCCGTTTCGACAATACGGCTGTACACTCTTCACAAACCTACCAAAGGACTGAGACGCCCATACAAAGCAAAAGCTGACCTGAATAGTTAAACGTGTACATATCTTTCACAGTTCTCTTGCCTCGATGGAGAATAGTTGTAAACCTGATGGATATTATGTTCAAATTCGTTTCAGATTTTCTTCCTGGCCCAAGGAGAAAATGTTGTTTCCATTTCTGCCAATGACATCTGAACAGGAAGAATACAAGCAGCAATAGAAGGATTAAGTAATTAGAGGGGATTGAATTAGTTCAGAGATCAGGGTCACCAAGCGAAAGACAGAGAGAGAAAAAGGGGGAGAGAAAGAGAGAGAGAGGAGGAGGGAGAGAGGAAGAAAGAAAGGGTGGGGGTGGGGGCCAGAGAGGGGAGAGGAGATAGAGAAGGGAGTTAGAGGGAGCTGTGAGCTGCCTGGCTTTAGCAAGCTATAAAAATATTCTCCTTCTTCACAGCTTGGTAGCTCCAGGGGACGGAACCTCACGTTTAGAGCTCGGCTACTCTGTGCTATCTCATTTTTTAGATCATCAGCTGCGATGGGTGAGTAAACCTACTAAAAATAGGGAGATGTCTGGCTATTGAATGTATATGCCGGAATCCTATAGCTTCCTTCCCAGGACAAAGCTGGAGGACCAGGGGCTGGGGGTGGGAATAGGGTTCAAGGTGGGGGCTGTTTCCTGTTGGGTGCATGCCTTTGGATAGTACCAATCAATTAGAACTGATCGTAGCTTCCCTGTACGTGATTCTGGAGTTCTCGGTAAGAATGCTCGGCTTCTTGCAAGCAGTCAGCCAGTCAGTCAGCCTGGCAGATTCAAGACTGGAAAGAATACCCAAAAGTTGATGAATATAAGGCAGAGAGAGGGATGTCTGTGGCTCCTTCAGATACCTCCCCTCCCTCAGGAAGAAAAGGAAATCCCTCACCAACGCTGAGCCCTTCTCACATGCTGTTTTGCACATGCTAAGAAATAAATGGCCCAGCAACCTTGTGGCAGGCAGAATTAACCTTCACTGACTCTCGGAATCACACTGTACATAAAGCAAAATTTGGCTTGGGGTCACCGATTGCACACGCTCAGTCTCTTGGTGTGTGAACAGGCTGACCTTGGTCAGAGCTTACTGTGTAGGGAGAGCAAGGTGAAGAAAATGTTTTGTTGTTTTGGTGGGTGTTTTTTTTTTTTTTAAGATAAGGCTTCTGGGAGAGGGTAACACCATAGCTAAGGGTAGGTGGTTGGACAATAAGCTTCCTTCTTCCCTCCCTCTCTCCCTCGATCCCTCCTTCCCTTGGTACTTTCTAGCTATGTAGATTTGTTCACTTGCTGTCAGAAGTGAGCTGTGTTCCGATTTCATCCTGAATGACAAACTTCTTTCAGTCTGTGTGCACTATTAGAGAATGACTCTGGATTCATGTTATTAATGCAACCAGAGTAAGCCCTTAAAGACATGAGCACTGCTTTTTGACTGACTGTCTATGAGGAAGATGAAGATTGGTGGGCTTTATTATGGTACCTGGAAGATCTATTTGTATTTGTTGCAGGACACTCACATGGAGAGGTGTACTTTCTCCCCTTCCCTTTTAAGGTCTTGTGGTCCTCCATCAACAGTATCCCAACAAACACCATCACCTCTCCATGCTGTCTCATTGCATCACACCCCTTTCCTGCTGTACTGTGTTCTACTATCCCTATACCAATGCAACTGCACCTGGTTAAGAAGGGCCTGTGGTTTTCCAAATGCTCAGTCCACAGAGGATCGGCAGCACAATTAACATCAATGATGGCACACGCTAGCCTCCCCAACACCATCCTTAGGGTCTCTGCCTCTACTGAAATCTGCTCCAGGTGTTGGAATTCCTAGTTATGTCTCCGGTACCCTGTGCCTACATTTCAGGGAATAGTCCAATTGCACTGATGCCTATGGATGTATCTAGCACATAGTGACTTAGTGAGTACTTGTCAAAGATTTTCCCTTTATCTTGGAGACATTCAAGGGTTAGGGACCTTGGACACATTTCTATGACTATCTGTCATCAATCCAAAGAGATATCCCAGTTACCGGGAAGGAAAGTAAAGCTAAGCAAAAGCTTTACACCTACCCTTCACTAGTAAATCCTTACATTAAGAGAAGAGGCGGGGTTCTTGCCCCAGGTCAGTCAGCCAATAGCACCATTTACTACTAAGTTGGAGAAAGGGAGCAGAAAATCAATTTGGTTCACAGACAAGGACATAAATAAACAAGAGCAGATTAAGAGAGTCCATACTGGGTAAGAATGCCCTTAAGGCATGAGGAATAAAAGATTGATAAAATTTGAGTGGGATTAATCAGGGCCAGCCTTCCAGAAAAGGTAATTTTCAATACTCACTCTCTCAACAGACTAGAGCTAATTAGGTTCAAGGGAAAGATGTTATAAAGGGATACCGTCAAAGAAAGGTACACACTTGTAACCATTGAACAACACTCCTACTTTCAAGACAAAACTCTACCCTGATCTAGGCAGTTGACTTGGTATAAGAGCTTAGGGGCAGCTAAATGGTACAATGGATAGAGCACTGGACCTGGAGTTTGGAAGACCTGAGTTCAAATCTAGTCTCAGACTTTACTAGCTTTGTTACCCCTGGGCAATTCATTTAGCCTGTTTGCTTCAGTTTCCCCTTCAATAAAATGGAAATAATAATAGCATCTACCTCTCAGAGTTATTGTAAGGATCAAATGAGCACTTAGCATAGTATCTGGCACATAGGAAGTGCTATGTAAATATTAATTAGTTGCTATTGTTATTCAATTAATATTACTAGAGCCTTCCTCTAGCAACAGATCATAAGCTAAGTTCTAGGTTCTAAATTCTAAGTTCTAGGCCCTACTTCTACAATGCCTTCACCAAAGTCCATAAGACTTATAGCCAGTTTTGTATTCTGCACTAGTTGGGTATGGGAAAAGAAACAGAGATGACTTTAGACCCAACTTATGATCAACTTATTCCTGGATTCAGGAGGATATAAGGCCTTAAATCCCTCTTGTAGGGATCTGCAAAAATGTGACATGTGACAATGTGACATATGTTTGAGACAGAAAAGGTAATTAGAAAAATATATATCTGGGTATGTGTGGCTATGTACATCCCCATTGGCTAATGTGTTCAAGCCATGCCTCAACAAGAGGAAGAATCCTCAGAGCAATGAAACACCACCTGGTTGAAAAATATCAGCCATTACAGTATGTTCCCCAAATTCTTCTCCCTCTTCAAACCAACTCTATATAAAGAATCCCAGCCAATGAGGATGGTGAAATGGTACGTTCACTGAAGCTTATAGTAAGACAGACTCTCCAGCTTCATTTCTGTACCTACTTGCTGTCTCTAGGTCCTCTTCCTATGTCCTGAGCCCTTGTGCTCTTTGCCTCCTTCACGTCTTTCAAATCCTCTTCTCAGATCTTTCCTTCACACTGTAGTGTATGTGAAGACAAAGTATTTGGGAGCAGGGTAGAGAGAGATGGCATTTTAGCAAAGTTTAAAGTCTTAGGATAGGGGGTGGTTAGGTGGTGCAGTGGATAAAGCACCAGCCCTGGATTCAGAAGAACCTGAGTTCAAATCTGGTCTCAGACACTTGACACTTACTAGCTATGTGACCCTGAGCAAGTCACTTAACCCTCATTGCCCCCCCCCAAATAAAAGCCTTAGGATAAAGGCATCAAGTTCCAGGTGGGATCTCAGGAAATAACTAGGGTAAGGGAAAGAACAAGGTGTGGGCCAAAAGTGGGGGACAGAAGTTCTTCTCTGTGATGTGAATCACACTGACACTTTGCTAATACATAAAGGATAAATCTGAATGTTTTCTTAAGTTCCTTATTTGAGTCCTTATCCTGTGATTAACTTACTGTGTGACAGTAGCACATTCATTCACATTTGTACAGACCATTCACATTGGTCTATACAATGAGAATGTTGGATACGATTTTCTTTATGTGCTCTCCCAACTCTAACATTCTCTTTCTCAAAATTCTCTCCAGTTCTGACTGTTTATATTCTATGTTCTATAGACCTCTGATAGTCTGATAAATATGTAGGGATTATTGCCAGGAACATTCTTTGAAACCTGAAGTGCTCTACAAGTGTAAGCTCTTGTTTTGATTATCATTATTAGTTTATAGTAGCAGAGAGGAAATATGGATTAGGGGATAGAGCTGGCTTAGAGTCAGGAAGACATAGGTAGGCTCTAGTTCCTTTCTCTGGAACATTTTCTCTGAATGACCATAGGAAACCTTGTCACTTCCTAATACTACCAGGCCACTATCTGAAACTGTTAAGTCACAGAAGATATGCCTCCAGTGAAGGCAGTTTCTACACTGAACTCACACTGATGAAATCACAGGTCCAAACCCTGAACCTACCCCTTCCCACCAAAATAGTAGTAGAAGGAGGAGGAGGAGGAAGATGAGGAGTTTTTGTGTTCTAGGGTCTTTTCCTTGAGAAGGAGGAACTGGTGTTTGTGCTTAACCTGGCACATAGTAGGTGCTTAGTAAAGGCTTGTTGACTTGATGGTTTATTTTCTATGTTTTAAGCTCCCTCCAAGTTGTAGCAGGTCCCTTCCAGATGGAAGAATCATGATATGTGACCATGGACAAGTCATGTAGACACCTTAGCTTCCCTATCTATTAAATAATAATATACTACTTACCTAACAAATCTTCCTATTCCCTCCTTTTCCTCCCTGCTCTGCCTCATCCCTGTCCCCTCATTTCTTCCTTGGTCCTCCTTTTGCTCCTGGAGATCGGAAAATCCCTGGAGAAGAGGTACGGAATTCCCTTATTTTATTATTCTCCTGGCTCTTATAAGACAATTTTCATCTCTAACAGCACATGGAGCTTCAATACCATAGGGAAATATGAAATTTCCCAATTCTGTGCCAGGCTTCTTTTCATGGATTTAGAGGAGAGAGAAAAGAAAAGATGTTAGAAGAGCATTATGTGTTGCTGTCAACAAAACTCTGCTAGCCAGCTCTAGAGGGAAATATAGACTCTAGGAACAGTTTCATATTGGGAAAATCATAATCTCCTTGCTACAGAATCTAACATACCATTTCTTCCCTTCTCTTGTATGTCCTGAAAATCCTGCATTAATCCATAGTCACAGTTCAAAAAGCATTCCATACCAGAGGATCTTTCTTTGGTCCCCTGGCTCACTGAGCAAAGGGAAAAGGTGCAACACAATTGGAATCTTAGTATGGCAATGGCTGGAACCCCAGGCCACTTATGGGAATGAACCTTTAGTATGGAAGACCTTTATGGTATAATGAGTATATCCAGGGATTTCTCAGCACTTGTTGTGGGACGAGGGAAGAAGAAGAGGCAGGACTACATTTCGCAAGGCCTCTGGAATGACGAATCTGTCATCACAGCAATCCTACCAGCCTGACTTTTTTTTTTCAGAGATATTTGGAAAGTTTCCAACCCAGGATATTTTTAAAAGGATTCTTGATCTTCTCCATTTGAAGTGAAACAGATTGGAAGGATGAAGCAGAGTGGGGTAGTAGAAAGAGATTTGATGCCAAAGAACATGGGCTCTAATCCTGGCTTTGACACTTAATACCTGTGTGACCTTTAGGAAATTGATTCATCTAGTCTGCACTTCTGTTTTCTTTCTATAAAACAAGGGAGTTAGGCTGGAAGACCTCTAAGATCACTTCATGCTCTAAATCTGTGCTCCTCTGACTTTAATGCTAAGTCAGTCCTGGGGCTTTCTGGAAAACAGGTGAGGGGTGAACTAGAGGGCAATGGTGGCCTCCTTGTGGTATATGAAAGAAAAAAGTAAGATATCTTGGCAGAGTACGAATAGTATTGGAACAAGAGATAGCTGACTCAGGTTTGGATCATGCCTTAGAAATTTACTAGCTGTGCGATGCTGAGCAAGTGACAACTCAAAGTCTCAGTTTCCCAAGGATCACAATGCTTACATTACTTACCTCAAAGACTTGTTAGAAGGACAGTGTCTTTCAAACCTTAAAGCATTACATAAATGGGATTTACTGTATTGTAATGGAAAGGGCATCAGACTGGAAAGCTGGCTTCTAGTCCCAGTGCTACCATTAACTTATTAGGTGACCTTAGACATGCCACTCACCTCCTGGGATTGAACTCAGACTGGTCTCTTTCAGCTCGAAAAGACAACAGCTTTATGCTCACATTCCTGGGCTTGTTCCCTTGGCCTCTCTTTCCCACCAAAGAAACAATAATAGTGACTTTGAAGTTTTCAGCCATTCATCAGAGGCAACAGATAAATATTAAGTTGTTAGAGGGCTGGTAGTCAATTTCTGACTGCTATGATCCTTTTTTCATTGAATCATTCCAAAACTGATCATGTGGGTTAAGCCAGGGGAAGGCTGAGGGAATAAGGAGAAGAAAACTGAAATCTGCAGAGCATAAGCAGATAATGACTGAAATTAATTTACTCTCATACTAAGAGAATCAGGAACAAAAAGCACATTTCTCTTTACTGTTTTATTTTTGTCAGCTGATAAATACTAAGAGATCTAAGTTCTGGCCTCCATTACCTCCTTAGTTTCTTGTTTAGTATGCAATGCTAGACAAATCATTGCCCCTTAGCCTAGACCCCAGATCTCCAAGTAATCAACCAATGGATCAATAGACATTTACTAAACACCCAGGCTACGTTAGGCACTGTGAGGGATAGAGAGGAATACAAAGACATTTAAGACTAGTAGTCTCTGACCTCAAGAAACTGAGACAATCTATCTGGGGAGGTAAGACCGTTAACAATGTAAAGTAATGTACATCTGTAATAGACGGACCTGTCATCACGTACTTTGGAGTAGAAGTATATCATATTTTTAAAATATATCTATTTGTATCTTATTATCTTTTCTTTGTTAAGGGGCAGAGGAAAGTGAGTAATTATAGCCAGGAATATGAATGGATCACTAATATCTGTCAGCAATAAGGAACTTTGAGCTCGAATCAGGTCCAAGGTGCTCGTGCAGGGTGAATCCTAAACTAGAGGGTGGCATTCTGAAATCAGAATCTAGGGATGAGGGAAAAGAGGAACATGGACTCCCAACCAGAAAAGGAATCCTGATAGATGTATGAGCCAGGACAATTTGGGGCACATTAAAGCAGACTAACGATATAGAAGCCCATCAATTAAGCCAAGAAGAAATATAATGGGGGCAGCTAGATGGCGCAGTGGATAGAGCACCGGCCCCGGAGTCAGGAGTACCTGAGTTCAAATCCGGCCTCAGACACTCAACATTTACTAGCTGTGTGACCCTGGGCAAGTCACTTAACCCCAACTGCCTTACTAAAAAAAAGAAAAAAAGAAAGAAATATATTGAACATATTTCTACTTAACCTACAATTTATTATTTCTGGATTAATATTCTTTTTTTCTCATGTATGTAGATACACATACAAAATATATACTCATATAAATATTATATATATATATTCACATATAAAATATATACTCATATATACTATATATTTTCTTATGTATATGTGTATATGTGTGTATACATACATACATATATACATACATATATATACATATATATATCCTTAATCTAAAGATGGCACCAGTTGGGCAGGGGGCATATTATGGAATATATCATTTAGTCATTTTGGCAAGGCAAAAAGGGTGGGGGATGATCATTAGGCCTTGAGTCCAGCAAACCTCTGAACATAATAGAGATCCAAGCAGGCTCAGCAATCAAGAAGGATAAGGGGGATCTGTACCTTGAGTTGGGGTTTAATAAAGAAGAAAGTCTTAGAATCAAAGCAAGGGTCCTCTGCATCTGATCCAAAAAAGAGCTTATGCCCCAAGAAACTGATGTCATCAACAAGGCCAGAGATGTAGGCTAAATCCTTTATGATAAATACTTCAAACAATAAATTAGCTATTTGAATTAATTTTCAAAAATTTGTTGGATATGAGTAAGTATAAGGCATTCTATTACACAGTGAGGAGATAAATCAGGAATTGTATAATGTCCTTGAGGGGATTACAGTCTAGTTGTGGAGACAACACTGCATTTTTTTTTCAATAGGTAGGAGGTGGAAGATATTAAAGAAGAAATAATCATTATAGACTAGAGTAGCAAAGGAAGACTTCCTGGAAGAGGCATCCAATCAATATCTGTAGGTTAAAAAAATTATCTGTAGGTTGATTAGCTGTATTCTCTGATACAGTAAAAGTCAAGATCATAAACTTATTCCACAGGGGAATGGCTTGACCCAAGGGTGAGAGAAAATGGGTTAAATTTCACTCTCCCTTTCCCATAGCCAATCACAATCTGACCTGTAGAACAACTACACCACCCCTTCAACACTCTTCCAATCTTCCTCCTCCCACTGTGGATCTTCCCTGTGACTGTCCTGGTTTGTGGGGCCCCAGGGGTGTTAAATCCTACTCAGACCCAAGCAGCCACAGCATCTGCGCAGGCAAAATTCCTTGCCCCTCCTCACTCTCAGCCTCCTTAATCCTCAGATCCTCTGGATTATTTCATGGCTACTACTGGTATCCCAGAAGGGGCATACTCTGTACTTCAGGGCACCAGCTGGTAAAACCTCCTCCATATACAGGGGTTTTTTTATTAGAAAAAAAGTGAGGAGGGATGAGGGATGGGTACATATCAATTACATCATCTTTCTTCCCAAAACCCTCCCCTCTTCTGAATTTCCCTATGTCCACCAATCTTCTGGTCTCCCAGGTTCTCCACCTTTTACCTTTGCCTCCTCACTCAACTGAAAACGCTCTATTCAAAGCTACCAGTGTTCCCTTACTTCTTAAACTTGATGGCTTTTACTCAGTCCTCATCCTTATGAACCTGTCTGTGTCTTTCACACCATTGATGACACATGTGTCCTGGATACTTACTCCTTCCCCCCTTGGTTTTCCTGAGACTGTTCTCTCTTCATTATTTTACTCCCTATTTAGCCTGAAAAATAGCTTCTCTTCCCCATTTGCTAGATTATCATCCATCCCATTGCCTAACTGTGGGTATTCTTCAAGGCCCTGAGTCTGGCCTTATTCTTTTCTCTCTGTACATCCTTTCACTTGGTGACTTCATCCATTCCCAGAAGCTCATTATCATTTCTGTGCAGATGACTCAGAACTTCATATATCCAGTCCTGATCTTTTTCCTCAGTTTGAGGCCCACAACTGCCTATTAAAGGTTTTGAACTCAAAGTCCCTTAGGTATCTTAAACTCAACACATCCATAACAGGACTAATTATCTTATCTCCCAAACCTACCCTCTTACAAATTTTTCTATTTCTTTTAGGGCAACCACCATCTTCTAGTCACCCAGGTTTGCATCTTTGATATTATTCTTGACTCCTTACTTTCCTTTACCATACAGTTGCTAAATCTTGTCATTTCTACCTCCACAACTCTCACATCCATTGCCTTCTCTCAACTCACACGGTCACCACCCGAAGTTCAAACCCTCATCACCTCTCACCTAGATTATAGTAAAAACCTCTTAATAGGTCACCCTGCCAACTCTCTCCCACCTTCAATCCATCTGCCACATAGTTGCTAAAGTGATTTTCTTAAAGCTCAGGTCTGCTCATCTCACTTCCATCTTCAGTAAATTCCATGGCCTGTTATTGACTCCAGAATCAAATATTACTCCATCTTTATCTCTTTTTTAATATTTAGCTTCTTAATACAAGTTTATAAGATGTATAGTTATTAGAATGGTAGTACCTGCATATAATTTATCAATAAGCAAATATTCATATATTGGGAGCATATGATCAAAAGTTTCATTTGCTTTGTTATTTGTTGTTTGTTTGTTTTTTTGGTTTTTTTAGTGAGGCAGTTGGGGTCAAGTGACTTGCCCAGGGTCACATAGCTAGTAAGTGTTAAGTGTCTGAGGCCAGATTTGAACTAAGGTACTCCTGACTCCAGGGCCAATGCTCTATCCACTGTGCTACCTAGCTGCCCCCTGTTGTTTGTTTTTTTACTGATAGTTGCAAATGATTTTTTTTTTATTTTGAGAACACTGCTCTAACAAATTGAGTTAACCAACAATTCAGTAAAAAAAAGAAATAAATTGAGTGCCTTCTAGTAAATTTAGTCAGAAAAAAAAAACAATCAAACTGATTGTTTAACCACCTGGTCAAGTCAGTCAAATCATCAAGCCACTTTGGGTATGTGTGTTGGTTGGTAGATGGCCACTACTTTTTATTTTTCTCCTTCTGAATGGTTAGATTCAATCAATATCTATGATGAATTTGTACTGGCCCTTAAAATTTTTACTACCAAGGGGTCTTTACTTCTTAACACCTAATAAACCTTTAAAAATGATTTTTGTTTCTCCTCTTCCTTTCTCTATCCAACCCTGGCTCCCTATCCCTGTTTATGTCCCCTGAGCTGCTAAAAATTGGTTTTCTGAGTCAATTAAGAGTAGAGGGGCTAGAGATAGAAAATGCAGATGTTCGATTGGTCCACAGTTTGGCTGACCAAGTCTGGGTTGGATGGCTTCTGAGGGTCCCTCCAGAAAACCTAATTTGAGGTTGGATCCATAATAAGGCAATCACTTTTATTCAATTCAGCACCTACTAAGCAGTAGTGAAGTAGAGAATTGTGATAATTATCTGTACAATTCAAGCTTAAAAACCCACAAGTACCACTTGGGCCTCAAAGTCCCAGATCAATCAGTACCAGTCTGCCACAAAGTTTTTAGTTCAATAGTTTCCTCAGTTCTTTACTTTGCTTTGCTTGTAGAGAAATGGCCACTGTGGCTGAATCCTGCTTTGTGAATATCTTCATACACAGCAAGAAAACTTAAGACAGCTAGAAGAGTTCAAAGGTCTTTTCTCTTGGCCATGAAAAAATTGGAATAAATTAAGGGAGGTTTACTGCCCCCTGTCAATAGCATGAAGGTGTGTATAGGACAAGATTCAATTCTCACACTTACTAGCCCTGTGACTATGGGCAAGTCAGTGGACCTCCAAAAAACTCAGATAATTCCATAAGACTCATTTGCTAAACTGTACAGTTTCTACTTTTGTGGTAAAAAAAAATGGCATACCAACAAAATAATATCAAATTGTTGTTGTTGTTGTTTTGTTGTTAGTCGTGGTTTTCTTTTGGTTTTTGCAGGGCAATGAGGGTTAAATGACTTGCCTAGGGTCACACAGCTAGTAAGTGTCAAGTGTCTGAGGCTGGATTTGAACTCAGGTCCTCCTGCATCCAAGGCCAGTGCTTTATCCACTGCACCACCTAGCTGCCCCTTCTTGTTGATGACAATAAGCTAGTGGGGATGAGTATAATCTGTGTTTTGTTAAACCATTGACATGATTGTTGTGTGACTTGCCCATAATATTAGAGCTAGAAATATTTGTCCACAAGAACAAATTTGTCAATAAGGATATTTGTCCAAAAGTGTCATTTTACAAATGAGAAAGCAAAGGCCCACAGAGGCCTAGAATTGACTTCCCCAAGGTCACATAGCAAGTCAGTGGCCAATATAAGACCAGAACCCAGTCCGGTGTGCTTACAGCAGTAAAAGCAGCATTTTTTCTCCTGAGTTCCCATTGGTTTATTTAAATGCCGGGGGCCTGAAGCCCTCACCAAATTAATCAGTCAAGTGAATCACATTTGGTTAGCTCATAAGCAGAAGAGTAAAATAAATAAATGCATTTGCCTCCTTATAATTGCATTCCATTATGCCTGGCTATCCCCTCTGGACTGCCATAAACAATTCTTCTCCTTCACTGGTGTATACAAATGCTCATAGATTGTCATCAAGTCCCTCTTAGTCATAATTTGGGAAATCTCTGTCTAGTTAATTCCTTTTATCTTTCTTCCTCGTCAGTCCCTCCAGCTCTTAATCATTTTTGTTGCTGTTCTCTGAATCCTTTCTAATTTTCTTATAGTGTTTTAATGCAACTTTTATATAGTAAATAAACACTTTAAGGACTGCTGATTACTTAGTAAATTTGTTCCCCAAATATTATTACTTTAGCAGATTTGAGCTAGAAGGAAAGGGAAAGACAGTAGGGAAAAGAATAGTCCCTAATCAAAATAAAGTGCTCATATATTTAGCCAACTGGTACAACTGAGGTCAGGTTAGTACTTTAAAGGCTATCTTTAAGAAATAACAGCCACTTAAAGCTCTGGAACCCAAACGTATATGTAAATAACTGGAAGCCAGTCCCTGTTTGGGGGGAGGTGTTGAGGGGTGTATTTCTGTGATGCCTAAATATTCATCTCAAACTCAGGTCCTAAAGGAAAGAACAATTAGTGAATTAAATTAATAGGTTATGCCTTTGTTTGGCCTAGTCTAAGAGCTTCTTGAGGGTAGAGACAATTTTTCTCTTATGTAAATTCCTACATAATTGCCTGGCACATAGCAAGAGTGATTAATAAATTGCTTGTATTTTGATTAGAACTATTTTAAGTCAAAACATATTATTTGAGTTTGGTTTAATTAAGCAAAATTGGAGACTTATGGAAATGCAAACACTTTTTTCATGTGCTAAGGGACATAATCAACATAAAAGATACCATGTGAACAATTAGCCTTCCAAACACAATGCTAAACAAAAGCACAATTCGTGAATTTGCTTCACTAAGGATAGTTGCTGGAATTGTCTTCAGCCATAATAAATACACAGTCTTTCCAACAAATTTTGGTGAAGACCAGAAAAGTGTGCTTCATTCATGAATAAGTGTTCTGTCAGTTATGCCCATAAGAAGGGAAACTCTAAGAAGTTCAGAAAAGAAAAGCAAAAGAAAGCTAAATGTCTCCTTTCAGATTTAATCTAGAGGATCAAACTCGGTGCTGCCCAGGTCTTTATCAGGATTGTTCAAGACTTCATCTTTATTGCCCAGAAAGCCTTTTTCATGTAAGATTTGTATTTGTTTCATTTCCCACAATACAGCATTCTTCCCCTTAGCAAGCATAAGACTAAGTTTGCAAAGGGTTACATGGACCAAAACTATTGGGGAGTTTTTTAAGTATTTTCAAATCAACAGAGCTTCGTGTCTTGAAGTATCCCCTCATAAACTTTCTGATTCTCAGAGACTTTTCTGAATACCTTCATTTCAGCCCTTCCCTTTTGGCATCTCAGTTCCTTTACATCTCACATCCTTTATACTATTCTTTTTTTAATGCATTTTTTTATCCCTATTAACCTTTATTCCATCTGAATGACAGCTAGGTGGCACAGTAATTAGAGCACTGGCTCTGAAGTTGAGAGGACTTAAGTTCAAATCTCACCTCAGTCACTTATTAGCTGTTTGACCCTGGGTAAGTCACTTAATTTCAATTGCCTTAAACATCCAGAACCATCTCCAGGCTTCCTGATCTATATCTTGCAGCTGAACCCAGATAGCTCCAAAGGAGAGAGTAAGATTGGTGACCTTGCACAGCCCTCCCTCATTTAAATCCAATTCACTGCAAGTCATGACATCACCCCAATGTCATAGCCCTCTTTGGGAACAAAAGACAAACAACAACAGCAGCAGCTTACTAACCCTAATTAAACTCAAATTGGCAGAATTTCATCAGAAAAAATTTGTCAGAAAAGTGACCTCCCCTTAATCATATCACTAAGCTTTATGCCCTGAGGAAAGAACTTCTTTTAGAAGGAAAAAAGAAAAGAATCTTGGCCTTCTCCTCTCCAGAGGGTTACTTCTAAGTCCATGTCCAGCTGGTTGGAGGGAGCAGTTGCTTCTAAACTTTCAAATTCCTCCTCTCTGAAGCCTGGGATATTATATTTAATCTTAACTACTCAATGAAGGGGGAGGAGGAGTTCTAATAACAGAAAGAAACATCTGTCCCCGTTTAAGCTAAACATCACTAGAAAGTATAGTGTCCAACCTCAACCTGGCTCTCAACATTTTTGAACTATGAACCTGTTAAACTAGAATCCCAGGGACCTTTGGTGCCTAGCCTGCGTCATAGGAACATACAGGTAAACCTGGAAGGGACTTCAGAAGCCAATCTAGTCTACCACCTCTCTCATAGCTTCCCACTATGAACAGTTATTCACTGAAATATGTTTATTTTTTAGAAAAAGTTTTACTAACTCCATGATCTCATTAATGTGGTTACTCCCTTCAACAGTACAGATAGCAGCCCATCCATGCCTTTTCAATTTGTACCTTTTTCATCCATGCCCTCTCTTCCCTAGGATGCCAGGGATTTTCCTCTATGTTTTTTGACTTCCAGAGCAATACAAGCACAATACATGGGCTGCCTCCCCAAGGCTAATTTTTCAAAGGGAACTAAGAAGTAACTTCTCGCTCCAAATCTTCCTCCTTCCCTTACCCCCAGCTGATTTTAGAAATACATGGTTTGACTATGTAAGAAAATAGTATAACAAAGGTCAGATGACTTATCATTTGTGGGTAGCATTAAATATGTGTTAGATTTAACTTTGTTTTAAATTTTAACTTTATTAAAATACAATTGGGGCAGCTAGGTGGCGCAGTGGATAGAGCACCGGCCCTGGAGTCAGGAGGACCTGAGTTCAAATGTGATCTCAGACACTTAACACTTACTAGCTGTGTGTCCCTGGGTAAGTCACTTAACCCCAATTGCCTCGCTAAAAAAACAAAAACAAAAAAAACAATTTGTGTGAATGTGTGTGTGATCATCCGCTCACAAATTTTTAAAAGACAGAAGGCTGACAATGGTTAACTTTCTATATTAACATTACAGGGGGCAGCTAGGTGGCGCAGTGGATAAAGCACCGGCCCTGGATTCAGGAGTACCTGAGTTCAAATCCGGCCTCAGACACTTGACACTTGCTAGCTGTGTGACCTTGGGCAAGTCACTTAATCCCCATTGCCCCGTAAAAACAAAAACAAAAACAAAAAAAAAACATTACAGTGGATGATAACAAGGACATAGGAAGACTAGCTTAAATTGTCAGTATATCAACTGGAAAATAACTCCTTTCTATTTTATAACTGAGTAGCCAAAGTTTTCATCCTTTGGGACTAAGCAATATGTGGCAAATGACGTCAAAAACATTTACATAGATGTATAGGATTTGTAGTGTTTGACATTTTTTATCTCATTTTGTTCTCACAATAACCCTATGAGGGTAGGTACTATTATTATACTCATTTTATAAATGAGGAAACTAAGGCTGAGAAAGATTTAGAGACTTGCCCAGAACCACAGAACTGGTAAATGTCTAAGGTAGGATTCAAACTCAGGTCCTCCTGACTCCAAGACCAGCATTCTCTTCCTCATGCCAATTAGCTACTTAGCTGGGTAAGGAATGTCTAGAAGTGTTAAATATGTGAACCAAAACTCCACTCTGAACAAAACCAGAATTTTAAAAATATAACTTCTAAATGTTCTCTGAGAACAGGTATTCATTGAAATATAAGTATTACAGAAAATTTTAACAACTTCATGATCTAATCAATGTGGATAATCCCTCCAGCAGTGCAGATAGCAGCCCATCCATACAAGCCTTCTCAATTTGTACCTTTCTCATCAACACACTTTTCCCTAGGAGGACCTCCTAACATGCTAGGGAACTTTCTCTGTATCTTTTGACTTCCAGAGCACTATATACTAAGCAATCTCCTTTCCCAATCCTATACTTCTGGGATGACTTATTTCACACCACTTCTTGTATACACATCACTGACAATGTGTCTACCTACCTACAGTAGCATCTTTCCATTGTCCTTTGGGTCATCTTCAATTTTGATTTTTCATAGATCATGCTCCTCCATGATTTTCAATCATACAGACTCATGAAGCAAAAGTGATAAAAAATCCTGTATTTAAAGCACTGTGTGGAAGAAGGACTACCCTACTTTTTTTATGCTCCAGAAGGCAAAATTAGGGACCCATTAGCATAATTTACCAAGATAATGACTTCAACTCCATGTGTGAAAAAAATTCTAATAATAATAGCCAGTGTGTATATAGCACTTTAAGGTTTACAAAGCACTTTACATCTCATTTGATCTTCACAACCACCCTGAAAGGTAGGTGATATTATCTCCATCTAACAGATGAGGAAACTGAGGCAGGTAGAAGGTAAATGACCTGCCCAGAATCACACAGGTAGTAAGTAACCCAATGCTCTATCCACAGTATCACCTAGCTTTCTTATGATTAAAGTCATCCGAAAGGTGTCAGAGGAAGTGGGAGATTCTCTTATGATTGGAGGTCTTCAGATTGACACTAGGTGCCTCTTCATCAGAGTTCCTGGAGAGAAAATTACTGTTCAGGTATGAGGTGCATTAGCCTCTCAGACTCTTTTCAGCTCTGAGATTCTATTGATTCTAGGGGTTCCTAGGGGCCTTTTCCTGATTGGACTCTCAGCAGCAAACAGTTGTTTACACTTCCTATAGGTGACATCAGTGCTACGTCCCTGTGTGTATGAATTTCAGGTTCAAAATTTCATCCACTCCACTTCCAACCTGGAGCTGAGTCCCTAGGTAGAATAAGAAATAGATGCTGATTTGCTATGAGTCCTACGAGGTTTATCCATAAATTCTCTTGGGATAATCTGAATTCATTGAGCCTCAAATCAACCTCTGCAAACTCATTTTTCCCTCCCTTACTTCTCACTGTTTTGTGCTTACAATCTTCCACCCTAAGATTTTGCATAAACATTTACATTATAAGCCACATTTGCCCTTTGTTGCCATATCTATTTGGCAAGGAGATCAAGAGCTATTTGGTTAAGTAGATGGTAGGCCCTTTTGATATCTTTGTGGCACTTCAACTTCCTTAGAAAATAGTCTATCTTTGTCGTTATCTGTTCCTTTATCCATGTGCCTCCCCCCACCCCATCCCCTCTCTTTTGTATTGTAAATAACTTGTTTGGTTTAACATCATTCAATATCTTTTAATCATTATTCTTTTCTCGTTTGTTATTAATTTTGATTTTTGCTCTAACAAGTTTGTAGTTTGAGTATAAACAGTTGATTTTAGAAGTGACTTATAAACATCAGTAACTGATAATTTCCTTTATGTTAAAATATAGCCGATTTTATTTCTGGGATGCCTTTAGGTGCTAAAATTATCCATTGCCACTCAACCTTTTCTTGAAAAAAATGTTCATGATCTATGTGTGTACATGAGGCTCCTATATCATTACAATTCATTTCTTGATCCTGAGACATATTTTCTAATGCTTTTTTCACTATTCTTCTACATACACATCTTTGTCCTGTAGTCCCTGCATATTAAAGTAGATAATGATTTGATTTAGATATCCCATCTGTAAACTTTATTTACATTCTCATTCTCTGAAAGCACGAGGAAACACAATTTGCAACTATCTTCAAGGTGTTCCTTTTGTTTAAACTGATCATGAACACTTCAAGACAAGGCCACCAACTCTCCTATGCTTCCCTGTGCCGTCAGACTTTTAGACATGCAGTTAAAACAATATCTTTATCTGACCATCCAAGGTTCATCCACCTGTGGGTCACTCTCCCATTTGCTTTTAGCAAGAATATCAAGAGTGAGATGGTTCAGTTCTTCTAATACCATAATGAGGACCCTGTTATTTGGACAAGGATCTCACATGAATTTACCAACAATTAAGTGCATATGTGAGAGGCAGCACGGGATGGTCAATAGAGTTGGATCCAATCCTGCCTTTGACACATACTGGCTATGTAATGATTTGGGGTGCCCCCAGGCAACTCTCAGGCCCTAAGATTCAGAGGCAATACAAAGAAGAAGAGGCTGATGATCTCCTCACTGGGAGTTCTCTGTGCTGATGAAAAACAGCTCCACAGTGTTTCCTAGCACTCTCTCCCCACCCCCTTCCACCATTCTGTCACTATCATTGTAGGAATATAAGAACAGAATCCTGTGTATAATTATTTATCTACATGTACTTTCTCTTCCATAAGGAGGTAGGCTCCTTGAAAAATCAGTGGCGTGTGTGTGTGTGTGTGTGTGTGTGTGTGTGTGTGTGTGTTTGACAATGCCTGGCACATTGTCAATCAAGTAATCAGTCAAAAAACATTAAGAATCTAGTATGTGAGGGGGCAGCTAGGAGGCGCAGTGGATAGAGCACTGGCCCTGGATTCAGGAGGACCTGAGTTCAAATCCAGTCTCAGACACTTGACACTTACTAGCTGTGTGACCCTGGGCAAGTCACTTAACCCTCATTGCCCTGCAAAAGAGAGAGAGAGAGAGAGAGAGAGAGAGAGAGAGAGAGAGAGAGAGAGAGAGAGAGAGAGAGAGAGAGAAGAATCTGCTATGTATCAGACACTATGCTAAGTGTAGGGGATACAAAAAAAGAATCCTGCTCTAAAATGCTTGCTGCTTACTTAATTAAATACCATATTGTATTTTACTTTGTTGCGAATGTTCTAAGAACCAAAACTTCTTTTGGATGTTTCATTACAGATCAGCTTTTATATATCTTTTTAAAATCAAATGAACCTTTTGAAAAATAGAATTAAATCTAATTAAGAGTTAGCACTTTTAAATCTAAGTTGGTCGATATATTTCCCTGCAACCTCATCAGTCTCTTTATCAAAGGATCTTGGGATTGCAGATTAAAAGCTGGAAGGCACCAGAAAGTAATGTGGTGTAAAGTGTAAATGTCTCAGAGATAAGGAACTTTTATTCTTACTGAAGAGCCCCTGGGTGGTGGGGGTGGGGGCGGGGAGAAGGGGAGAGAGAGGAATAGCACCTGCTATTTGTGAAAGGGTTAAGAAGAAAGGAAGTAAAACTATGAAGTAAATCACTGGAAGCATGAAGTGTGGGATCAGTAAAGGGGGGAATAATCACTGTGAGGGAAAAGAGTCCAGAAACGATCAGTTAAAATAAATTTCCTGAATTCAGGATTTTCTGAAGGCTACCCCTGTGCATGCACAGAGGGCTTCAAACATTGAAGAGCCCAAGAAATAAGGCACTTCATGCAAAATGATTTCTGTAATCATAAGACTACAACTGAAGAAATTTCAGTCCCAATCTTTTTTTTTCTTCATATGTTTCTGCTTCCTCCCTGGCAAAATGGGAGTGATGAGATTTATTTACTTCACTGAGTTTAGTTCACTATTGAACTCAATTCAATATAAGCAGCAAACATCACTTAAGCACCCCACTACATGCACAACAGGGCCCTATGCAGTCACCAGTCTTCTAAGTCCCACTGTCATTGCTGTAAGAGCTACCATCAGAGCCCCAGCTTTGAAAGCAGAAGACTCTGAACCAGCACCTGGGTGTTCCGGAATTTGCATGTGTTCCAAATTCCTTTTTTAGTCTGTCTCACTTCCCTTTCTAAAGTTATCCCTGCAAGCCTACAGCATGTGGTGTCTGTGATCAGACATCTGTAAGGCCATTTATCCCAGTGCCCAGTCTCATGGTGAATTGGAATAACCTGAGACACAGCATGAAGGTGTCTACATCCTTGCACAGCAGCTCTGCTGGATCAAGGTTTGTCCCAAGCCTTTTCTAGATGGACAGAATGTCCAGTACACGCTTTCTAAAGAGCCATTGCCAGGCCTAGTGACAACCAACAGATGGTACAGGCATTCAGCACTCCCTTTGAAGGGAGCCTCAGGCCACTCACAGACCCAAAAAAGGATACACACAGGCAATGGACCAAAACAGATGGCCAAATTCACTCATTTCTTGCCTCTCCAAAATTTAAGGAAAGCTTCCTCTAGGTCTCCAGAGTTAGTACCTAGGGTAATCAATGGGATATGGATACATAGTGTAGAATAAGCACCCATCATTGAGATGGCCACCAAGTCAGAAGAGAGCAGGCCAAGCAGCAGGGTAGGCTTTTACTGGAAAGGACATGAAGCACGAAAGGGAAACAAGGAGACCCTAGATGGGTCTCATCATATGACTGCCAAAGAAATATTTCAACTGATTCAATCAATGGACCTAGATAAAAGCCCTTCTAGTCTCTCATAAATCAGGGGACATAAGGGTTTATCTTTATCCTATTATCCATGGTTTTCCTATCACCCAGCTCTGAGCACAGAACTTCCCATGAATCCCATCCAGTCAGAATGGAAAATCAGGGATTATTACCTATTTTAAACCACATCTGCACCAAAGAATACTTATAAAAGTCTGGCATAAAGAGTGGTAGAAAGTACTTTATAGACAAAAGCATGAGGCCAGCATCACAATAGATCATTCACTCTCTTACTCTAATCACTAAATACTAACAGCACTGAACTCATCAAATCTCAGGATATTAGATAGAAGATTGTGGGAGATAGGTAGAAAGCAACATTCTGCCCACCTTCCCTGCTTCTTACAGATAAGAAAATCCAAGTCTACGTATGGCAATCAACTTGGCCAAGATCACACAGCTAGTTAGAGGTAAAGTCTAAGCTGTGGTTTATTGATTCTCAAACCCAGTGGGTTTTTTCCCCATATATATGTGTGTATGCACATCTATATACATATACACATATATATGTGTATATGTATGCATGTGTAAATATGTATATGTATCGTATATATACATAAACCTGTATGTGTATGTGTATGGATATGTGTATTGTGTATGTGTGTATGTATGTGTATATGCATATACATGTGTATATATACATATATCACTTCTTCTCAAAGGTTGTACATGTACAAGTGTGACATGAATTTGTATGGAACTTTCACTGGTAATTACATGAATGTCCCAATTCTTCTATAGTGTGTCAGGATTCTTCATAGCAAAGACAAAGAATAATACTGGTTTTAGAGTAAAAAATATTGAAAACTACTTTATTTTACCATGTTTCAAATGTGGAATAGTGGAAAGGACATTGGATTAGGAGTTAGAAGGGGGCAGCTAGGTGGAGCAGTGGATAAAGCACTAGCCCTGGATTCAGGAGGACCTGAGTTCAAATCTGGCCTCAGACACTTGACACTTACTAGCTGTGTGACCCTGGGCAAGTCACTTAACCCTTATTGCCCTGCAAAAAAAAAAAAAAAAAAAGGAGTTACAACACCTGGGTCCTAACCCAATTCCACTACTGTGTTGCCTCTACTCCACTAGGTGTCTATTTCCTCATCTGTAAAATAAAAAGCTTAGACAATCTTTAAAGTCTCTTCTAAAAATCCTATTCATGGAATAATCAGTACTGTGTGATGCTTATTCTAAGAGCAGATTGATCTCTGCTCTTAGGATACATAGAAATAGCACCTTCTTCACTGACACAAAAAACAAGGCAAGGGGAGAATTATACTGTGAAAAGAATAGTCCCTGGGCTCATAATCACTATCCTCCTACCCTGATCTCATTTTTTTGTTTGTTTGTTTGTTTTGTTTTGTTTTTGCAGGGCAATGAGGGTTAAGTGACTTGCCCAGGGTCACACAGCTAGTAAGTGCCAAGTGTCTGAGGTCAGATTTGAACTCAGGTCCTCCTGAATCCAGGGCTGGTGCTTTATCCACTGTGCCACCTAGCTGCCCCACCCCATATCATTTTTTAAAAAAATGCCCATGTCATTAGAACAAAAAGAGACCCAGGTCAGCTCTAAACCTAAGAACTTCCCAGTGTTTTCTCTGCCCCCACCCCCACCCCCACCCCAGTCAGACTCCAATATAGATGACAAAACTGCTTTTCTATAGGCTTCTATCTGCAATACATTTTGGAACTCTCCTTTAGAGATTGGACCAGGGCTGACCTTACTGACAAGTAGAAGTACTCCATACAGTGATTGGAGTATTTCCCTTACCAATATCTAAATTCTATAACCTGTAGGCCATCCCTTTGCTTTAAGGAATATCCACTCAAAGCTCCTCTTTTAAAATGCAAATATCCCTAGGAAGGGAGAGTGCTCTTATCACCTTAGTATAAAAAATCTTGTTAAACCACCTTTCTTTGTGACTGGGTGACAAGAGAGAAAGCAGTGGGAAAACGCCATGGCATCTAACAGTCATGGGGAGAAAGAAGAGCAGAGAACTTTATTTAACTTCAAAAATTTACCCAGTGCCAACCCTTGACTAGGCCCCGCAAGAGTCCTGGCCAGCTGCATGGTAGCCAGGCTACAGTAATAATTAATGCCCCTTGAAGGATACAATAATGAAAACAATATTTGTAAAAGCTGATGTTTATAAAGTGCTTTATGGTTTGCTAGATATTTTACATGTTATCTATGTTATATAAGTTTATCATCCCTCTGTTTAAGTTCTATCATGATCCCCAATTTATGGATGAGGAAACTGAGACTCATAGAGGTTAAGTGGCTTGTCCAGAGTTAAACATCTAGTAAGTTTCTGAGGCAAGACACAAACTCAGGTTTTTAGACTCCTTTCTTGAAGTCTTTATGAACTATCAAATACATTATCTCATTTGGGATTTACACAAAACCTATGAAGCAAACAGAACAGAAGAGAAAACCAGCGTTCAGACAAGTTAAATGACTTCCCCAGCATCATATAGTAAGGCCATGACAGAACACAATCTAAGACTTGGGTCTTCTGATTACCAGTGCAATGCTCATTCCATTACATCAGGCACTCAGTAGGAATTCATGCCAGGCTTTTATTCCTTTCTATTCCTATTGGGTCTCTCCTCTGGATATCACCAATATACATGGTTGGCTATGTTGGGAGCAGGGGAGACATACAATCAACTTAGCTTTAATATTGCAAAAGTGGAATTCCCCTGACACTGGGGAGCCCCACAATATCTAGAACTCTCCAAGGGACTAGGCAGTGTCAGTGGTGTTCCCATCTCTACTAAGATGTCGTTTTTCATCTGGCAGTTGTTTGGTTATTCTTTCCCTCACAGTACTGTAAGATTGTCCTCACTATAGAAGTGGATCTAATAGTCACTAGGCCTATCCCTATCTTCTCATCTTATTCCCAGCAAAGCCAGAATCTTAACAGCCACATACAATGAATCATCACTAACTGATGATAAGGAAGGGGTTGGGGAAAAGGAAGGGAGCAAGAATTTATTAAGCACCTGCCATGTGCTAAGTATTTTATAAATATCTCCTAATTTAATCTTCACAAAGCATAATAAAAGAAAGGCAGGAAACAGTTATAGATATATATCCATAATTCATATGTGCATATATATACATATATACACACACACACATACATATATATACATACACATACACAGGCCAAGCAGCAAGGCACTTTTACTGGAAATAACATAAGGAAATAAAAAGGGGAAGCTAGGAATCTACCTTAGATGGGTCTCATCCCATGACTCTCATAGAGATATTTCATGTCATTTAAGTCATTTAAGCACTGAGTCTGTTTCCTCATCTTTAAAATGTTTATAATAATACTAGTGCTGTACACATACAAATATGTGTGTATATATATCGATATGTGTGTGTATCCTTCTATTTGCAACCCCCAAAAAGCAGCTTAATTCATCTCCCATACTCACTTGCAGTTTGTTTTGGGGTAGAGCTCTCTCTCTCTGAAGCTGAGTTTCTTTATTCTTTAAAATAAGCAGATGATATCTCAGATGGAATTACCCAGATATAACATTCCATAGTTCTAACTTCTTGACTTTGGGCAAGTCATTTAAGCACTCTGAATCTCAGTTTCCTCATCTGTAAAATGGGTATAATAATAACAGTGTGATATTCCTTAGAGGGTTATTGTGAAGATCAAATGAAAACTATCTAAGCTTCTATGCAAATTATTGTTATGATTATAAGATCTCTGACCTGATACAGACTGCAACCTAGTAGGAAACATGGAAAAAGTAAAGTAACAATATTAAGCAAATGTATGGAAAAGTGATCAATGAGTGTGGTCATAGAGGAGATTAGACAAATAGTTAAGGTTAAGAAACTACATTGAAGTCCATCCTACCCAAGGGATGCAATAGTCTTGTTAACTGCCTTAAAGGACTCTCCAGTTAATATTATGACCTACCATGATTGGGTATGGCCAGTGTCCCTTCCAGTCTTTTTTTTTTATCCTTGGCGTTGGCATTGGGAAGCTTAACTCATGAATCAGACTACTTGATTTCATATAACCAATCAAGAAGCTGCGTTCCAATCATGTTTGCTCCACCAGAATCAAGAAACCAAGTTTCCCTCTGAAAGCTAAGTTATAAGCTCCTTGGTAACAGTCACTATTTCATTTTTGGTTTATGTCCCCAGCACCTTGAATAGTGGATCTTTAGTTATTGCTTGTTGAAAGGTAGATTGATGCTCCCTCAATTCCTTTGCCCTATTACCTGAAATTTCCCCAATTGGGAATCCTTATTCTCTTAAAGGACTCTCTGCTACTCAGTGCTGGGCTAAAGCTAATGATGAATTTCCTACCTCCCCATTGACTAACGTTCATTCAACCACAATCAATTCTTCAGGTACTTCTGAGGTCCCCTTGGAATACTACAGAACAGGAAGAGTGAATGCTTCCACTTGATATGATCAGATAAAACTTCATAGGATAAGTAGAACTTGAGCTGTGTCTAGAAGGGTGGGTAGAAATTCCAAAGACAGGCCCTTCAGGCAGAGAATAACATGTGTGGAGGATCAAATGCAGGACTACTCATGGTTATGTCCAGGGTAAAGCAAGTATTACAACCTGATTAGGTAAATAATTTTGTATAGAGAAGAAGTAAGACATGAAGCTGGTAAAGTTGAATGGTGCTAACTGTGAAGGATTTTGAACTTCAAAGGAAGAAGTTTAGACCCAATGCTATGAGTGGTATGCTAATAGAAGTCAGCAAAGGACATAATGAAATCATAGGTTATTAGTATGTAGTTATATGACTGATTGTATTTGAGTGTTGTTTTCTTGAGGTTGCTACATTAGTTCCAGACTCTGGTATCAAGAATAAGGAGCACCTGCTGTCTAGGGAAGGGGGGAGGGAGGGGAGGGAGGGAGAAAAATCTGAAATTGTAAAGCTTGTATAAACAAAAGTTGAGAACTATCTTTACATGTAACGGAAAAAAATAAAATACTTTATTAATTAAAAAAAAGAATAAGGAGCATCTTTCCTTTCTAGGCTGAGTTCCCAAGAGGCCAGATGACATTGAGCCTGCAGCTGAATGACCTTGATCTCATGAGAATATATGAGTAATTGGACTGAGGAGCATATGGGTCTTATCAGCCCAGGGCCATGTGATCATTTATGTAATGGTGAGCCAAAAGGCTCTCTCCAAATTATCTCCCCCACCAACCTGATTTGTTTTTAACCTGCTTTATCCTTTAAGAGGATAAGAATTCCTGATTGGGGTGATTTCAGGTAATAGGGCATAGGAATTAAGGGAGTATCAATCCATCTATCAACTATCACATTATTCTAATCATAAAATCAATGACTCTGAGAGTTTGGAAGGGACTTCAGAGATCATCTTGTTCAACTCCCCACCTGGAGCCTGAATCCTCTCTATAACAAGCATCCCTGACAAGTGATCTTCTACCTTGAAGTCAAAGAGCTCCAGTGTTAAGGGCTAAAATTCTAGCTAGTCTGTCTAAAATATTTAATGAGTGGTCGCCAATAAATTATAAGCTTTAGCAAGAGTTAGACTTTTAAGCATTTATTAAGGAGAATAAGAATTTGGTAAAGAGAGAGAAAGGCCTAGATTCCTATCTATTAAAGGGAGAGCACATTTCTAGCTCCGCTCTCCACCCGAGTCCAGAGGAAAGAGAAAACGAGACTGAGCGCCAGTCTCTTCCTTCCTCCTCCCACTAGCCCGCGTCACTTCCTGACTCCTGGTCTTGCCCTCAAAGACCTTCCCTTCATGGGCAGAACTCCTCTACAGTAAGTATCCAGCAGGTGGCGTCATTCCAATCGTTACAGTCCCCCCTGTTGTTCCTCAAGAAACAAAATGTTTCCTTGACGGAACAGTAAAAAGAATATAATAACTATTGCTAACTAATAATATGTGAACGACAATATAGAAAAGGAAGAGAGGAAAGTTTTGTCCAGAGGGGTGATTTTTTTTTTGTCCTCATGAACCGACGCTTTGACATTAGTCTTGCAAAGGGAGGGCCTCTGCAGAGAATACATGTTACAGATGGTGTATATTATAACAGAAAGAGAAAAAAAACAACAAAAACAACAAATCAAAACTGTTCATTTAAAGTCTCTGAAAGTCTTTTCTTAGATGTCCTCTAGGTGTAGTCATGGAATGGAAGTCTTTTCAGGGGTTGATGTGTGGATGCTGGTAATCAGCCAGGAAAATTTCCTACAAAATTGAGCTTAACACAACTTTAAAATAGCTTTGTCAATAATCAAATCAAACAATGAAAGTTCTCAAAAACATGTCTAAGGGAATTCAGAATCTTAGTTGTTACACATGAAACATATAATAAAACAAAAATTGAAACATTCTTTAAAATTATAATATTACTATAGTCCCCCCTTATGGAGGGTAATTGAGAAGACAATTGCTGTGATATTAATTTTTTAAAATAATTTTTATCTTTGTTTCATCATTTTTTGCATCATCTACCTAATTATCCTCATGCCATTATGAGAAATTTAAAAATCTAATATAATTGGTAACAGGTGTCAAGGCCAAATTCAACACTGTATTTATCATGACACCTGAGATAATTATGGGGGTTACCATAAAAGAACAGAGAAATGATGGGATATGAGCATTCCCACACTTGAGCAATATATACTGCCCATGCAGTATACCAGGCTTAAAATAGGTGGATGGAATATATGTCCATGCCACTGAACATATTGGAGGAAACTGAGTCAGACTTAATCAGATGCATGGGATTTGAGATGTCCATGGCATCAGGCATATAGGAGGGAGCATAGAAGCCAGGTGTAGAAGTGAGATGGGTGGGATGAATACTTCCAGCCATCTGTACAATATTGTGGGGAAAAATAAAATAAAATATTAAACCAAGAGAATCCAACCTCAACATTAGTCAAAAGCCGTTCCCTCGGCCATACCTTGACTTCATGCATGTGATTCCGGATCAGAAGATTGAGGGTTCGAGTCCCTTCGTGGTCGCCATCTGTTAAGGGCTAAAATTCTAGCTAGTCTGTCTAAAATATTTAATGAGTGGTCGCCAATAAATTATAAGCTTTAGCAAGAGTTAGACTTTTAAGCATTTATTAAGGAGAATAAGAATTTGGTAAAGAGAGAGAAAGGCCTAGATTCCTATCTATTAAAGGGAGAGCACATTTCTAGCTCCGCTCTCCACCCGAGTCCAGAGGAAAGAGAAAACGAGACTGAGCGCCAGTCTCTTCCTTCCTCCTCCCACTAGCCCGCGTCACTTCCTGACTCCTGGTCTTGCCCTCAAAGACCTTCCCTTCATGGGCAGAACTCCTCTACAGTAAGTATCCAGCAGGTGGCGTCATTCCAATCGTTACACCAGTTTTAGAAAATTCATTAGCTCCTGGGGCAATCCATCTCATTTGTGAAGTTCCTTCTATCAAGCTACAATCTGCCTGTGTATTGTTCCTAGTTCTGCCTTTTAGGGCTAACCACTCCTCTTTGTAACAGCAGTTCCTTCAAATACTTGAAGACAATGATCACCTCTCCCCACAAGTCTCTTCTCCTATATAATCAGGTTCATGAAGGAGCTACACTTGGAAATAAAGGGGAACCCTCAACAGCCTTCATATTCCTAAGAGCCTTTGGAGTTCATTTAAGAACAGAAGTTGGGGGGCAGCTAGATGGCTCAGTGGATAAAGCACTGGCCTTGGATTCAGGAGGGCCTGAGTTCAAATCCAGCCTCAGACACTTGACATTTAACTAGCTGTATGACCCTGGGCAAGTCACTTAACCCTCATTGCCCTGAAAAAAAAAAAGATCAGAAGTTAACGTTAGCATTGGAGCTTTTCTGGATGTCAAGGGAAATCCTATTATTGTATAGCTTTTAGTAGCAGTGGAGAGGATGGATGAAAAAAGAGATTATAGGATCATAGGAGATAAAAGCTGAAATGAATCCCTCATGTTATTTAAAAGGAAACTGAGCCCTCCAAAAGTTATATGATATTCTTTAGCTCATGCAGGCCATAAGGAGCACAGGTAGATTCACACTCAGGTCCTCTGATCTGAACACTGTGCTCTGAAGTTTTAAGGAAGCATGAACTCAAGTGTCAAAGAGAAAGGGATAGTGATCAACATCTCTCCAATCCCCTTAGGACTAATGAGGCCAGGAGCTTCTTCTTTATACAGGGCAGTTAGGTATTGGTACCATGGCCATAAACTCCTCTCCTGACCCATTGGCCAGCAAGTTGGAGATCTAGTAAGAGTAGGAATGGGGCAGCTAGGTGGCGCAGTGGATAAAGCACTGGCCCTAGAGTCAGGAGGACCTGAGTTCAAATCCAGCCTCAGACACTTGACACTTACTAGCTGTGTGACCCTGGGCAAGTCACTTAACTCTCATTGCCCCGAAAAAAAAAAAGAGTAGGAATGGCTCAATATAGCTGCATCTACACCCTGAAGCATTTCCTCCTGTTGACAGTGAACTCAGAACATCAGATTATTGTATAATAATGATCGTGACTATTACAAAGATGTTAATGTTTCCTAGTTCATTTTCCTACATACAGTTGTAAATCACCTATTGTGTAAATATCGATTCACCCATTTTAATAGCCTTCAAAGTCTAGCTCATCTCACCCTCTCCATGATGGCCTTATTACCTTTCCCAGCTCTCCATATCTCCTCTGACCATCTAGAATCCTCACCTCTAATTGGGCATTTAACACATATTGCCTTGAGTTGTTAATTATCTTTTGAGAAGTGCATGGCTTTTTCCCCCAATTGAGACTGCAGTAACAAGGACAAGTCATATTTCTGTAAAGCTTTACAGGTTACAAAGCACTGAAAAGAAAGGAACTCAGTACCCTCAGAAATTACGTTGAACTTGTGCCAATGTCTCCATTTTACAAATGAGGAAAGACCAAGTTCAAAGAGGCTGCCCACATGTCCATAGTCACACATAGCTATTTATCACTAGAGGCCAGATTTGAACCCAGGTCTCAAACTCCAGCCTCAGCCTTTGTTCCAGGATGCTGTACTTCCTGAGGGCAAAAATCAAACATCACATGAGGAATCAGCCCCAGAGTACTCCAGATATGGGCCCCATGATTTAAGTGGATTCACCTTTCTAGGAACAGGGCAATGACTGAAGAGATACCTCATTGGGGAGAATGGAGGTCTCTCTGACAGCTGGTGCCATGACAAGAAATTTATATATTTATCTTTACAAGTATATGCATATGTATATACGTGTGTGTGTGTGTGTGTGTGTGTGTGTGTGTATATATGTGTGTGTGAACTTCCTACCATCAGGAAGGCAAATCAGAAAAAGATGGTGAGGCATCCTACTTTTCTCCACCCTAAACAGATTTCTTAATGCATTCTTTTCCATTTTAGTTTGCCCTTAACTTTCATTTCAATCTACTTTCACCTGGATGTAAATGACAGATGGGTTGGTGAGAAGAGGGACTGGGGGGAAAGCAGTAATGGACAGTGTGTTTTTTGACAGGCCCTTTTCCCCGAGGCCCAGTAACCTCCAATGAATGGCTTGCTTCCCTGGAGTCTCTGTGTCTCCCACAATGCTTTGCACATTCAATAAATGCTTCTTAAATGATTGATTTTAGACAGGGACTCCAGGTTATGTGTCAAAAGAGCAAAGCTTTAACTAAGGAAAGTTGAAAAGGTGGACAGAAAGAATAGGGAACAGTCTGACATTTTGAATTAGAGTCAGGTTTCAACAGCAGAGGTTTCTTCCCCCACTCCCTCTTCCAATGGCATTTGCAGTCTAGGCCCCAGGCCTCCTTCTCCTGGGGAAAACCACTTCCCTCCTCCTTCTCAGGGAGTGTGGGTTGTAATTTGATAATGGGCTGGACTCTCACCATATGGAGTCCTTTCAAGGACTAGAAGTGTCATTATGCATATGGTGTAATTCTGCTGATCAGCCCCTGGAGAAATCCCCCACATCTGGATGGTTAATTACCACTGTACCGTTCCTTTGCCTGACCAGCCTGATGCTGGCTCCACGCTCTACTTACAGAACCAGCTCATCCAAGTGGAGCATCCATTTTGTCCCCTTCTCACTTTCAAACCTTAGAAACTTAATTTAAAATCTCCTAATGCAGTTACAGTCTGATGAGATACAAGAGTAAAGTGATTTTCTAGGTCATAATGAATTGGGCTCATTAAGGATATGGGGACAAGAATGGAATACTATCTCACTAACCCCTGACTGACCTGTTCTCAGGGGCTTTTTAACAGCAGATGTGCACCCCACCTCTTGCTTCTCCCAACTCTAGTGTATTTTACAGGCTGTCAAAACTAGAAGGCGCTTTATAGATCATTTCATGCAACCTTTTCATTTAAAAGATGAGGAAATGCAGGCCTACAGGGGGGAAGCAAATTATGCAAGGTCACATAACCAGTTAGTGGTACAAGCAAGATTAGAACCCAGGTCTCCTGACTCTTTCCCCTCCAGAGCCTGGTTCCTTTCATAACAACACACCCTCATAGATGGATTTTATCAAGATTAAGTATGAACTTCATGAACAAGTAGTATCTGAGATTTAATTCCTGACCACGAAATCTTGGCTCCTTAGCATCACTGACATACTTTTGCTCTGAGAGGCTTTTGAGCTTCCTTTGTTGTATCTTAATATGGAGTTTGGTATTAAAGGTTGTTGTTGTTAAGTCATTTTTCAGTCATGTTCAACTCTTCATGATCTCATTTGGGGTTTTCTTGGCAAAGATACTGAAGGGATTTGCAATTGTCATCCTCCAGGTCATTTTACAGATGAGAAACTGAGGCAAAAAGGGTTGTGACTTACCCAAGGTCACACAGCTACTAAATGTCTGAGTTCAGATTTGAACTCAGGTCTTCCTGACTCCTGGCCCAGCATTCTATCTTCTATACTGCCTAGCTTCCCTAAGTATTAAAGGACCTGGGTTCAAATCCTATTTCTTCTACTTAATAGCTGTGTAACCTTAGGAAAACTTCACATTTTCTAGTTCTTCAAACTCTATTTCAAATTCTTTCATGTTTCTTTTTCTGTAAAATGAAAGGGATAGTTTGGGTTACATCTTAGGTCTTTTCTATGTCTAAATACTGTAAATTTAAGTGAGTAGTGTCTAATCTTACATATATACGGAGTAGGCAGTCATTTACACAGTATCATTTAAAGACTTCCAGGACTATATCTGTGACCTCGATATATTTGCCCATATTGGATTACATAGTGCCAGCAATTCTGCCTTTCATTTCTGTGTCCTTCTCCCTTTGGGTTCTGTTTAATATTGCAAATATTAATATTGAACTAATTCACACTATAGTGCCATTGACTCTCAAGGTCTGAGAGGAGTAGAGAAAACTGATTAAAGGATTAGGGGAAAGGGAAAAGGATGTGGGAAGGTAGAAAAATGCTGCTGCCAAGTTCACAATTTTGTCATGTCCCGGCCCTAGCGAAAAGCTCAGGAGAGGCCTCTTCTAGAATGCTGAACTGACCTTTTCTCATTTTTGAACCAGATTCCCTCAGCCAACACCTGGAGGGTCTCAAACTCGTTGGAAACAAAGATCAAGGTGAAGTTGAAGAGGAAATCTTCAAGAGCCTAAACATGGTGCTGCAAGCTGTTACTGGAGACCGTTAAGTATAATTCACATATTGACAGAATTTAGGAGTCTTAGAGGAGGGATCTCCTTGTTTTGCCAACACCTTTTGTTGTTCAGTAGTCTCTGAATTTCCAATGATTGTCTCTTTCTTCTAGTACAATAGTTCTTAACATTTTTTGTATTGTGAACTCCTTTGGTGTAGTTCATGGAAAACTTCAGAAAACTAATGGAACCCTTCTCAGAATATTGAGGGCAGGTTTTTTTTTAATTCAAAACTAAGGAAAATGTTAACTTTCCACGAGACATTAGTAAAAATATTCTTTTAATTTTTTAAATGTTTGAAATATAAGGACTTTGAAAGTCTTCTAAGATTCACTTTTGGACCAGGTTAGGGAATTCACACGGGCCCCTTCAAATCTCTAAGCATCAATTAATCTAATGAAGCACAGAAGATGCTTATATTTTGGGGGGGAGGGGGGAGGGCAATGAGGGTTAAGTGACTTGCCCAAGGTCACACAGCTAGTAAGTGTCAAGTGGCTGCATCTGGATTTGAATTCAGGTCCTCCTGAATCCAGGACCAGTACTTTATCCACTGCACCACCTAGCTACCTAGCTGCCCTGACATTAGTGAAAATATGCAATTTTTTCCATCCAAATTCTTGTTCTCATTCTCGTTTTCATTTATTCATTCTCTCTCTCTCTCTCTCTCTCTCTCTCTCTCTCTCTCACACACACACACACACACACACACACACACACACACACACACACAATCTACCCATATAATCCATCCCCCGACCCCCCCCCCCCAGGAATTGGAATTTTATGAACTCCAAGTGAAGAATCCTTGCTCTAAGACTGCTTAGTGGCACAGTAGATAGAGTGCTGAGTGTGGAGTCAGAATTCAGCCTCAGACATTTACTAGCTATGTGATCATGACCTAGCTATGTCACTTGACCTCTGTTTGCCTCAGTTTCTTCAATTTTAAAATGGGAGTAATAATAGCACCCATCTTGAAGGGTTGTTGTGAGAATCAAATGAGATATTTGTTTAAAAAGGAAGGAAGGGGCAGCTAGATTGCGCAGTGGATAGAGCACCGGCCCTGGAGTTAGGAGGACCTGAGTTCAAATCTGGCCTCAGACACTTAACACTTACTAGCTGTGTGACCCTGGGCAAGTCACTTAACCCCAACTGCCTCACAAAATAAAATAAAATAAAAAGGAAGGAAGGAGGGGCAGCTAGGTGGTGCAGGTGGCGCAGTGTATAGAGCACTGGCCCTGGATTCAGGAGGACCTGAGTTCAAATCCTGTCTCAGACACTTGACACTTACTAGCTGTGTCACCCTGAGCAAGTCACTTAACCTGAATTGCCTCACCCAAAAAAAAAGGAAGGGAAGGGGAGAGGAAAGGAAGGGAAGGGGAGAGGAAAGGAAGGGAAGGGGAGAGGAAAGGAAGGGGAGAGGAAAGGAAAGGAAAGGAAAGGAAAGGAAAGGAAAGGAAAGGAAAGGAAAGGAAAGGAAAGGAAAGGAAAGGAAAGGAAAGGAAAGGAAAGGAAAGGAAAGGAAAGGAAAGGAAAGGAAAGGAAAGGAAAGGAAAGGAAAGGAAAGGAAAGGAAAGGAAAGGAAAGGAAAGGAAAGGAAAGGGAAAGGGAAAAGGGAAAAGGGAAAAGGGAAAAGGGAAAAGAGGAAAGAGGAAAGAGGAAAGAGGAAAGAGGAAAGAGGAAAGAGGAAAGAGGAAAGAGGAAAGAGGAAAGAGGAAAGGAAAAGAATGGAAAGAGGGAAAGGGAGGAAAGGAAAGGAAAAAAAGGAAAGCAAAAAGGAAAGGAAAGAAAGAAAGAAAAGCATTTAGCACAATGCCTACCACATAGTAGATGCTATATAAATGCTTATTCCCGAACTGTTTTACTAAGATATGAAGGTGAAAAAACAAAAACCCTCCTGTTTGGCTTTTAAAGACTTTCTTAGGCTGACTCTAACCTTTCTTCCCAGAGTTATATCACACCACTATATCCTTTCCTTTCCTCTTTCCTTTTCTCTTGCAGGTTCCTCATGCAGATTAAACTGACTTGCTAACTATTGGCCACTGTCAACATTCATTATCTCCTCCACACTTTTGTGTAGACTGTCTCCCATGACTGGAATGAACTCCCTCCTCACCTCACTTTGTAGACTTCCTTCCAAACTCAGCTAAAGTGTCCTTTTGTATTACTGGAAGCCCATCCTCATCCCTCCATTGCTCTCTCCCCAAAGAAAGTTCTGTCAATATCACCTGCCTTTTCACGCCCACACAGAGTCGTTTTAGTGTAGCCCAAACTATTAACTTCCTATGCGACTGTGAGCAGGTCATATCACCTCTCTGTGCTTTTCTTTCCTCATGTATAAAATAAGGGGGTTAAACTAAAACACTTCTGAGGTTCCTTCCTACACTGAATTTCTATGATTCTGTAGTTCTAGATTTATGTTCTTTGTATCTGGTGCCCAGGGTTTTCAGACACACATTTAGAAAAAATCCTCACTGGATCCAACACAGACATGCTACCTGGCTGGTTTTAATCCAGGGAGTTGGGACCATTGTTGATAAATGTCTGGCACATTATCTCAGAAAGCCTTTTTCCTTTTGTGATGGGAAAGCTGGAAACTCCATTTATCCCTATTTCGGTTTTGTGCATTTACTTCAAGTGCTTGGGGAAAAAAGCTTCCCAAAGTTCTCTCTTTAATTCTCATTCTGAGTTGTTATAGAGCAGAATTCAAAATTCATTCAGTCGCCCTTTCCCTGGCTGTCATGTAGGAAGAGGATTGACTGTCTGGTCCATTTGTATGCAACATTTCCACCCAGGAAACACAGGAGAGAAGTATCTAGTAGTAAAGGCAATTGATGAGCTTGTTCTTTAATTTCAGTCTGGCTCAAGGGTTGAGTTGCAGGGTTTTTGTGTATGTGCTTTTTGTTGTTTTTAATTTTTAATTGAAAGAAGTAATAATTGGCAGAGACAAAAGAAGACCAGTGACAATAACAGAAGCTCCCTCAATTGGGGTAATGATGGCTAAAGAAACATTTCCCATAAGGTTTTCTGTCCTCTGATTACCCAAAGGCAAATGTGGAGTTCTCAAAAAAAAATATTTCATCATTATAGAATCTGAAAATGAAGGTTTTTTAAAATAAAAGATCCATCTTGTAGGTAGTAGGAGAAAGGCCATACAGCCAATCAGGTAAAATGCTAGACTTAGAGTCAGAGAGACCTGGGCTCAAATTTAACCTCATATAATTACTAATGGTTTGGCCCTAAACATGCCATGACCTCTTTGAGCCCCATTTTTCCCCATATGTAAAATGGGGAAAATACTGGGACATACCTCAAAGTGTTGCTGTGAAGATCAAATGTATCTAAAGTGCTTTCTGATCATAAAGCACTATGAGTGAGAGCTATTATTAGGACAAAGAAGAGTAACCCTCAAAGATATGGAATAATACAAGCTCTCAGACTTGAGAGGGTTGAGATCTCTTTTTTTTAAAGACCACCTCTCCTACTCTCATGGAAACTGGAAGTGCAAGTACTTGGGCCTGATCTCACTCTAATTAGCAGGGACGTTTTTGCCAATTTGCCCCTATTTAACAGCCTCATAACATATCGTATCATTTCCCTGTCACCACCCCTGCCTTGGGAGACACCCAATTGGAAGGAAAGAAACAGGTACATATTAAGCATCTACTGTATAAAAGGTACTCTAAGTGCTTTATAAATATTACCTCATTGATCGTGGGATATAGATGTGTGATAAAATAATGGGATTTGGCAGACACCCAGGGGCCCCACCTGAAGATTGATTTGGAATTGATTGAATTGGGTGAGACTGAGAAACTGACTGAGAACCTACTTAAGATTGATAAAAACAAGACCATGCCTGGCTGACCCTGAGTAGAGTGTTGTTCTCAGAGGCTGTGGACCACAACATCAACAGGAGACCACCCTCAACCAATCGGCTTGAAGGACCTCCCCTTTTGAGGAGGGAGACAGGAAGTAGGAAGGTGAGGGTGGCTTGCTGGATCTCTCTTTCATTCGGACTTCAGCTTGGCTGCTAAGAGAGACCGAGAAAAAGAGAGGGCCTCTTTTCATCTGGGACATGGCTTAGCGGCAGAACTTCATGTGGGCTGCTAGGAAAAGGAAGGATTTCTCTCTGACTATCCCGCATAGATCTAGGTTAGGGTTTTCCATTCTCTCTCTTCACTAACTTCTAATACACTTTAACGAATACTTAAAAGCCTAAACTCTTGCTGAATTTATCAGTAATCTTAGCCAGTTTCCCCCCCCCCCAAAAAAAAAAAACTGGGAGGGCAGGTTAGGACCCACATTAGATTTTAAACATCACAGGTGTTATTATTATCCCTATTTTCCAGTTGAGGAAACTGAGGCAGAGATTAAAGTGACTTGAGCAGAATTAGACAGTAAGTGACTAGGACCAGATTTGAACTCAAGTCTTCCTGACTCTGGGCCTAGCATTCTATCCACTGTGCCACGTCTAATTGGTTTGGTCTGTTGCAGCCCAGAACTCCAGAGCCCAAGACATCTACTGGACTCAGTCACTCGGTAGCTGGGATTAGAAGTGTGTACCACCTCATTTTCACACAAGTATTTATTAAGCACTTTCTGTGTCAAGCACTGTGGACACAGAGATTTTTCATTTAAGTCCCTATCTTTAAGGAACTTATATTCCATTAGAGCCAGTTTAGCTGTGTATGGGGAAAGTGAATAATGTATACAGTTGATCAGCAAACAGCCTTGGCCTAGCCTAGAGAATGGTCCCTTTAAACAAGAAGAGTGATGTATCTCTCTATCCTCCTCTGTCAGACTTTTCTCCATCAGCTTACTAGAATTCTCTCTGTCTGCCTCTCCTCCCTCTTGTCTTTCCACTACACTACACTGAAGGATCCTACTTATGGGGAGGGGGGGTAGGAATCTTGTGATTTCCATTCTTTGAATCCCTTCTTTTCTACAATCCCTTCCCCTACCACAAGTTCAGGTTGGTATGCCTTAAAGTGTTAGGAAGAAAATGCTGCAGATATTTTACCCCAGCAAAGAAAACCATGCTTTCTTAGCCTGGGGCATGGACTATAGGAGAGAAAGCACCTGGAGAATGCTGAAGACAGTGAAAGTTAAATCCTCAAGGTTGTTTTTTAAAGGAGACCAACACTTTGGCTCTTTATTAGAATAGTGTAGTTCTATAGCACCTTATAGCTTTTCAAAGTGTAATTATATACATTGAGAGGCAAAAGACCTGAGTTCAAATCCACCTTTGATATTTACTAAGTATGTAACCCTGGAAATGTAATTTATCCTCTCATTGCTTCAAGATAACTCCCTTGGCCTTATCTGCTAAGTAATAGATGAGTTGCAACCCATGCTGATAAAAGGAGTTTCCCACACCAGGAATCTTCCCCCACCACTTCTCCTCATATACATTATTTCACTTCACTCTGACAATGAGGTAGTAAGGGCAAGTAGTATCCTTTTACCCCATAGTCGCAACCCCAAGGAAACAATATCTCTTCAACCCCATGAAACCCATTTGCTGAATTCACCCTATTTCTTTCTTTCATAATTGGTTAGCATTAGTAAGCTACCTCCATCCAAAAGGGGGTCCAGAGGTAGGTAAAATTAAATAGTAAAAATGCTCTTTGTTTTAATAAGTCCTCTGAGTAATAATTCCTATGGTTTTCCTCTAACTCTTCCCTAGCGATAACCATGGTGGTCAATTAGGGCTGAGCATTGCTGCAACATACAACACAAGACCCAGAGAATTAACCATTGGGTTAACAGTCAAAGGATCCGAGATCAATTAGTCCTACTAACCCCTATATTATAATTGAGGAAACTGAGGTTTTGAGAGTGTTGACTGACTTTTCCAAGTTTATTCCGGTAGGGAACAACTAAGATAGGATTTAAACATACATCTTTTTACTCTAAATCCATTGATCTTTCTACTGTACCATGCTGAGACAAATGGAATAGCTGCTGGGAATGCAAACCAATCAGACCCGTATACCAAGAACATATTCCATCACAATAAAGTTGAACCTGGGCATTCCTACCTACCACCCTCAGGAATTTAGTGTTTCCCAGAAGGAGGGCCCCAGACATGTCTAGATAGAGAGAATGGAAAACAGTAGCCCTAAAAGTAAGGAGGGTGGGTTTAAAGTGAAAACCTTTGAGGCCTCTACTTGTGGATTCCACTTGGGCATCCTGAGGGAGCCAAGTGGGGACTAATCAAATTGATAGAGCCTGAAAATTGTTAAGCTTGTGGGCTCAGCATCAAAGAACATCAGAGCAGGAAGGGGTCTTATTGGCATCTAGCCCAACCCCTTCATTTGAAAAGTGAAGAAATGGAGGCCTAGAGAAGGTTAAGTGGTCTGCCAAAGGTCATGTTTCCTCTGAAAAGGAGCCTTTGATAGTCCTTCCAGCTTTGAATGAGGTACTCAAAATGAAGCACCAAACTGGGCTTGTTTTCTACAGGATAAGGTCACAACACTTGAAAGAAACACCTTGGGCTAAAAAGACACTCTCATATAGCAAAGACCAGGCTGATAATTTGTAGCAAGAGAGAGCTAATCCCAAGAGTCTTGAGGTGTGGAGGAGAGAATTCTGTTTTCCAGTCATTTGAAAAAGAAAATATAAAATGTTTATTATCCTGACAAGTGCTTTCCAATGAGGCTTTCAGAGCTCTTTGTCTCAAGAATCAGCTATAAAGGGGGATTGTCCAAAATAGAGGTTCACTTAAATGCTAATTAAGCTATTGGGTTAAGGTTAAGAATTTTCCATAGAAAATTAGAATAAATCTTAGGAGTAAACATGGTTGGGGAGTAAAGGTGCTTTAAAACTGCACGAGATGACTGTAATAAATGTTCTCTCCTACCAAATCAGTAATTCTCTAGAGGGATACTCGGTGTCTTTTCTGAAAGAGTATTTAAATTTATGCTTACACTACCTCCATCCTCCTTTGGAAGCAAAATTGCAACAGTGATTTTAAAGTATTGATTTCATGTGAATTTTACCTCCTTTGAAGGGTCTATGGGTACGTAATATTTAAATATGACAAAACTCAAGTTTGAGAAGATCTGATTTCTTGCTGACTTTATGTGGTTCTGATTGTTTGGACTTCTCTGTGGATTTGTGGAAAAGATGTTGCTGAACAAACAGAGCTTAAAGATAATTTAATTCTCATTGCCACTGAATGGAGTCACTAAAGGTGGCATGCTTAGGAACACATATCAATAAAATTATTTTTAAAGGATCACTAAAAAGAGTCCTGAAGTTGTTGAAAAGAAAATGTAGACTATAAAATCACCTAGAAACTACATTTTTGAGGGCATGGTGGGTTGTGGTGAAGAGACCACGATACAAAGATAATAGCTTGGCTCTGGTCCTCCATTAACTCTGAAATGGGAAATCTTGAGCTAAATCATCTGCTGATATTCATGGTAATGAAGATATCATTTAGAAGTAAACCCTTTTCTTAAATATTGAAAAACAGATAACATATTACATAGATATAGTCTAAGAAAAGAAAGGCCAGAGCCAATGGAATCACTTAAAAATGCACAGAAGAAAGCAAAAGGAACTTGAACGGGGCCTAGACAACCAGCACAGTATTGGAAATACCATGTTAAATAGGATGGATATATGCTTTCAATTATATAGCTATGTTCATAGAGTGATTAAAGAATAAAGATAATGACCTGTGATACCTCTAGGGGATCTAGGCAGTAACAGACAATGTCCCCTTTCTCTCAACCCATCAGTTCGGATAATGTGATTTGGCTCCAAGGAGGTAGCCCACCTGGAAACAATACTGACAGTAAGAGCACCTCCCTCTCTCAGGGCTGTGGTGAGGGTGAAATGAAGGCAATATTTGTAAAGCGTTTTTTGTTTTTTGGTGAGGCAATTGGGGTTAAGTGACTTGCCCAGAGTCACACAGCTAGTAAGTGTTAAGTGTCTGAAGCCAGATTTGAACTCAGGTCCTCCTGACTCCAGGGCCGGTGCTCTATCCACTGTGCCACCTAGCTGCCCCTGTAAAGCGTTTTGCAAGTACCATATAAATGCCACTTACATGCATTATATTATAATAATATAAGTAATATTACATAATAATAATTTTTAATCTTGGTAGAAAAGGTGATCAATGAAGAGTACATCTCCAAAGATCTATCAGAGCTATCCATTCGGGGCCTTCGGGGCCTCAAACTTCTCCTTAGCTTGGAAAGGGAATAAACAAATCCATAGAATGTCAGAACTGGAAGGGGTCGGGGCAGCTAGGTGGAGGGGGCAGCTAGGTGGCGCAGTGGATAAAGCACCGTCCCTGGATTCAGGAGTACCTGAGTTCAAATCCGGCCTCAGACACTTGACACTTACTAGCTGTGTGACCCTGGGCAAGTCACTTAACCCTCATTGCCCCACCAAAAAAAAAAAAGAACTGGAAGGGGTCCTTAGAGATCTTAGCATCTTCATTTTTACAGATGAGGAAACTGAGACCCTGAAAAGTTAAATGACTTGCCCAGGGTCACCGAATGAGTGGATAGCAGATCCTAGACTGGGATTCCTGGCTCCAGTTAGAGGAAATGCAGATACCCAGATGTCTTTGAAGAGTCCATAGAATGAGATCTTGTCTGAGGACTAATTACTTGGTGCTAATTGCAACTCTGCCAGTGTTTTATCAGTGGAGACAGTGGGCTATTTTACCTGTCAGCTCTGGGAGGTGATAGTTGCATCTTCTTTTCTTCCAGAACAAGGGGCAGGAACTGGTTACCATAGAGATGGCCCTCCGCTTGAAGGTTGTACCAGAATTCTTTTGTGAAACCCTGAAGTGTCTGACAGGCCTTTAAATAAAACCACTCATCATATTTTCCAAACTTTCTCCTCCTGCCACATTTCATTTATCCTTCCCAATGTGGACATGGAGGCTCGTTGCTTTGAGGTATTTTCAAAATTCCTTTTCATGTGCCTCTCCAAGTAGCACTTCTCAAATCCCTGGTTCATCAGAGATGGTCTTAGAAAGCACTCCTCGTTCTTCCCTTCTCTGTGTTTGGTCTTGCTGTCCTAGCACATTTTTATAATTACAAGCTACTTAGGGAGGTCACAGCACTCCCCAGCAGGAATTTTAAAAACCTACAAAATAGCTACTGAGGAGGGTGCTCGATCTAGATTTTTACTTATTTTGTCTTTCCATGTGTAGAAAGTATAGAAAATGAAGCTTCCTTGTCAGACAGCCAGAGTACAGAAAATAATAACAATACAAACAAGGATATGTATTTGCAAAGCACTTTAAGGCTTACGCAGTGCTCATTTTGTAACTCATTTTATGTTCTCAACAACCCCAGAGAAGTAGGTGCTCTTATTGTCAGCATTTTATAGTTGAGGTTCTTAAAGTTTACTTCTTTTTTTTTTTTTTTTAGTGAGGCAATTGGGGTTAAGTGACTTGCCCAGGGTCACACAGCTAGTAAGTGTTAAGCGTCTGAGGCCGGATTTGAACTCAGGTACTCCTGACTCCAGGGCCGGTGCTCTATCCACTGCACCACCTAGCTGCCCCTGAGGTTCTTAAAGTTTAAGGGAAACATTTCTGCTATCTATCTGAGGCTGCATTTGAACTTAGGACTTCTTGACTCCAGCCTGCATCACCAGGCACCAAGGAAAATTCTTGCACTGGTCACTAGGATACCTGTGTTACAGAACTAAATCTTCTACCAAATAGCAGCAAGAACTTGGATAAGTCACTTATATGCCCTGGTTGTTGTACACTTGTTTCAGTCATGTCTGACTCTCCATGACCCCATTTGGGGTTTTCTTGGCAAAGATACTGGAGTAGTATGTCATTTCCTTCTCCATCTCATTTTACAGATGAGGAAACTGAGGCAAACAAGGCAAAGTGACTTTCCCAAGGTCATACAACTACTAGTGAGTGACTGAGGCCATACTTAAAACTCAGGTCTACCTGACTCCAGGCGGGGTACTCTATCCATTGTGGCACCTAGCTGCCTCTCCCATACCCTGGGCCTCAGTTAAATAAGTGGGATGGATTCAGTGATCTTTAAGGTCCCTTCAATCTCTAGTTCACTTAAATGGTAAAGGAGTATTTTTTTAGGATCCTCTAAGATGGCTAATAAGCATCTAGGCAGTCTGGACATTTGAATATGTCTCAATAAATAAGAGAATTGTATGGGAAAGAGGAGAGGATGAAGACTAGGAAGTAGAAGACCCAAGTTAAATACCAGGTTTGCACTGACTCTGTGTGACCTTGAACAGGTCACCTAACTTCTCTAAGGTTCCGTTTTCTCATTTACAAAATGATAGAGAGACTGCTATAGACTAAATTCTCTCAGCTTCCTGCCAACATTAAATATCGATGATGCTCAAAATGCAATACTAACTGTGAGGTCAGGAGAGAACATTATATTAAAGAAAGCTCACCAAGCACACCACCCTGTGGAGGCTAGGGGTGACTATTCTATTTTTCTTTAGATAGAAATCTGACATGCCTAGAGTTAGATCTGAGGCCCTGTCAAATTTCTTCCATATCATCATGGCTGAGTACAGAGCTGCTTTATTTCCACAAGGAATAGTGTTCCCATTAAGTACTTTGATAAATATCTTTTGTTTTGATATTGAAAATCAAAAATCAGAATTCAAAAATGAAATATTGAAAATCTGTGATTTTCAAGGTACTGAGCTAAACACTGACACTTCTTCCTCTGGGAGCTTACAATAGAAATAAGGAGAACTTAACATTTACATGACAAAAGGCATAAGGCAAGTCAATTATCCAAGGGAAGTAGCAAGGTATTCTATATGACAAGGACCAAATGGATATTATGGACAACAAAGTACAGCAGAAGCTCAGAGGAAAAAGATATAAAGTGTCTTAAATGACAGAACTATATAGCAGATTTAGAGTTAGAAGAGTTTTGTCTAACTTTGTTTTGGAGATGTAGAAACTGAGGCCCATCGAGGTTAAGTGACTCAAGGTCAGACAAATAGCAGAGGCTGTATTTGAACTATAGTCTTCTACTCCAAAACCAGCACCCAGTGGTGAGGAAAGGTTTCGTGGAGAAAATATTAGTAATATTTATTATTTTAAAAATATTTAAATAATTAATAAAATAATTATTTTAAAATATTTACTCCACTTGCTCACCTCTAATTCACTTTAAAAATCTGTGATCTGGGGGCAGCTAGGTGGCGCAGTGGATGGAGCGCCAGCCCTGGATTCAGGAGTTCCTGAGTTCAGGTCCGGCCTCAGACACTTGACACTTACTGGCTGTGTGACCCTGGGCAAGTCACTTAACCCCATTGCCCCATAAAAAAAAAAAAAAAAATCTGTGATCTGCCTTCCAACCACATCATGCAACTTAAATTTCCCTTTCCAACATTGTTTTCTTAATTGTGCAATCTCATGCTTTCGGTACTCTTCCTTTTTGACATCTCTGCAGCATCTGACACTATTGGTTACCTTCTCCTCCTGCATAACTCTCTTCTTTCTAGGTTTTCAGGACACTGTTCTCTCGCTCTCTCTCGCTCTGCCCCTCTCCCTCTCCCTCCCCCTCCCCCCCCCACTACTCCTTCTTACTCTCCTTTGCTGGTTCTTCTTCCATGTCACACTCACTGTGAGTGTCCCCAAGACACTAGGCCCTCTTCTCTTTTCCCTCCATTACTATCTCACTTGAAGTTCTCATCAACTCCCAAGAGTTCAATAATCATCTCTATGCAGATGCTTCCCAGGTATACATATACCAACCCTAGTCTCTTTCCTAAGCTACAACCATGAATCACCAGCTGCCTTAGGCATATCGAACTCAACATGTCCAAAACAGAGCTCATTATCTTTCCTTTCAAACACTCCCCTCTTCCAACTTTTCTGTTATTGTGGAGGGTACCACCATCCTTCCAGTCATCTATGCCCACAATCTCAAGGAATCCTTGAACTCATTTCAAATATCCAATCTGCTGCCAAATCTTGTCATTTCTATCTTCATAATATCTCTTATATGCATCCCCTTCCCTGCATCTACCCAGCCCCTACCCGATAGGATTCACACCATCAGGACTTCTTGTTTTATGTAGGCTATTACAATCATCTTCTATTGATCTCTTGGTCTTGTGTCTCTTTTCACTCCAGTCCATCCTATACTTAGCCACCAACATAATTTTTCTAAAGTATAGGTCTGACTATGTCACTGCCCTCCCAATACAGTGATTTCCAGGGGCTCTTTCTTACCTCTAGGATCAAATCTCAACTGCTGTTTGGTATTTAAAGCTTTGCCCACCTTCATACAATGGCCCATTCCCACCTTGGCAACTTCCTTACACCTCACTCCCCTCCATGTACTCCACCCAGCTACTGTGGCCTAGTCTCTGTTCCTTGAACATGACAATTCTATCTCCCATCACCATGACCTTGCTATGGATGGCCCACTGCCCCTTGCCCAGAATGCTTTGCTCTCTTCCCTCTGCCTCTTAGTTTCTCCACCTTCCTTAAAGACATAGATCAAATCCCATCTTTTTCAAGAAGTCTTTCCCAGTGCCCCTAGCTCCTAGTCCCTTCCCCTCTCAGATTTCCTTCTGCCTACTTTGTATCAATCTTGTCTTTACATCATCATGTAGATGCTGGCTTCTCATTCAAATACAAGATGCTTGAGGGCCAGGACTGTTTGGGTTTTTACCTTCTTCATATCCCCATGTTAAGCACAGTGTCTGCCACATAGAAAGGCCTAATAAATGATTATTGATGGCTTCAAAGTTTCCAAAGTACTTTACATGAATCCATGCCTCACAACAATCCCTGTAAGTTAAGTAGTATAGATATTTTGTACCCTATTTTGTTGTTATTATTCAGTCTCATTTCAGTCATGTCTAGCTCTTTGTGACCCCATTTGGGCTTTTCTTAGCAAAGATACTAGAGTAGTTTGCCATTTCCTTTCCCACCACATTTTACATATGAGAAAACTGAGGGAAACAGTTAAATTACTTGGCCAAGGTCAAACAGTCTGAGGCCTGATTTGAATTCAGCTTTTCCTGACTAGGGGCCCAGATCTCTATCTAGTGAGGCATCTAACTGCCTAGATGACCTATTTTACAGAAAAAAAAAAGACACAGACACTCCATATTTTGCAGCAACAAAGTTTTGCATTTGTAGACATGTAGAGCAGCAATCAGCTAGCGGGGATGATCCTAGGTCATCCTGATTTCAAGTACCCCACACTATCCACTACACAAAATAAACCTTGCAGTATGGTCATGATCAGCTAGTTCGCTTTTTCTATTCTCACCTTTTTTTTCTTTCTTTTTTGGGCAGGTGGGAATAAAGTATCAAGAGATCTGAACCTTGTATTTCCTTGGTATAGTGAGCTCCCTGATTAGAAACTCTCCCTACAAAAGCAACTGTTCTGCTACTTTATTGTCTTTGAGAGTTGTCAGGGAGATAGGAGAGGGAGGGAATAAACATTTACCTAGTGCCTACTATGTGCCACACACTGTGCTTAAGCATTTGGGGCACTAAGAGGGTAAGTGATTTGCCTACAGTCAACTAACCAAGAGGTATCAAAGGTAAGACCAGGACCCAAGGCATCCAAAGTCAGCTCTTGATGACACTCCACCACTGCCTCTGTTCCTGCCTAATCTTAAGTAAAGGTGTTATCTAAGGTTGCTGTTTCAGACAAGATTTCTAAATCCTCATCACAGACCACTAAACAGGTGGCTGCTTGGCTAACACAAGAGCACTCCCACCCACACCCACCTTCAACAATCCACATAGATCAGGACACAGGTAACAGACAATCTACTTCTAAAGCAACAACCAAGGATAACCCCAGGTAGAGTGCATAAAACATATACCCAGACAAGCGAGTCTTGCAGATATGCTAGACACTCCCACTAAAATTACAGCTTACCTTGAGTACTATAAAACCTCACAAAACTGAGATGAGCCAACATCTGAAAATGAAAACCAGCGTTTGGTGAGACCCATCTACTGATTCTTATCCTCCCTACCCTGAAGTGAATAGGAGAGATAGTGATCCTCTAGGCTCAGCTGAAAGGTTTTCCAAGCCATTCTGAAACCAGCCCCAACCCAGAAACTTAATGCCTTATGGGCTGCAGCTGTGAAGGTAGTCTCACCTCCAAATGAAGGCAAGTGATTGATTAGCCAAGCTATGAGAGCGCACATGAATCCTCCAAGCTTCCAATTCTGCATCAGTAGTAGAAGTGTTGACAAGGCAATATTTAGATCAGTAGAGGGAAAAAAATGTTCCAGGCATGAGTGAAGGAAGAAATTTCACCTGTGCTCCTGTTGAATTTCAAAAGAACTAATGACCTGTCATGTCAATCTTCTATTCAATACTACCATTCAGTCGATTTCCCCCTTGGCTCTATTTCATCCTTGTGTCTTCCCAAAATGCAGTGTACTTTCCTAGCCACCACTCCCTTCTGTGGATAGTCTCCCCTTTTTAGAATGTAAACTCCTTGAGATCAGGGACTATCTCTTGTATGTGTACCCCCCATCACTTAGCAATGTGCTTGGCACGTGGGCAGCATTTCATAAACGTTTCATTTATTCAATTCAACACAGATTCCCAGGTTATGTTGTCTAGCCCTTTTCAAATGTCACGGAGAATACAAAGAAAGTTTAAGGTGCTGTTTCAGGGAGTTTCTAATTATGTGAGACCATTTTAGTTATGGGGGAAAAACATTGGACAAAATAAGAAGACCCCAGTTCAAGTTGTAACTTTATCATCCACAAATTACTGTGTTCTTGGGCAAGCCACCTAACCATTCTGAGCCTCAGTATCCCTATCTATAAAATGAGGATAATGATGCGTGTCCTAGCTACCTCTCACAGTACTGTTGTAAGGATATAATGAGAAAATATATGTAAAACATTTTGTAGCCATAATATGAGATATGACCCTTCCCCCTAAAATAATTAATGAATTAATACCATGATGTAAATGTAAGATGGTATGATTGGAGCAATATCCTAAGCCTGCCTTCTCTTAAATTAGACTAGCTTTTTCTTAAAAGGTCCTGTAGGGGGCAGCCAGGTGGTGGAGTGGATGAAGCACCGGCCCTGGATTCAGGAGGACCTGAGTTCAAATCCAGCCTCAGACCCTTGACATTTACTAGCTGTGTGACCCTGGGCAACCAACTCACTTAACCCTCACTGCCCAGAAAAAAAAAAAAAGTCCTGTAACATTTTCTCAAGATTTGGTTGGCTCAGGGCACCAAAGGCTCAGTTTGTTCATGTCACTTTCTCTTCACTTGAATATGAAGCAGCCACTGGGGGTTCTAGGAGTTCTCTGATGCCTGGTTGGTGGATCAGGATGGGTAACTCAGGCAAGGGAGCTTCACTCAGCTGAATCAACTCAAGGTGTCCTAAGCTCTCTTATCTTTGTTGAATATCTCCCTAGTATGGATGGAACAGAGTCAGGAAGTCAGAGGTTCTTCTCTCTTTTGCACAGTATCTGTCCTGTCTTTAGTTCATGCAGCTACAGTCTCCCAGGCAGGGCCATGACCAGGACAGGAAAACTGGAGCTTTGTCCCAGGATACTCAATTTAGGGGGCACCAAAATTAAACATCACTGATGCCACTTGCAGTCCTTCAGCAGCGTAATACAAGAGAACTTGCCACCTAGTTAGCAAGAATGCTAATTCATGAAAATAGGAACCTATTAAAATAGAAAGCAGACTTCAATGAGATTATCTCCAATCATTGTCCTTTCTCTCCTATCCTCTCTTCCAAGAGGAAGTTTCCCCTTCAGTGGCACCCAGTGTACCCAGGTATCTTTCCCCTTTTCCCAAAGGACAGTGGCTTGCCACTCACCACCCCATTTGAAGGAGATACTCCTGCCACCTACCCTAAACATGTTTTGTGGTACTGGCCTATGACACAACAATTCCTAGTTCAATTCAAACATTTATTTAAGTGCTAAGTGGCACAGTAGATAGAGAATGCTAGGCCTGGAGTTAGGAAGGCTCATGTTTCTGAGTTCAAATCCAGCCTCAGACACTTACTAGCTGTGTGACCTTGGGCAAGTCTCTTAACTGTTTGCCTCAGTTTCCTCATTTGTAAAATGACCTGGATAAGGAAATGGCAAACCACTCTAGAATCTTTGCCAAAAAAAGCCCAAAATGATTTCACAAAGAGCCAAACACAACTGAAACAACAGCAATACACTCTCTCTATAAGATAGAGCTGGGTATAATATATAGAAAAGCACCCTCTGGGTCAGAAACACAAGGGTTCAAGTCCCATCTCTGACTCATACTGACCCTGGCCAAGTCACTTAGCTTCTTGGTATACCTTGCAACTCTTAAGACCATAAATTGTCAAACAGGTGTCAATCTACATTAGTAGAGTCCTCTCATTAGAAGTTCAACAAAGCAAAGAAATAACAGGTCCAATACAAAAAAAAAAAAAAAGTGATAGGCACTAGGGTCCCAAAGGGGGAAGGGGGAAGAAATTGTGTCTGTCTTCAGAGGTTACATTCCACTGCTTCCATGACTTCCCCCCCAACCCCACATAGGAAGGCTACTGGGCTTACCTTCTGAGAGAAACAAAGGGGAGTGTACACCAAGATTTCCAATGTAGGGCATTCTTTTTAAAAGTGTTTGCCATCAGCAACCTGCCCTCCAGTAATAGGGTCTACCACTCCTTTTCGGACCATATTGTACCCTTGGATGACACCAGGGCAACTGAGAAGTCAAGATAATATATTCTAATTACGGGATGTCATGAAACTGAGCAGGAAAATCACTCCATATTTTGTAGCAACAAAGACAATCTGTTGATACCAGTAGAGGTGAAACCTATAATCATCCCCGCTAGCTGATTGCTGCACTACATGTCTACAAATGCAAAACTAATTATGGCTGTGGCTTTGTTGTCACAGTTAACAAAGAAAAGCGATTAAAAAAAAAGTCTTTGTCTATTTTTAGGACACAAATGCAACTCCCCGCCCCGCCCAATACTGACCTGTGGAAGTCTTAGTCTGACACCAGGTTTTAAGTAACAACTCCCCAAGCAGGCAGTCTTCAGAGTCAGATAATGAGAGATTTCTTTTTATCATTTGTTTTGTTTTGCTTTGCTTTTTTTCTGCTGGTTTGAAAGGTATTTGTGATATATCCAGCTGCAAAACCTTGACCCAGAGCACCTGAAGGGAAATCTGACAGAGATTTCCAGAATGGAAGGTTTGGGTTTATGGCAAATCTTCCCAATCAAACCGCCTTGCATAATGTGCCCACCTGTGCCTCTGATCCCCCAAACCCTAGGTTGTCCAGTAAATAAAGTCCTGGAATTGGACTCAGGAAGACTTCTGTTCAAATTCAGTCTCAGGAACTTCTTAGCAAATCACTTAACCTGTCTGCCTCAGTTTCCTCAACTGTTAAATGTTAATAATAATAATAATAATAGCACCTACCTCACAGCGTTGTTGTGAAGATCAAATGAGATAATATTTGTAAAGTGCTCATCACAGTGCCTGGCACATAGTAGTCACTTAATAAATGTTTATATTTAACCCTTTTCCTTCTGTGATAATATTTTACTGACTTGGGGGGACTAATCTAACTGGAGGACTAATCTGGGGACTATTGACTGGTTGGCTATCTGACTGCTATTAATTTAATATGGGCCATTTAAAAATTTCTCCACACTGCTCCCAAATTGACAAGCAAAAGATTAAGAAGCTTCTTCATTAAATAATCAAAGCAGAATTTATTTATAAAAGTAAATGTGGGGCAGCTAGGTGGCACAGTGGATAGAGCACCGGCCCTGGAGTCAGGAGTACCTGGGTTCAAATTTGGCCTCAGACACTTAACACTTACTAGCTGTGTGACCCTGGGCAAGTCACTTAACCCCAATTGCCTCACTAAAAAAAAAAAAAAGTAAATGTAAGTGATAAGGGTTAAGAAATGCAAATAATACAACCTTTCTCTGCTTTTAATACAAAAAGGGCCATTGCCACCTCTTGCCTTAGGGTATGCTCCAGCTTTCTCCAACTTTCTTCTTCACTCCAGCTCCCCTGTGCTGACTGCCCCCACTGGATAGCCCCCTGCTTCACTCTTTAACTTCTTTCTCACTACCGTAGTGATGAACCCCTGAAAAGCCCCTTACTCCGTACAGCTCCTTCCTCTGTCTGTCTCCTCTCTTACTCTTGTCAGCCAAAGCTCGTTCTCGCTTTCTCCAACCTCTGTACAATCCTTCTGTTCTCTTAATCTGGGGGCAGCTAGGTGGTGCAGTAGATAGAGCACCGGCCCTGGATTCAGGAGGACCTGAGTTCAAATCTAGCCTCAGACGCTTAACATTTAACTAGCTGTGTGCCCCTGGGCAAGTCACTTAACTCCAATTGCCTCAAAAATAAAATAAAATTTAAAAAAGCATTAAAAAAAAATCTTCTGGCCTCCCTCTCAGTGTCTCTAGCATCCCATTCTCACTGACCTCTCAGCGTCTCTAGTCTCCAGAGTTCTCTTAATCTTTCAGCCCCGCTTTCACTGTCTTCTCCAACCTCCCTTTCTCCCACTTCTCTATCCTCCGGCGTCCTGTCTGTTCTCTCAATCTTCTGGCTTCTTTGCGTCCTCCTAGTCTTCCGGCGTTCCCCCCCCTCCCCTTTACTGTCTCGCTAGCTCCTGTATATATGTTCCTTCTCTCCCCTCAAACCTCAGGCTCTCTGCACCCCCTCACATGCCAAGCTAATCCGCCAGCCACACTAGGGCTGTGTCCAGCGGGGCTTGAGGGGCCCGTGCCCCCTGCTGCATGCCTGGGACCTCCGCAGGGGGTATGCTAGTGCCTGGCAGGACAAGCCTGGGATCTCTGGGGCAGCTCCCCTCAGGGCATAGGGAGCTGGGGCTTCTTTTCTCCCCCCTCCCCCAGCCCTCTGACCTGGCATCCTGAAAAGCCCACAGGGCTTTTTTGGCTCAGCTGAAGTGGAGGAGGGGGGGGGGGGCACCAGCCCCTTACAAAGAAAAAACCTGAGGGCCTAAGGCTTTTTAATTTCAGCCCAAAGGCAGGGTCCCCAAATCAAAATAAATTCCCACACTTCCCAATCTCATTCTAACATCTAGTTGTCAGAAACCCTAAAAAGCAATGATGGCCTGAACAGCAAGGTTGTATGGTGCATTAGAAAAAACACTGTACTAAAAAAACCCTAAATACGAAGGTTCAGGTTTTGATTACACCACCAACCAGTTGTGTGACCTTGGGCAAGACACTCAAACTCTCTGGGACTCAGTTTCCCCATCTATAAAAAAGAAGAGGTTGTATTAAATGGCTTCTGAGGTCCCTTTCAGCCTAGAGAGTCTGTCATCATTAACCATCTTCTTCTTGCAGAACAATTATCAGGGAACCTTCTCCAAGCCAGTGGGATTTTCACAACATTGGGCCAGATTCTGACAAGTCATCCACGATGTGCAGTGCCCGCAGCACAAGTCCTGGCAGAGTTAGCTAAGAATGGTAAGTGCCTTGCCCACGTAGGATATGATGGGGTACCTGAGCCTATCTCATAAATCAGAACATTCCCTCTGGTGAGCCCAGTATGGGAGCGAATGGATCCTGGTTTTCTCAGGGCGGGGCACCCACAAGGACACCAAGCAGCACAGCACAGGCTGGCTAATGGAAAAACTGACCCTTATAGACTAATCTAGGCTGGGGGGGCGGGGGGGGGGGGGGGAGGGAATAGGCAGTCTGGGAAGTCTGATCATCCTCCCAGTGCTAGAAGAATATAAGGTCCTTAAGTGCAGGACCAGATTCACTTTTGTTTTTGCACTTTCAGTGCCTAGAACAGTACCTGTCGCATTGTACTTAATAAATACTTATTGACTGAATATAAATCAGTTAAAGTACGACAAGCCTCCCAGCAGGGAAGGTAGGACCATTACAGGAATAATCAGAATACGAGGTAGAATGTGATGCGATGGATAGAGCATGGGGCTTAGAGTTAGAAAGACTTTTCTTTGAATCCTACCTCAGACACTTAATTTTAGGCATCATGACTCCTCTAAGCCTCAATTTCCTCATCTTTAAAATGAGAAAAAGAAGGGGCATCTAGGTGGCGCATCGAATAATGCACCGGCCCTGGATTCTGGAGGACCTGAGTTCAAATTTTATCTCAGACACTTAACACTTATTAGCTGTGTGACCCTGGGCAAGTCACTTAACCCCAATTGCCTCACCAAAAAAAAAAAAAAAACCGAGAAGAAGAATATAAATAGCAACACCCACATCTACTCTACATGGCTGCTGTGAGGATCAAATGAAATAGCGTTTGTAAAGTGTTTTGTAATTACAGCAATATATAAATGCTATTATTGTCATGAGGGCCTTTAGAGAAATAGGAGCAAAATGCCACAGGGATCCAGAGGAAAAAGGGATCATTTCTAGATTGGGGGAGGGGGGCAAATCAAGGAAATGCTTCATAGAGGCAGTAACATTTGAGATGGACTCTGGGAATTGGGTCAGATTTTCCAAGGCAGAGATGGGGGTCAGGAATTCTGGACGTAGGGAAGGACAAAAGCAAAGACATAGAGGTAGTGAAATGTGAGGAACGTTCAGAAAAATGACAAATATACTCATTTGGTTGGACGGTAGGGTATTTGTAGAGAAGGAATGAAGAAATGTGGCTGAATTAGTGGATGGGGTTAGGTCATAGAGGGCCTCAAATGTCAGTCTTTCTGGATTCCATAGGACCTGGCTTAGCTGGCATGATTCTATGTGTGTTTTGCCATTAGTTAGGAAAAAATTGGGACCAAAATATATAATCAAAGATCATCTCATGACAGGAAGCAGTGAAAACACGGGCAGAGAAGGTTTTTTTTTTTTTTTTTTTTTTTTTTTTTTTTTATCTATCACCAATTCCAGGAATCTCCCCAGAGCTTAGATTAGGGTGGGGTTTCCCTTTAAGAACTGCCAGCTAAGTATGCCAAAGCACTCCAGAAATCCTGCCTTCTTAGCAATTTCCCAGAAGTAGAACCCAGCCGTGGCCACTGGATAGCACTCCACAGCTTAGCTTCTAGAGACTTTGCCAGCGTTCTCAATGGCACTCATCCATCTGTCTATGTATACTCAAGCCACTGGACCCTATATGCCATTTCTGCAGCTGGTTTGGGCAAAATTATAACATCAGAAGAATTTGTCTTTCATGCCTTCGGCCTCTCATTTCTCTTGGAATCAGAATGCCCTGTCTTTTTCCTTTTTCTATACCACCCTTTCTTCCCTCATTCCCTTCCCCAACTCAAGTGACCCTATCAAATTTCCTGCCCCTCCTTCTTCCTAGCAACTAACACCTGCTCACCAGAGTGAGTATTTGGGGCGTCAAAAGATTTTGGACAGAATGGTTCCTTAGAACCTCAGAATGATTGATCATCTTTGCCCACACTTTGCAGGGAGGGGACTGCCTGCTGTGAGATTTGGAGCTACTTATGACACTGGGCAGTCTATCAATAAAATTAATAGTGACATAATGAAAAATAACCAGAACCAGTATATAAACCCATGAAGCACACACCACTACTGAAGGCAAACCTATTCCACTCTTGAATGCCCAAAGCTATAATTTCTCCATGTATTTTCCTTTACCCCAAAGCCCAACTCTAACCTTCCTTACACACACACACACACACACACACACACACACACACACACACACACACACACACACATACCTTTCCCATGGAATTAATTTTTAACCAAATTTCACCTTGAAATATTATTTGGGCTCCCCTTGCTCAGTATGTTTTACCCTGAACTCCTGGGCTTGACCTTCCCTTCTTCCCACAGTCCATAAAACCTACCAATCCATTAAGTATATTCTATTTTATAACCAGCTCCTTTGTTTTCCATGTACCATCCTTCACCTTGTCTCCCTGTCACTGCAGAGGAGCTAAAGCAGCCCTGTATTGATGCTGGCCTGGTGTCTGCCCTGCTGCCTCATCTGGAAAGCTCTGACCAAGATCTGCTGCTTCACGCTGGTAGGGCCATTGGGCGCATCTGTTATGGAAACAGTAAGTACAAAGTTTGGCAAGGGAAAACTCCTTCCCTCTAAGCTGCTGCTGGGCCTCCATCTCCAGTGCCATGTGGAGAGCTGTCTGCCACTTGGGAGTGAGCTCAGCCCCTGACAGGTGGCATTTGACAGCAGCCAGACGGATGTCAGACTGGAAGGAGAACAATAGCCTCAGGTCACTTGGGGAATGTGGTTCATTGCATCCAAATCACTGACCTAACTTTGGTTTGCCAAACCTGGCCTACCTTTTAGCAGCTGGTCCTTTGGAAGGAAGAGCTATTTGTGAACATTTTTTCATATTTATACAGTATTTGATATTTACAAAGAGCTTTCTCTCATTGCCAACAGAAGGATGGCTGGCAGTAAGAAAGTGCCCTCTGACTTTAGATAAAAATAGAGCTATTGAGCAAAAATGGGCTGTATTTGTACACCAGATGATAAATGTTGAGTGTCTGTCCTTGAGGACTGTGTCCCCATGCACTGAAAGAAAAATATGGGAGTTCCGTATCCCAGAAGGGGCTGAGGAGCTTTTTGTTCTTGAATAGCACTGGCATCAGAATAAGAGAGGGCTCAAGGTTATGGGCAAAAGTCTCTAGCTAACTAAAGAGAGTCATAAAAGAGACGACCTGTGTACCTGTTTATGCCTCTTCAACTAGGCATACTGGCACATTTATACACCATCGGTGGAGCTGTAACGTGGTCCAGTCATTCTGGAAAACAAGTATGGATCTAGGTACCAAAAGTTACTTTACTATACATGCTCTTTGACTCAGCAATACTAATACTAAGCCTGTACTCAAAAAAAGATCAAAGAAATAAGAAAAAGATCCATATGTACAAAAACATAGTAGTTCTTATATTGGTAAAGAACTAGATACTCAAGGGGGAGAGGAGAAAGGGTGTCTGTCAAACGAGGAATATTGAACAAATTATGGTATATGGACACAATGGAATACCTTTATGTAGTGAGAAATTATGAAAAGAAACAGTTTCAGAGAAACTGGGGAAAATTGTATGAACTAATGCAAAGTACAGTAAGTAGAACCAGGAGAAACTTTTTATAACATCGTAAAAGTGAACAATTTGTAAAACTTAAGAACTCTGCAGAATGAAAAACACATTATTAGACGGGTGTGGTCAACATGGGAATTTGTTTTGCTTAGTTATGCATATTTGTTACAAGGGTCTTTTTGTCATTTTCCCCATTTTTTAAAGTGTGTGGGGGGAAGTTATGAAGGAAAAAATAAATATTTGATAATTGAAAAAAAGTAATTCACAATATAAACATCAACTAGGCATACTGATATGGTGGGTAACTCCAAACAGGGAAGCCATGAGATACCTTAGAGCTTGGGAATGGCACTTCATTGGCAAAGGAGTTTTTGTCTTACCACAATGTCTGAACTGGGGCAGCTAGGTGGCGCAGTGGATAAAGCACTGGCCCTGGATTCAGGAGTACCTGAGTTCAAATCCGGCCTCAGACACTTAACACTTAATAGCTGTGTTACCCTGGGCAAGTCACTTAACCCCAATTGCCTCACAAAAAAAACCCAAAAACAACAACAACAACAAAAAAAACCCCAATGTCTGAACTATCACATCACCACAGAATTTCAGAGATGAAAAGGACCTCAGTGACCATCTAGTTGTACATTTTCCTGAACAAGAATTCTTTCTCTAGTATTCCTGTAAAAATGGGCATCCAGCCTCTACTTGAAGAGCTCAGGAGCCCACCACCTCCCATGGCAGCACATTATACTTTGTGATCATTCTCATTCTTTTTGGCATTTTTTCCCCTGTACATTGAGCCTGAAATTTTCCTCTTGTTCCTAGTTTTTTCTCTGGGCCTATCCTAAAAGGTCTGATTTTCCTTTTATGTTTAACAACCTTTCAAAGACTTGAACAGATCGATCCTGTCATATTCCAAACACACCACCACTCCCCATACCAACTCTTCTGCCTCTGACCACTCTCAAATCAAGAAATTTTCAAGACCCTTTTGGCTTCTAAGATCCTATCACTCTAAATGGCCACAACTTTTCCACTGGAAGTAGTTCTGTTCACATCAGTTCAGAAAAGACAATCCTTAGGTCTAGGAATGAATTAATTAAATCAATACACATACATAATCAGCAGAGTTGTCTCTGCCTGTGGTAGTTGGTCCACAGATTAGAGGCTAAGCTGAAATTCTTGACCAGCTAATATACAATAGCATGTCTTCTTTAATATAAGAAGAGCCAAACACCTTCTATGAAAGAGTATTGATCTGAATCCTTAAAATATATTAGGTGAGGCCATTTGACTCTCTTTTTTTTCTAATCCTCTTTATTCGAGTACTATGTCTCTTTCTCTTCAAAGATCCACATGAATGACCCTCCATGATACCATTTCACAAACATTAGAATCAGCTAAAGGACCACATTCTGCATGATACCTTTCCTCGTCCATCTCCCTATCCCCACTACCAGTTTTTTGTGCCTTCCCCCCAAGGTTATTTTGTATTTGATTTGTATATGTCTTATATGTAACTATTTGTAGATATATTGTCTTCCCCCTTAAAATATAAGCTCACTAGAAGCAATGCATCCAAAATTAGAAGGGATGCAGAAGGCTAGGAAACAATTTTTATGGCCAATACTTCTGATAAAGGTCTCATTTCTAAAATATATAGGGAACTAAATCAAATTTATAAGAATCCAAGTCATTCCCCAATTGAGAAATGATCAAAGGATATAAACAGGCAGTTTTCTGATGAAGAAATCAAAGCTATCTATTCCTATATGAAAAAATGCTCTAAATCACTATTGATTAGAGAGATGCAAATTAAAACAACTCTGAGGTACCACCTGACACCTATCAGATTGGCTAATATGACAAAAAAGGAAAATTATAAATGTAGGAGAAACTGTGGAAAAATTGGACCACTAATGCATTGTTGGTGGAGCTGTGAACTGATCCAACCATTCTGGAGAGCAGTTTGGAATTATGCCCAAAGAGCTATAAAGCTGTGCATACCCTTTGACCCAGCAATACCACTTTTGGGTCTTTTCCCCAAGAGATCATGGAAAAGGGAAAAGGACCCACATGTACAAAAATATTTATAGCTGCTCTTTTTGTGGTGGCAAGGAATTGGAAATTGAGGGGATGCCCATCAATTGGGGAATGGCTGAACAAGTTGTGGTATATGAATGTAATGGAAACTATTGTGCTGTATGAAACGATGAGCAGGAGGAGTTCAGAGAAACCTGGAAGGATTTGCATGAACTGATGAGGAGTGAGATGAGCAGAACCAGGAGAACATTGTACACAGTATCATCAACATTATGTGTTGATCAACTGTGATAGACTAGACTCTTCTCACCAATCCAATGGTACAAGAAAGTTCCAAAGGACTCAAGATGGAAAAGGCTCTCCAAATCGAGAAAAAAGGGAAAAAAAGAAATTGTGGAATATGGATGCTGATGGGACTATACTATTTCTTTTGTTTTTGGTGCTATTGTTTTTCTTCTTTGAGGTTTTTCCTTTTTGCTCTGATTCTTCTCGTATAATATGACTAATGCAGAAATATGTTTAATGTTATTATATATGTATATGTATATATGTGTATATACATACATATACATATACATATACACACACATATATATACATATATATATATATATATATATATATATATATATATATATATAAAACCTATATCAGATTGCCTGCTGTCTAGGGGGGGAGGAGGAAGGGGAGGGAGGGAGAAAAATTGGAAATTGGAAATCTTATCTAAACAAATGTTGATAACTAAAATAAATAAATAAATATTTTTTAAAAAGAATAGAAGCTCACTAAGGACAGGGACTCTTTTGCTTTTGTCTTTACATCCTCAGCTCTTAGTACAGATCCTGGCATAGTTACCAATGATTATTCATGAATTAGCATTATGATGTGCTAAGTGGTCCACCCTATGTACAAAAGCCATAACCCTTGAGGTTTTGACTGATTCCTGACGAAACAAAACAAGCAACCTAGAGGAAGCCTTTATTATCTTTGCCCATCCACATCCCAATCCTTTTTTTCCTTTTCCTGGAAAATTGTCAGATGCCAACAAGGAGCAGAGCTGAATTCATTTTAAGGGACAGGGAAATCTGTCCTGTTCCTGATGACACTAAGTCTTTCCCAATAACACTACTGAGCCCATATCAGTGCATCCCTTAATGCCTAGAACTACAAAATGGAGAAGGGTTTCACAGCTCAAAGGCTACTACTATGAGAATTCCCATAGAATCACTGTAGACAGATTGTTGGGGTTATAAGAGGGTTTACATTGGCAGTCTATCGTGGTTTGTAGTCCAAGTATGGAATTCACAGGTAGCATACATGTTTGTTCCTTGAGACTAGGGATTATTTAATTCTTTGTAGTTCTATCTCCAGCATCTAGAACAATGCCTGGAACATTGTAAGTGCTTAATAAATAACTGATGATCAACTGTCAGCAGAGGCTTTTGGGATAAGAAGTGAGTTTTGGCAGAATGTAGATTTCTGTCCAAATACAAATGCCATTTTTTACAAACTTATTTTATAATTGTGTCTTCCAGAGGAACTTCAGGAGGAATTAGTCAAGGCTGGTGTAATCTCCTTGCTGGTCAAGATCCTATCTGATTTTCCAGAAAGTGAACCACTTGTGCGGGTGGACCTGTTGGCCCTGTGCAATTTGGCAGACCTGGGTAAGGGGGTGAGGCTCTTCCCACTCTAGGGTCAGAACTGGCCCCTATCCCCCCTCCTCCACGGGATTTTATATTTGTTCCTAGGGGTAATAAGGAACCACCGAGACTTATTGAATTGGGAGATACTACTGTTAGACCTGAGCTTTTAGAAAGATCAGTTTGACAGCTGAATGGAGGATGGATGGGAACGGGGAGAGATGAGGCAGAAAGACCAATGAGATCATTTTAATAGACCAAGCATGAGGTGACGAGGACCTATACCATGATTGCGGCAGTTTCAGAGGAAAGAAAGGGGCATATTGGATGGATGTTAGGAAGGTAGAAATGGAAAGACTTGGAAACTGATTGGATATAGGTGCTGACAGGGAGTTAAGGAATCAAGGATGACAAATTGCAAACTTGAGTGACTAGGAAGACTGTGGTACCCTCAACAGTAATAAGGAAGTTGGGAAGAGGGGAAGGCTTGAGGGAGAAAGAGAATTAGTTCAATTTTGGACAAATGGGTTAAAATGTCTAAAGAAATCCAGTTGAAGGTGTTCAATAGGCAGTTGGAGATGGGATACTGAAGGTCAGAAGAAAGGTTAGGGCTGGACAAATAGATTTGAGAATCATCTACATAGAGAAAATAATTGAATCCATGGGAGCTGATGATATCATTAGGTAAAATAGTACAAAGGGAGAAGAGAGGAGGGCCCAGGATAGAACTTTAAGGATAGCTATGGTTATAGGCACAATCTGGATGAAGATCCAGCAAAGGATACTTACTGAAAGGGAATGGTCAGATATGTAGAAGGAGAATCAGGAGACAGCAACATCACCAAAACCTTGAGTGAAGTATCAAGAAGAGGGTTATTGACATTGTCCAAGGCTGCAGAGAGGTGAAGAATGATGATGACCGGGAAAAGACCATTAGATTTGGCACTTAAGAGATCATCAGTTGAATGATGAGTTTGGAAGTCAAACTGCAAAGACTTACGAAGACAGTGAGAGGAAAGGAAGTGGATGCATAGATTTTAGATGGCCTTCTCAGGGAGATTAACCATGAAAGGGGGAAAGATATAGGACAATAGCTACCTGTTACAAATGAATGGGAGGAAGATTTTTCAAGGATGGGAGAAATATGAATATATTTGAAGGCAGTAGAGAAGCAGCTGGTACAAAGAGAGAAACCAAAGATAAATGAGGGAAGTGGGAATAATAGAGAGCACAGTCTTCTGGAGAAGATGGGATGGAATGTGATCATTTGTGCATATAGAAGAATTTACCTTGGAAAGAAAAAGGGCTACCTCTTCCTGTAAAAGAGAGGAGAAAGAGGATATAGTTGCAGAAAGTATCTGAGTGGTATGAGATGAGAAGGGAGAAAAGACACTTCTCAGAAAATGGCCTCATTTTTTTTTCAGTAAAATATGAGCAAAGTTCTGAGCTAAGAGGTCAGAGAGGAGGTGGAACCGTGGGAGACTTGAAGAGATTTGAAAAAGAAGCTGTGGTAAATAGGATACTTAATTGACCAGAGAGATGTAAGAGGATTGCTTTGCCATGGCGAGGGCCCGTTTGAGTTTATGAAACATACATTGGTAACGGATCCACTTAGCTCAATTTTTTTTGTTCTTTTTGGGTTGTGGTTTTGTTTTGTTTTTTGTGGGGCAATGAGGGCTAAGTGACTTGTTCAGGGTCACACAGCTAGTAAGTGTCAAGTGTCTGAGGCCAGATTTGAACTCAGGTCCTCCTGAATCCAGGGCCGGTGCTTTATTCACAGTACCACCTAGCTGCCCCACTTAGCTCAATTTCATGATTTCTGTCATCTTTGTTCAGCAACATGACCAGAAGAAAATATTGTGGGAATAATCCAAGGCTGAGGTTTTGTAGGACAATATCAGAATACTTGAGAGAAGAAGACAGTAAAAAGCTGAATTGATTCACAAAGGAGTCAAGATGGAGAAGGGAAGAGAATGTAGCCATTGTAGGGTTAGGGTTAGAGGATACAAGGCAGAGAGTGGAATGATAAGAGATTGTGATCCAACAAAGGAATATCAGAGTTTGAACATGGAAGCGCCTGAAATGCAGTGGAATGGCTACCCAAGGAGGCTGCCAGGCAAAGCAACAAATAGAAGAATTTTTCACCATCTATGATATTGACTATTGGAAGAATCAAATTTTCTTTGTAAAATATGCTAGTTGATTTATCACAAAATAAATATATGGAATATATGGAATTCTTCTGGTATTAAAATGTACTTTATGGGGGCAGCTAGGTGGTGCAGTGGATAGAGCACTGGCCCTGGATTCAGGAGTATCTGAGTTGAAATCCGGCCTCAGACACTTGACACTTACTAGCTGTGTGACCCTGGGCAAGTCACTTAACCCCCATTGCCCCGCAAAAAAAAAAATAATAATTAAAAAAAATGAAATGTACTTTATGGGGAAGGGGAAAATGCATCTGTGACTTCATGATATAGGGAACTTTCAAATGAAAAAAATGTACTTTATCAAAGCATGTTTATGCCTTCTATTCAATTTTTATAGTCTTAAAGGCAATAGTTTGAAGCTACACTATAGTCTGTGAGGTAGAGTCATGGATAGAGTATTGGATATGGATTCAGGAAGACAAGTTCAAAGTCAGCTTCAGACACTTTTTAGCTGTGTGAAACTGGGCAACTCATTTCATCTCTGTAAAATAAGGGTGATAATAATAGCACAGAACTCATAGGGTAGTTGTAAGGATAAAGTGAGGTAATGTTGATAAAGCACTTTGCAAACCTTAAAGTTTGATGTTAATGCTAGTTATTAATAATATTATTGTTATTATTATCAGGCTTCCTAGAACATTGAGAGGTTAAATGACTTTCCTAGGATTACACAGCCAGAATGTGTCAGAAGCAGGATTAGAACCCAAGTCTTCCTGCCTTTGAGGCCAGCTCTCTACCATCATGCCAACTGCCTCTCTTGTATATTTATAAAACATAATACTTAAAGTGATTCCCTTGTAAGTATGGCTCTCCGGATGGGGAAAGGGAGAGATGTATCTGGAAATAAATGTTACATAAAAACAAAAGATATAAACAAAAATAAGATGACTTCTATGTATCATTTGTCACATAGACTTTTCTTTCTTTCTTTCTTTTTTATTTTGTGGGGCAATGAGGGTTAAGTGACTTGCCCAGGGTCACACAGCTAGTAAGTGTCAAGTGTCTGAGGCTAGATTTGAACTCAGGTCCTCCTGAATCCAGGGCCGGTACTCTATCCACTGCACCATCTAGTTGCCCCTACATAGACTTTTATTATGCTCTAGGTAGCTCCCCATATTGCTTAACCCTAGTTAAACCTCTGGGATGTAGCATAATGTCTTCTTCAGAAATAGACTTCTGGGCTAGAGGAATCATGGGGAGCCCAGTTCTGACCTTCTAATGTTTTGGCCTTATCAGGATGTGGTTCATATCCATGGTTCATTGAAAATATGCCCACTAGTTACAGGATCTCTCAATTTTCTCCCCCCAGATACAGCTAAGGAGGCCCTCAGCAAGACCAAAGCAGCAGAGGAGCTGGTGAGGCAGCTAAGGAGGGCTGAGAACCAGGAAAGACTGGAGATTGTCACTGAGATCCTTCAGCTGTTGGCAGAGAATGGTGAGGCCCAGAGTAACCATGTAAGGCCATGACTGCCTCTTTTAGAGAAGGGCTACAGAGCCCAGGAGTGTAAATGTTCCCAACATCAATGAGGAATACTCAAGAGAGGACTACTGATGAGACATTGGGATACCACTATATTTATAAGACACCAAAACAAAAATGTTCTGTCCAAGCAGTTGCCTAAACTTAGCCCACATCTTATATGTTCCTTTTTTTTTTCATGTTGAACTCTGTATTATCTTAAAGGAGGGCTCCTTAACCTGTCTTGGGGCATCGACCTAATTAGCCATCTAGGGAAGCCTATGGACCGCTTCCCATAATAATGTTTTCAAATGTGTAAAATAAAATACCTAGGATTAAAAAGAAAACAATTTATATTGAAATACAATGATCAAAAAAGAAATTTTAAGTTCAGAAACTCACTATCCAGACCCTAGCTTCTTAAACTGTGGTTCACAATTCCTTATAGGGTCATGTAACTGAACATGGGGGTCATGGGAAACTTGGTAACAATAAAAGGTTATGTATGCCTATTTTTTATACCTATATACCTGGGGTCACGTGAAAATTTCTTTGGTAAAAAGGGTCACGTGTGGAAAAAGTTTAAGAAGCCCTGGTCTAGGGTATCAAGTTATGTTAAGTATACTACATTTTAAGCCAGTACTTCTATGTGGGAAGAAAGAAGTGATACTGGCCTTTGAAGGAGGAGGATAGACCCCAAAAAGGAGTTCACAGAAATCTCTTGGGCAACCATTCCTTTGGCATTTCACTGGCTTTGTTCCCAGTTGTCTCCATTATCTGCTAACCAGCGGAGAGGTCTTCTGGATGCCTGAATCCTCCCAATTCTATCTCTTTCCTCTGCCCTCTACTCTCTCCCTTTCCTCCCCACCCTTGCCCCCAAATAAAACCTTGCAAACCTTGCATGCCCTTGGCAGATTCCCTGAAAGTGCAGCTGGTGGAAGCAGATGTGCAGAGCGCCCTTGTGGAGATACTGCAGAGGGTCCAGGACAGCTCAGAGGTGGAGGCTGCAGCCATCCTGAAGACCATCTCAGACCTTGTCATCTCTCTACTCCTGGGAGGTAAGGCAAGGGGCCAGATGCAGGCTTGCAGGAGGCATAGGAGCCCAGGGTTCCACTGCACATCCTCCCCACCCCCAGCCAGGGAGCTGGGAGAAGCCATCTGCTGATGGCACACATGTCGCTTTGTAAACTCTGCTCTGTTTCTGGGTCAGATTCCACTCTGGGGAATCTGCAGATTATTTCTCCCCTTATATACATTCAAAAAAAATAGTGTTCATAAGGTTCCCACTGCCCGGCTCTTCTCAAGTTTGACCCAAACTAGCTGCTTTAGGCAGGGACAGCCTCCAAAAGACCTCCCCTGTACCCCCTCCCATTGTCTTCCCACTCAGAGGGGAGCGTGAAGCCTGAAATTCCACAATATTTATTCCTGTAAATTCAGCATTATTCTCTCCATGGCCCATTCCCTTCTCCAGGCTCCCTCCCTCCAAAACAAAACAACCATTTTAACTCATATCTCAGTGTGAACAAACTTCTTAGATCCCTTACTTCCCTAACAGGAGAGACTTGGAATCTGGGAGAAATTCAAGAAAGGTGAAGGGGGAAGGGATGAACAAAATCTTCTATGATTTCATAGTTTTGCCAAAGGGCATCTTGGATAGCTTCAACATCTCCTCTAACCCTGATCTTCCCCCAGAAGGAAATAAAGAATGAATCTTCGGGGCAGCTAGGTGGTGCAGTGGATAGAGCACCAGCCCTGGAGTCAGGAGTACCTGAGTTCAAATCCGACCTCAGACACTTAACACTTACCAGCTGTGTGACCCTGGGCAAGTCACTTAACCCCAATTGCCTCACTAAAAAAAAAAAAAAAGAATGAATCTTACTTACATTGTCCTAGGGATGGTTCAAGATTTGTTGTATTCAAATCCAGTTCCATGGAAAGGAAAAAAAATAGTTCATTATCCTTGGATCCACAAGTTTCTTACCTTCTGCAAAAGCATTTTAGGATGGGAATGGGGAGTCTCCTCATCTGGATGAGGCCTAGATAAAGTCACCACTGGACTTGGAACAGACAGGGCAGCAACAACAGCAAGGGATAAAACCCTTATGGGCTTGTCTCTACAGCCCCATGACAAAAACCTTCCCCTATTTGTTTAGGTATTGTTTATCTACTAAAGCAAATAATCTGACTTCCACAGAAAGTGGACAATAAGTAGTGTGATTCAAGCAACCATTGGGGTCGAGAGATCTAGATTATAGTCCTGACTTCAGACATTGATTTACAATGTGACTTTGGGCAGGTCTCTTTTTATCTCTGATCCTAAGCTTTCTCATCTGTAAAACGGGGGCATAGGAGAGGAGTGCACTAAATGACCCCTAAGCACCCCTTCAGCTCTGACATTCCATGGCTCTAACATCCCTTGCCCAGCCCCCAACATTTTGAAGCTATGACCTCACTGGGATGCTTTTCTTTCCAACTTCCCTTGTCCTAGGAGGGAGGATGCTAATTTCTTGGTTATATAAAATCCTTCCACTTTTGCTCATTATTTACTACCTTTGAGAGAAATGATTATTTCTTTTATATATTAATAAACAATAATTGAATTAGGACTAAAGGTTTTTCCACTTCATCATCCAGAAATCAACCATTGTGGGAAATCTTGGACAAGACTTACCCAGCCAGGAAGGCTAAGATCTAATCAAAGAGTGTAAAGAAATTCTAAGTTTAGGTGAATGGGTGGATTCTTGCTCATTGTGTTTACTCAGGCCCGGGGAAAATAGAGATTCTCCCTTTTGGAGAGGGCGAGATAGATATCGTAAGTCTCTTTAACCAAGACTGGGTACTCAGTGTCATGTGCCCCAAGGCCTTCACTGGAATCAGCCCACCTCTCATTATTATATTCATTCTCTCATTACTTGTTAACCAATCAGAGTTGATTTCCACCCTCATGTGCAACCCCTTTTCAAAAGACAGTATACTTATCTAAGGTTCAACAGGCTTGGTCTTTTTGTTCTCTGAAGAGAACAATGAGCCTATTTTGTTGACTGATTTCTAGATGAAGTTATTAAAACTTATTTACCCAGAAACTCTGTTTCTCAGAAATTTTCAATTATCATACCTTCCAGCATCTCATTCATCTTAATAACACTAATAAATTCATCTCATGTTTGTATAGTACTTTCTACTCTTGAAAGTATCCATGATCTCTTTGATCTTCACAACATCTGTAAACGAGGATGAGCAGATATTATTATGCCCATTTGATAGATGCAGAAATGGAGACCTAGAGAAGTAATATGACTTACCCAGGCATCAGGTAAATTTGTGTCAGACCTAGGATTAAATCCCCTATCTCCTGGCTCCCTAGTCAGAGTTCTTTCCGCCAGATTAGTGTTTAGCAAACACACAGACCTCTATTAATGTCTAACAGATTTTTACCTTATCTAAGGTAAAGAAATGCTTGATAGAGAACTAAGATACTTCATTGGGTCCACAATTTAGTACTGATAATCTTCCTCTGGGTTGTTAAATGAGAGAAAGCAATATGAATTTGTTTTGTATGACTATATATATTGTAATAGACTTTGTTCTGTTTGCCTTCTCAATGTATTGAGGGAGAGAGAAAAATAAGGAAGAAAATATGGAACTGAAAATTAAATTAATTTTTAAAAAGAAAAAAATGAATGAGAAGCAGTAAATAAACTAAGAATCCTGATGAAGACTTAGGGGCAATAGTTGAAAATTTGTTGTGATATTTTATTCATTGAAATTATCATCACTTTACACAAAATAGTTATTAAGCAGTTGTTTCAATGTTCAATAGTAAGTTTATACTATATCAATTAGTATAAATGGATGGATTTTTTTAAAGGAAGCAAGCAGATGGGAAGTTGAGATACTGATAGGCAGTTTGTGGGTACAGTGATGGACAAGGGAGAAAAGTCCTATCCCTTAAAATGAACTCTGTTCCCCCTCCCCTTGCCACCCCCTTTCAGTTTGGAAACTCAGATCACGTGAGACCAGGCCCATCCCCGACTCTAGGACCTTCCAGCCTGTGAGCAGACACTGCTGGCTACAGCTCCTACATCCCCTTCTTTCTGTCACCTCTTCCCTTTACAGATGAGTCTATGCAGAAACTGTTTGCTAATGGAACTGGCCTTGTCTATCAGAGGATCAGCAGCTGGCTTATGTCCCAGAATGCCCAGATGCAGCTGACTGGTGCCCTGGCTGTTGCCAACTTTGCCAGGAATGGTAAGGCTGCTCAAAGACTCCTGCCCTATGGGATCCAAGAAAGAGAGATCATAAGCTCATAAACATTTCTTGAGGGCCTACTAAGTGTCTGGAACTGCACTGGTAACTAGGAATGCAAATACAAAAGTGAGACTGCTCTCTTGGAGCATGCATTCTATTAGAAGGATATATGTTCAAAGGTTGGTTAGTTTACATAAGATATATTTTAATGTATTTTTATTTTTTAAAAAAATTCTAATTACATGTAAAGGTTTTTTTCAATATTAATTTTTGTAAGATTTTGAGTTCCAAATTTTTCTCCCACCCTCCCTTCCCTCTTCCCTCTTAAAGCCAGCAAGCAATCTGATATAGGTTATATATTACAATCATGTTAAACATATTTCTACATTAGTCATGTTGTAAGAGAAGAATCAGAACAAAAGGGGAAAAAGCAAGAAAGAATAAACAACAACAAAAAAGCAACAACAAGAGGCAGCTGGGTGGCACAGTGGATAAAGCACCGGCCCTGGATTCAGTAGGACCTGAGTTCAAATTTGGCCTCAGACACTTGACACTTACTAGCTGTGTGACCTTGGGCAACCCTCATTGCCTTGCCCCCCACCTCTCAAAAAAAAAGTGAAAATAGCATGCTTCAATCTACATTCAGACTCCATTGTTCTTTTTCTGAATGTGGAGAACATTTTCTATCATGAGTCTTTTGGCATTGTCTTGGATCATTGTATTTCTGAGAAGAGTTAAGTCTATCACAGTTGATGATCACACAATGTTGTCCATACTATTTACAATGTTTTCTTGGTTCTGCTCATTTCATTCAGCATCAATTCATGTCAGTCCATGTTTTGCTTTTTTCTGAAAACAATCTGCTTTCATAAGAGATATATCTTTAAAAACAAGTAGTGATTGGGGCAGAGTACCAATGGCCTTTTGAAGGAGATGGCCTTTGAGTTGAGCCTTGGAGTGAGCTGGAGTTTGCAAGAGGCAGAGGTGAGAAGGGAGAGGATTGCAGGCACGGGGGACAGCCTGTCCAATGGCAGCTAAGGCAAACAGTGGTTAAGTAACTTGCCCAGGGTCACACAGCTAATAAGTTTCTGAGTCCCAGAGCTATACACTGCACCAAATGCCAAACAGATTCTCATATCTGATCCTAGAGCCAGTGATAATTCTTGAGCAGAAAAGTGACATGGCAGACCTGTAGTTTAGGAATATTTACTTAGTACCTGTGACAGAGTAAGGAGCCAAAGATGACTGAGCTGGGAGAGACCTTTTGAGGTCCAACTCAATCTTCCCATTATACAGAAGAAAAAATTGAGGTCCATGGTAAGTAGGGGGTGGGGGATAAGGGTAGGAGATGAGGCTATAGTTATAGAAGTAAGGAGATAGCCAGGAAGTGACTAGAGAATTAGAAGAAAGCCTGAAAGAATTAGAAAATCTGAAAAAAAAAAAAAAACCAGTATCCCTAAGAGGAGAATGGAATGGGTCTGAGGTTAAAGGACCTTGGTCCCCTGTCATGAAACCCTGACAATATCTCCTTACTAAACTATAAGCTTCATGAGGGTGGAGACATCTAGTTTTCCTATCTCTCCCAACACTTAGCACTACATGCTATGTCTAGAAAAGGGGAGAAGTTAATAAAAATTTGTTGAATTAGACTGTTGTGTCTGACAGGGAGGAAAAAAATGAAGTAAACTCATTATCCCCTCCTACAAGGAAGCCTTTTCCAAGCCCTCTTCATTCTAGTGCCTCCTCTCTCAATAATTTCCTACTTATCCTATATATATATATATATATAATATAATAGATAGATAGATAGCTTGTTTGTACATATGTGTTTACTTGTTGTCTCCCTCATTAGAATGTGAGTTCCTTGAGCACAAGCACTGTCTTTTGCCTCTTTTTGTATCCCAAAGCCCTTAACATAGTGCTTGGCACATGATAGATGCTTAATAAATAAATAAATAAATAAATATTGATTGGCCCATATTGTCTCTACCCTTGAAGACAGCAACTGTGTGAAGATGGTACAACTGGGTGTGGTACATCAGCTCCTGGATGTCCTGGAAAAGCATGTGGACAATGGTGATGTGACAGTGCAGCACGCAGCCCTCAGTGCCCTCCGGAACCTTGCCATTCCTGGTAGGGACCCTTCCCCATTCCCTCAGTGCTTTCTGACACTCAAGCGGTTGGAGATAAAACTCACAGACTACATCTATACCACATGCAATAGTCAAAAAACAGTAGACTGAGAGTCGGGAGATGTGGTCGAGTCCTTGTTCAGTCATTATCCAAATAAGTCATTTCACCTAAGCCTCATTTTCCTCATTTGCAAATTGGAATAAGGTGCTACACCTTCTTCCTACGGGTGTTATAAGAACCAAATGAGATAATACTATGTAGCATTTATAGGGGGCTCTCAGATTCTCAAATCACTTCACAAATGTTCATCTCATTTGATCCTTACAACAACCCTGGGAAAGAGATGCTGTTATTACCATTTTACAGAAGGGGAAACTGAGGCTGGGAGAGGTGAATTGAATTGTACAGTCACACAACTAATTAGTGTCTGAGGCAGGATTTCAAAGTAGGTCTTTCTAGCTCTTGAGTCTCAGGTTCTATTCACCAGAAAGTATAAAGAGAATCAAATGCTGATGTAAGGGGTTAGTATCATCATCCGCATCATTAAGGTTTGGTGGTGGTGTTTTTTTGTTTTTTTTCATCCCTGTAGCACTCCGGTTTAGTATATTAGTCTTTCAGGAGTATTTCTATTTAGCCCCAAGGAATGAATGAATCCCTAATGGAAGAATTTTGAGGCCTTATAGTCACTCATTTTTTTCTATCCTTTTTTCCCTCAATTCCTCTGTTTTTCCTTCTCAAAGGTGTACCTCACACCCCACCCATTAATAAGTGTTTTTCAGTAAAGTAGTAAAAAATTAAGACCTTTTTTTCTGGCTTCAAAGAGTTCGTGCTCTTTGGAGAGAAAATGGCAAAGAGGTCAACCCCCTTGGCGACAAGTGTCTGATCTAATATCATAGATCTGGAACCTGCAGGCACCTTGGAGGCTATGTGCCCCGATGTTCTAGATGAGAACACTGACACCTAGGGAGATAAAGTATCTTGTCCTAAGTTACACTGGTAATGTCAGAAAACGGATTTGAAGTCAGGTCCTCTGCTTCCAGGTCCTGTATCTGTTCTTTCTCCTTCATCCAGAAGGGGTTCTTTTTCCTTCACCACTCCTTCACAACAGAAATTAGATCTCTTGAGTTCAAAAGCAAAGGCTGAGAGCAAGGATCACAGTCTTATCATAATACCTGCTTCTGGGTCAGCCATATGCTTAGGCAGAGAAGCTAGCCCCCCCCCCCCCCATGAGGAGACATGAGAGTGTGACATGACAGCTATGAAAGCTAATGTCATCTTGGGCTGCCTAAGAGGAGGTCCAACCTCCAGAGACCAGCAGGTGATGGTCTTCCTGGAGTCTCCTTGGAAAGACCACATCTAGAGTATGGTGTTCAATGCCATGTCTCAGCAAGGACTATCTATGGACAAACTGGAGGATGTCCAAATCTTGGCCAGATTCTGGACCCTTTAGACTCATACCTCCCTCATTTAGAGCCTCCTTGAGCCTCTTCCTTCAGTTTCCTCATCATATGAGGGGTTTGGACTCTGAACATTCTTCCAACTCTTTAAATGCACCTGAGATTATGCATTTAGTGACATACTCAAATGCCTCAGTTATATGTCCTACACCTATACTGTTAAGATAGTCACTTAAAATTTGTATAGCGCTTTCTTCCTAATGTCCCTGTGAGGTAGATGAGGCAAATATTATTATCTTTACCATTTTAGGGGATGAGAAAACTAAGACTGGGAGTTTGAATGACCTGCCCAGGATCCCAAACCACATAAGCACCTAAGGCAGTCTTAGAATTGAGTTCTGCCTTACTCCCAGCCCAGGTCCGTAACCTAAAAGCCAAGCTTCTCCCTCCCCAGGTGATAGATGGAGGGAGGGGAGGGAACAAGGATAGATTAAATGCCTACTATGTACCAGGCCCCATGCCAAGTACTTTACAAATATCATTCTCTTTGATAGAGTCCTGGGACTCTCCTTCGACATTAATAAGCCACACAAAGAGTAGCCCTCTCATTTATGCATACAGTTCTTTAGATGCTTCCAAAGTGAGTCCCCACCCACTGTCTCTTGAGGTCCTTGCTGAGGGCCTATGGGCTGATTTGGACAGCTGTGACTGTCTCAGTTAAGAGATATGGGAAAAAAACAGGCTGCCTCCAAAGAGATTAAGTGACATCTCGGTAGAAAGCAGGGCCAGCACTAGAACCCAGGCTTCCTGGTTCTTAGTGGTCCAGGGCTGCTGGCCTTGATTGAGTAGGGGGTGGAGGGAGTCCCTTGCCCTGAGCTATAGAACAAAGATTCTTAAGCTCTTATATATCTCTCTCCTACCAGTAAAAGCTCTTCAACTTCAGCAGTTTTCATTCAACCAGCACTTAAAGGACACTGGGCTAGCAACTGGGGGAGATATAAATTTGAGGGAAGATACTGTCCTTGCCCTCATAGAGGTTACAATCTAAAAAGGGGTATATGACATACGTATGTAGCTAAAGGAATCTGCATAGTAGTGCTATGCAAATTCTGAAGCAGGAATGGGTAGATAAGGGAAGATTTCCCAGAGGAAGGAGCAACTGGGCCTTCAATGAATGTTAGGCTTGATGACAGGAGGGGTGGGGGCATAGCAAACAGCGTGACAAAGTCGAGGAGGCCAAGAAATGTCAGGTGTGTGCCCAGGGAAGCAAGTACTCAAGCACAGAGTATATGAGAGGTACCAGTTGGCAGAGAGCATTGAATATCCTGAATGTCAGGAGTTTGAACCTCATTCAGGAGGCAGTAGGAAACCTTTGAAGGCCTTGGAGACATGGAGAGACATGATCAGGTGTGCACAGGGGAAAAGAAAATGGCAGCGATGACAGACCAAAAAGAGTGAACCTACGAGGTGGAGATGGGGAGAATGACTGGCAATGATAATACTGGGTAGATGTTCTGAATGAGTCCCTGGCAAATGGCCATACACAGATCTCTAGAGGGCCATGGGTAGGCAAAGAGGGTCCTGGGTTCGTAAAACAGCTGGGATACCCTGGAGGGAGAAAAATAAAGATCTCTCACACATCCCTCCCACCCCAACATGCTGAGGCAGGACACGGAAAGACAGCCAGCAGAAGGGCAGAGGGAAAGGAAGGGTGGGGAAGAGAAATCTCTCCATGTCCACAGGATACCCGGGTCGGGGGGGGGGGGCGGGGGGAGGAACCTAATTATAGGACCTGGAAATTTCAAAAAAGAAACAAACCAACACAACATCTGTGAGTCACTTAGAAGAACAGGGAGGGAGGAAGGGAGGGAAGGAGGAGGGGAAGGCTATTCTATCCCCCCCCAAAAAAATACTGGGGTGCTTTCCTGGGCTTCACCTCAACAGCAAACATCAAAACCAGGAAAAGTGTCAGCAGGGGAGCCCCTGCTGAGCCCCAGATTCAGCTCTAGGCTTTGAATCTGCACTGCCTTCCCCACCCCACTTTGAAAGAGAAAGAGATAAAAGGCCAACACTGAAAGAGAGCTGAGCTGAGAATAAAATTAAATCAATTAGATACATTTGGAGGCTGACCGAGGCCCACAAGAAGTGCTTTTAATTGATCAAAGGCCAGTGAGTAGTTCCAGGGCCGCCACCTAGGGATGCTGGGCAGCAGTGGAGGGAACCAGGTTCCAGCTGTGGTCCCCAAGGACGGAAGGATAGATAAATAGCAAAAAAAAAAAAAGAGGATCATTCCTAGTTGGTCTGGGCTCCTCGGTCAGCTGCGGGATCTTAGGAGCCCTAGGAGGGAAACTCTATTGAATGCTGATTCCCCAGGAAAAGAACATGGGCTATGACAAGACCAGGGGTAGCCAGGAAGGAAACACCTGGGCCTGGGACAATAGGGGCTCTAAAAATGGGGCCAGAAAGAGTGTGCTCCACAGAGGCAGTCAGGCAGCCTCATGCACTGCTCTTCACTCTATACTTGGCATTGGAGGGGAGGGGGAGAGCTGGAACATAAACCCCGCTCAAAAAATTCACAGTGTTGACAGGGTACACACATGCCCAGCTTTCACAGTTTCCCATCTCTGCCACTTTCTGTGTGAGACCTTATACTTCTCCAATGTCTGTTTCTTCATGTGTAAAATAAGAGGGATGAATGTTTCCTTTTGACCTTAACATTCTGTGAGGGATTCAGAGTCAGGAAGACTTGAGTTCAAATCCTCCCTCAAATATTGACTAGCTAGGTGGGGGGGCAGTGAAGTGTTGCAGTGGGATAGAATGATGGCCCTGGAATCAAGAGAATCTGAGTCACCAAGTCGTTTAACCTTGATTGCCTCGAACATCCGGGGGCATCTCCAGTGCTCCTGATGTGTATCTTGCCACTGGAACCAGATGGCTCTGGAGGAGAGAGTGAGGCTGCTAACTTTGCACAGCCCTCCCTCACTTCAATCTAATTCACTGCACGGCATGACATCTTCTTTGAGAATGAAGGACAAACAACAACAACTAGTGTGGCAAGACACTTAACTACTGTGTTCCTCAGTTTCCTCATCTGTAAAATGGGGCTGATAATGATAGCACCCACCTCAAAGGGTTGTTATAAAAGGATCAAATGAGTTAAGATGTGCAGAGCACTTTGCAAACTGTTCCCCACGCCCAGGATGATCTCCCTCCTCACTGTGGCCTTTTGGAAACCCAAGTTCCTTTAAAGGCTCAAATACTATCCCCCTACTACAAGTGACCTTTCTAGATCCTTCTAGCTTTTAGTGCCCTTCCAATTCCAAAATGCTTCTATATGTGTGTGTAAAGGTATATGGGGCACCTAGGTGGTGCAGTGGATAGAGCACTGGACCTGAAGTCAAGAAAACCTGAGTTCAAATCCAGCCTCACACATGCCATGACCCTGGGCAAATCACTTAACCTCTGTTTGCCTCAGTTTTCTCAACTGTAAAATGAGCTGGAGAAGGAAATGGCAAACCACTCTAATATCTTTGCCAAGAAAACACCAAATGGGATCACAAAGAGCCAGACACAACTGAACAACAACAAAATATGTATATGTATACATACATATGCCTTTGTGTCTATTCTTCAGGGTAAAGTCTTAAGGGTAAAGACTAATTTTTTATTGTTCTAGTCCAAGTCTAGCACCTTATTTTTTTAAAACCTGAGTGAGATTCTGTCAATCTCAGAGAGCTGCCTGGGGCATCGAGAAGTAAGTTGCTCAGAAGCACACAGATATTCCGTGTCTTATTTGGGCCTTGAAATCCAGGTCTTTCTGACTGTGAGCCCAGCTTCATCTCCACTATGCCAAGATGCTTGGCACATTAATGTTTTTTAATCCTTTTTTTAGTCATGTCTGATTCTTTGTGACCCTGTATGGGGTTTTCTTGGTAAGGATACTGGAATGATTTGCCATTTCCTTCTCCGGTGGATAAAGGCAAGTAGATCTTAAGTGACTTGCCCACAGTCACAAAACTAGGGAGTATCTGAGGCTGGATTTGAACTCAGGTCTTCCTAACTCCAGGTCCAGTGCTCTATCTACTGAGCCACCTACCTGGCACATAGTAGAGGCTTAATAAAGGTTTCTTGGATTAAACACTACCCTGCCTCTCCATAGTTGTGCTCAGGAGGGGCTCGACTTATTATAGCCTCAAAGCCCCACAAGCCAAATCGAAGCTTCCATGGATAACTAGAGGAAGCAGGAAGTCCAATTTAGAGAGTGCTGAGGGAAACAGACAAGCAGTAAGGAAGTCTGTTGATCTCTCTCTTCCATTCTCTTCTCTAGTGATCAACAAAGTACAGATGCTGGAAGAAGGTGTGGCCGAGCGGATACAGATGTTGCTGAGGTCGGAGATGCCTCCAGTGCAGTTTAAATTGTTGGGAACACTTCGAATGTTGATGGATGGCCAAGGTAGAGAACAGCTGAGCTCCACTTGCTCCTGAACAGAGTAGAAAGAGCTGGGACTAGGCTCTCCTCCATCCCAAAAGTCTCATGAGTCACCAAAAGGGATAGGGTCAAGTATCCCGAGCCTGGGTTGGCTATTCTTTCTGGGAATTTTCTATAACCAGAAGGCCATGGTATGGCCTCTTGTTAAGGTTTATGGGGATATGAGAGTATTAATGAAACACGGGTCTCCAGATGCATTAAAACTGTCACTCAGCCTAAGAGGCTTGGGGTTTTAATATAGCGACAGCCAAGAGATTAGGTATACCTTCAGTACTTAAAGACAGCCAACCCCTGAGGGGATTTGTAAACTGAAGGCATAGTATTCGGCCTCGAGATCACCCCCAAAGGCCAACTGGAGTGTTCCCAGGCAATATCACAATATCACAACCAACTACTCCTTAGTAGAGAATCTCAGCTACCACCAAAATCTGTCTCAAAGTCGGACTCCTCCAACAGCAACAGGAAACAAATAGTCTTCCCACCTTTAATTGCCTCATGTTTTACTTCCTCAGAGCAGCCATTGACCTTAATTAGCTTGGCAGGGGAACATTAACATTTTCCTGAACATGTGTCTCTTAACAAGTTCCTGTTAAATTAGTTAATTGTATTATCTAGTGTAAATTCATTAGTCTGGCAGATGATCAGTGGGGTTGGGTGAGGGGAGTGAGGGGAGGAAGATGGGCAGAATGAGGAAAAGGTAAGTCTGTGGACTCTAGTAACAGGGACACGGATGGGACCGTACAGTTTTGGCTTAAACTCCTGGCTCTCTCTTTTGGGCCCAAGGAAATACAGCATGAGTAGAAAGAGCCTGCCAAGCTTGAGGACACCAGTAGTCTGGGATGTGGAAACACCTGGGATACATCCCCAAGGGTAGCTTTTGGCAGGTTCATCCTTGGCCTGTCCCAAGTGCCCCAAGTCACCTACAATTTGTAGTCTTTGCTTTGCCAGTGGAAGCCGCAGAAACCCTTGGCCAGGATCCAGCTCTGCTGAACCGGCTAGTGCAGTGGTGTGAGGCCAAGGAGCATGCAGGTGTCCAAGGGGAAGCCAATCGTCTTCTAGCTTCACTCCTGAGGCACAGCAAGTCCCAGGTGAGAGGTGGTCAGGAAAACAGCAGAATTGGGAGGTGGGTTGAAAGGGGATCAATCAAAAACTATTATTTCCATTGACGAGTTTTCAAGACTCTGCCCAAGCTCCAGTTGGCTGCTGGAACCTTCATTTCCCTGAGAACATGTGGCAAAGCTGTCTGCAGAATTTCAAATTTGGAAAGGACCTCAGCAACCATACATGCCTGAAAAAAGAATCCCCACTAGCACCTACATAGCAAGTGACCTTTCAACCTCTGCTTGAAGACCTCCAATGAGGAGGGACCCACTATCTTCCAAGGCTGCCCATTTTACTTTCATATACCTCTAATTGTTAAGAAGTTTAGCCTGGGGGCAGCTAGGTGGCACAGTGGATAAAGCACCAGCCCTGGATTCAGGAGGACCTGAGTTCAAATCTGCCCTCAGACACTTGACACTTACTAGCTGTGTGACCCTGGGCAAGTCACTTAACCCTCATTGCCCCGAAAAAAAAAATTTTTAAGTTTACCCTGTCCCATCTTATACCAAGCTTAAATTTAGCTTTTTACAGTTTCCACCTATCAGGGCTCCCAGGACAGAGACCATCTAAGGACCAGACAGAGCCCATCTAAGCAAGAATGGTACCATGGAAAGAACATTGGTTTTATAGTCCTGTAGGGCCTGGCTTCCAAGCCCATCTCTGAAACTCAGTATCTATGTGGGCAAATCACTTGGTCTTTCTGGCCTCAGTTTCCTCATCTGTAAGGTGAGGATGTTGGCCTTCTAGCTCCAGAGCTCCTTCCATGACTCCATAATCCCTCCTTCTGATGACAGCCCTCCAGCACATGGAAACAAACTATGATGTTCCTTCTGAGTCTCCTCATTCTGAATTCCCACCCATTCCTTCAGCCTTTCCTCCCAGGCTCTTCATGTGCAAAATGAGGGGAAGAAACCCTTCTAGCTCTAAGCCTATAACCCTAGCTATTATTAACATGGGGTCAAGAGGGATTCACCCCAAGCCACTAACTTGGGGTGAAGAGTACACCTTTCCCCCAAACAGTGCCTTTGCCTTCTTCCTTAGTAACTGTCATCCCCAATCCTCAATTAGCAAATCTTCTGATGCCAACTACCACCCAAGGGTCCTACTGCTGGAGAGCCCCTCTCTTAGGCTCCCTTTCTCTCCCAACCCTTGAAGGAATCCTCTCTGCTCCCCACCCACAAAAATAATAATTTTTGTTTCAAATTTGAACAAATTTCAAGTTGTAGACTTATTCGAACCTCACCTTCCTTTTCAAACACATCCATATCCTTCCCAGCTCACCATTTCCATGTCACACCTTTTGCTTGTTAGCCAATGATAAAGCTAAGGATAGACTTAAAGGATCATAAATTTGGAACTGAAGGGGACTTGGAAGCCAGCTAGTCTAAGACCCTTATTTTACAGATAAGGAAGGTGAGGCCCAGAGAGCCTAAGTGACTTGCCCAGGGTGATTCAGCTAATATCAGAGGTAGTATTTAAATCCAGGTCTTCCTGACTCCTAATCCAGCATTCAATCCACTCTGCTCCATGGGTTTCATTCTCATGCCTACCACCTCCTTACTAGGTGGCCATATTGTATAACCACTTTGTGCCTCAGTTTCCCTCACCTGTAAAACAGTGGTAAAAATTCCATGCCAACCTTTCCTCTCAGGGACATTTCTAAGGATTGATGATACAACTTGGAAGAAAGTTAAGCACTAATCATTGTTATACAGGCTGGGTCTGCTCAAGTCAATAGTTAATTAATTATTGCAAAGCATCCTGAAAATACTTGGGGCTAGGGAAATGTTTAATTAAAGCATGCTATCGGCAGGAAGCCACAACTGTCTTTCATTGCAGAGTGCGTTGACTCCTGGGTATATAAATCACTCTGCTTTTGAAACATTTGAGCTCAAAGGTTGGTTTTTGTTTTGTTTTTTTTACCATAGACCCCATGTAGTCCCTTCAAGAGAGCAGGAACTGGAGATGGGGCTTAACCAAGCATATTTCTCATACCATATTTCTTTATTTTATTTAGGATAGTGTAGTAGATCAAGTTCTGGTCTCAGAGACAAAGAGACCCATCTTCAAATCCCACATCCAACAAATACTTTGTGATCATGGGCAAGTCACTTAATCTCTTTAAGCCCCATTTTTCTCATCTGTCAAAGGGGAATGTTCATATTTGTTATTACTGCTTCACCAACTTATTATGAGAAGCAAATGATATGCCTGTAAAGCCCTTCGCAAACCTTAAAATGCTCTCTAATCATCATTAAATCTGAGGATTCTTAACCATTTTTGTGACATGGACCTCTGGTGAAGCCTATGGACTCCTCAGAATAATAGCCATTCATCAAGAAACATTTATTAAGCACCTACTATGTGCCAAGCACTGTGCTAAACACTGGGGATACAAAAAGAGGCAAAAGACAATTCCTACCCTCAAGGAGCTCATCTAGAGTCGGGAGGGGAATCATAATTTTTAGTGAGGCAATTGGGGTTAAGTGACTTGCCCAGGGTCACACAGCTGGTAAGTGTTAAGTGTCTGAGGCAGAATTTGAACTCAGGTACTCCTGACTCCAGGGCTGGTGCTCTCTCCACTGTGCCACCTAGCTGTCCCGGGAATCATAATTTTAAATGAATAAAGTAAACTCTAAGATTCCAAATGAAATCAGGTATACTGAAATACAGCTATCCAAATATTAAAGGAATGAATCCATGCAGCCCTTGAGATATGCTAATGGAAGTATATACAGTTCCCACACCACATCAGGAATGTTGTGTCCAGTTCTAGGTATTACATTTGACGTGGACAATCTAGAATATGTCCATTGGAGGATAAGGATAAGAAATGGTAAAAACATCTCCTCCAAGGAACTTAGCATGTTATTCTAGAAAAGGGTTACTAAGTTAAACAGGTGGGGTGTGTCTCACCCTGAAGAATATCAGGTAGAACAAGGAGTAACCTTATTGGATCCACCACCAGGTGTTCTGACACCTCCACTCACATCCACAGCTGATCAGTGAGACTGTGTCCCAGGCCACTGGACAAGCTGTCTCTGCCACTCTGATCACCTCAGTGGCAGTTACACCATTTACCCTGAACAACAGCTAAAGTGGGGAATATTTTTTTTAATACATGAATATTTTAGCAGACAGGCAAAGTAACTAAAATGTGACACTTAGAATCAGAGACCAGGTTTCAAGTCATACTTATTGCCGGATACTTACTGCCTGACCTTGGGCATGTCGTTTAAACTGCCTCAGTTTTCTCATTTGTAAAAAGGAGGCAATTGGACCAGATGGTTTCTGAGATTCCTTCCAATTCTAGATCTATCACCTTAAATTGAAGTTTGAAATCTCCTTCTGGGATGAAGTGAGGAATGGGACTAAATGATCTCTAAGATGCTTTCTTGTTTGTTTATTTATGTTGCTTTTTTGTGGGGGAGGGAGGGGTTGGAGGGGCAATGAGGGTTAAGTGACTTGCCCAGGGTCACACAGCTAGTAAGTGTCAAGTGTCTGAGGATGTATTTGAACTTGGGTCCTCCTGAATCCAGGGCCAGTGCTTTATCTACTGCTCCACCTAGCTGCCCCCTCTAAGAGGCTTTCTAACTCTGCTACTTACTGTGATCCTCTGAATTAGGACTGGGAGGCAGATGCTACAGGGAGGCAGGTTTGGGATGGGTCTATACCCATCTCTCCTAGGAGAGACTTTCAGACCATTAGAGCTCTCCCAACAATAAAATGACATGACTCAGCATAGGTTGGATGACTAATACCCGGGATGCTATACAAGAAAGGAGGCTGAGGGGCCGCTAGGGGGCGCCGTGGATAGGGCACTGGCCCTGGAGTCAGGAGGACCTGAGTTCAAATTCGGCCTCAGACACTTAACACTTACCAGCTGTGTGACCCTGGGCAAGTCACTTAACCCCAATTGCCTCACTAAAAAAAAAAAAAATTAAAAGAAAGGAGGCTGAGCCAGATGCTCCCTCAGGTCTCCTTTCCGACTCAGATTCCACATGGTCCAGAGCACATCCTATAGGTATTAGTTTTATTCGGTCCTCTCCTTTTGTCATTTGCTTCCATCCCACTTCCCCTACCGAGCCTGTGGTTACAGCACATTCTGAGGCAAACCTTTCTCTATCCTTTTCCAACAGGAAGTGGTAAGAGCCATTCAGGAAGCCCAGGGAGTGAAGCACCTTGTTTCCATGACAACCAGTGAGCACGCCATCATGCAGAATGAAGCTCTGATAGCACTGGCCATCGCTTCAGCAATTAATTTAGGTAGCTCATCAATGTGCATGTGGGTTGATAGGTCCCAGCTGTGTCCTGTCAATCATCAGGGAGGTTTTTAAATAAAAAAAGCAAAGGATCAGAAATTTACTCAGCTGCCCAGACAAGAATTTTTAAAAGTCCACAGACCCTCAAAGGTCTTTTAATTTTTTTTTCCTCAGAATCACTGACACAGTTTGTTTAGTCTCTTTATACTCAACTAGCATTTATTAAGCACCTACTATATGCCAAACATTATGCTAGGCTTACTTCAGAATATTTGTGCTGTCTGGTACCTGAGAGGGTCACCAATATTCTTTAGGGAAGGCAACATTAGACAGCCCAAAGTGAGGACTTTTAGGCCATTGTAATAATCCTGCCCAAGCCAGACCTGAGATTGCATTCTCACATCTTTTCCCTTAAAGGAAACAGCATCATCAGTCAACTGGCCCTCAGCCTCGCTTCTAAGGGGTGTAGTAGATATAGGGCTCCATGAATTTGGAACCTACCACCAACACTAATTAGCTGGGTGACTCTGGGCAAGTCACTCAAATGCTCTCAGCCTCAGTCCCTTCACTTGTAAGATGGGAATACTAATAGCACCTATGTGCCAAGGTTGATAACCCATGTTAAGTGCTTTGTGAACCTTCACACACTAGATCAATGTTTTTTACACCTGACTATGGTGTGCTGGAAGGAGGCCTAGACTGGGAGTGAGGAGACCTGGATTCAGGTCCTGGCTCTGACACAGAGGCCTCAGTGTCTTTGTTGTAAAGCCGATGTCCTCCTCCCTCTCTAACAATTTATGATTCTGAAAAAAAAACACTCTAGGCTTTGGTCTGAGTGTGATTCCCTCTATCCCTCGTCACTAGAGCAGCACTGGAAAGTAGAGAGCCCTGTGGATGGGGATTCAGAGGACCTGTGCCACTTACTGCCTAGGGAACCTTGGGGAAATCCCCTCCCCCCTCCAGGCTTCAGCTCCTTATCTGTCAAAGGAGGGCATTCAGACGAGATGATCTCATGAATTTCTGGATTCAGGACTGGACAGGATCACTGAGGTCATTAAGTCCAACAGCCTCCTTTCACATGTGAGACAACTGAGACGGAAAGAAGTCATAGAGCTAGCAAGCAGCCGAGCCAAGATTTGAACCTAAATCATCTGATTCCAAATCATAAGCAATTCCACTGTGCCATGCGGGCCCTCCTTGTCCTTCCAGCTCTTGAGCTGTGATCCGAAGGTCCCAAGATGAAAGTCTCTGACACCTGATGCCCTCGGCCTCTTGTTTTCTGTTTTAGTTTCTACCCTGGAGTCTTCTCCCTGAAATGGCTTTCTTTTACTTGCAGGAGAACCCCATTATAAAGCTAAAGAATGAGGGATAGTTGAAGAAGCTCTCCTTTTCATTCCAGGCTTTCCTGTAACAGCTGTAGAGGAGGCTAAGTCCCATGGGGCCCAGGACAGTCCGGCTAGTCATAATATAAGTATTTCACAGAGGATTTTCAGCAGGTCACCTCTTTCTTTGCAGAAATTATCAAAGATGCATTTAAAGAATCCAAATTGATCCAAAATTTACAGAAGCTCCTTGAAGATGAAATGACAAGCCCAGAGGTGAAGTACAAGTCCCTGGGCCTCTTATGCAGCCTTCTGGGTTCAGGTAAATAGCCCAGCCACCACACCTTTCCCATGACTAGACAAAGAGGGAAAAGTAGATTTCTAGACTCCAGCTATTGGGCAGCCCTTGTAAGGGTGCCGTTGTTCATTTTGTGAAATGAGTGTAGGACAAACATCCCTGAAAGAAAGTGTTGTTCTGGGTCCAAGTCATTCTTCTACCCATTCTTCTTATTGGTGCTTAGCAGAAAGAGACCTTCAGAATGGAAACCAAAAACCCTGCCCCATTATCCTTTTGCCCTGTCTCCAATTTCCTTTCCTCTCTTCTTTCTGTTTTTGGTACTCTCATTGTTCAGTCTTTAGATTGCAAGAGACCTTTTCACTAGAAACTCTGTGACCAGTGTCCACCCCTCTATTAGATCCAGCCATGCTCCCTTTTCCAATTCTGAAGACAAAATACCAAACTTCTAGCCTGAGAATCTAAGTTTGCTCATCTACCTCCCTTTCTGCTCTTTGTCTGCAAAACTAAGATGTCTTCCATGCCTCTTTAGGCCATTTGGAAAAACTAAGGAACCTCACATTTGGAAAAATATGCTCGATAGAAAAAATTATTTCCCAGTCCCCCCTCCCTAGCATCCAGCTTTGCTACTAAGAGCAATAACCTGAGGGGCTGGGAGCAAAAGAGAGCTCTGAGTGTTGAGGTTCAGCTTTTGCCTAATGGGATGAGGCATGGAGGAGACAAAGCACAGAATGAACTATTCTAGAGAAGGAGCAAGAGAGAAGAGTCCAGGATGGACTAGGAATATGGGATAGTAGTGAAAGCACTATAGCTAGTGAAGAAGACAAGCCTAGTAGAAACAGTTATTTGGAGAGCAAAACCCTACCTAGGAAGACCTTGGTAGCCTTGCTTTACAAGTAGGTCCGAACATTCTCTTGGGACTCCCTATTCCCTTGAGTAGATAACGAAATAATTCAGAACACTAGATTGGACATAGGAGGGGCAAAACCTCAGGGGACAAAGTATCCTGCAGATGATAGAAGTTCAATATGTATTTGTTAATCTGATGAAAGCCACATTTCTCTAACTGATGAGTAGACTAAGACTGGTTAATCCTATAGGAAGGGTAGCACCGGGCAGCACTTACAATCAGAAAGGAGATATGGACCAGAGTTCACAGGTGCCACCCCGAGGGTTCCTGGGAATCCATTTTACTGATATTCCATTCTTTTAATATCACTAGGTGATTTAAGGAAGCAAGTGGAGGAAGCCAAAGTCCAGGACACACTGGAGAACCTTTGCAACCACGGCAATGGCAATGTAGTCAAACAGGCCATCACCGCCCTCCAGATCCTGAAGAGCGACCCCCAGGACTCAGGTCTCTTTTTCCCCTAGGTGCTGGTGTTCCTGCTTCACCGTGACCAGCCTTCCTTGGGAGGTTGCTGTTTGCAATACATAAGACACCTACTCTTCTTGCCATGTCTTCCCCATGCTTGATGGGGGAATCCGGAGTAACCACATCCTTGGATGCCAAGCACAGCACACTGACATTCTAGGGGGTAGTATCCAGCCACATTGTGATTTTCATACCAACACTGGGGGTTTTCAGTCACCTACCTTGTGCAACCTCACCTCTGATCCTAGTGTTCCCTCTAGCTGGTACCCTAGAGGAATTCCTCATTCAGTGTGAACCATGCTCCCTTTCACGTCCCATCACCAATCAGGGGCCATTCACCAGCCCCTCCCATAGAGAGTCTTCTCTGAAACAGGCTTTTTAAAAACCCCTGGTGATTCCAGGGAACAAGTTACAAAGAAGGCCCAGTTTACGAAGTGGACATTAAAGAGGTGCTGAGAGAATGGCTAGGGGAGATCTCCTCACCTTAGATGGTCAATCATTCAATGAATATTTGAGTACCTACTATACATAACACACTGTTATTCTGCAGCAGTGGCGATGTGGCATTGTTATGGCATTTTGAGAGTTAATTTTGCAACTTGCACTAAAGCCTACATTGGCAGCCCAAGTAATGGAATCCCAAACCAATGTTCCCCAGCTCCCAGTCCTCCACTTTCACCAAATTGGCAAGCCCTTTTTAGCCAAACCCTAGGAAAATCCAAATATGATGGATCTCTGGGGTACAATTTCCACTTTGTTGCTTCTGGACTTTTGGCCACCCCAGTAACCATCCCTTACCTTAGGACCCATTGAATCACAACCCTGCTATACCCACCCAAAGCACTTTAAAAAAATCATTCCTCAGGACTAGTGACTGGTCTTCCAAAGCAAAATACTACCTAGAAGCCCAAGGCCCAATCCAGGATGGAGATCTGCACAAGAAGCCCATGAACTATAGGCTTCCACTGGATTTAAGTAATCTTGTCAGTAAGATGTCTGCCCTGTCCTCATGGAGCAATGGAAAGAATGCTGGATTTGTCATCAGAGGGCTTAGGTTCAAATCCCAGCTCTGTCCTTATTACCTATTTAGCAAGTCACATAAAGGAGGGGAGGTTAGACTAGATGGCTCTAGGTCATAGTTTTCTTCCACTTCTAAATATATAATCCTGTGGTCCTCCCATCAGACTCTGTGCTCCCAGCAGCAGGGATAACTGACACATCTTGTTAGCAATAACCCCACTCACGAGGAAAGAGGAAAATTAGATCCGTAGGGGGAGACTTACGACACTGTATTCACAAGGCCTGGGGAAGATCACACTTACCTTTCAAGTGCAATCATTTCTGACCATCTACTGGCCCACAGTGAGAAGCTCACCTGTAGGAAGTACCCTCCTAGCAAACTGCCTTCTGGGATCTGTAGGCTCTGAAAACAGTGTCTGCTAGTTACAGGCAAAGAGTGGTCAGCCGCAACTGGGAGTCCCTAAGGAAGCTTGGGGGGGGGGGGTCCAGTCACGTCATATTGAGTCTGTATCCTAACCCAGTCACGGTCATCAAGGGGAAATGACAAAGAATTCCCTGCATCTCAAATCCATAATTTGTTCAATGAATAAACTTCGATTCTATAACAAGTTAGTGACTCTGTTCCTTGGCTCTGTAGAGCATTTTGTTTTTGTATTACTGCTTTAAAAAATAAAAGCCTTTGCAAATCAACTTCACATCTTATTTTATACACAAAAATACCTAGCTTTATGAAGTAGGTAGGGTAAATATAATCCCCATTTCAAAGATTAGAAAGATGAGGCTCAGAGAGACTAAATGACTTGTGACCAAGTCAAGGGTGTACAGCTAGTCTAACTCAGTTAAATATGCTATATGCTGTTCAGTTGTTCTCAATTGTGTCCAACTCGTTGTGACCCCCAGTTGCAGTTTTCTTGGCAAAGACACTGGAATAGTTTGCCATTTTCCTTCTCTAGCTCATTTTACAGATGAAGAAATTGAGGCAAATAGCATTAAGTGACTTGTCCAGGGTCACACAGCTAGGAAATATCTGAGGTCAGATTTGAACTCAGGAAGATGAGTCTTCCTGACTCCAGGGTCAGCACCATATCCACTACACCACCTAGCTGCACCTGTCTAATAGAAAATGAGACCATCTAAAAACATGAATTGCTATCCTATGTACCTTCTCCTGTTATTTCACCATAGGTGGGGGGTGGGGCAAATGACCAGCTATGGCGATTAGTCCTTCCCACAGGGACAAGGTATGTATGACACTAGGTCTTGGCAACCTTGGTGCTCATTGCTCGACTGATAACATCGATAACTTAGATCGTTTCTTCTGCTATTTCTATTCAGAAATAAATGTGGGTAGAATTCTTTCTGCTCTGTTTCATTCAGGTGGGAAGAATCTGGAATTTCTTTTTCATTTTTTCCCTTAACATTTAAAGAAATCTCCTCCAGCTCTGTAGCTAAAAGAAAAAAAAAATCACACGAAAGACTCCCTTCAACCAGCCAGTACCACCTCTAAACCCACCAGCCCTGTGCGATATGCAAAGTGCTTAGCAGCCTCTGACACACAGTAGGCCCTTTTTCTCTTTGGGGAATTATGACACAGAACCCCTGCCCTCAAAAAGCTTATTTCCTCAAAGGGGAAAAGAAGAAAAGCAGTGGCCACGGAGGAACACCTTGGTCTGGAAAACTATGAGGGAAGTAGACTGAGGCACTCCTTCCAGGAACAATGGTAGAGTTGCTTTGGTCATGGTTTCCAGAACCCAGGGGTGGTGATAAGCAGGAAAGAATATAGGGTTAAGTAAGTGGGCAGCAAGTCCATTGTTCAGACTGACTAGAAGATGACCTGGGAGTAGGTGCTGAAGTGAAGTATGGCTGGTGGTAGCCTGTAAAGTGAACCAATGGAAGTCACTAATCAGGACATGGTTTCTGGTCTCAGTGGTCAGAGGCTTAAAGTAAGATGTGAATAACAACATTATCTACCTCACAGGGTTGTTCAACAGTAAATATGAGTGTATATACACGCTATATGGATAATAGTGCGTTTGTGTGTATATACACATTTTGCCAACTTTAAAGTGCTACAAATGGTCTCAAGTGATCTATTACCAACTTCTGTTTCCCTCTTAACTCCTTCCTCAGTGAGGTTTCAGTATTCAAACTGATGACTTTTAAAACCCAGCTTCAGACTCCTCAGTTCCCTTGTCCATCATCACTACCTCATCTTGCCATAAGGATGATTAGACCACCTCAATCCCCAAAATGGTTCCATTTCCAAAATCCTGAACTCTGAAATTTAGTTCTCTGATGACCATTCCCCAAATCTGCTCTTTGCCTCCATAACCTCTGGCTCCTTCATCCCTATGAGGTAGTGCCTTCCTCCCTTCAATTCCTTGTCCTACTGTTTAAACACTAATCCTTAGCCCTGGGGGCAGCTAGGTGGCACAGTGGATACAGCACTGGTCCTGAAGTTGGGAAGACCTGAGTTCAAATTTTACCTCAGACACTTACCAGCTGTGTGACCCTGGGCAAGTCAACCCCAATTCCCTTAAACATCTAGGGCCATCTCCAGTCATCCTGATGTATATCTTGCCACTGACCCAAATGGCTCTGAAGGAGAGTGGGGGTGGTGACTTTGCACAGCCCTCCCCCATTTAAATCCAATTCACTGCAAAGTCATGACATCACCTTAATATCATGATCCTCTTGAATAAAGGACAAACAACAACAGCAGCAATCCTTAGCCCTAGGTCATCATCCCCCTTTAAAATGCCTCTTTTCCAGGTGCAGCTAACTGGTGCAGTGGAGGACCCGAGTTCAAATCCAGCCTCAGACACTTGACACTTACTAGCTGTGTGACCCTAGGCAAGTCACTTAACCTTTATCACCCGCAAAAGACAAACAAAAAACCCACAAGCTATCCAAAGCTTCCATTAAAAAAAAAAAAAAGCCTCTTTTCCTAATGCTCTGAGCAATGCTAGGGGAGGTAAGGAAGCCATGGGAACTAGGTGGACCACAACACCATACTAGCTCATTTCAGGTTGCCCTTGCTGTTGTATCACCTCTGATCGCACCTCTTCTCTCTGTTCTTCCAAAATCTTTGTAAATCTATCCACATCCCCCTCTCTCAGCAGGTAACATCAACTGTGACTTAACTGACATTGTGGGCTCTTTGATTTACCCCCACCAAACCCCCAAACCTCTTTTCATCTTCACCTTTCCTCTGCTTTGCCTTGTCTCGGGGATGAAATATAACAGGGCAAAATCCTCCACTTGATCCTAATCCCTCTTGTCTCCTTTGGGAGTTTGCTCAATAGCCTCTTCTTTCCTCTCTCACATTCGTCACTCTGCCTATAAACATCTTTCATATCTTTAAAAGATGTTCCCCTTGATTCTGCTATCCCCTTAAGCAGGTATCATGTCTCTCCTTTTTTAAACTCCTAATTATGACCTTGTTCTATACTATTTCCCCTACTTCACCACCCATTCCTTCCTTAACACCTGGCTTCTGAAGCTACAACTCACTGAATGAGGCTACTCAAAGGTCTTAATTGCCAGATTTTTCTCCGTACTCTTGGACTTCTGCAGAATTCAATAGAGTTGACCAATTTCTTCTGGATATTCTCTCCTTGTCCAGGTTTTCTAAGGGCTGCTCTCTCCTGATTCTTTTACCTATTTAACCATTCCTCAATCCCCTTCACTTACCATCATCAGCATACCACCCCCTAAGCATGCGTATCCCACAAGGTTCTGTACTAGACTGTTTTCCAAACTTCTTGGTGATCTCTAAAAAGCCCAAAGGTCAGGTTCTCAGCCCTAAACAGATTAGCCCCTAATTCATTCCTAATTTGTGCCCTGCTTTCAAATTCCATATCAACAACCCCAGAATTTGAATGTCCAACCAGCACCTCAAATTCAACATATCCAACATATTTCCCCCACCCTTTATTTGTCTTAGCATCTTCTTCCTCCCAGTCACCCGGTCTTAAACCCTGGAAATTATTTTACACCCTTCTCTCCCCATCATAATCCCTTATCCAAATCAGAAACAAAGTCACCTCAATTCTAACTTCCAAAAAAAAAAAGCCATTTATCTCCTCTTCATGTTGGCCCCCTGATTCATTCAGGCTTTCATCTCTCACCTGAACTCACTGGTCTTTTATGTTTTACCTAGCTAGTCTACCTACCTCTACTATATCCTTTCTCCAAAACATCTTTATTTTCCCTAAGGTACATGCCTGAATATCACTTGTCTGCTCAAAAAAAACTTCAGTGGCTCTCTATTATCTACAGGATAAAATACAAACTCATCCTGTCATGTAAGAACCTGGCAATCTGGCTCCAATCCAAACTAGTTTCCTATTTCTTCTCCTTTCATGTAGTGTCTTCTGGTCAAAGAGGTCATGTCATCCAGTCTCCCAATAAAGTACTCCAGTTACCGGGAATTCGTTACTTCAAAAGGAAGCCCATTAGGATATTAAGCGTATTCAATTTGCCTTCTGCACTTCCAGTTTTCCTTTTAGGGCCAAACAGGACAAATTCATCTATACTTCTTTCACTTGGCAACCTTTCAAATACATGAAGGTATCCACCACCTCCCCACCATCTGCTGTACCCCAGTAAGTCTCTTTTTCCATCCCTAATTTTTTCAGCTGATGATACATCATGCCTCCAAACACCCTTCTGCTTACCTGTCTCTGGACACATTCCAAGTTGTCCGACTTCCTCTGAAATTAATCATCTGGTTTTACTTAACATTGTATCACCCACAGAACCCAGTAGAGTGCTGAAGAGTAAACCTAAGTAATGAATGATATGTTGTCTGTTGATGGCGGTGATGATGCTGAAAGTAATGGAAAGACCACTGGTCTTAGGAGTCAGGAGACCTCAGTTTTCAGTGCCAGCTCCAACACTTACTATGTGACCTCAAAGAGGGTCATTTACCCTCACCATCTTGGTCTTAAAACAGCAGAATAGAAACTCTTTGATGGTTAAGGGCCATTTTGTTTTTATCTTTATGCCCCATGCACATAGAAGATACATTTAATGTTGAATCCATAAAACACCATTACTACTCACCCAGTCTACCTCAATGACTTGTTTTTGTTTTTGTTTTTGCAGGGCAATGAGGGTTAAGTGACTTGCCCAGGGTCACACAGCTAGGAAGTGTCAAGTGTCTGAGGTCAGATCTGAACTCAGGTCCTCCTGAATCCAGGGCCGGTGCTCTATCCACTGCCCCACCTAACTGCCCCCTCAATGACTTATTTAAGAAAAGTGCTTTGTGAGCCTAAATTGCTATAGAAATAGCCTTCAAGAACCCAGGCCATGCCCATGCTACCATGTGACATCAGAGGACTTTAGTAGAGGCATATACTACATATACATGTACAAACATACTGGAAGACATATGTGCAAATGAGTCATTTACTTGGGAGGACATATCTAATCCCATGATAGCATTCCACAGATTATTCACCCACATTACTAACCCATGTTGGCTTTAACAGGTGACTTCTATTTTTTTCCTGTGTGTGTGTGTGTGTGTGTGTGTGAGTGAGAGAGAGAGAGAGAGAGAGAGAGAGAGAGAGAGAGAGAGAGAGAGAGAGGCGCAATTGGCGTTAAGTGACTTGCCCAAGGTCACACAGCTAGTAAGTGTTGTGTCTGAGGCTGGATTTGAACACAGGTCCTCCTGAATCCAGGGCAATGCTCTATCCACTGCACCATCTAGCTGCCCCTACTTCTATTTTTTAAAAGCCCAGTCTAGGGGGCAGCTAGGTGGCACAGTGGATAGAGCACCAGTCCTGGAGTCAGGAGGACCTGAGTTCAAATCCAGCCTCAGACACTTAACACTTACTAGCTGTGTGACCCTGGGCAAGTCACTTAACCCTAATTGCCTCACTAAAAAAAAAAAAAAGCCCAGTCTACCCTCAAAAAATGGTTTGTCTACCACCACAAAGAATAATAAACAAAATGTGACACAATTAAATGGTTTGGGACAACAAATCATCATTGGATTATGGGTTACAGTCTCCAAAAGGACTACTATGAAGGTGAAAACACTCATTAGACTATCAATTTTATTACTTTGTAGTCACTTGTAGAGGGGAAGACTCCATGTAGAGATTTCTCAGTGTGCAAAACTCTCTCCATCAATGTCGATGGACATTTTAACTTAAAGACTTGGCTGGGAAATTGTGTTGTGATTTGCTTATACAAACAGCTACGTTGTGTCAGAGCCAAGATTTGAACCCAGGTCCTTCTCTCTCTCTCACATATGTGTGATATGAATAACACATGTGCACATGCACATACTAAATAGACTTTGTATGTCTATACATCATATGTGCATGTATGTATGCTACATATGTGATTATACACACAGGTATCACATTGTCTCTTGTCATACCTTATAAGTGAAAATCACTGTTCCCATATTATATGTAACGTCATCAATATTTGACCCTATGACAGTATTAAAATGAGCTGGGTGGGGAAAAACTAATGATACTTATAAACCAGGCAGCATTTTATAAGTGGTCATGAAGTTATGGAAGCAGAACACTCAAAAATTAATCACCTCTGAAACACTTGGCCCAGTGATTTTTTTCCACATAAGCTTAAATCCTCAAATTCTTACAACAGGAAAGATGATGCCCAACTACATCTGAAATCCAGAGGGGAAAAGAGAAAGTCACATGTGGGGTATCCTTCTCCAAACTAATGCATCCAACTTCATCATGGCTCTCAAAATGGATTGGGCATGAATGCCCTGAGATTCCAATGACAATGTGTTTGCCAAGCTAACTCACCTGCTGAGAGTCAGGGGGCTCTTTAAATCTTGCTGCTAAGCCTCAGTTACCTCATCTGTAAAAAAAGTAGGGATAATATCACCTATAGCATCCAAAGTGCACTTCTGACAGATACTGGATATTGTGACCCAGGCAACTATTAAGACTATATGCTGGGGCAGCTAGGTGGAACAGTGGATAGAGCACTGGCCCTGGAGTCAGGAGGACCTGAGTTCAAATCCGGCCTCAGGCACTTGACACTTACTAGCTGTGTGACCCTGGGCAAGTCACTTAACCCTCATTGCCCTGCAAAAAAAACCAAAAAAACCAAACCAAAACAAAAAAGACTATATGCTGCAGAACAATTAATAAATCACATTGGTAGAGATACTTTCCTCATTTAGAATTCTTTACACTGATAAAATAAAAACAAATGGATCCAAAAGAAAAAAATATATACATGTAGTACCTACATCACAAGACTGTTTGTTTTAAGGCTTAAGTCAGACTAGAGCTAAAGTACTTTGCAAAGATCCAACCATAATCAAATGCAAGTTACTATTATTTCTTTCAGATGTTCATTTAACTGCCCCCACAGAAGAGAAATGCAGGTGTCTCTCAGCATGAGATTAAATGTGAGAATTTTTGTTAAACTGTGGTCCAGACATAAGGCCTCCTCTCAGGCCTTGAAAATAACCACAATGTTAGTTGGGAAACTATGGCTTTATCCTTGAGAATAGTACTGGAGGATCATGGTCTCCCTTGTGGATGCAGAAATCCTGCTACAAGTTGGCCTAGGGTAGGTTGGGACATGAACAATCTTACTTTAGTTTTGGCCTTCACATAAAAGAGAAATTGAAAATTGTGTTCAGAATCAGGAAAGAAAAAAAAAACAACACCCATGAAATATATCCCAAATTGAGCCACAGGCCATTTGCCTGGACCATCAATCATTGCTGTCTGGTCTGAATAGCCCCTGATTCCCATGTTAGCCATATTTATTTACTACTGTGATACTTAACACCACTTGGGAAATAAGAAAAAGTCAACATTTATATAAAGATATAATTCAAAAACAACAACAAAAAACAAGTTTGGCAGTCAAAGAAAGGCATCACACTTCCAAAATCACAGGCATCGTTCTTTCCCTAGTCTACAAACATACAAAACTTAAAAAAAAAAAAGTCTACACCACACTAAAAACACCAGTCTACACCACACTACAACTTACATCATGTTAGGCATGGACATTAAACATAGCAATCCCTGAACAATTAGGGCACCATTATAAGCAGGAATGACTGTTAGTAAATGGCCCAACACAAAACTGACTATGCCCCCAACTACAGGAGCCAAGGGAAGAGAGGGCATTAATTAGTAGAGGAAACAGATTTCATGTAATAAACACATACAATAAACAAAAATAAGCAATGATAAAAGGGCAAGATGAAGCTTAAGTAAGATGATGCAATAAAGCTAGACAGTACAAGCATTGAAGAGACCCGACCTGATTGGGAACCCCCACCCCCAAAAAAAGGGCGATTGGAGAGAGAATGAAGGAATGAATACTCTCGCAAGGTAGAGGTTCCCAACAAGAGAGAGGCAACTGAATGGCTTCGTGAACCCCTAATGAATTTAACAGTCAATTGTTGACAATAAACGCCACCTGGTTTTGGAGGAGAGGAAGTACAACATCTCCAAACCTTTTTCTACAGCAAAGAAAACAAAGGGCTGAAGTAATAGGTCTACTGGTTGGGGCTGGGAGGGAAAGGAAAAAACTAAGGGGAATGTGGTTTTTCAAGCCAAGTTACCGAGTATCTTCAGGAGTATTAGTCAAGAAAATTCCCAGATAAACTCTTTTAAAAATGGCCTCGGTCCAGCTAATGTTGTCAAGCTGATAAAGACTAGAACTAGGGAGTGAATTGGCATAGAGAACTCCCAGGTGTTGAAATCCCTCTACCAAAGCACATCAGCACCTTCTCTCCAAATTGCAGTCTTAAAAGAGTCACTATGGGGCAGCTAGGTGGCGCAGTGGATAAAGCACCGGCCCTGGATTCAGGAGGACCTGAGTGTTTACCCTGATAAATAAAACTATTTACAAACTTTGAGACAATGATGAGGCATATTAAAGGAAAACCCAACCCAGAGACCTCCCCCCCAAATGCCTTTGGAACATAATGCTACTGGAAGGAAAGAAGATGGCTTCTGCCCTTAAAAAAGCCTTAGGGAGAGCATTCAAGGAGGCTCTGCCTTTTAGAGGCTTCTCTCAGGGGTGCAGCAGGCTAAGAAATTTCTTTTTAACTAAAGTATCTACATTGGCTCAGGGTCACTAGGACTTCTGCACAGTTGAAGTTCCAAGCTCTCTTTGATTCAGATTATCTTGGCACCCAGTTAAATTCATATGTGTAAACACACACACAGTCTCTCCCTCTCCTAGCTTTCCTCTTTTTCTCTCCTCTCTCCTCTCTCCTCTCTCTCTCTCTCTCTCTCTCTCTCTCTCTCTCTCTCTCTCTCTCTCTCTCTCTCTCTCTCTCTCTCTCTCTCTCTCTCTCTCACCCTGGGATTCCCTTTAGAAAATCAAGATACCCAGGAAGCAATTCCACTTCTTCATGATGGGTGTCACTGAGACAGAACAGAGACTTCTCTATGTATTTGTGTCTTCCCAGTGCTGGATTTTCTCTATCCAGCCAGGTAAGCACCAGTGAAACAAAGGAGAAATTCAGATTACAATAACTGGGAGCCAAGAAAGCTAGGCTCTAAGACAGTGATAACCTGCAAACATCGACACTGAGACGATGCTTGAATAGGCCCAGACTTGGGCTTGCTGGAGTCTCTCAGGTCTTCCCTCTCATGTTTCATATCACAACTTTTCGGCTTCTAGGTCACAATACCCACCCCTCCCCTGGTCCCGACCACCACTGGAAAGAAAGCACTGATGGTCTCTTCAGGCCTTCTGAGCTTTGTTTAGTGTCCCCTCTTCCTTCTGCACCAGCGGGAAGCAGAAACAAGAGTTAATATCCAACCGATGGCCAAAAGAAGGCTTAATTCGGAGGGAAAGGGTAGTAGAGAGGCAGCTGAGGGCTCTCAGTCCAGCTTGTCGATTTCTTTCCATCTTGATGCAAAGTTAATGACAGTGAAATGGATTCCCTTTCACAGCTGGGGTCGGGGTTTTATCTTCAGAAGTGATGGCCAGCCTTCACAGCCTCAATGTCCGAAATCAGGGTCCGGGCCAGGAAGATGCCAAATATCTGAAACCAAAACCAAAGGGCTGGTGATTGGTTTGGGCCAAAGGAAAGAGGAGAGCAGGCAGCAGAGGAAGAAGGGCTACAGTGAGGTGGTAGAGGCCTCACTCAAGATAGACTCCTGCCTCCAGGGCCGATGCAGAGAATGGCCAGTAGACAGATGGCAAAATAAATAAATCACATCAACATTCTTGGCTACTCTCAGAGCACAAGCCATGTACTACCCAGAGGAAGTCTGAAGAAAAGGCTGAGAGCCTGCATGTCAATCTTAGTTACTTTTCTGCTAAGACCCCAAAAAAGAGACAGGATAAAAAATTGTGAATATCCAGAGTCCTACAGCAGATTACCTCAATTAGATTTGGGGGATTCTCCCATCGTTTTTTTTTGCCCAGTACCCCTTCCCCTAATTATATTTTTACAAATTTTATTACAAATTTAATCACCAGCAACAGAAATAAGCTTGTAAAATAAAGCGTAAAACCACACACAAAAGCCCTGGCCCTTAACAAGCAGAACCAAATGAATTAATAAGCAAAGAAAATGTTTTTGTTCTATATCCCCTCCCACATCTACCCGAAGTTCTGCCACCTTTTACTTCATCTTCTTTCCCCTTTCTGTCCCCTTTTAAAGATTTAATAAGTGTGCACATATTTTTGTTTCTATTGATTTGACTCTATCACCTCAGATACGGTCTTTCCATATTTCTTGTCTGTATGTTTCATATTTATCATTTTTCATGGCACCATAATATTCTATTTACAACATAACTTGTTCAGCCATTCTCCGACCACTGAAGAGTCAGGTTTATCCAATTTTTTTACTCTTATAAATGAAATAAAACTATTTCTGTACAACTGGCTTCTTTTCTTGTCATTATAATTTGAGGGGAGGGGTAAAAGGTAAAATTCCAATAATGGAATTTTTTAATAGCCTGGTCAGCTCTGTAACTATTTAATTATAAAGCACTTTCCATAATCTAACTTCCACTAATTTGCAGTCCCGCCTATAGTATAGTGGAGTGCCTATATTTCCACAGCCCTGCCAACATTGTAGTTTATCATAGGATAGTGCCTTGGAGCAAACGTGGCACACCTATCCCCCCCAATATGGTTTCAAACAACCAGCAACCATCGCCTTGCAGAAGGAAAGTTACAAAAATATAATATCCAACCTAAGAGGTGGTCCAGTCTTCAGAACTCATGTGCTCTGAAGTTACTGGTGTGTGAAAAGAGGAAGAGATGTTGTTCCCTATTGACCAGTCTCAGCCCCTCACAGTTGTGAAATGACCATCCGATTGTACATCTATGCCTGATGTTTTCTTCAGCACAGCTATCAGAGCCAACTCCCGTTCCTCTTGCAACTGCCTTCGCCAGTCACGCACCAACTGTTCTACCGAATATGCCTTATATGTTGGCCTGGAGCTATGGGCTCAAAGAATCCAACATCTTAGATCCTGGGGCAGCCAGGTGACACAGAGGATAGAATGCCAGGCCTGTAGTCAAGAAGAGCTGGGCTGAAATCTGGCTTCAGATACCCCTTAGTTGGTGTGATCCTAGGCAAGTCACTTAATTTCTGCCTCAGTTTCCTCATCTGTAAAGTAGCAATAATGATAGCTCCTACTTCTCAGGGTTGTTCTAAGAATCAAATAAGATAATATCTGTAACGTGCTTAACACAGTGCCTGGCACACAACGGGCACTATAGAAATGCTAACTATCATCATTATACCATCATTACTGTTGTTAATCTGTAATTTTCTTTGTTTAGCATCTAGTCCTATCCCCAAGTGCAAGCAGGTGCTTAATAAAGGAAAGAAGATGAGGTCAATGTCACAAATAGGGAAACTAGTTTTACAACCATATGAGCCATCTCTAAGGCCAGGGGGAGTTTCTGGTTGAAATTCTATAGCAGCAGTTAAATCCATCACTTCACACCAACCAAGTAAATTCTGAGTAGATCTAAACCAGGCATCATCCCCCACAATCTTTTCTTCGCTTTTTTATTTCTAAAAAAAGTTTTTTCCAACTGTAAAACTATGGAATCATCAGTTGCTAACATAAGCACTTTAGGTCAAAGGCCTTTAACTATTTCAAAAAGATTTTTAAAAAGCAGATGGTCTGAAAGAAGAGAAATAGTTTCAGTAGAATCCATGACCCTCAGGGTCTTTACTTCCTGCTTTGTAGGGTAGCCAATGACACCTTGTACTGACCTGTAGTAAGGAGACAGCGATGAAAATGCCCGCCACTATGTAAATGTTCCGGGGCAGCCAGCCCTCCAAAGCAGGGATACAGCCTTTGGTAAAGATGGATTCATCCCATTTGTTCTTTGTCTGCATTGGAAACACAAACACAGCTAGCCTCACTCCTGAGCCGTCACATGTGAGTGTTGAAGAAAGGGGAATGGTAGGTAAGGGCAAATGTGTAGGAGCCGCTGTCCATGGGGGGGCAGAGGGGAGGTTGAGTCACAGAAACCTAGAGTTCTACCGACTTCCAGAAGTCATCCAACCTAGTTATCTCCACAATCAACTCCAGAAGTTCCCTACTGTTTCTAGGAAAAAATATAAATTTCCCTGTTGAGTTTTAGAGTTCTTTACAACCTGAACCCCACTTCAATCTAGCCTCATTGAACATTACTTCTCTTCCCTGAGTTCTGTGAGCCAGGCAAATGGGCTTTCTTACTTTCCCCCACACAAGGCACTCCATCTCTTTCTCTATGCTTTTACAGCATCCATTCCTCATGTCAACAATTTCCCTCCTCAACTCCACCTCATCGAATCCCTTTCCTCCTTCAAGCACAGCCTTCTAAACAAAGCATTTCCTGATCTCTCTCGGTTAGTTGTTAACGATTTTGTATTTGTTCCTTTTGTGCTTATTTTCTCTATATACTAATCCTTGCTGTCTTCTCCTTGAGAAGGTAAGGTCCTGTTGGGGAGTAATCGTGTGGATCATTTTATTGCATCCTCAGTACCCAGCATGGTCCCTGACAAATAGTAGGTGCTAAATAAATGTTTGTTGATTGATGTTACATGATTCTGAGAGATCCATTCCTCCTGTCTACTCTGTTGCAGGTATAGTGGACAACTGACAACATGCTTTTCAGTTGGCCCCCCAAAGTCTCAATTCTAAAAAAGGGGAATCCTAAAAGTGTGGTGAGAGCTGGTGGTTGTCTGACCTCTAAGTGCATTAAAACAGAGGATGATGGCTTCTTGTGAAGTCTTGAGAGTTTAACATCAAGAGAGAGAAGATGGAGGCAGCTAGGTAGCCCAGTGGATAGAGCACCGGCCCTGGATTCAGGAGGACCTGAGTTCAAATCCGGCCTCAGACACTTGAAACTTACTAGCTGTGTGACCCTAGGCAAGTCACTTAACCCCAACTGCCTCACCAAAAAAGAGAGAGAGAGAGAGAGAGAGAGAGAGAGAGAGAGAAGATGGAAACAGTGAACTAAGGGGAATATTCAAAGACTATAAAATCACTACACATATGGATACATGTATGTGTGTATAGACATCCATATATATTTGTGTACACACATGGATATTTGTTGTTAAGTCATTTTTCAGTCATGCCTGACTCTTCTTGACCCCAGTTGGAATTTTCTTGGCAAAATACTGGAGTGGTTTGCCATTTTCTTCTCCAGCTCATTTTACAGATGAGGAAACTGAGGCAAACACAGGGTTAAGTGACTTGCCCACGGTCACACAGATAGGAAGTGTTTGAGGCCAGATTTGAACCCAGAAAGATGAGTCTTCCTGACTCCAGGTCCAGCGCTCTATACAACCTAGTTGCCCTATGCATACATTCATGCATACATACACACACGCATACATACATATACATACATAGTGTGAGAATCAGAGCACCACCACCCTGCTGAGAAAGACACTGTGAGAACCAGGTTAGCTCCACCCAGAGGAAAAAGCATGTGATTAGCATCCAAACAGTTACATCTCTTCATAGAAACACCTGTAAGTCTTGTCAATCATTGCTACCAGACAATTAGCTTGGAGCTGTGTGTGTAGGGACTACACCTGGGCAGGCCTGCAAAGGGCTTCCACTCAAGAGAACAGGGGATCACTCTTTTCCATTGGAGGTGGCGAGAGGAGCGGCTGCAGGTGCAGGGAGCGAGGGTCTTTTATTTCTTTCTCCACGTGTTCTCTTTACTAACCACTAATATACTTTAATAAATACTTAATGCCCAAAGATTGGTGCTATACATTTCTAATTTAAGGCGACCTCTCATTAGATTTTTAAGCTTCACAATACACACACGCATACATGCATACATATATACATACACACACAAATAGATACATATGCATATACTATATGTGACTATACATTATTACATTCCAGAAGTATTCATAGATAACACACAAGTATAAAAATCAGAGTTAACCTCTGTCAGAAAGGATTAATTTGAATTTCAACCATTTGAAAAGCAGGTGCCTATAATTATACTTTTTATTATGAAAGCTGATATTTGTATTTCTGCATTTTGTCTATGTGCATCCTTGACCATAATGTGCCACTTCAATAAAGTTCCCTCAATTAGTTCCACATAATTTACAACTGATATCTTCAGCAAAACTGCCCAACTAATTTTCATCACGATAATTCTAGGACCCTTTCCTGCATGAGCTGCTATTCTCAGAGAATATATGGTGGAACTAATTCAATTAATCAACACAAGTACCCACAACATCATTTAAAGTATTGCTAGGCACTGGAAATACAAAGACGAAGATGAAATAATCCTTGCCCTTCAGGAGATTGCATTGTCTCAGACCAATAAATGCCTATTAGGAAGTTACTTGGACTGCAACATACACCACGATGTCCCAAAGCAAACAGAATATTTGAATTGTCTGCACTACTACTCTTTTTGGTTAACCATTAACTGAGGCACACACCCCTAGGAGGCATTCATATTCACTTTAGCTAGGTATATTGATTCTACACTATTTCTTTCCACACGGCTAATTGTAAGAATTAAGAAATAATATATTAACAGTCATATCACAAGCGAGAGCCAAGAGAAATCTTTTTCCTAGGTGTTTTTCCCTCACAACATACCAGGTGACAAAACAGTCTGACGCTCCTCTCCTCTGGGGATTGAATGCCTGAATTAGTTCATTTGGGAAGCACCTGAGATGAGGGGAAATTGACTGACTCCAACTGCATGTTAACAAGAGTACCCAAACAAAATTATTTTCAACAAGTCGGCCACCTTTTTGCAACTATGAATATATTAAATAGACCCTTTAAAAAAAACACTCTCTCCATACATAGAATAAGCCTTCTTTAAAATGTGAAAATGAGAGCTTCTCCAGCTCCTAAACTCTCCTCCTCCTCCTCCCTTTCTTTGTTCCTTCCTTCCCACTAACTTGGCAATAGCTAGTTTGGGGGCCTATGGTTAATGAAGCTTGAAATTAACATGGATCACCATTTCCTTCTTCCTTTATACCAGCCCAGGGGATGGTGCCTGTTAGGTTACTTAGTTGTTCTCACTCTGCTCACTCCTACTGGGGTTGGAATCTCACCTCTGCACTTAGCCCTGAGTTTTCCCATTCTAATTTACACATGTGTTCTAAATTGGGAAGTTGGACCAAAGGGGATAACCATAAGCATTAGGGGTTCTCACCATAGTCCTGACATCATATCCACACTGTGTGTTCACAACTTTTTGCTGCAAGAGAAATAAAAAAAGATTAGTACGATAGAAGGCTCAAGTAAGGGGAGGTGGGGGAGTGGGAGAAAGTAGGGGAGAGAAAGTGGCCTTCTGGGAAAAGTCACAGCCAACTGATTTTGGGAGCAATGCCTCATTCCATGGTTCACTCGATTCAGTCATGCTAGAAATACTGAGAGGCAGGGCACTTAAGTGGCACAGTGGATAGAGCAATGGCCCTGAAGTTGGGAGGTTCAAATCTCATGTCTGACACTAGCTGTCTGACCCTAGACAAGTAAGTTACTTAACCCCAATTGCCTTAAACATCCAGGGCCATCTCCAGTCATCCTGATGTATATCTTCCTACTGGTGGCAGATGGCTCTGGAGGAAAGTGAGGTGGTGACCTTGCGCGGTCCTCCCTCACTTAAATCGAATTCACTACAAATCATGACATCACCCCAATGTCATGGTCCTCTTCGAGAATGAAGGACAAACAACAACTGAGAGGCAAAAACTACATTTAGGAAATGCAGTGCCGAGTAATTTGGGGAGACAGCCTAGGGTAGAGAAAAATGTCCTGCACGTGGGTTCAGTTTCTCTCTACCCCTTATTAGCCATAAGACTCAGGGTGAGTCACTGAACTTGCAAGCTTCTTCCTCCTCACCTATAAAAGGGAGTAGAGGTATACCTGCACTCCTTAAATTGCCAAGGGTGTTATAAGCCAAGTGCTTTGGCATATAACAATAAAGACCAGCTGTTAGAAAGTGCTTGAGAGGGCAGCTAGGTGGTGCAGTGGATAAAGCACCAGCCCTGGATTCAGGAGGACCTGAGTTCAAATTTGACCTCAGACACTTGACACTTCCTAGCTGTGTGACCCTGGGCAAGTCACTTAACCCTCATTGACCCAAGGGAAAAAAAAAAGAAAGTACTTGAAAGGTTAGCAAAAGTGCTTTACATAAAATGTTTTCATTTCACCCTCACAACAACCCTGTGAAGTAGGGACTGTTATGATCCCTATTTTAATAAAGGATAAAGGAACTGAGAAGCCCAGAGCTTACAGTCACACAGCTGGTAAATGTCAGAAGCAGGATCTGAACTCAGATCCTCCCGAATCCAAGCCAAATAGTCTTTATAAAATTATATATGGATGAGAAATACAATGCTGTAAGTATTACCTAAAGAAGCCATCTAACTTCTCTGTAGCTTGTTTCATTAATCTGTGAAATAAGGTGATCACGTATGGTTGATTTAAAGGCAGAGAGAGACTTTCGTCAGCTACCAGTCTCTTGAATCCTAACAAGCCTGTGCTCACCCAAAGGTATGACCTGAATGTAGAGTCAAAGAAAGCGGAAGAGAACAAAAACAAAACAGATTCTTCCACCAATTGCATACTACCCCCTGAATTTCCTGTCTCAGGGATATTGAACTCAGGAGAGGAAGAAAGAGTCTGTGGATTAGTAATAAAAACTAACCAATACATTCTAGGTTAGATGAGAGGTAAGGAGGGAAAGGAGGAAGACCCTGGAGATAGGTGCCTCTGGCCCCGACCATAACACCAGAGTTGGGAGGAACCTTAAAGATCTCTTCCTCCTCTCCATACAAAGAACTTAGCTTCTTTTGCATTTTTGTATTTTATTTCTTTGTCTTTATGCACTATCGCCTCCCAAAAACTATAAAACTCCATGAGCAGGGACCCATCAATATGTGCATGCATGTATGCATGTATTATGTTTGTGTGTTAAGTATACACATACAGACATATATCGATGTTCCCATATGTCTATATAAACACGTGCATTCATGCAAACCCACACGCATGCATGATATAAATGTATATTTTATTACTAAGCCAGATTTTTTTCTTCCCTCTTTCATCTTCCCTTTCTCTAGAAGAACCCCAGTTCAATATCCCTGAGACAGAAATATAACCCAATCATCCCTACAGGTGGTAGCATCTAATTGGTGGGAGAATCTGCTTTGTTCTTGTTCTCTCCAGTTTCCTTTGACACCGTATTCAAATCAAGCCTTTGAGTGAGTGCGGGCTTGTTAGGATTCAAGAGACTTATGGTTGACTTCAATAGCTACCTGCTTTCAAATCAACAATATAAGATCACCTTATTTTATAGATGTATGAATCTAAGGTACAAAGAAGTTATGTGAGCTCTTTAAGTAACTGAGACAGCATAGTAATTCTTACATTCTGAGTCTGCAGGCTGTTACCGAACTACTAGGACAATATCATAATTGTAATGTTAATTCATCTATATATACTTTTATAAAGATTTCTCAAATTTCTTTTATAAAAACCATACATGTATATGTGTATATAGATTCAAAAAGACTTGTCAAATAAATGACCAAACAAACTTTGTCCAAACCCCTGTTCTGAAACACTGCTAATTTGAGAGAAATCGGGATCCAGGTATTAACCTAGATACCAGCTTTAAAGAGAGAAACTCCTTGGCTTGGATATTCAAGATTTTTGCAATCTTCCGGTTTGGAGGCTTTAGTAAAGTCCATAGTGTTCCAGTTATCCTGTGACTTGTCCATGGGCCATTTTCTGCAGAGCAGAGGGCACCTTTCCAAGTTAATCATTTGTTTAGATACCAGCAGAGTATAATAAAAAGAACCTGGTACTTTTGCATGGACAGAGATGGGAATTGCAATGATCCCAACTTTGTAAGAGATGAGGGAGAGATCCCCTTGGTAGAAAAGTGGGGTTACTAGCAGGGTAAAAAGGCAGGTGAAATGTGTGATGCAGTCAATACAGAGGGTCTCTATGCTTAACTGCTTTGGGTTTTTGTTTTGTTTTGTTTCGTTTTGAATCCTACAAAGTAGGGTTCCATTCTTAGACTGGTGTTTCCAGATACGACCATGATGTAAAAACAACAGGCATCAATTATTTTTTTTAAATAAAGGAGAGAAAATGACCACAACTTACTGCAGGATCTGGTACGCAGCAAGAAAACGGGACACCACATTTTTCTCTGCTGTAGCTTTCTCCACTACAATTAAAGTAAACATTGAGGTCCCAGTCTTCAGGGCCATAAGCCCCACAGCATTGGTTCTACAGAACAAACAAACAGAAATAATCATCATCACCATAGCTGTAGCTGTCATTAGTGACCAACATGCCATGAAGTCTATCAAATTTCACCTCCATTTGGTACTGCCCCAAATTCCTCAGTTCAGGAACCACTTCTAATGACTATATCAATATCTCTCTCTCCTTTGAGTCTCCAAAGCACGTTCCTAGTTATCACTTACTTGGCTTTTCTAATTACTTGACATTAACAAACATGTATATGTTCATCGATGTATGTAATTTCCCAACTGGACTGTATGCTCCATGAGGACAGGAACTGTATCTTGTTGGGTTTTGTATCCTTCTTAGGCATTTGGTACAAATCAGGAATGTATATTTATTGAATGACTGATACTATCTCACCCATAAACAGACTAGACATTAGGATAATTAGATTATGTTTGGTAATGTACCCTAACACTCCCTGCCTCCCTCTCAAAAAAATAATGACCAATGCGGGAGAAGAGATACATACAGAATCCATCTTTTAAGGAAAGTGAGAATGGACAACACCAAAAATGTTTTCTTTTATTTAACACCAGCACACAGAAGAAACATCATACATAGCATGCTGGCAAATGAAAGTCAGAAAGAGAGAAACAAAAATAATCTCAGAGACCCAGACAATTTTCACAAAGGGACAAAGCATCCCATGCAGTTTCTCCAACTTGAGGCATCATAACAGTACAATTCCACGGCAGAGACAGCAAAATTTGGGGGTTACATTTGAGTTTCATTGGCACAAATAGTAATTAAAACTAAGAGGTCTAATCTTGCTTAGTCTAAGATTTCCTTCGTGTGCTTCTGTACTTGTGGTAATTTCTTTTCCATTCCCCTTTGTGTAACATTAAAGAGATTATAGTCTTTTTTTTTTAAATAAAAACAAACAAAAAAAGCAAAATGTCTAAGGAAGTCAGGTTTTTGAAGAGAAAGAGAGCTCATCAGGGCTCAAACCCTTAACATGGCCATGAGCTGGTCCTCACCCCCATCCCCCACCCCCAAAGTGGGCAAGATGTGTTTAGTTCTTAGAGCTGGTTAGAGATCTATGGTTCACAGCAGGGATCAATGGGAGATGAGAAAGCAGAGGTGGTGGAAGCCTTACACAGAAGGGTTCTGTTCATGAGTTCCCCATAATATCCTACGGAGGCTCATTCTTCTTGGTCTGACCAGGTTTCCTTCAAGGTCAGCTTTCTCAAACGGGAAGGGGGAAAGGCCCCTCAGAGAGATAGGATAAAAATAGCCTCCAACCAAAAGAGGATATCCTGTGGATCCTGATGAATTACAGCAAGGCCAGGGAGGGGATTCACTCATCTAGTTGACATTCCTATGGGGCAGGAAAGGACTTGGACAGTGCACTTGGATAATCAGGGTCCTCAGCTATTTCGAAGAGAATACAATGAAAACTATCCTAAGCCCAGAGCACTGCTTAGGGAGATAAAAAATGCCTCCTTAGGTCCAGAGTCAGGCTATGGAGTCACACTGGAGGTCTTCAACAGCAATGGTGTGTTCATAAAGCCAAGGGGTTTCTTCCACCATCCAAAGGGACAATGGGGGGTGGGAGTAGCGGGGGCCGGGGGAGTGGGGAACTGTTCCTTAAAATCAAAGAGAATGGATTGCTGGGAGAACATCCTAAAATTTGTGAATAATTCTGGTCAATGATTATGGGACTTGTCCCTGACTACCCTACTGCTCTCTGGACTTCCGATTACCTCCTGACCTAAAAGAATCATTCTAAAATCCAGAAAACCCATCTAAGAGAATAAACTCCATGTCTCTTAAAAGCCTCCACAGTGTCCCAACCATACAAAGGAACTTTAAGAGGCCTATATGCTTTGACTGCTTCAGAAAGACCTTCTGATGCTCCCTCTACCAACTCAGCCCATCATTTCTTCCATTCTTTAGGAGAACATTTCCATTAATTCATTATCTTCCCTCCCTAAAACCCTCCTCCACTGGCCACTTCCCTCTTACTTTCAAGGGCAGCTAATTACTGTTAAGAGCAACATCATTTTCTCAGTTCCTCAGGCTCAAAACCTAGGGGCCATCCTCAGTTCCTCCCCATCTCTCTCCACCCACCCTGCCCCCATATCCAATCTGTCACCAAGACCACCTGATTTCACCTTTTCAACACCTCTCAAATATGCCCCCTGCTCTCCTCTGGCACTGGCACTGCTGTGGTCCATGCCCTCATCCCTAAACCACAACAGCATTTGCCGCCCCCCCATTTAATAAACTCTCTATTGCCTCTGGGATCAAATACAAACTGCTCTATTTGGCAAGAAAGCCCTTCATAACATAGCCCCTTCTTATCTCTCTAAGCCTTCTTACACCTTACTTCCCTCCCCATACTCTTTGATCCATGACACAGGTCTCCTTGCTACCCCTTCTCTGCCTGTCCTCCACGCCTGGAATACTCTTCCTTCTTGCCTCTGCCTACTGGCTTTCCTGGTTTCTTTTAATCCCAACTAAAATTCTACCTTCTACAGAAAGCATTTCCCAGCCCTTCTTCATTCTAATGCCTTTCCTCTTTTAATTATTTCCTATTTTTCCCTTTTATATAGTTTTCTTTGTACGGATGTGCTTGCTTGTTGTCTTCCCCATTACACTGCAGACTACCTTTTGCCTCTTTTTGTATCCCCAGCACTTAGCATAATACCTGGCACATAGTAGGTGCTTAATCATGTTTATTCATTGATTGATTTGCTTGTTGTCTCCCCCACTTGATGGTGAGCTCCATCAGGGCAGAGACAGTCTTTTGCCTTTCTGTATCCCCAGCACTTAGCACAGTGCCCGGCACATAGTAGGTGCTTTAAAAAATGTTTACTGACTGACTAGACAACATTTTCATCAACTGAAGACCAACCTTCTAGTACAGACTCATTCCAAACTGAGGCTGGTCCTTGGACGTCAGTGATTTGGTATGTTGTGAGATCCACCCTTCAAGACCTTGTAGTTTTAGTAACACCTGCTAGAACACTAGCACTCTCTAGTAGAAGATTCTAGAACCCATACTCCCATCTCCACACCAAGATGGAACATCAGCCTAAGATTCCAGAGTAAAGAAAAAGGCAGAGATAAAACAGTAAAGGGGGTGGGGACATCCACCAAAGGACAGGGGGACTTACAGCTTTCTGCAGGGAGTCAATAAGGTTCTGCAGATCGATGTCATCTCGGTAAGACCTGATATTGATCTCGAAGAACTCCTTGAATCTGTCCCTCACCCAGTCCTGGAACAGGAAGGCCAACACAGCCACCGCCAGCTCCAGGAAAAATATCAGCACAATAGCCCCACAGAACTAAAAGGGAAGGGGGAAAAAAAAAAAGAGGAGGAGGGGGGAAATAACAGGAAATTTTTACCCACTTCTTCCAGTTCTGAGCAACTCTATGAAAACTTTCCCACTGCTCTTGGTCATGAGTGACCTCTCTTCCCTGAACTCCTTAGCACTTATCATTAGGATAGGGATTAAGGACTGTACCCATGTTTGCCCGAAATCCTGTAGGAACTTCTTCCCCCAATGCAGGTTGGCACCTTCTCTGCAGCTTCAGCATCTTAGAGCGCTGCCTGAAGCAATGGTGCCCAATTCAAATAGAAATTGGGAAACTTTACAAAAGGATCCCTGCAGGCTGCACATTGACTTAGAAAACCAAATACTAACATTATCTAGGTTCCATCGGGTTTTTGTGGATTTGGTTAAATATTTCCCAATTACATTTTAATCTGGCTGGGACCCAGCCACAGCCACACCAGGCCAGAGTGTTTGACATCTGTGGCCCAGAGCATTGAGAGGTTAAGTATTTTGCCCAGGGACACACGGACTTGGACCTCAGTCTTCCAGGCTGGCTCTCTAGCCACACTATCTCAGGGCCTCAGAAAGGATTTGTTTGTTAAAAACCTAAAGATTAGTATTTAATCTCCACCAGGGCAAAATCTCCATAAGGACAAGGCCTATTTTATAGGACACAATCACAGATTTATTTGTATAATTATTATTGTGTAGTAACATATTAATGGACAGCTATGGCCAGTAGAGTGCCAGGCCTTAAATCAGGAAGGCACCTTTTCCTGAGTTCAAGTTTGGCCTCCTAAACATATGACCCTGGGTAAGTCATTTAACCCTGTTTGTCTCAGTTTCTTCATCTGTAAAATGAGCTGGAGAAGGAAATGGCAAACCACTCCAGTAACTCTGCCAAGCAGAATCTGACATGACTGAAAGGACTGAACAACAACAAAAAATATATTAATAACATATCAATATATTCATTTTTATATAATATAATGTAATACATAATATATAAAAATATATATACTACTGACATGTTGTTATATATTGCTATATTAATGATAATATTATCACTAATTGGGAGGGAATAACTATTCCAACTCATTCATTTCATGGATAAAGCATTGAGGCTCAAATAAGAACCCAGATCCTCTTGATCCATGCTGGTTTTGCAGTTCCCAGGACTTCTAGTACAGAATTTCACCCTTAGGACATATTCCCATGCTTGCTAATTGACTTGCTGAGTCTCCACCCACCAAAAGAGTCACGGGGAAATTGCAGATTTGCACAGAATTGGAAAATGTTCTAGCTGGCAGGCCTGTAAAGACCAGCCAGGGTAGAGAGGAGAGAAGAACATAAAACATTCAATGTGTGCTATCTAAATTCAGAACAGGGAATACAGAATGATTCAATAAATATAAAAAAAATAATACACTGCAAAGCAATGTAACAGGTGTTTCCCCACCAGATCCTCCTGAATTGTAACTGAAAGCACTTCAAAATGAATTTATCTAAATGTAATTCTATTTTCTCAAAACTCCAAGTATTTCTCATTTAACTCCATCTAAAAGCGATGGTCTGGGGGTTTTTGCATTACATATCTAATGGAGTAAAGGGGGAAGGGAGGAAGGAAAGAATGGCACATGGAAATATAATTAACAGGAAGAAATCACTATATATTGATCTTAAATCATTAATAAGGAGACAAGCGCTGCTGCTGGCTACATCCCTCTCCCCACTGGATGTCTTCCATGTGTCCTAGAGGTATGGGTGTGTTGGGGGTGGGTTGGAGGGAGCAGTAAATAGCTCTACTACTAACCGAGTTAAAGTCCTCAAAAGCAATAATTGGTAGACTGTGATTGGCTAGTGGAGACTGACTGCTATAAGCACCCAACTTCCAACCTGACCCCCATTCCTAGTGTTCTAGCTAAACAGGGAAATCTGCTCCCCTTTCCCCCTCCTCCATTCCCCACTGCAGTCCCCATATACCTGGGCAAAGGTTACTTACAAACTGTAAGAGGCAGATGTTTTCCCTCAGGGCCCCCACACAACCAGCGAAGCCCAAAGTGAACATCACCACTCCCACCATCAGGACCAGCACGACAGGATCCACACCATGGAGACGAGTCACTTTGGTCAGGTCTGAGAGCACGCCCTGGAGAGACAAAGAGACAGCAGAGCATCAACCCCAGCAGAAAGGCAGGTGAAAAGCATCTCTAAAGGAGATCTCCTCACAAGCTGTATGAATTCAGCTAAATACACACGTTCCCTGCCTTCAGGGGGCTCATAACCTTTCAAAGGAAATGTCACAGTCATAAGGGTTAACTATAAAGGAAATCATCACCTTAGGGTGCAGGGGCACCTTCCTTTTTTATGAAGTCTTCTTATTACTCCAACTCATACAGTAATTATCATCCACCCCTAACCCACCATCCTTTGAATTCAACCATTTAATATATATTTATTAAATACCCGGAGCAGCTAGGTGGTGCAGTGGATAGAGCACCGGCCCTGGAGTCAGGAGTACCTGAGTTCAAATCTGGCCTCAGACACTTAACACTTACTAGCTGTGTGACCCTGGGCAAGTCACTTAACCCCAATTGCCTCACTAAAAAAAAACCAAACCAAATAAAACAAAAACAAAAACAAAAAAAAAACACTAAATGCAACCATTTTGCTAGGGACTAGGAATAAAAAGATAAGGGGGAAAAGCAAGTCCCTCCAAGAAACGTGTAATCCAATGAGGCAGGTTGGGAGAGGCAGGGGAGAAAGACGGGAAACAGAGAGATGACGTACACATAGATAAGCATGATACAAGAGTGTGGGGGGAAAAAAACAAAGAAGAAATGCAGACAAAGTAATCTAGAAAAATATGAGGAAGGAAAAAACAGAGAAGACTTCCTGAAGAAGGTAGCCTTGAAATACTATTGTGCTATGAGAAACGATGAGCAGGTGGATTTCAGATAAGCCTGGAAGGATTTGCATGAACTGATGATGAGTGAGATGAGCGGAGCCAGGAGAACACTGTACAAAGTGTCAACAACATTGTGTGTTGATCAACCATGATGGACCTGATTCCTCTCAGCAATGCAATGGTCCAGAATAGTTCCAAGGGACTCATGATGGAAAATGTTCTCCAAATCCAGAAAAAAAAAAGAACTGTGGAATCTAGATGCAAATCAAACCATACTATTTCTATTGTTTTTTGTTGTTGTTGTTTTCTTTTTTGAGGTTTTTCCTTTTTTGCTCTGATTCTTCTTTCACATTATGACTAATGCAGAAATATGTTTAATGTGATTGTACAAATATAACCTATATCAGATTACTTGATGTCTTGGAGAGAAGGGAGGGAGGGAAGGGAGGCAGAAAAATTTGAAACTAGAAATCTTATAAAAACAAATGTTGAAAACTATCTCTACTTGTAACTGGAAAATAATAAAATATTTATATAAAAAAGAAGGCAAGGATTTTTAAGTTAGGATGCAGAGTGAGTTCTTCCTTTCCACAGATGAGGGCCAGTATGCACAAATGTAGAGGTAAGTGAATATGGAATAACATACCAGAACAGCTGGCTGGGCCCATGGCTGGACAGGAGACTATGTGAAATACAGATATTATGAAGTAAGACTGAAAATATGGGTCAGAAACAGATGGGGGGGGCTCAACTACTGAGTTTAATTTCAATTTACAGATGGGGGAGTGGTTGATGGGTTTTGAGCATTTGGGATATTCATTTGATAACTTTATGGAGGCTGAGATGGGGCCTAACCTAAGAATAAGAGGGAAGGGAATGACAGCAAAGGGAATATGTACCAGAGAAGATTAATCACATTCTCTCCTGTATTGGTTTTCTGGGTATCAAGCTTTGGAAGGCAGGGCCTGCACCTTTCCCTTCCCTCATACCACCCCCAAAGGGCCAGATATTCTGTGTATTCAGTGATGATCAAAATATTAGGGATGTGCATTTCCTACACCATCTGAAGACTAAAGATTATTATTAATAGGATTATCAAATTGAAAATATTATTATCATTGCCATAATTATAAAAGCATCATTGTTATGATTTATAGATCATCATCAATCACTATAATTTATACAACCACAGGTTTGGAGCTCGAAGAGGCTTTTTTTTTTTCTTTGCAGGTCAATAAGGGTTAAGTGACTTGCCCAGAGTCACACATCTAGTAAGTGTCAAGTGTCTGAGGCCAGATTTTATCTCAGATCTTCCTGAATCCAGGGCTGGTGCTTTATCCACTGTACCACCTAGCTGCCCCATCGAAGAGGCTTCTTTGAGGTAATTAAGTCCAATACACTCATTTGACAGGTGAGGAAAATGAAACCCAGAGTGGTTATTTACATAGGGTCATATAACTACTATACTACTACTGAAAAAGGATTCAAATGTTGGTCTGATGCCAGGCCCAGTGTGCAAACCACTACACCACACTGTCTCTCAATGACAAACATTCATCCCAACTTATAGAGAAGAGAAAGGTTCCATGTTGTCCTTGATGAAAAAAATGAAAGCACTTAAAAGTGGGAGGGGAAAAAGGACAATGGATTTAAGGCTTCCTGACTGGCATTTAGCAGTCTCAGCTAATCCACGTGAGAAAGTGGGATCTGATCATTCGTTCTCCCTAATAAAAAACAAATCAGAAGAAGGAGAATCAGCATTATCATCACCAGGTAAGGTTTCTTCAGCCTCTCTGTAAATTCAGAAGACACTGTTGCTCTTAACCAATTACATATGGTCCAATTTGTGCGGATGTAGAATGAAGCTACCACAAGATGGTGCTACAACCCCATGGTTTGCACAAGTTTCAAAACCAACACTTAAGTTTAAGAACTTAAGCTGGGATTTTGTGGCCTGCCACCCAAAAGGAGACCTACTAAGAATAGGCCCAGAGATGACACCCTTGGCACCCCTAAACTCCTAGAAAGTCTTCCTTCTAAATCCCCCATCAGTCACTCTAGAGAAGAAGGCTTTTTCATATTACACAAAGATCCTTGTACAAACAAGGATCATATAATAATGTTGAAGCAAGAATAAACCTTTAAAGATCATCCATCTATTGAGTTTAATTTCAATTTACAGACTGGGGAACTGATGTTCATAAGGACAAAAAAGATCATGGAGAGGATGGCAGAGCAGGTATCAGAATTCAAGGGCTTCTGTAATCTTTCCAGCATATGACTAAGTTTTCAGTACCTAGTCCTTAAAAGCAATTTTAAATAAGACTATCATGCTACTACAAGAATTGGACCCCCAATAAGGGGCAGCTAGGTGGCACAGTGGATAGATCACCAGCCCTGGATTCAGGAGTACCTGAGTTCAAATCCGACCTCAGACACTTAACACTTACTTACCCTGGGCAAGTCACTTAACCCCAATTGCCTCACAAAAAAAAAAGAATTGGACCCCAATAAAGATGTTATTAAATATGATCCCTCTGCCTCTGGTGCCAGGATCATTTGAAAGATCCTGACACTCAGCTCTGCAGTTTAATGTGCAACCTTTCATAACAAAGAGACCCAGGCACTAAAGCTTCAACCCTATAAAGATGGCTGATGGTCCAATTTGATAATCAAAGTCACACTCTAATGATAAAAAGTAATATCTAGAAGCTTCAGCAGTGAGGGAGGTGAAGAAACAGTTGAGATTCCTCAGATAGAAACTGGGAACCAAAATTTTAGGAAAGCAGCATGCTAGAAAAATAAATACCTGAAAGAATACAAGTTTGAGTTATACTTGGGTACAAGGTAGCAGATTTAGGCACAACATAAGGAAGAATTTTCCTACACACTGGAATCCTCCCAAAATAGAATGGATTGCTTTAGGGAGACAGTGAGCTCCCTCCATCACTTGGGAAAGTTTAAAGAAGCAGCTGGATGGTAATCTACCAGAAATTTTGTGAAGGATATTCCTCCATTGAAAAGGAGATTGGACAAGACAAACACTAATGGCCCTTCCAACTCTAAGATCCCATGATTCAAAGGCCAAAAAATATATTTAAAAGTACTGGCTTTGTGTGGGTTTTAATCAATTCAAAATTTTCAACACCAGCACAAATAATGCATGAAGCTACATTTAAAAAAAAATTAAAGAGGAAAAGTCAAGTCTGAACTAGCATTTGTTATAGTCAATAGCAGCCCTGGAAGCCTGCCAAAAGCAGAGACAAAGGCTGCCTTGCTTCATGGTTTGAGGGGTGTCGAGTTTTGGGGAAGGGGGAGGTTGTGGGGGTTGGGAATGACATGTTTACTGTCTTCAAATATTTAAAGAGCTCCAATTTAAGAGTGTTCTTACCTTCTCGCTCCATGCCCAGAGTCCAACAGCAAGAAAAACAACTCCAGCTAACTGGGAGGAAGAAAAAGAGGAGAAAAAAAAAATTAATCAGAGGCCAGGGACAAGAGATAGGGGCATTCTCAGTGTGATGTACAATGAGTCCCATAAACTTAAGAGGCAGACCACAGTCTGGTCAGCATAACATGCATAACCACTCTAAGGGCAGACACGAGTGCCACAGATACATTGTGTTAGTGGGTCTTTAAAAAAGATCTCTCAAACTACTATGTGAACTGAGCTGTTTTCCAGCCCCAGAACAAAGAAACTGTTGTCTTGTTGACTTTGACTTTCATGAGGAAAAGGGATCATTTTAGGACAAACTTAGAATACTCACTCAAACCCTCTCAAATATTCTGGTCCAGATGGAAAAGAAAAGATGAACGTTTTGGAAGGAAAATTTGGTAAAAGTACAGCTTTACTTCTGCTATCAACCTGATGTACAAACAGAAGAACAAGTTGGAGACTTGTACTTATCAAGACATGAGTTCAAAACCTACCTCTGATGGATACTGGCTCTGTATAATCATGGACAATGAATTAACCTCTCGAGGGCTGCCCAGACAACTCTCTAAGGCTATAGTTACCCCAAGAGTTGCTAACCTGCATCTGAATTCATGGAATCACTGATCCTTCCCACCAAAAATAAATGTATATAACGTTGTGCTAGCTGCTAGAGAGACAAATACTAAAAAAATATACCTGCTTTCACAGACCTTATGTTCTATTAAAAAGATACAGCAAGTATGAAGAGTAATTCATCTTTTAACAACCTCTCCTTCACCACACCATATCTAATATTGCCAAGTCTTGTCCATTCCAGCTATTCATCATTTCTCAACTTTGGGTCTCTACCCTAATTTCATGCCGTCACTTCTCACCTTGGACTAGTAAAATAGTCTTCTCACTTCCAGACACTCTTCTCCCTCCAATCCATTCACCACACAGTTGCTCTATACTAATATTCCTAGTTCACCAGTCTACAGAAATCTCACACAGAAATCTCCTATGACTCCCTACTGCTTCTAGGGGAAAAATACAACTCCAAAACCTACCATCTAAGGCCTTCCACAATCTGGCTTCCACTTACTTGATCAGAATTATTCCATGTTATTCTCCGAATACTCTCCATTCTAGACAAACTGATCTCCTAGCCCTGGATCACACATTCCATCTCTCTCCTCCAGAGATGGTCTCATTTCCCTGGACAGCCTGCACTGCCTCACCTCTACTTCAGAATCCATAACAGCTGAAAGGGGATTCCTGCATGAGGAGAGGGACTGAGCTAATTTCCAACTAATTTCCTATTTCTATTCCCTTCAATACACACCTTCATCATATGTATAGCCATGACAACTCATTATTATATTACACTATGCAACTCTTAAAGTGTTTTTTTTTCCTACAATCATCCTATGAATTATTGCAAACGCTATCTTATTCTAAAAGTAAGAGAAGTTCCCTCTCTAGACTCCACTCCTTTCTGGCCTTCTCTGCCATGTTCCTGCAGCCTCCAGACTCTGCAAGTTCACTCTATTCCTGACCTTCACACACTGGAAGTATACCTTTCCTATGACTGACTGGACCTTCCAGAACCTCCACTGTAAGTAAATCCCCCAGGTAAGTCACATCTTCATTCCTCCCCAGGCTCCACACAGGTCATTCTCCATCACGCTCCCAATCCTCCTCCATGATCTTTTCAGTTTTCTTTTGTGTGTTGTCCCCACCCTCTCTACTAGAATGTAAGATCCTTGAAGGGCAGATAGATACTCTCTTTCTGTGTTTGTATTTCCAAAGATTAGCACTGTGCCTGGTAGATACAGCATGCACTTAATAATTCTTTTAATGGCTTAACTTAGGTCGAGCACACAATCAGAGATGGAGTATACAAAGGTATTACCCATCATCAATAGGTTACACACTTGGATACATTTTTCTTACAATGACAATGGATTTACATTGATTCATCCATTCTCTTCCCTCCAACCCACTGAGAAAAGCCACCAAAGACCAACAGAACAGTCTACACACAGGTTGAAGAATACAACGAAACTGACAGAGTAGGGACCAAAGTCTAATCAAGTGAGCTAGGACAACATTAAATACTCATCTGGTTCCTTGTCATCCGCTAAATGATGTCCCCCCTCCCCTCCAGCGATCCTCCCCATCTTATTTGATACCCGCCCCTAAACAAAGTAAAGTCCATACAAATTGCTACGGCAAGCATTCCTAAAACAGGGCTCAGGGTTTTTGTTTAAAAAAACAAAGCACTGGAATGATCTCAGCATTATGTCAGTGACCACCTTCTAAATTTCAGAGACTCAGCTGACATAGAACTTTCCTTTGTCTCCACTACTTGTTACCTCTGATAGTAAGTAACATCAATGGCTTATCTTTCCAAGCACTTTCCATCTTGGGTCTCCTCTCCTTTATTCCTTACAACTCTACTCTTTACCACTTATGGGATCCTGGGCAATAATGCTATCGTGCTACTGCCTTCCCCCTACTGATTATCTTCAATATACCCCGTCTGTACCTTGTTTGCTCCCTGCTGCCTCCCCGATTAGACAGTGAGCTCCTGGAGAACAGGGATTGTCTTTTGCCATTCTTTGTGTCCCTAATGATTAGTGGAGTGCTTTCAATGCTTACTGGCTGGATGACTGACCTCTCTGGCTCTCAGTTTCCCCATTTGTAAAAATGAAAAGAATAACCTAGATCAGGACTTCTTAAACTTTTCCCACTCTTGACCCCTTTTCACCTGAGAAATTTTCTACACGTCTCTGTGATGGCACACACAGTGCAAAGTATGCATGTTGTGTGTTCAGAAGCAATGCTGCAGCCACCCCCACATTCAGTTACACCACCTGGGGTCAAGACCCATAGTTTAAGAAGCTAGGAACTAGATGATTTCTAAGGTCTCTGTCTAGCTTGTTCTTGTAATTCAGGACCACAGTTTTAGAACTGAAAAGAACCCCCCAAATCATCTACATCACAAAATATTTGAGCAGAAGAGACCCGTCCACGTGGGTCACTTAGTCAGCCCTTCCACAGTACAGAAAAGGTGATTTGCACAAGGTCATATACTTGAACCCAGGCCAACCATCCTTAGTTCTTTCTACTAAACTAGTGGAAGAGAGATGGAGGGTAGGGAGAAGGGGGCTAATTTCTTCTCCTTTTTCACCTCACTAACATTTCCATGGGTTTCCTCACACTCGGGGTTATTTAGCAGTAGGGATCTAGAGAAAGTCAAAAACAGTCCCTGCCCTCAGGTAGCTCACAATCTAAGGGGAGGAGACAGATGCAGGATAAAGGGGAGATAATCAGTAAATGAAAGAAACTAGCATGAAGAGGAATCCTGAAAGGCTTTTTGCAGAAGCCAGGAGGTGGAGAGAAAGAGGGAAAGTATCCCACAGCCAGGAAAAATGCCTGGAGTCAGATGGAGTGTCTAGTAGGCAGAACAGCAAGGTCACTGCCAATGGATGGAATAATCAATGGGGGAATGTCTAGTTCAAAGGGTCCTAAAGAGGTTCAAATAAGATAATGGCAGGAGCTAGGCACTGAAAAGAAAAAGAGTCCTTGCCCTCAAGGAGCTTACAATCTAAAGGGGGAGGGAGAGAAGAGGGTGACCATACACAAAAGGAAGCTGGAAGGGGTGGGGGTGGGGGGCTGCACCAAAAGGTTAAACTCAGTGGGAGAGCTGATGGGAATGAAGTTGGCTGGAAATTCTGAGTCCTCCATAAAGGAAGGCTTTGGAAGGAGTTTATAGTTTGGCTCCCAAGCCTCCATTCAGAAGAATACGTATAAAATATTTAAAAGCTATACAGTTTTTGTTTTCTTTCATAAAACTAACATCCACTTAGTCTTAGAGAGTGGCTCCAGAGGGCCTGGGAGGTTAAATGACTTGCCCAAGGTAACCACCCAGGATGCATCTGGGGCATAAATTAAACTCTAATTAAACTCTAAACATAAATTAAACTTCCTGACCTTCATTCACTTATAGGCCCTGTTCCTCAAAGACCTATAAGTGAATAATTGCTCTTTTATTACTATTGCACACAATCAACTAAAAATATCTGAAGGGCAGTTATCTCTTCCTCTAAATCTCCCCATTCCAAGGCTTAACATCCCACATTGCTTCTAACCTTACTTAATATTTGGATTAATTAATGCTACAGCCTGGAGGTCAGGGAGGTGGGGAAGCATTTCAAAAGCAACCCAATATATGAAAATTTTCACTTCGAAATCATTCAAATGGAGAGTATGTTAGCATCACCAAATAATCCATCAGGTTTTTGCCTCAGTTTGTTTCAGTTTGTTTGCCTCAGTTTCCTCATATGTAAAAAAAATAATAATAATACCTAGCAGGGCAGCTAGGTGGTACAGTGGATTAAGCATGGGCCCTGGAATCAGACACTTGACACTAGCTCTGTGACCCTGGACAAGTCACTTAACCTAGACTGTAGTAGTAGTAGTAGTAGTAGTAGTAGTAGTAGTAGTAGTAGTAGTAGTAGTAGCAGTAGTAGTGGCAGTAGTAGTAGTAGTAGTAGCAGTAGTAGTAGCAGTAGTAGTAGCAGTAGTAGTAGTAGTAGTAGTAGTAGTAGCAGTAGCAGTAGTAGTAGCAGTAGTAGTAGCAGTAGTAGTAGCAGTAGTAGTAGCAGTAGTAGTAGAAGAAGAAGATAATGATAACAGTGACAACAACAACACCTCCCAGGGTGGCTGTAAGAATAAAATGAGATGATAAAAGTAAAGTGTGCTTAGTTCGCACAGTGCCTGCCATCATGGTGCTATAAAAATATTAGTTATTACTACTATCATCATCATCATTATTATAACAAGAAAGGTTTCCAATGGGAGGAAGGGGAGATAATGAAGATTAAAGGTAATATCTGGAAATGACAAACAAAAACAAAAGGCACCAAAACACTTTATTTTTCAAAACTGTTGTGTAAAGGAAGCACTTCTGTTTTAATTACAATTCTTATTTGTTCCTTTCTTCTGGCTCATCTAAATGAGAACTCAAAGGGAATGAAGGTTACTTGCTTTACTCCATAAAGTATATTTCACATCTTTTACCCCTTCCTTTTTAGTTTTATGCTCTGTTGACTACTCCCTGAAGCCATCAAAAAGCTAGGCTAGATACCAATTAGAAAGATGAATCTGGCCTCAGACACTTACTAGCTGGGTGACCCTGGGTAAGTCACAACCCTGGACTCAGTTTCCTCATGTTTAAAATGAGCTGCAGAAGGAAATAACAAACCAATCCAGTATCTTTATCAAGAAAACCCCATATGGGGTCATGAAGAGTCAGACACGACTGAAAAACAACTAAACAACAAACCTTTTTTTAAATTCTCAACTTAATGGACACCCAAAAATTAACATTTCATGAACAAAGCAGAATCAAGGATATGAGAATTATGTGAAATCATTAATTTCTATTCTTTTAAATTTTCATATATTGGGTTACTTTTGAAATGCTTCCCCACCTCCCTGACCTCCAGGCTATAGCATTAATTAATCCAAATATTAAGTCAAGTTAGAAGGAATGTGGGTTGTTAAGCCTTGGAAAGGGGAGCTTTAGAGGAAGAGATAACTGCCCTTCAGATATTTTTAGTTGATTGTGTGCAACAGTAATAAAAGAGCAATTATTGACTTATAGGTCTTTGAGGAGCAGGGCCTAGAAGTGAATGATAAGTTTTTCTTTTAAAATATTTGACAAATTCAGTATGATACTTTCCCAGATCTCCTGCTTGTCTTGTTTCTTTCTGCTTTGTCTGTTTTTTGGTGTGTTTTTTCTTTTCTTTTTTTTTTTTCCTGGAAAAGTTATCAATAGCTCCCCTCTCCACTACAAATGAAAAAAAAGAAAAACCCAATCTTGAACATCCAGCAAAATAAATCCACACATTCACCATGTTCCCCAACTCTTTTTATTTTTAGAGCAAAAATCAAACTGACAACAGGATACGGGTTTATGGTGACTATTCCGGGACTGGACTCTGATACCACACATTCCCTGTCAACTTTGCCATGGATACTCTGTAGAAAATGTCCCATGGGCGGTTCTAGTGACTAGCAGTAAACAAGAAGAGAAACTTCTTAAGGCACAACAGCCTGACCAGAATAAGGTTGCTTTTCATAAATGCGCCTATTTTTTAGAAACAGAAACTTCTTTTTAAGCACAAGTGGGCATAGTACAGTGTGCTGGGTTTGGATTTGGGTTCAAATCCCACTTACTCCACTGTGTGATACAGGGCATACTCATTAACCACTGAGCCTCACTTTCCCCTTCTATAAAAAATAAGGATTGTATTCAGTGGTCTCTACGATCCCTTTGTGAAAGCATTATTTTTTTTAATGCAACCTTATTTGTAAAACTGAAAATGAGACAAGCTTTTCTCTTCCCTAATAAAGAAATCTTCCTTACTTCCCAGTTTGAAGGTTGGGATAGCTCAAGATCTCTGACCTAGTTAATATAGGGGCCTTGATCTCCTCCTGCCCATCTTCCACCCTCCAGGTGGAGTTAGCTGGATATTGACCCACCTAAAGGCAATCTCCTCTCAATATCCCCAGAAGAGATTAGAGTCTACCAGAGAAGTCTTCCCACTCAATAAGAAGTACCTCTCCTATTCAATTTAGACTCTCCAAATAGAACTGTGGGAAAGACCCCATTGATTACTCTAGGGGAGTGATCTGGAAGGAGGGGCGTAGAGATACAGTTGCTCTGCATATGTACTCTGCATATGCCAATTATTGGATTCCTATAAATCATCTAAGTAGTGCAGTGGATAAACTGCTAGGTCTGGAGCCAAGTGCTGGGAATACAAAAAGAGACATAAGACAGTCCCTGTCCTCAAGAAGCTTACAATCTAATGCAAAAGATTACAAGATAACACATATGAAGAAACAAGCCATATACAGGATAAATAGGGGATAATTAAGTATCTGTCAAGGAATAAAGTATAAGTCTGTATTGTTTCTGTCAGAGGGTATCTAAATGCAGAGAACAATATTAACAGTTTTTCTTCTTGCTCTAAATCTATGATCCTATGCATTTTTGACAGGTCAAATGGTTCAAAGCCTCTAAAGAAGACATTCCAAGGTCCAATTAAATTTAGCCTAACTAAATCTGGATTCAGACCCCTTGATGATGGTTCCTGAAGCAGAACACATTTCACCTCCCCTTACCTCAGCCTCCCTTCAACACATGAAATAGGTTTGCTGTAATCCTAAAGCACAGCTTACCTGGTAGAGCTAGAGGGTTTTTTTTAATTGCATTTAATTGATCAAGTCTGGCCACTAAGAAGAAATATGAAAAGGTATATCTCTTTTTAGAGGCAGAGGGGCATTTAATACTGTTTATACATTTTCAATATGTTGGTTAGTTTTGCTAACTTCCCCTTCATTCTTTATTATAAAGGAAGACTATATGGAAGGGGATGGGAAAAGAGAATATAGGTGAAAGAAAAACAAAATATATCAATGATAACAGTAAAAACAAGATAAAATTATATATATATGTATATATATATATTTTAAAAGAATATATTTTAAAACACCAATAACAGCACCCAATTACTACAACAGCCCTATGAAATAGGCATTATTCTTATTATTATAGGTAAACATTATTATTGCCTTTATTTCACAAGTGAGGAAACTAAGCCTCAGAGAGGTTGGGATTTGCCCATCTGTTTAATGTCAGACTCAGAACTCAAATCCAGGTCTCCTGACTACAAGTCAAATGCTCTCTCCATTATTTCAGACAATACTGCCTTACAAAGAGGGATAAAGACTTCTTGGAATGGGAATGTCTGTGTACTGCCCTATAGTTCCACTCACCACCTTTGTTATTCCACAGACCAAAACTCCCCTCCCCAGGGCCAACACTCCCATGAATGTCAGGTTTGTTGTTGCTTATTTATTTTTCAGTTGTGTCTGACTCTTTGTGACCCCTTTTGGAAATTTCTTGGCAAAGATACTCAAGTGGTTTGCCATTTCCTTCTCCAGATCATTTTACAGATGAGGAAAGTGAAGCAAAAGTGATTAAATGACTTGCCCACAGCTAGTGTGTGAGGCCAGATTTGAACTCAGGAAGATGAATTCAATCCACTGTGCCACCCAGCTACGCTGTGGTAATCAAGTTTCTCCCATTTAAATGTAATCTCCTTGAAGCCAGGACCCATTTTGCTTTTGTATCTTTATCCCCATCAATTAGCAAAGTGCTTGGGCACATAATTATTACTTTAAAAATGCTTTTCAGGGCAGCTAGGTGGTGCAATGGATAAAGCACTGGCCCTGGATTCAGGAGGACCTGAGTTCAAATCCAGCCTCAGACACCTGACACAACTAGCTGTGTGACCCTGGGCAAGTCACTTAACCCCCATTGCCCTGCAAAAAAAAAAATGCTTTTCGTTTTTCGTAAATTCACTCCAGATATTGGCATCAGATCTCCCCACCTGGCTCTAAAAAAGGGGGAGAACTTCAGGTCTAGCTGCTGCCCCAGGACAACTTTGGCTATCCCACTGAGCTCTCACAATGACCACCAGAAATGTTCTACCTGGGGAAGGAAGGCCAGCCAAGGAGAGATGCCAGGAAAGGGCTTCAGTACTGCCTTGGGAAAGTCACAATTGCCCTGGGCCTCAATTTCCTGTAAAATCATTGAGTTTGACTAGATGGCTTCTGAGTCCCTTATAGGTATAGGGTCTATGATTCTATAGAACTGACCTCCTAGCATCATAGACTAAAAGCTACAAGAGCTTTGAAGAGCCTCTCACTTTACAAAAGGGGAAACTGAGGAAACTTCCCCAGAGGAACGAAGCAACTGACCCTTTATCACACAGGTAGCAAGAGGAAGAACTGGACAGTGAACTCAGGTTCTCTGGCTGCCCTGTTCCCCTCGGTCCTTTCAATGTTCAGGTTCTGAGATACAATACTTGCTAACTCAGATGACCTTGCAATTAAACCTCAGGTTCACCATCTGGTTTTTTGTTGTGTTTCTTTCAAATGGGGATAATAACTAAGCTACTGATCTCAAAGGGAGCTTGTCTCACTTTGATTTGGCAGACCTTAATTGAGTCTAACAATCCAATTAATAGTCTATAAAAAACATTCAGGCACTTCTTTAAAAGTCCTAAGGGGCCCTTCCTTACTTATCTTGTTCAAAGTAAAATGCTGGCAACAAGGTAAATATGTTGTTTTCTGGTTCTCCACCCTCAAGTAACCTCAGTACTCAGCAAAATACCCCATGTTCATTCATTCACTCTCACTGGAAAACCTACTCCTGCAGCAGGTAGGCCAAGGTACTGCAAGGTTACAAACAAGGATGGGACACGGATGTCTTCCCTCGATGAGCTTTAGGAAGCAAGACACCATCGTGGACCATTTGCAAAGATATGTTGCTTTTGATCTAGGCTTCCAAAGCAGGGCAAAATCAGGAAAAAGTTCAGTCTGATTCAACAAATGCTTACCGGGACCCAGTGAAACGAAGGCACTGGCCCAATGTCTTCTATGCAACCGGAATTTTTTGGCTCGATTTTCTGCTCTAAACACAGCAATAGTGTGTGCATGCTCGCACAAGGCTCACAGGGAACCTACGCAACAGAAAGTGGGGTAGAGGACTCAGGAAGACACAGGCTGGGTGGAACTTTGGATCAGCTCAGAAGCAGTAATGGGTTGGCGGAGAGGGAAGGAAGCTGGGTCCAGCAAGATAAGCCAGAAGAATCCTCTAAACTATACCAGAAAACTGATAACATGCCATCCTCACCCAGGAATCTTGCTTTGTCAAGGCTTTCTAAAGGAATGAAAGTGACTCCATGCTATCAGTAGGCAGAGTCAATCCACGCTTCAAGTACCAACACTATTCCAGCTCCCTTCAATTTACCTCTGTTCATTCTATTAATAAATTGGGGGGGGGGAGGAGAAAAACAGGTAGATCCCTAACTCAAACAACAATGGGAATTCAAGTATATAACCTCTGTCCATTGATAAAGACTCATTAATAACATATAGTATTAGTGTTGCTATCTTGGTAATGCAAGCGTGAGCTGCATTAAAATAAAGAAAAAGGGAGGTTACATTGCACCTGGCCAATCTAAATATATGTGAATATCCATATCATGTCATATTTGGTCCTAGATGCCATAATTTAAGTAAGATAACACTGACAAGGTAGAAAATGGTAGCCAGGATAATGATAGAATTTGAAACCATACAGAAGAGGTGTGGTTGGAGGACCATGGGCTACAGACATAGGAGCTCCTAAGACATCTCTCAACTCTTTGAAGAGGTTAGGGTCCCCAGGTGTGAAATACTGCCTTTAATAATCTTTTTTTTCAGGGGCAGCTAGGTGGTGCAGTGGATAAAACACTAGTCCTGGATTCAGGAGGACCTGAGTTCAAATTTAACCTCAGACACTTGACACTTACTAGCTGTGTGACCCTGGGCAAGTCACTTACTCCTCATTGCCCCACCAAAAAAAAAAATACACATACAAAAATATTTTTTCAATGTATTGTTGGGATTTGCTGATTTTTGTCTTATTTTCTTTAATAACCAATCAATAAAGATTTATTAAATACCTACTATGTAACAGGCACAATGCTAAGCACCAGGGATGCAAAAAAAGGCAAAGGACAGTTTCTGTGCTTACAATCTAATAAAAAATTCTTTATTAAGATAGCCCTATGGGAGGGATTATAGAAGGGGAAAAGATGCAGGGAGAAATTTAGATGATATAAAAACCAAAGGTTATTGATAAATTTTATTTATTTTTAATACTATGAGATATTTGTTTAATATAGAGCAAGGAGGCTGGGGGTGGGGAGGGCAGTGCAAGGACAGAAGTAAGAGCAGAAAAAAAGCATAGAAATGAGAGCTGACTTCAAATATCTGAAGGGTTATATGTGGGAAAGGGATTAGGTTTATTATTTCTTAGCCCCAAAGGGCAGAACTAGGATTAATGGGTGAAGTTACAGAGGCAGATTTAAACTCATTGATAAGCAAGAATTTATGAAAAATTAGATATCCAGAATGGAATAGGCTGCTTTGGGAGGGAGTGACTTTCCCATCTCTGAAGGTCAGCCATCAAGTAAAGATCAGACAGCCAATTATCTAGCATGTGGTGAGGTACCCTGCACAGAGGCAATACTTAATAAGTGATCTCTGAACTGATTCCTGTCCAGGAAAAAGCTGATAACAAACAAAGCCCTCCCACTTCTGAGAGGCAGGTCTATGATTGTCAGCTAGGTGGGACAATGTTATGCACTGGACTTGTAACTGAGGAAGAGCTAAGTTCAAATTCAACCTTAGAGACTTAGCTGTGTGCCCCTGGTCAAGTCACAACTTCTATCAGCAACAATTTCCTCATCTGCAAAATGGGGATAATAGCTCTTTCTCCCATGGTGGTTATGAGGATCAAATGAGATAATATTTGTAAAAGCTTCAAGCATTATTATATAAATGCTAGCCAGCTATTCAGAGTTCACAGTAATCATTAAATGGAATCTAGCAGATTCTGGCCAGGCTGAAAATATCAAGTCTATGATTATCATTATCCATAAGCACTCAGATATTCGCTGAAAGAATAAATTGGTTTGGGCAGCTAGGTGGCACAGTGGATAAAGCACCGGCCATAGAGTCAGGAGTACCTGAGTTCAAATCCAGCCTCAGACACTTAACACTTACTAGCTGTGTGACCCTGGGCAAGTCACTTAACCCCAATTGCCTCACTAAAAAAAAAAAAAGCAGAATAAATTGGTTTAGGGGCAGCTAGGTGGAGCAGTGGATAAAGCAATGGCCTTGGATTCAGGAGGACCTGAGTTCAAATCCAGCCTCAGACACTTGACACTAGTTGTGTGACCCTGGGCAAGTCACTTAACACTCATTTCCCCACAAAACAAAACAAAACAAAACAAAACAAAACAAAACAAAACAAAACAAAACAAAACAAAACAAAAAAAGAATAAATTGGTTCACTACATAAGGGTTCCAATATATGACAATACATGCAAGTGAGAAGTGGTCTTTACAGAGCCACTAGAACTTGAAAAGCCCTAAATGTGAGAGTGTCAAATAAATTCTTCCTTTAGCTCTATAGCCCTGACACAGTGAAACCTCATTAATTCAGGGCCCCATTAATGGAAATAAGAATTCCCTAAAGTTTACCTTTGTACTACCTATGAAGACAGGGTTTTTAAAGGAAATTAACAGTGCAAATAAGACGGCTGGGAATATGTTTAACCTACAAAGCTTTTTTTTTTTTTTTTTGGTTGCCTTTTTAGATTTGGACACAATAATTACTCATATACAATGGCTGCTAAACATATATTTACTTATTAAAGCTAGCTCAAAAGGACCTTTACTCAGAATACTTAATCAGTGAGCAATTAGTTACCATCCATCCCCAAAAGTTATAATGGAGCCTCTTTTTTAAAATTTTACATATGGATGACTCTAAGCCAAATCGGTGAAGGATTACACTCAAGTGGCTAAGGTGATAGCCCTCAGAGACAAACAGAAAAATGCTACCTCTCCAAGTTTTAATGGATTCTCCAATTAAGCACTTGGAGCATCTGCCTCTGAGCCAGCTTGGGTGTGGAAACACTGGAATGCAGGACAGAAAACACAGCATCCTTTTTTTAAAAAAATTGGTCAGTGGCTGATAGAAAACCTGAAGCATCTGAATTTCCCTTCATCTTACATTTAGCTCCAACAGATGGAAACAGGACCACTAATTCCATGGAGACCTGCAAGCCAGGATGCACAAGGTACCCAAGCCTTGGAAGTGTGCCATGTGGCCTTCTCCCTTGCATAATTCAGTACTGACATCTCCAGCAGTCTATGCCCCCAAGGTCTATGTGAGCATCAACAGGGCTCTGAGCGATGCATAATGCGGCCTGATCACTCTCATCTCTGCTCTGCATTATGAAGCCTCAAATTGGCATTAAAATCAGAGAACGGTATAGCTGGAAAGGACCCTTAGGGGTCATTTAGGCCAAAATTTCATTTCACAGATGAGAAAAGGGAAGCTCAGGAGAAATCAAGTGACTTGTCTGAGGTCACACAGCTAGTTAATGACAGAGATAATAATCAGACAGAACCCATCTATAGCCAAAAGCTGAAATTAGTCCAAAGTAAGTGGTTTGAATGGTTTGCTTCAAAGACTACAAGGCAGTATGGAACAGGGGAAAGTGCAAGGACACGGACTGAAATTGTACCCAACACTTATGACAGGTTTGATCTAGACAGAGGCATATCTCTGTAGGCCTCAATTTTTCTCAACTATAAAATGAGGATGTTAAACAAGATGGTCTCTGAGGTTCTCTGTAGCTCTAAAATCTAATAACAGGTTAGCCTAGGTGATCTTCAAGGCCCTCCCAGCTCTATATCTTATCAAATTAAATCTATGAGGCTCCATCTGAAGAAGGATCATTTCCTTCTTTGTACTTGTATTCCCAATACATAGAACATAGTAGGTGCTTATTCAATACCAGCGGACAGAAGGAGTTGGCCTAAACATGATTCAGTGTAGCAAAGGGAAAACAAAACAAAACAAAACAAAACAAAACAAAACAAAACAAAACAAAACAAAACAAAACAAAACAAACAAAAAAACCTGACTCTGGAGTCAGGAGACTGGAGTTCAAAACCTGCATCAGAATTCTTACCTATGTGACTCTAAATAAGTAAATTGTCACCTCCTGAGGCTGCTTCTCATGTGTAAATGAGGGAACTAGAGTAGAAGATTTCTTAGATGCCTTCCAGCTCTAGGTCTATGATTGAAAACAATGATAGGTTTGTCTCAAGCAATGGATTTGGTCAAAAGTTGATAAGCTGAGAAACAAATACTTCAATGGCTTCCACCAACCTTGTCTCATATGGAGAGGTGGGCTTGGTGCTTGCCAAGGTAAAACCTTCTTCATGTACAAGTGACCCCAGGGGCAGCTAGGTGTAGCACAGTGGATAAAAGTACCAGCCCTGGATTCAGGAGGACCTGAGTTCAAATCTGGATTCAGACACTTGACACTTACTAGCTGTGACCCTGGGCAAGTCACTTAACCCCAAATGCCTCACCCCAAAAAATTAAAAAAACAAACAAACAAAAAAGTGACCCCATTCCATCCCATCTTCTCACTAATTTTCTTTTTTTTTGGGGGGGGGGGGCAATGAGGGTTAAGTGACTTGCCCAGGGTCACACAGCTAGTGTCAAGTGTCTGAGACTGGATTTGAACTCAGGTCCTCCTGAATCCAGGGCTGGTGTTTTATCCACTGTGCCACCTAACTGCCCCCTTCTCACTAATTTTCACTCTCCTCCTGTACACTGGGTGCTTCCTGCTTCATACAAACATTCCCGTGTCTCCATCCTTAGAAATCCCTCATTTGGTTGGCCTATCCATGCCTGGAATTCTCTTCCTCCCCACCTGCCTCCAAACTTCCCTGGATTCCTTTGGGTCCCAACTAAAATTTCACCTCCTGCAGGAAGTCCTTCTTGATTTCCCTTAATGCTAGTACCTTCCCTCCAAGATTATCAATGCAGAACACTACAGTTGGAGTCATCATGACCCAAGTTCAAATCCTACCTCAGACACACTTACTAGCTGTATGATCCTGGGCAAAACATTTAATCTCCCTCAGCCACAGTTTCTCCGCATGCAAAATTGGGATAATATTTCACCTGTCCCACAAAGTTGCTATGAGATAACATGTATAACATTGCATACCCATAGTGATATATGTAATAATATTATATAATAAATAATATTAATAATATACGTATGATATAATATAAAGTGCTATATATTACAAGCTATTATTATTATTATCTTCCATTTATCCTGTCTGTATCTTGTTTCTACATAATTGTTTGCAGAATGTCTACCCCCTTCGACCTTCATAAACTCCTTGAGCCCAGGCACTATTTTTAGCCTTTCTTTGTAACTCTAGCTTTTAACACAGTACCTAGCACATAGTAGGTAGTTAATACTTTACTTGAAATAAACGTTTTGTCATCTACCTGTGCAACTGTAAACATTACTCAAGAGAAACGAGCTGAGGCTTGCATATTCTTACTCCAGCATGTTTATGGCAACACAGGTTATAAACCCTGATTACCAACACAGCAAATTCTGTCATGCTACCAATTTAATTTTTTTACTACTTCTCATTTAGTGCATTTGAAGAAAGTCTCCCTCCTTTTATCTATAACTTCAATCTTTGAAACATGTCCAAGAAAGGGTTCAGCCTGATTATTGTTTAATTTAACTAATCTCTGGTGAAGAAAGTAGCATCACACTGGCTGAATTGAAGGACAGAAAAGTCAGTTCACTGAAGAGAATCAGTAAAGTTAAAAGGACCCCTTAACTCTCCCAGTCATCTTTTTCTTCCCAGAACATTTCCCCACTAATTCCCTGGTTAAATATGAAATTTAACTGCTGGCTAAATAAAACTCATTGTTAAGATATCAACGGGGTGATTTTTTTAAGTGGGCAAAAAAAAGTAAAAGAAAAATATGGTATTGAGGTAGCTAGGTGGCTCAGTGGATAGAGCACCAGCCCTGTATTCAGGAAGACCTGAGTTCAAATCCAGTATCAGACACTTGACACTTATGAGCTGTGTGACCCTGGGCAAGTCACTTAACCCTCAATGCCCCACAAAATAGATAGATAGATAGATAGATAGATAGATAGATAGATAGATAGATAGATGGATGGATGGATGGATGGATGGATGGATGGATGGATGGATGGAGGGAGGGAGGGAGGGAGGGAGGGAGGGAGGGAGGGACGGACGGACGGACGGACGGACGGACGGACGGACGGACGGACGGACGGACGGACGGACAGACAGACAGACAGACAGACAGACAGACAGATAGATAGATAGATAGATAGATAGATAGATAGATGTGTGTGTGTATTTATGTGAATAATAGAGAGGTTACATGGGATCACAAACTTCTGAGGTAGAAAAGACAGCAGAGATCACCTAATCGAATCCCCTCATTTTACAAATGAAGAAATCAAAGTCTAGAGACAACTTTAGCAACATTAAGTCTAGATCACATAGGTATTTAAGTGCTCAGGTTCAAGACTTCAGGAGACCCTCTTTCAACATCCCTCCAGGGCACACAGCCTCAAAGCAACAGAGTAAGGATTCAAACCCATTTCCTTGAAACTTCCAAGTCAGTTTCAGTGTTCTTTTCAGGGCACCATGTAACCTCTCTATTATTCAGAAGGTCGAATGAGGTAGACATTGTTTAATAGCCTCCAGATATGGTCAACTGCCTTAAGGAAGACATCACATTTACAAAACTACCCATCGGCACCAATGATCTACAATTACGCCAAATGAAAATCCCGTCTAATTACACACAATCAAGTCTTCATTTGATGCCTCATCACAACAGGGAGCAAACTGACTTCTCAGCAGAATACAAGTTCTAGTACAACCTAGCCACCAAGTACAAGATAGACAATGTCTGTCTGCTATCCTAGTCTGAGCACAGCTCAGTTCAGAGAAGCTCCTCATGGGTTGGCCATATGAGGATATTTTTCAGCTACAAAACCCTTCAAAGACCATCTAATAAGTCGGAGACAGGTTGTGATTAGCATTACTGAAGGAAATAACCAAACCCATAATCGCAGGTCATTAAAATGAGGCATGACTGAAATGGCAGGCCTGAAGTTAGAGATAATAAAAATTGAGGCAAGTGAAGTAGAATGGAAAAAAAGTATTGGATTTGGAGTAAGAAGACCTGGGTTCAAATCCCAGCTCCACTACTTACTACTAAGTTTGATCCTGGACACAGTTTCTTCCTCGGTAAAATGAGATGGTTGGACTAGATGACGTCCAAGTTCCCTTCCAGCTGTGAATCTATGATCCTACTTATCTACTGAAGGTAAAGATTTAAAATCTCTAGGTTATTTTAAAAACTTATTTCAAAGCATATTCACCTCTAATCTCACAATTACCCAGTAGGTAAGCTGAACAGCCACCTCTGGGAAGGAGACACGCTCATGGCACACTTAATATTTGCTCCATCATTTTCTTCAGGCTTAGGCAATCAATAAAAGAGTAAATTAAACCATAATTTGTAACATTTCCTGATTTCCAGAGTATAAATAAATGCTCATGCTGAAAATTTAAAAATCGATCTTCAGTTAGAGCTAGCTCCAGCAGAACCCTGGAATTACCCTGTAACAAAATACAGTGATTATCCCCATTTTGTAGGTGAAGAAACCAAGGCCTAGCAATACTAAGTAAGCCAAGCTCATATAGCTAGTTTAGTACCCAAGTCTAAGACTTGAATTCAAGAGTCCAAATCTGTGGCTCTTTCTACTACCTCTAATCATGCCTCTCTTTCTTAAGATGATAACAGATTCATAGATATGGGGCTGGAATTTTAGGAACTCAGAGGACATTCTAGGTTCTTCAATCAAGAGGTAGAAGAAACCTCAGAAGCCATCTAGTTTCACTCATTTTATAGAGAAGGAAACTAAGGCTTAGTTTACTTATTTATTTTTTAATAATAATAAACATTGGGGGCAGCTATATGGCACAGTGGATAGAGCACCGGCCCTGGAATCAGGAGGACCTGAGTTCAAATCTGGCCTCAGACACTTAACACTTACTGGCTGTGTGACCCTGGGCAAGTCACTTAACCCCAATTGCCTCACCAATAATAATAATAATAATAAACATTTTTGGAGAGAATGTGGGAAAACTGGAATACTAATGCACTGATAATGGAATTGTGAACTGACCCAACCATTCTGGAGAACAATTTGGCCCAGAGCTATAGGGCTGTGCATACCTTTTGACCTAGCAATGCTACTACTAGGTCTATATCCCAAAAAGAGATCATAAAAAGGGAAAAGGACCTACATGTACAAAAATATTTCTAGCAGCTCTGTAGTGGCAAAGAATTGGAAACTGAGGGGATGCCCATCAACTGGGGAATGGCTGAACAAGTTGTGGTATAGGAATATTATTGTGTAATGGAATATTATTGTGCTAAAAGAAATTATGATCAGGCAGATTTCAGAAAAACCTGGAAAGACTTAAGTGGACTGATGCTGAGTGAAATTAGCAGAACCAGGAGAACATCATACACAATAACAGCAACATTGTGTGATGACCAGCTGTGAAAGACTTAGCTCTTCTCAACAATACAATGATCTAAGACAATTCCAACGGATTCATGATGGAAAATGTTCTCCACATACAGAAAAAGAACTATGGAATCTCAATGAAGATTGAACCATACTATTTTTACTTTTTGTGGTTTTTTTCTTTTTTGAGGTTTTCCCCTTTTGTTCTGATTCTTCTTTCACAACATGACGAATGTGGAAATATGTTTAATGTGATTGTACATATATAACCTATATCAGATTGCTTGCTGTCTTGAGGAAGGGGGAAGAAAGAGAGAGAGGGAGAAAAATTTGAAATTCAAATTCTCATAAAAATTAATGTTGAAAACTATCTTTACATATAACTGGAAAAAAATAAAATTCTATTAAAATAATAATAAACATTTTTATTTAAAGTTTTGAGTTCCAAATTCTATGCCTCCTTCCCTACCCCCTCCCTAAGGCAGTAAGCAATCAGATATAGGTTATACATGTTAAGGCTTAGTTTTATAAGCCCAAATTTGAACACAAGGTCTCTGACTCTGAACCCAGTGCACTTTCCCCAGCATCTGCAATGCCAGTCTTGCTCCTTGTCAACACTAATTCCTGCCCAGTACAGGAAATCCACTCAGCCCCTTGCTCTATATTCCCACAGATTAGGACAACAGACCATCATGAACCTAAACAGGACTGTTGCCCTCATTGTCTCTAGTCAGAGGAGGCCATCCCTCTCAATAATGTCATTTCCAAAGCTCTGTTATTCCTTCACTTTTGAGTGCTAACATTGCATGCTAACTTAAAAAATGATTAACTCTCAGTCAAACACATTACCAATCCTGCAGAACACTGATAACACTGCAGCCACCTCCAATCACCAACCAGACCTGCTATAATTTCAGAGTAATGAACTTTTGCTATCTAAATCTGGTGCTTCAAATGTGCTACTGGTAAACCTAGTACAAGACTCAAGGAGCCAAGAGATCACATGAAAAGAAAAGGAGGAAAAATAGCTTCAAAGCCTTAGAAAACAGATGACTAGGATTCTTCAGGGGGACAGGAAATATGTATGCAGCCAGGGTTGAAGAAGATGAACTTTTTAAAAACTGCATCAGGCAGCATGAATTCTATGGAGGGGATGCTGCTGAAAGAACAGAAGGCCAAGGCTCCCTGGTCTGATCTAAGTGTCAACCACCCATGGAAATCACACTAAAACATGGTGGTGGGTGGTGTGGTTTCTTTAATTACCACTGAGATGTCAAAGCACTGTAATTTTGAGATTACAGCCCCACCATCTCAGGAGGCACTGCCGGGAAAACATTTCTTTTTAAATGCTACACCCATTCAACAGTGGACTAGTCGTGTTCTCAAGTTTGAAATTATTTCCTGCTCCCAGAAGAGTAGTCCGTGTTTAAGGGTCAAAAATACTGTTTTTGATGTCAGGAGGCAGGATAGCTCTGGTGGTTGAAGCAGCTTATATATCAATTTAGAATGGGAAGAGACCTTCAGGCTGATCTAGTCCAACCCTCCCATTTGTAAAGGTGAGGAAATGGAGGACAACAGATCTTAGCTGACTTTCCTAGGGTCTCGGAAGGAAGTTAAAAGTTAGAGATATGATTCCAACCCAGGTTTTCTGACTCCAAATACAGGGCTTTCTCAATACACCATCCTCTAATTCCATGACACTGAATACCACATATATGGGGGTACTGTAGGGAGGGTAAGGTAACTCTGGGAACAGAGGGTAGAATGAAGGAGAGTGGGGTTCCATTTTCTCCAGGGTCAAAGGTCCCCCTCAGCTCATAATATACCTTCGTCGATACCCAAATTCAATCCTTTACAACATCCAAATTCCTTAACACACCCCATTTTCACTATCTTAGCCCCCTAAGTACTTACTATTAAAAGCACTGAAATATCAACAAAGGTTGTCAAGAGCTATTTGTAGAAGAATGGAGGCTTAGAAAAATGAAGCAATTCTCTAATGAATTTCCCCTCTTCTTTCCCCCACTTTCCAGTCCAGATGGGAAGTGTGAATATTGAAGACAGAAGTCACCATGTGGCCTCTTGAAGGCATTTCCTGAACCTTTAAAAGAGCTACTTCCAACCTTCCCTTCCAGTCTGAAAGATGTGAAGTATGCATTCTCTACACTCTGGGCCAAACCCCCAGTTTAATCAACACTTCCTCTGGGGCCCTCAACTCCAGCTATTGCTGTGAGAGCCTCAGAGAAGTGAGAAGTGAGGCCCCACCAGACTCCTCTTACACTCACCCAGAAGACAATGTTGTAGCTGAACAGAAGATACTTGTACCAACAGCTGACTTCAGCATTAGAATATCTGTAATAGTGCATCTTCTGGCAAACAGGGCCTACACAGAAAGAAGAATACATGAGTTAACAAATTACATTACAGAAGTATCTAACGCCCAAACCCTGAGTCCACTTCCCCTAATTCCCAGGAGGTCAAAGGTGAGCCCAAAATAGTAAATAGAAACTCACCACCAGCTAGCCAGTGAGTCACTCCATGAAATTAAAATGAAGGAAATGGTTCAATTGTGTGAATTTACTGAAGTTGTTAACAGATTGGGGAAGGGGGAAAGCATGCCAATCTGGGCACTGGCTCCCTACCAATATCAGACACAAGTATGGGGGAAACAGATTCCAAGGTGGCTTTCCAAAAGGAACAAGGATTAAGAAATAATTAACTGTCTTCATTAACTGGAGCAGAACACTTGCTGTCATTACTTTCAGTCATGTCTGACTTTTCATGACCCCTTTTGGGGTTTTCTTGGCAAGGATACTGGAGTGGTTTGCCACTTCCTTCTCTGGTTCATTTTACAGATAAGGAAACTGAGGCAAACAGACTTCAATGACTTTCCTAGAGTCACCCAGCAAGTACTTGTCTGAGGCTAGATTTGAACTCAGGAAGAGGCAATTTCCTGACTCTAGGGCCTGATGTTCTATCCACTGGGCCACCTAACTGTGGTAGAAGACCTGAGTTCAAATCCCAGCTCAACTACTTGTTTCCCATGTGTCTTTAGACAAGTCACTTGCTAATTCTTACATATGTGCCTCTGACTATACCAAGAGCACTGGTGATAAGAATCAGAAGACCTGGGTTCAAATCTTAGCTCAGCTATTTATTTTACCTGCGTGATTTGGGGGAGAGGGGAATTACTTAACCCCTCTAGGTTTCAATTTCATCTGTAAAATAAAGGGGACTAGACTAGCTAGCCTGAAAGATTCCTTCTAAATCTATGATTTGGAATGTTTTCTCTCCCTAGTGCTCCCACCCCTCACATACATTTGCCTTCTTATTGATCCATAGGCCTCAGTTTCCTCGTTTATAAAATGAAAAGGTTGGAAAGGGCCCTTTACAGCTCTGAATCTATCAGCCTTTGAAACCCATGTCTTTTACCAACTTGTAAAATGAGCTTAGAACTCACTTCTCAAAAAACAAACAAAAAAAAAGCTCAGATTAAAGAGTGACTATCCACTGGATTACTTTTATAACTCAGCAACTACTATATATTAGCCATCAACTAAGGATTACAGCATGTTGTTACTTGAAGGGAATCCTAAAGATAGTGCAGTCTAGCCACTTCATTTTACAGGTGAGAACATCGAGGCCCAGAGCCTTGCCCAGGGTCATACAGAGCTGGAGTTGGAACGACAATTCAGATCTCCAGACTCCCAGCTCAACATTCATGGAATTCCATGACAGTGCTTCCCTCTGTGGGTCTTCTTAAGAGATCCAAGAGCCAAGCATCGTATCTACAGTTATCCTTTCCATATGGCAGGGGTTAAGGGAACAGCACCCTCGGGATCTGGAAAATCCACGTAAAATTTTTTGGCCCTCTCTCCATACCAGATAAGTCTGAATATTTTTATGGGGTATTTACAGTATCTTACTGTAAAACTTGGGTCAAATATTTGGTTATGGGCTCTACGTCATCTGTTGCCCTGTATGTCATCCATGGCCTTCCCAAAACTCAAAAATAAATTCCCATTTAACTTCTTATGCCAACCCGAGATATATTGAAACCTGGATGGGGAAAGTTGAAATGTGGGAGGGATAACTGTATTTCTTTTGTAACCCTATCAACGGCACCAAATACAAATCCAACCACAATGGAGTCTGTGTGTTTTCATGCTGTTGGGAAGATTTGATGCCTACTGTTCCTACATAGAGAGTCTTTACAAAACAAACATGCACAGTATTTATTTGCCTTGTAATAAAATCAATTTCTTTTAAAAAAAAACTCAGAAATTTACTAGTTGTACAACCCTTAAACTTCGAGAGTAGGACCAGTTTTCTAACTCAGCAATGAGTGGCCAGAACAGAACCTTGGGATAACTTTTTGAAGGAAGATGCTATCTGCATCCAGAAAAAAGAACTGATAAACAGCTGTCTCTGTGTGTATATATGTATGTGTGTATACATATATAGACATGTGTGTATATATACATGTGTGTGTATGCGTGTATGCACACATATATATCATATTGCTGTATAGATAATATATACATGTGTCTATCATATATATATACACATATATGTGTATACACACACACATTTCTATTTATATATGCAGACGTTCTTCTGTATCACATCCAGGAGCATTATATGAGGTTTACCTCTTTCAGGGCAGGTGTAGTAGGTGTAGTGTAGTGGTTAGAGCACCGGCCCTGGAGTCAGGAGGACCTGAGTTCAAATCCGGCCTCAGACACTTAACACTTACTAGCTGTGTGACCCTGGGCAAGTCACTTAACCCCAATTGCCTCACCAAAAAAAAAAAAAAAAAAAGGTTTACCTCTTTCTCCACAGAATCCTTGAAGGCTACCTCAATGCCAACAAATGAGTGACGCTTCCCTTAACCATGACAATTCTCTCACATGCAATATATATACGTGCTTAATAATGTTTCTTGGATTAATTTGGGGAAAACAAAGAAGGTGCCTTAAGTTGCCAAATGAGCCAAGTCCTACTTCAGAACTATGAAAGAGCTTCATGAAGTCTTCAAGGGCAGGTCTCATATAAATAAATAATCCCACTCATTCATTTCTGGCCTACCACCTAAGCAAGATAAAGGGAGAAAGGTTCAAAAGGACACCTCAGGTAAACATTTACAAGTGGAGAAGAGGGGTGGGACCTATGTAGAGTAGGAGACAGCCGCCACCACCAAAGCAAAAAATATATATATATATATACACATATATATGTGTGTGTATGCGAGTGCGCGTGTGTGTGCGTGCGTGCGTGTGTGTGTGTGTGTGTGTGTGTGTGTGTGTGTGTGTGTGTATCACCACAGAAACATAGGGGTGCAGCCTGAAGAAATTCTTTGGGGTAACTACGGAAAAATTCCTCTTGAATTCATGGCAAGTCAGACTACTGGTAATGTTTTAAAAAAATTGAGTCATGCTAGTTCTAGACCTTATATTCTCTCTCAGCAACAGGCATTTTAAGTGCCCTTATGCCAAAAACAGTCAATTCTTCATCCAACAGTGCAGAATGATAAAGATGAACTGAGCAAACATATTTCAATACTTCAAAGACCTGAAATTTCACTGGTCTAAACAGAAGTTCCCTCTAGGGACAAAAACTGCAGATAACGTACAAAGCAAGACTCTCACCAAACTTAGGGAGATATACAGTCCATTACCAGGAGCATGTGATACTGTTTTTTTCAACCCAGAATCACACCTCTATCAAGATGACTCAAAGGTAGTACTTTAGTGGATGTGGTCTGTAACAACTCAGAGTTCAGTTTGGGAACACTCAATAGCAGAGCAGTCAAAACACAAGTACAACCTAAGAGTTAATACTGGAATCCTAGGCAATTGCTGATGCACTAAGAGGCCTACTGGTCCAAGGTCACCCCAATAAAAAGTGTCAAAGGTAAAATCTGAAACTAGGTCTTCCTGAATCCAAAGCCAACATTCTCTCCACTATGACATACCACCTCATGCAAAAAGCTAATAAGAAAAAAAAGAGAGAGAGAAAAAAAAAGAAAAAGAAAAAAGAAAGAAAAAGAAGAAAAAAGAAAGAAAAAGAAAAGCTAATAAGTGTGATGTTTAAAATCTAAATTGTGGTCACCTTAAATTAGAAGCTTTAGCACCATTCCTTGGGCATTAAACATTTATTAAAGCATACAGATATTCCCATGGAGTTCAGAAAGTTAAGAAAAAAGCCTATTTAGCCTAGAGTTCCAGCCTGGTCTGGTTCTTCCTCAAGTCCTCTGCCACAAGCCTGCTTCAATAACAGAACACCCTCCCCCCCCCAACTCTCTGTGACCTCATTTGGGGTTTTCTTGGCAAAGATGCTGGATTGATTTGCCATTTCCTTCTCCAGCTCATTATACAGATGAGGAAACTGAGACAAATAGGCCTACATGACTTGCTCAGGGAAACATAGCTAGTAAGTGTCTGAGGTCAAATTTGAACTCATGGAGAAGAGTCTTTCTGGTTCCAAGCCCAGTGCTCTATCCACCGCACCACCTGGCTGTCCAAAACATAAGTTACAACAATATAAACAGAAAGAGCAACAATAAAAAATTGAATCCTGTGTAATGTTAATGAACAAGTACTTGGCCCAAGAAAAAAGTTGAGAAAATGCACCTACTTCCCTTCTTTGCAGAAGTTGGGGACTAGGAGGCTTAATTGATATGTTGGAGTTTTTGCTGACCTATTTCCCTCCTTTTTCTTTACACTTAGTTATCAAACCTCACTTGCCAGGTAGTATGCTATATATGTGTATATGTATATATTATGTAACTATGTAAACACATATGTATATGTATACACACATATATACATATATAATGGGGTATATTCAGAACTGAAGATATAAAAACAAGCAACATCAACTAAAATACATCAAAGAGAAAATAAGCTTCTCAGTGTTTTCTGGATTACGTAAGTATTCAAGGCCAAGTTAGGTTATTTGGTAAAGCAGAAGAAAGAACAGAGTTCTTGGCATCCAGGAGATTGAATTCAAGCTTGGCTCTGACAGAGAAGACATCGTTTGACCTCTTTTAAGTTTCAGTTCCCTTCATCTGTAAAATGTTGAGCATTATAATGTACTAGATCAGTGTGGTAAAATTAAAATAATAACAGATCCCTGAGGGTGGCATATTGACTTAGAAAACCACAAATTAACATTATCTATGTTGTGCTTTTGATTTATTTTTGTCAAATATTTTCCAATTACATTTTAATATAGTTTGAGCTACACCTGGAAGTTTGGATGGAGGAATGTTAGATGCACTTTACCGAGGGTAAAAAACACAAACAAAAAACAGTTCAGGGATTTGGCCCTTAATAATATACAAGGTCAGTTCAGGCTGCTTAGAGGATCTGACAGGACCTAGTCTAGGATGGCCCCAGAGTGTCCCTCTCTATCTCACAGTAAGCTCTAAATTGGGCTCTGTAAAGCCTTTGGGCAAACAGCTGACTTTCTAATGTTTAAAACAAACAAAAAGTAAAAGCCCTAGAAGATATCACACGGTCAAACGAATTGACCATCAAGAAGGCTCTGAATAAGGGACCTTGTTACAGAGATATAGTGCCATTTGATAAAGGCAGGCAGGGATTAGAGAGGAGGGGAAAATGGACTTAATAAGAAGAACAGCGAAAACAGAGAAGCCAAAACAAAGAACACAAACATGCCTGACAAGATGTAATAAAATGCCTACGTGTGTGGAATAGAACCAGAATGACCCAGCAGAAAGAGCCCTGGATTCCCAGATGGGAAGAGTTCAAATCATACCTTAGATACTTACTGTCTATGTGACCTTGGGCAAAACCACCACCTTCTGCAGCTGCTGGGGCCATCAGACCTCTCAAGTGGGATGGCTACTTTGTAGAGCCCTCACTCCAAAAGGAAATCTCGGGGCAGCTAGGTGGCGCAGTGGATAAAACACCGGCCCTGGATTCAGGAGTACCTGAGTTCAAATCCGGCCTCAGACCCTTGACACTTACTAGCTGTGTGACCTTGGGCAAGTCACTTAACCCCCATTGCCCCGCCAAAAACAAAAAAAAAAAGGAAATCTCAACAAAAACTCAATGAAATCAAAAACTCCCGTGTAATCCTCCACAGTTGTATGCCACATCATGTAAGGGAACCACCTGCCTGATCTCCAGGCCTCAGCAAGTGAAGAAGATATTTGAAGCTTTGAAAACATGCCCAGCAGGATGAGCTGGATTTCTTATCTGACCATCAAAAAGACCAAAACAACTCCAGACTGGGATTCTACTATGATTTCCTTGGGCTCAGTCAGCACAGCTGCATAATGGACACAAGAGCCCCTATCTCCAAGGGTTGTTGTGAGCATCCCAAGAGATAACAGCTACAAAGTATTCTGTACAGCTTAAGTGTGCGCTATGCCTAGAATGCCAGTTTTGGAAAAGGTATACAAACCACTGACTTCTGCTCACTCAGGAATGAACTTGGGGACAGAGGAGGGATATCCATTGATAGAGGGCAGCTCCTCATCCCTGTGCTTCAAGACTTAATCAATCATTCCCCTCCCCTAATATCAGAACTATGGGAAGTGTCATATAAATGAGGATAAGAGAAGGAAAGCAGTAACCAGAACAGAAAAGCAGCCTGAACTTCAACATTCTCAAGTGGGATGGCGACTGTGGTAACAAGGACCACACCTGAATCTGTAAAGACAATTTACAAAAAGGCTGGTTCCACTTTCTGGCCCGATACCAGATGGAGCCTCCTTCCACACCCCAAGAGGGCTGTTGTGAAAGAGCATCAAAAGAAGTCATAGGAAGAGTAAAGAGCTCCTTCATAACTATAAAGGGCTATATATGTAACACAAGCCATTATTAGAGAAAATAATAAAGATAGTCCCACTTCCTCAAAGTCCTACCCTGATGCCTCATTCCAGCAAGGAGGTGACCCTCAGCCCTCCAAAAGGCAAGCGCTGACAAGCCCTAACAATCTGAAAAGATGAGTCTGGGCCCATTTAAAGCCTACATGTCTGAGATCTGAGGACTAACAAGGCAATATAATGGAAAGAATAGTGGCCCTGGATTCAGAAGACCCGAGTCTGAATCCCACCTCTTATGCTGATTACCTGTGTGACCTTGGGCAGGTTATTTTAACCTCTTTAGAGGCCAGTTCCTCATCAATAGAAGGAGGGACCTCAGGGATCCCTTCCAAAGCCAAAGCTTTGATCCTAACGTCAGAGATGCTCATCCCCAGGCTGGCTAATGAATTTTTCAGGCACAGCAACTCTCAATGACTTATCTCCTAAATCAGGAAGAAGCCACAATCTGGATGGTGGGAGAAGTATCTGAGTAGCATCCTCAAGGTCCTGAAATAGATGCAGGAAGGGAAAGAAAGGTCGGCAGATTTCCTTCCATTCTCAGAATAAGGTTTATGCAAAAATAGCCCCTGAGAGCAAAAGAGTGAACCTTTAATGAAACCACAGGGTCCAAAAGGGAAAGGGGGAAAAAAGGTGGTTGTTTTGTTATGTTGTGAAACAAAGGAGTCTTGCAGCCAAGATCTGGTCAATTATGAGCAAAAGATAACATCTGTCAGTATGATGACTGACCAAATATAAAGTAACACAGATTCCCAAATGAGCCCTGAAGGGCTACTTTTCTGGCCTATTTATTTAGTACCAGCCCCTCCAATTAAAATTCAGGGACATATCCCAAGAGGGACAAGTAAGCTCTATGGAAAATGTCCTTTAAGAGGGAAAAAGAAAAAAAAAAAAAAGGAGCGCTCTGTGAGGTATGAAGCTTATTTTTTCCTTGCCAGCAAGACCTGTCCTGGCTACTCAGTGCACTCAACTGCCCCTCATCTTTTAAAATAGTTTATATCTGTGGTAAAGACAAGAGAAGGAAGGTCACCTTTCAGTCCGCAATGTTTTATATGGGTACTGATCTAGCCCTGAAAACTAATCATTCTGTAGCCAGCACATTTCTGAGGACAGCAAGCCGGCAAATGCATGAAGGTTAATGAATTTAAGTGGTTGCTACTGTGACATCAATTTAATACAAATCACGATAAAAGTCCTCTCTCAGAAGTCCTTTTGCAGCCAGTAAGTAAAAATATGTTCCCAGCATCCCCTTGATCTCAAGTTCACAATGGAACTACCCAAAAAGCCAGCCTTCTTCTGTCTTTGATATTTATCTCATTGCTGCAAGGTAATACTCAGAGCAATCAGGCTGTAGGATTTTTAAAATTTTTTTTTAATTAACCTCAAATTTTACACAGTTCCAGAGAATTTAGAACCTAATCTCTTCCTAACTCATTCTTTGTCTTGGTCCCAAGGGTCAGTTAAGTGTGGGGGGAAAAAAAATTTAACAAAAGCCACAAAATAGTTTCAAACCTCCTACAGATAGATTGCAGTACAATGGAAAGGGAAAGGACATGCTCAATTTAGGAATCATGGGATCTTAGTTCAAACCCCACTCTGAGCTTGCTCCTGGGCAAGTCCTACTTGATCTCCTTTGATCTTGGGTTTCCTCAGCTGCAAGAGAAGACAACTGGACTAGACAGGCTTAAGAGGTCTCTTCCAAGCCTTGACCTATGATCCTGTGGTACTCAGCAGTGCAGTACATTACTACTGCTTTACAACCTTGGTTAGGTTTGTTGAATGGGCCGTCCCTTCCTCCTTAGCCAATCTTGCTCTCTTTTGTACTTGTGTCTCCTCTCTCTCTCTCTCACAGGTATAGACTACAGGGGCTTCTGATGCAAATGTTCCTTCCTTAAAGAGTTGGCTGACGGGAGCTTTGAGTAGTTTACAACCCACAGCCATAAAGATAGGATGTGTAAGGGGCAGGTTTTCCTGATTCCAAACTGGCCCTCTCTCTACTACAGCCATGCTGTCCCCGGTAATTCTCTCCTATCTGGCTTCCATAAATTTCTCTGTTCTTTGGGGCGATGACACTATCTGGTTCTTCACCCAATATAAACCCAAAACCAATGGTGTTGAAGGTCTGGCTGTTCCACAGACAGTGAGTGTGGCCGGAAACCTACGCCCAAAACAGAAAAAGAGAAATGAAACCTAGAGGCAACCCTTGGGAGACTTTAGTTAAATCTATCATTAGTCAATTCTATCACTGGGATCTCCAATATAATCCTGCTTAAAACCAAACCCTACAATTTAGTATGTGTTCATACTTTACTATAATTGCCAGCTCCCTAATACTTTTTTTTTTTTTAGTGAGGCAATTGGGGTTAAGTGACTTGCCCAGGGTCACAAAGCTAGTAAGTGTTAAGTGTCTGAGGCCGAATTTGAACTCAGGTACTCCTGACTCCAGGGCCGGTTCTCTATCCACTGTGCCACCTAGCCACCCCTCCCTAATACTTTTAATACAGCTTTCCAAAGATGACCCTTTGTTGTTCAGTCCTGTCTGACCCTCTGTGACCCCACTGGGGTTTTTTTGCCATTTCTTTCTCCAGCTCATTTTGCAGGTGAGGAAACTGGGGCCAACAGCTTAAAATGACTTGCCCAGGCTCACACAACAAGTATCTGAGGCCAGATTTGGACTCACGAAGATGAGTCTTCCTGATTCCAGGCCTGGCGCTCTCTCCTAGCTGCCCAAAGATGACCATAAGAAAAAATAAAAGCTGACATTTATGTGACAAACTTTTATATCCTGTACATTGTCTTATCTAATCCTCACAAAAGCCCAGTGAGGAAGGTGCTACTGATCGTATTGCTCCCATTTACAGGTATAGTGACTTACCCATTAGAGGTCAGACAGCTAGTAAGCCTTGGTAGCAGAATTCAAACCCAGGTCTCCCCAGATTTCAAGTGCAGTGCTTTCCCTATACCATGCTACTGCCCACCCTAACACCAAAGTATGGTCACCGAGCCACTTCATATTTGAAATGCCTTGCTAAAGTAGTTGAGGAACATCCATTCTCCATCAGTGACTATGTATGTGTATCATCTTAATGTGTACTACAGAAATGCCCAGAGTTTCAGAACTAGATCATATATCCCAGGCTTCTACCCTACGCAGGAATCTCTACATCTAAGCCGCTACCTTAGCACCTCTAACCCCAGATAGTTCACTATCTCACAAAGAACTACCACAAAAAAAAAAAAAAAGGAATGGGGTACACATTGTCATTAGACAATAACATCCACTGACAAAGTATTTTAAGGTTTCCAAAGAACTTTACATACATTATCTCATTTAACCTCAACAGCAAAAGGGATATGACCAAGAATCTGGCATTTCCTTCCCCTTTGGCCATGGCTCCAATCAAAACTGCCCTATGAGTCAAACAGAGGTGCCAGACATGAATATGGGTGCTGTCCAACACCTAAGGCTCACTAAATCCCCGGTCCTTTTTCTATCTACCCAACAGGTTTAACAGGTTCCTGTTTAGTGGAAGATGACTTCTCCTTTTATCACTCTCTCAATCACCTCAGCTTGGAACTCTCTGAATCATCTTTGACTATTCTCTTCCCCTTATCCATGATATCATCAAGTTACTAAGTCAAGTAGGTTCTATACCACCATAATAGTCTGGGCCATGAGCAATTACACCTAGATTATTGCAATAGTGACAGGGGCAGCTATGTGGTGCAGTGGATAGAGCACCGGCCCTGGATTCAGGAGGACCTGAGGTCAAATCCAGCCTCAGATACTTGATACTTACTAGCTGTGTGACCCTAGGCAAGTCACTTAACCCTCATTGCCCCACACACACAAAAAAAAAACAGCAATAGTCACTCCAGGCTTTCCTCCTTCCAACGGAACCTGGAAAACACTGCCAGATCATTTCTTGAAGTCAGGAAGACCTGACTTCAAATACTGGCTGAAACAATTACTAGCTATGTGACCCTAGGCAAATCACTTAATCCTGTCAGCCTCAAGTTTTCCCAGCTATTAAATGAGAATCAGAATAGCCCCTACCACACTCCTGTTGTGAGGATTAATGTGAAGTGCTTTTGCAAACTACTTCTTGAAGGCAGGGACTATCTTTTTGCTTGTCTTTGTATCCCCAGAGTTTATCTACAAGAGTGCCTCGTACATAGTAAGTGCTTAATAAATGTCTGTTGCCTGCCTGTGCCTTCCACCGTAAATGGCTGCTCAATAGCAAGGCTGTCATTCCAGCAGTGGACAAGAGTATGTTCGCCTCTTGGAGCTAGGAAATGGATAAGGCAGGCAGACACCCTTCCTTCTCAGCTCAGTTCTCCCATAGACTCACTCTCTCCCAGAAGGCTGAATCACATGTGCCACCTCACTGTTGTCCATTTGCCCATCTGCTAAGAAGAAAGATCTACTCTGCTTCCTTGCTTTGGTTCTGGAGGAATATTGGGAATATGCGAGATCTATCCAATTTTTTTTAAGTGTCAAAAATTCAGTTAAAACAAAGGCTGAAATGACTCCCAACCCTTTCCACTAGCTTAAATGTCAACCCAGTTCTTCTAGTCAGAAGCCCGTGAGTGCCAAGGAGGTGTGTCCACTTGAGGGGAAAAGGAGGATATGGTTGCTGAAGTACACCACTTTTCATCTCGCCAGGACTGGCTACAAATGAAGCAGCTGCATACAATGTAAGCATGACCCTGCCCCTGAGATTCCAGGAGGCAGTTCCAAAAAAGGGCAGAGCTCTGTAGAAGTGGAGGGTAGAATCATTTCCTTATGAATTACTGTCTGCACAGGTGTGCAAGATATCACCTGTTCAGACAGGAAGGAAGGAAGGAAGGAAGGAAGGAAGGAAGGAAGGAAGGAAGGAAGGAAGGAAGGAAGGAAGGAAGGAAGGAAGGAAGGAAGGAAGGAAGGAAGGAAGGAAGGAAGGAAGGAAGGAAGGAAGGAAGGAAGGAAGGAAGGAAGGAAGGAAGGAAGGAAGGAAGGAAGGAAGGAAGGAAGGGAGGGAGGGAGGGAGGGAGGGAGGGAGGGAGGGAGGAAGGAAAGGAGGGAGGGAGGGAGGTAAGGACAAATTACAATTCTCACACAGCCTCCAACCCAGCTGTTGTAATAGGGGGGTGGGGGTGGGGTGAAGTGGAACAAACAGGGAATTGGGAAAAAGGAGAGATCTGTACTGGGGGAACCCCTGAAAAAAGAACCATTTCTGTAGTTTATCATTTTTCTGCAGCAGTTTCCAGAATCTCTGCCTCTAGGCAGGGGTGAGATTAGCAGAAAGAAGGAATGGGACAGAAAAAAATCATTATATCCTCCATTTGCCTTCACCTTATACCTTCTTCCTTTGCACCCTTCCCTAGGCCCTGTCCTAGGAACAGAGCATGGATTTATCCAGGTTAAATAATCATACAAAAAAGGAAATTTACTGCCTTAAGAGTGAACTGGGAGAGAGAGATGGTGGAGAATAGTATAAGTCCCAGCTCTGACTGTATGTTTTGGCATCTCAGGTCCTTCCCAGAATTAGCTGGTTCAGCCACCTCCTCCCCCTCCACCAGCAGCCTCACAGAGTCAGCCCCACCCTTCCCCGCCCCTTTAGATAAACCTAAAATTTAACCGGTGGTGTTTTTGATTAGGTCAGCTGGGCCTCTGGAGAGAGGAAGAAAGAGGGGAGGAAAGGACCTTTGGGTGAACATGGTTCCACACAGAAGCTGGTGTCTTTTTTTGCCTGATCCATAGATAAAACAATAACAGGATAGCAGGTAACCCGGCTTCAAGATCTCCAAAAGTAAAATATTGTCTTTCTCCTTTTCTGAAAGTAGCTGCCCGGCTGAAGGTCACACAGTTTGTTAGTTCTTAAAGAAGGCTGTTTCTTGAAAACACAGACATACTTTAAAATCTTCTGCAGTAGATTTAGAGCTCTTTGAGGGCAAGGGCTGTTTTAGGCTTGTCTTTCTATCCCCTACCTACTGGCACACAGTAGGTGTTTAATAAATGCCTGTTGAATTGATCTATAAAAGAAGTTCCTAACCCCACAGCTCCCAAAAGCAACTTCCAAGAAAAAAAGAAATGACACATAATCCATGATCCTGTTGCCCAGGCTGAGCACAGTCCTTAGAATTCACTACAATAAGAAGCTGTCCTCTTTTAAAGCTACAGTATATCACCTGGAAGACCCTCTTTTCTGATCCAACTCCTGTTGTCCTCTCTCACAGCACATTACCCCCCCACACACACACACAAGGCCTCCAATCACTGTGGATGATTCACCGTAAAATCTCTCCCAATTCAGGAACAGGGCAATCCCAAGGCAGTTCTAGTGAGTCATAGCCCAGCAGAATTAGCTGCTGCTTCTTTGGTTGTTTTTGTCTTTTTGTTTTATTAGCAATCCCTGGCGAGTTGGGCTAAGGATGGGCAGGGCAGCCTACTAGTGGGCCTCACTCAATTCCAGACAAATTATCCAAATGTCAAATGAATAAATGACCTCTCTTCTATCACAGTGGCAGAGTTTCCAAGGCCAAGACAGCGCAGATATGCATCAATTCAGGAGGAAATGGAGAATTGGATCTGGAGTCAGGGGTAGGTTCAAGTCTATCACCTTGCCCCTTAGTAGCACCACCTAGGGGGTTGGAAAAAGTGGTCTCTAAAGTCCCTTTCAGCTTAAATTTCTTATGAACCTAAGAAATTTGACAAACTTGATGTTTCTGAAAAAGTGGGTAAGACAACATTTCTATAAATAGAATCATGTTAACTGCCATCCTAAATTTCATGCGCCCGATTTTGTCAAAGTAAGCATGACTATACCGTGTGTCCCAAAAGTCTTAGTGCAGTTTTAAGCTATCAAAACTTCAGACTTCCATTTTTAAAAACAACTTTTAAAAAGTGTTTTAAAACTTAAAATTGCACTGAAGACTTTTAGGACACACTGTATGTAAAGGAGAGAATGTCAGAGACAAAACAGATTAAGTATGATCGTATAAACTAGGAATTTTTTTTTTAAATGGTTCCCATAGGGGCCCTATTAGACAATATGATTTTAAAATTTAGAACTCTAGTGCTAAAAAGAATGTTAGAGATCATCTAACTACAACTTCCTATCCCAAGCTGGAAGATAGTCTAGAACATCCTTGATAAATGACCACTGAGAAGTTTCCTGAATACCTCTGGCCAGGGGGAACTTGCTGCTTACTCCGGAATAAGGCATCTGAATTCTTTCTTGTACTGAGCCATTATGTAAAACAATGATAGGGTTACATAAACATTTAGATCTAGGAAGAAAAGTTAGGGTAATCAAAATCCAACTCCCCTCATTTTGCAGTTGAAGCAATGAGGCACAAAGAGGTCACATTTCTTACCCAGAGTCATATAGGGACAAGCAGGATTTGAATCCAGGCCTTCCTGACTCCAAGCCCAGAGCCCTACCTACTTTACTACTCTGCCTCAAATCTCCCTCCTAACACTTCTACTTAATTGTATTAATTTTACCAATTTAAATCTAATCTCTCTTCCACAGGATGACCCTTCAGGGATTTAGAGACAATAATCACTTTGTTCAGTCTGCTTTTATGACCAAACTAAACATAAGAGAGCATTACTGGGGTCAGCTAGGTGGCACAGTGTATAAAGCACTGGCCTTGGATTCAGGAGGACCCTAGTTCAAATCCGGCTTCAGACACTTGACACGTACTAGCTGTGTGACCTTGGGCAAGTCACTTGACCCTCATTGCTCTGCCAAAAAAAAAAAAAAGGAAAAAAAAAAAGAGAGAGCGCATTACTGGATTTAAAGTGAATAATTCTGATTACATGAAATTCAAAAGGTTGTATACAAACAAGACCAATGCAGCCAATATTAGAAGAAAAGCGAAAAACTAGGAGGCCTCAGTTTTCTCATCTGAAAAGTGATACAGGGGGCAGCTAGGTGGTGAGGTGGATGGAGCACTCACCCTGGATTCAGGAGGACCTGAGTTCAAATCCAGCCTCAGACACTTGACCCTTACTGGCTGTGTGACCCTGGGCAAGTCATTTAACAAGAGCTGTGTGACCCTGGGCATGTTACTTAACCCCAACTGCCTCACAAAAAAAAAAAAAAAAGAAAGAAAGAAAAGAAAAGTGATACAGTTGGACCATTTGGCTCTCTAAGGTCCTTACTAGCTAAAAAAAAACCCAAATTCTCAGAATACGTTATAAAGTAGAGGTACTCCTAAACAATAAAGAACTCAGTAACACTCAGTTCACAGAAATCCATCCAAATAAGCAACAATAAAAACTGATTTCACAAGAATGAGGAGAAAACATGGTTTTATATCATGAAGATGAATGACTGGAGGTCAGTAGAGAGTCTGGGGCTGTATATACAAATCTCCGAGTCATCAGCATAGAGATTTTTTTTTTAATTAATAAAGTATTTTATTTTTTCCGTTACATGTAAAGATAGTTCTCAACCTTTGTTTATACAAGCTTTACAATTTCAGATTTTTCTCCCTCCCTCCCCCCTCCCCTAGACAGCAGGTAATCTGCTTTGGTTATATATATATATATATATATATATATATATATATATATATACACATACACACACACATATATATATGTATATATATATACACATACACACACACATATATATATGTATATATATATATACACACACATAATAACATTAATCCTATTTCTGCATTAGTCATGTTATAAGAGAAAAAAAATCAGAGCAATGATGGAAAACCTCAAAATAGAAAAAAAACAACAGCATCAAAAATAAAAGAAATAGTATGGTTCATTTAGCATCTATACTCCGCAGTTCTTTTTTTTTTTTTTCCTGGATTTGGAGATCCTCTTCTATCATGAGTTCCCTGGAACTCTTCTGTGCCATTGCACTGGTGAGAAGAATATAGTCCATCACAGTAGATCAACACTCAATGTTGATGTTACTGTGTACAATGTTCTTCTAGTTTTGCTCATCTCACTCATCATCAGCCCACACAAGACCCTCCAAGTTTCTCTGAACTCCTCCTGCTCATCGTTTCTTATAGCACAATAGTATTCCATTGTATTCATATACCACAACTTGTCCAGCCATTCCCCAATTGATGGGCCCCCCCTCAACTTCCAATTCCTTGCCACCACGTAAAGAGAGCAGCTATAAATATTTTTGTACATGTGGGTCCCTTTCCCCCTTCCATGATCTCTTTGGGAAAAAGACCCAAAAGTGGTATTGCTGGGTCAAAGGGTATGCACAGCTTTATCGCCCTTTGGGCATAATTCCAAATTATCAGCATAGAGATTAAAGTTAAAAATCATCTGCCAAGCGAGGGAGTTGGAAGAAATGCCCTCAAAGGAAGGTCCCCTCTAGCTCCGTATGTGTTCTTCTGAGATCCAGCATGCCGTGTCACCTCACTCCAATTCACCTCCCATGATCCACCGTACTCAAATCACTTATCTAACAATTCAACCAAAAACAAATCCAAATCCTACCAATTATCTTGTCTTGGCAACATGGCCACCAGCTCAAGAGCAAATACTCTTCTTGATATCTCAGCAAACTGAGCATAAAGACAGATGCGGGTAAGGAAAGGCTCAAGTAGTATTTAAAGTATTTCACTGGTATGTGAAGTCACAGAAATAGGTTTATACAGTATTAAAATACCCTCATTTTTTTCAGATAACACAAATGAAGCGCAGAGAATTGAAGTGACCTGCCCAACATCACACTGCTAATGAGCAGAAGAGTCAAGACATCTCTTGACTTCCAGTACATGTTTCTTACTACCATGCTACACGGACACTAATGGAAGAGTGTCTGTTTTTTAATACCTTCTTTCTTTGAACAGAAACATAAACCAAACTAAGAGAAAACTGCCAAAAACATCCCTCAGAAACCTGTTTGACTAGAACTCAATCTACGATCACATCACACTGTTCGGAATGTCCTAGTTTCCAATGACATGCTGACTTCTGGTTTGATAAGAACACCAGTGTAGGGGTGGATGGATGTGTAAGGTTGACTAGTGTAGCTTGTATGCCTACCTACCCCAGTTGCAACAGATGGTATTCCACCAGAAGCAGGTGCCATGAATTCTATCTTATCCTAAAGAATATCTTTTCTGGCTAAATTCCCAAGTAATTCAAATGGAACAGACATAGGCATAGCTATTCATCAGGTGCATGATTTTATTTTTTAATTTTTAATTTTTTTTTTAATGGGGGAATGGGGTTAAGTGACTTGCCCAGGGTCACACGGCTAGTAAGTGTCAAGTGTCTGAGGCCGGATTTGAACTCAGGAACTCCTGACTCCAGGGCCAGTGCTTTATCCACTGTGCCACCTAGCCGCCCCAGGTGCATGATTTTATGATCCCATGGGGCATTCAAAGCTTGGTCTACACAGGTACCATCCCCAAAGACCAATAATGCCCCTGGGAAAACTGAGACTTGTTATTCTTCAAAAGGTAGGCCAGTTGGGGCAGCTAGGTGGCGCAGTGGATAAAGCACCGGCCCTGGAGTCAGGAGTACCTGAGTTCAAATCCGGCCTCAGACGCTTAACACTTACTAGCTGTGTGACCCTGGGCAAGTCACTTAACCCCAATTGCCTCACTAAAAAAAAAAAAAAAAAAAGGTAGGCCAGTCACTGTGAGAATTTCTTTTGCTGACTATCCATATGTGTTACAAAGATTTTGTTTTTTCAAACTGGGGGCATGTATAAAAGAAGGACTAGAATAGAGGAGGCAAGATGGGAGGGGGAGAGAAAAGAACAGGGAGGAGAGAGACAAGAGGCAAAGAGGGAAGAGGGTCCGCAGAGGGAAGGCCTCAAAGAATCACATACAGGTCAGCTTGTAAAGTTACATGTTGAATTTATCATTCAAATAGAGATTTATCATGCACATAGAGATTTGCAGTTTCACATATAATCCACTTTTTCTATTCTACTATGTAAAGGGAAATGCCCATCTCATTTGGTACTTGTTATGTTCAGAACATTAAAAATTAACTTAAAAAAAAGAAAAAATAGTGGAAAGTTTCCAGTGATATGATAGTCTCTGCTGTCTAAGAACATTAAAGGGGGAAAAAAAGTGGTTTACAATATACAGCTGAAGGGGGAAAAAATTTCATAAACAGATTTTAAAGGTTCTTGCCTAATTAAGATAGTGGGCCACAGACTGTCATAAGAACATAATGTAATTTTCACAGCATGCTTTTTATATGGGCCAGATTCCCTTATATGCTACTCTGAAGAATCTGCCAAAATCAATGTACAATATGTGATGATTAAATGCTTACCAAGCAACTAGCCTGGTCCAACTGGGTTTCTGTTTCAAAGGATAATAGTTTAAGTCCCTGTCCCTGCCCTCAAAGAGATTTCACTCTAGCTGGGAAGACACTCATGAAAATTTGATGAATAAGTATGACTTTTTGGAGAAATGCAGGAAGTGTGTCAGTACCCTCAGGGTGCAAAAAAAAAAAACCAAGGAAAGCTAGAAATGGCAGATTTATGGCAAAATGTTGAGAAAAGAGCACAGGAGAGCATAACATAAATGTTCTAAGCAGTGATGCCAAATAAAAACAGAAAGAAGATCCCTGCAGGCCAGCATATTGACTTGGAAAGCCACAAATTAACATTATCTATTCTGTATTTTTATTTATTTTGTTAAACATTCCCAATTACAATTTAATCTGGTCCAGTCCATTCCCAGCTGTTCAACACCTCTCCTATAGAGATTTAAGTACTCCAGAGTTCAGTATTTGACAAAAACTGCTGGGAAAACTGGAAGATAGTATGGTGGAAACTAGGCATAGACCAATATCTTATACCATATACCAAAATAAGGTCAAAATGGGTACACGATTTAGACATGAAGAGTGATAACATAGGTAAATTAGGGGAGGAAGAAATAATTTACTTCTTAGATCTATGGAGAGAAGAATTTATGACCAAACAAGAGATAGAGAATATTATGAAACACAAAATGGATGACAAGCGCTCCGAGAATTCAAATTCTTTAAGCAATCCATTTATTGTCTAGTACAGCTAGGTGGGGTAGGAAGCGATAGAGTGCTGGACCTGGAGTGAGGAAGACCTGTGTTCAAATCCAGATTCACCAACTAGGTGACCCTGGAGAAATTATCTAATCGCTATCTGCCTCAGTTTCCTCAACTGTAAAATGGGTCTAAGAGCACCTACATCCCAGGGCTGTTGGGAGGACCAAACGAGATAATATTTTGTAAAGTGCTTAGCGCAGTGCCTGAGAAACATGGTAGACACTTAATAAAAAAACACACCTAGTGCTGAACAATCTCTCTGCCATGCTAAGATTTCCACACTAAGGCTTTTTGTTGTTATTGTTATAATAGGATTAGACCTTTATGCCTAATGTCATCTATAACTACTTAACAGAGACTGATTTTAAACATTTGGAATCTAATATCCTTCCTACCTTTCACTCCCAAAATATAGATTGAGGCAGATTGGGGATGGTTTTCAATGAGTCCGCTATAATTTTTTTTAATCTAATGAGATCATGTATGTAAGTCTTTGGCGTCAGTTATTGCTATTACAACTATACTTATTACAAGGACAGTTGGTTTTACAAAATGGTGTCTTTCTCTTTCTCTCTCTCTCTCTCTCTCTCTCTTTTTTTTTTTTGCGGGGCCATGAGGGTTAAGTGACTTGCCCAGGGTCACACAGCTAGTAAGTGTCAAGTGTCTGAACCCAGGTACTCCTGAATCCAGGGCCAGTGCTTTTATCCACTGTGCCACCTAGCTGCCCCCTCTTTCTCTTTTTTTAAGCTTCATCCTGATACCCCTTTTCCTTAGAAGAAGCTCCATCTCCAAAGTGAAACAACTCTCTGCCTGATGAGTCTCTCCACCCCATCCCAGGACAAGGGGCCTCTCTGACACAACCCTCTGGAGAAGAATTATCTAATGTGTACAGCATTCTGGCCTACTTCTAAGTGACACAGAAAGAACCCGGTAACAAATGCCTCTCAGAGTTAGGGTGCCTTCAAGAAGCTATTAAAAGCTTAAGCTGTCATGGAGGCAAAAATAATTAAAAATGAAGCACATTTAGGGGTAAAGGAAAAAAATGTTAAGACCTAGAGGAAAACCAAGCTCAACTGACCAAAAACTCAGAGCTGTAGAAAGCCCAGACTCCAAAAGTAGGTTAAAAGGACCCATCCTTGACATAAAGAGGTGCCCCAGAAATGAATAATGAGAAAGATGGCACATAAAGCAAGAAATAAGAGACTCAAATTAATCCTTTTTTTAAAACTCCTGCAAAAATCCCATGAGTTATAATGTTTTGAGAGGCATTGAATGGTTAAGAGAGCTGCTCTTGGAGTTAGCAAGACCTGGGTTCAAGGTCTGCCTCTGAAACATACCAGCTTTGTGACCCAAGGCAAGTCACGTCACTTCTCAGTGCCCAGGACGGCTTCAGATCTACCTGGGGAGAGAAAAAGACAACTGTGCTCACCTAGGAGTTTCTTCTACCAATGAGATCACAGACCCAGTTGGAATTTCTGCTCAGTAACTTAACTTGCAAAAACATAGTTGCTTAAGCAGCACCAAATGAACAGTCCCAAATCAAAAGCTTATCTCTCCCACCCCCCCCCACCACCTTTAACACAGGGTCAAAGCTAACAGAAGTCAAAGGCATTAGTGGACCAATGAATAGAAAGGCATAGTAAAGGTAGCAGGAAGACAAAAGTTCAAAACCTATCTGAATAACTGCTGTGTAACCCTAGGCAAGTCACTGAACATAACTCAGCCTCAGTTTCCTCATGGGTAAAATGAAGATGACAATAGCACCTATTTAAAGGGTTACAAGAATAAAAATAATATAATTGCTTTGCAAAACTTAAATCACTACATAATTTCAGAAAACAAAATAAAATAAAGCAATATTCAAACAAATAGATCTATATGGCCTGTCCAGAAAGTATTATGGTCTCCAATTCTTGCACTGTTTAAATTCACATTAACTCTGCCTTGGGATACACAAGAACTTTGTGACATCCCCTGGGAGAAGTACAGATTATCCCAAAGACATTGAAGTGACTGGCCAACTGAGTCCAGCTAGAGATAATAGCTACAAAGGGTACTCGGAAAAAGGACAATGCAAATATTGCAGTGGATCTGGAATCCTATTCATTTTGAAATTCCTTCCATTGATGCAGAACATTCTCCATCCATGAACACAACCCATGACCCATTAAACTTTTTTGTCCACGTCCTTCCTTCCATTAAGTTCCCCACAAGAGGTCCGGCCAACATGCTCCATGCCTTCCTCTCTTTCTCATGACTTTAAAGGCAACAACAGTAGAGTAACTGTAAGCTATGCATCTCTCTTCCCTCATGCTCCCCACAATGACCAGGCTCTTTTCTCTTCCCATCATACAAGTTTCTTTGACGATATCTTTTACCCTTTCTTCAGTTCCTCACTGGCGTATAGCCGCCATGTGCTATGAACCTCTGTCTTCTGGGTGATACCAGTTTGATCTCAATGCCACGGAACAATACCATAGGAATGTTAGTGTCAGCCCACGAAAATAAAAGGTAAAACCCGAACACAAGATGCATGGCCACAGTGGCAAAGCTCAACAGACAGCAACTCCAAGCAACGTTTCAAACTCAGGTAGCTGCAAATTCTAGTGTTTATCAGAACAAAGACGATGGCTCCGTTGGAACAGAGGGGGCATGAGACGCATTCCTGCCAGTCATGAAAACAGGACGGAATATTAAAGTTTCACTGAAGACTAGTTCACACTCAGATAATTTCTGGGTGACATGACGTTTTAACAACAACGAACCATGAACAGGACAACTTTATTCTGCTTATTCAAGTCAAAGCGGGGGAGGAAAGGAGGGAAGCATGGAGAATGGACACTAGAGACCAGAAAAGTAAATCCACAATAGGAGAAAACAGATGAAACACTTGTATATAGCACAACTTTCCATAATAACTCCTACTCTCCAATCTGCTGCAATGAAAAAGCCCAAAACAAAAAGGAATGTCACTGACTGCTAGAGTTGGGTGGGAAACTGGGATATTGCTGGGACTTGAACTTGTGAAGACCTGAGTTTGAATCCTACCTTAGACACTGGACAAGTTACTTCCTCTCTGTGCCTCAGTTTTCCTCATCTATAAAATGCGAATAATATAGCACCTATCTCACAGGGTAGTTATGACCATAAAGTAACCTAAGTTATTTGCTTTGCAAACATTAAAGAACACAATATAAATGCTAGCTATTCTTTCTGATTTTCTCTCTGAATCCCTGAGCTCCTAGTGATGTGGGATGGAATTTGGGGTCAAATTGATTATCCCAAAAGAATTACAAGACTCAGTGACTCAGTTTCCCAAATTTTATTGCAATACTGTGGATGACCACAGGGAGAGAACCAGAATATTGGAAAAGTATCTCTTGAATAGTGAAAGAAAAGACAGTTATATTCATAGTATAGATAAATTGATTATCAGTGTCATGGTGTTTCAGGTGAGGGCTTATCCTAATTTGGAGTTCCTGGGGCCCTAAGCCAACCCCTGAGGCAGGTACCTTTTTCAGTGGAGGTATGTTTTGGGGGTTTACACGTCATAAGGTGAATCTGGGGACAAATTTGGCCTTTTCTGTGCATTTCTCTTTCTGTTTCCCATGACTAGTTTCAAAATATCTCCATTTTTCATTAGAATTCCTATACCCTTGTCATTTAGTCTAAGGTCATCATGGCCTCTCTCCCTCTGTTCCCGTTATGGACACTGATTTCTGTGGGTACAAGAACCTAGTATAAGTTATCCATTAACTGGGGTCTGACTCCCTTTTAGAGCTAATATCTGAATTAGAGCTTGGGTCTTGGGTTTTTCTATTAACCCTTTTTTCACCTCCTACATCACTAGCATAGAGCCTTGCACACAGTAGGTGCCTTAAAAAAGCTTGCTGGGGGCAGCTAGGTGGCATAGTGGATAGAGCACCGGCCCTGGAGTCAGGAGGACCTGAGTTCAAATCTGGCCTCAGACACTTAACACTTACTAGCTGTGTGACCCTGGGCAAGTCACTTAACCCCAATTGCCCCCACACACACACACACACACACAAAGGCTTGCTGGATTGGTAATGTTATAATTTAAAACTAAAGCAGACAAATATTTTGGTTGTCATTTTTTATTCATTTCAGCCTGTCCATGACCTCATTTGGGGTTTTCTTGGCAAAGAAACTGGAGAGATTTGCCATTTCCTTCCCCAGCTCATTTTACAGAAGAGGAAACTGAAGCAAACAGGGTTAAGGGACTTGCCTAGGGTCACCCAGCTAGTGTCTGAGACTAGATCTAAACTCAGGAAGATGAGCCACATAGCTACCCAATGCATACAAAAGCAAAATCAAACAAAACCACAACCCACCTTCTGCAATTCCATGGCAAACAATTTTTCCGACTTCGTCAGCTGCTCTGAGAGCACCTTATCATTGATCCCTTCCCTCTCCCTGGCCGGGACCCCGGGAGTCATCATTATAAAAACGGGTGGGGGGAAACAAATCAGATTAAGAAGTAAAATGTTTGTTCCCCGGTAGAAGGAACTTTCAGACAAAGAGAAAACTCTGCTGGCCTTGCAATCGGATGCTCAGCCCTGGCAGGGGGGAGGGGAGGTGGGCTGGAGGAGGAGGTTTTGTTGGGATCCTAGCATATTCAGGGCTGGCATTCCTTTGCAATCAGCCAGAAGATTTATGTCACAAGAGCTTCATTCAAGCTACGCCCAAGAGAAGGCCTTTATTGTGTACTGGGCGCAAGAACACAAGAGATCTGGTAACAAAGAAAAATGGCTCGCTCCCCGGGGCCACAGGCTCAGCCAGGCTGGCCTGAACAACTCTGCTGTCAGGGCTCTGCCTGCCAGCCGAGCCTTTTCTGGTAGAGAGGGGGCCTTGAGTGGCTTTGAAAAGGGGGACACGGCGCACTGGGCACCCGGGCACAAAGCGAGGATGGATGGCTAGAGAAAGAGAGCGACCGAGGGCACGCTTTTGGCCCCCTGCCCAAGCACTGCAGCTGAGCCCCGGAGCCCCGGCCGGGCACTCCATAGCCAAGATGCCAGCTGCTGTTTGCCAGCCCGTTCCAAAGACCCAAAGGGAAGCAGAAGATGAAAGATGGGGTGGGGGTGCAGAGACGGGGAAGGCCTCATAAGCTGATTTCCTTGGGGGGCGGGGAATGCGGTGGGGAGGGGGGGAGCGTTCACACTGTGGGGAAAGGAGTCCAACAAAAACCAGGCTGAAGAAGGCAGATGGCAGGCAGGTGGTGGTTATTTCTCGCCTCCCCCCTCCCCCTGCCCAGCTGGTAAATAGGGTCATGAGAAACTTTTGTCAACTGTCTCCACCAAGGAGTTTGGTTCCCTGGTGGGGAGATGGGGGTGGGGAGGGGGCAGCGCAAGGGAAGGATGCTAAAAAAGCCTAGCACCCTCAGGGGAAGGAGCCCACCAAGCAAGCCGTTCAACTAGCAGAAAAAGAAAACAGAAAACCTCCAGATTTCACCAATTTGAGGCTTCTTTTGCTGCAAGGCATAAGGCACACTGGCATTTATTTTAAGAATCATTTCAATCACATCTGGCGGGAAAACAGAATACAATGACTTGGTATTCAATATTAGCCTTTTTTTTCTTTTGCTCTAAATTTAATTTTAAATGCCCAGAACAAAAAAAGAGAAAACAAAAGAGTTAAGAATGGGAAATACCCCCACCCTACTACCACTAAAAAAGGCCATTTTGTTTCTTGTTAAATTTAATGTATGGTTTTGTTTTGTTTTATTTTTTAAAAAAGAGGCAAACTGTACCTAGTCAAGCTTTGTAATAATCCTCTTTGTTCTTTGTATATTGAAATGTCCTTGTTCTTGATGAATGCGCTTATGATAAGGAATTATGTTTTCAAGGGGAAGGAATGCCACCTTGAAAGTTCATGATCCAAGCTAATTAATTAGCTGAACTAAGAAGGTAAGAAGGGGCCTATGGAAACTCCCACAGTTCTTAGAACAAGGACTTAAGTTTTTCCAAACAGCTACAAAGGTCCACCCAGTAGAACAGCCCTCAAAATTGCTCAGCCTCCCCAGAGTAAAGGTGTCTCATCCAAATCAATAACACCCACGGTGGCCCAGGGCCCTCCTCCATCCAGCTGGGCAGGCCACCACAGGTCAAATCCCTTGATAAACACAACAATAAAAATCTCTGCATAACAGAAGTTCCCAAGTCCTAGCCCCAGATTCCCCAGAGGATACAGTATACAGTTAAATTCCAGGACAACCAGAGACTCCAGAACATCAGGCCTCAACAGGTGGTTAGACTCTTTTCTTAAGTGACTTGGTAAGCAAATGCAGGGTCAGGGGTGCTAAAAATGTGAATCAAGTCTGGGCGAAGAACAGGTTAATAGGTTAATAAGTACTTCCTGAATCAAGCAACTGCTAGCCTATTTTCTCTGACCAATGAGATTCCTCTGTGAGAATAATAGATTACCTACCAAACAGGAATATTGTAAAAGATTGAAGTCCTGCTTTGGAACAAGTTAAACTGCAAATGCATAACAGTCTCTATAAATGAGGGATTTTTGGGTCCAGACTTGTGGTTTCTTACGTGTGGGGAACACCCGGGTATGACAAGATTGCTCCACAGACACACATCAGCAGCTGCGTGTAATTGATAGTCTGAGTAATCTGGAAAACTGGGAGTTCAAGTGAGCACTGCCCATGGCTATCAACATACTAATATATCCCTGGCAGCATGTGTGACCCCATGTCCTTCCTGACTCTGCAGCCAGGCCTTTATCACGGCAATCGCAGATTCAGACTCAGAAAACACTGCTGGGGCAGCTAGGTGGCGCAGTGGATAGAGCACTGGCCCTGGAGTCAGGAGTACCTGAGTTCAAATCCGGCCTCAGACACTTGACACTTACTAGCTGTGTGACCCTGGGCGAGTCACTTAACCCCAATTGCCTCACTAAAAAAAAAAAAAAAGAAAGAAAACACTGTTGACTCATTTTACAGAAGATGAAACTGAGTCCCTGAACATGTCCAAGCTGGCAGAGCTGAGATTGAAACCAAAGGTGACTAACTCCACATCTGCTGCCCTTTACCCCACACCACCATCCTAATGCCAGGCGACTTCTCATACAAATGCTTCACACCATGCATTATCTCATGTTATCCTCAAAACCATGCTGTCCAGTATATAAGTCAAACATTATCATTCCCATTTTATAGATTAGACCATTGACGCTCAGAGATTAACTGACTTTCCCAAAGTAACACCAGTGCATGAGGAAGCCAGGATCCAAATCGGCCTCAAAAGACACTAGTGTCATTCTTCCAATCACCCCAGCTTGAAACTAGGACTGCCCTTAGAAAATCCTTCTAGTCCAACCTCCTTCATTTTATATCTAGCTCAGAAGAGAATTTAACCTGCCTAAGTGTCCCAATGTCAACCAGAGAGAGTAGACTAAAATTAAGGGCTTTTCCTTCAAGCAAATCTGCTTTTTGAAATCTTTATGCATAAGGGAGTAACACAACATGTGGATCAATTGGCTCAATGAGCACATATTCTATTCCAAGGGCTGGGGATAAAAAGGTGACATCTAGACAGCCCCTTCCCTCAGAGTTGGGACGATTCCCTTACAAGTTTGCAACTGGCTTCATAAGGAAGCCTAGATGATAGGCCTACTCAAACTACATCACTCTGATGGCCTTAAGCAGCTCTGGAAGTAGGAGGACAGTCCATGCCTGAAAATCCCCTCACACACATACTGACCCCTAATCCTGAAGAATGCCCAAGATTGGCCAACTGCATCCTCCACACCACCTGAATGCTCAATGGAGACATTCCACATCCTGTGCCTGATTTGCCATCTTCACCAAAGGCCAGGAACATCAAGAACACTGGGTACCCAAGGGCCAGAGGCTTCAGGCACTGGAGGAATGTCCCAACTCAGTTCTTCCATGAAGGTCTGTTATCTGCACCTTGGCCTGTTCCTGTGTAGTCATGCAGAGATCTTCAACTCAAGGCTATGTGTTACACACATGGATAGCCTGCTCTCCTTCACACCCTTTTTTTTTTTTTACAACCAAGGAAAGAAAATTCAATAAACATTTATTGAGAATTTAAGGGGCCAAACTCTTATTTGTATGACTCATCACAGTATGGAAGTAAACCTGGGTTCTCAAAAACCAATAATATGATAGCTGTATTAACAGCTAGCATTTCTATAGCATTTTAAGGTTTGCATTTGATCCGCACAACAACCCTATGAGGGAGGTGCTATGTTCATCCCCATCTTACAGATGACCAAACAGATTCTGGGAGAGGTTAAGTGATTTGTCCTCAAATACACAGCTCTGTCTAAGTCCAGAAGCTTACCTATTTATTACTTGTAATGGAAAAAGGACTATAAAATTCTGCAGCCCAAGGAAGGAATTAACACATTCTCATGGGATCAAGATTCAAAGGTGCCCTAACCTCTAGGATCATCAGTTTCTTTCCCTATAAAATGGGAATAAAACTCACACTACTTCACTTCTGGAACTATTGTGAAAAAAAAAAAAGTACTTTATGAACCCTAAAGTCTTCTATAAACTTGGAAAGGCTCCAAGTGGTAGCCCAGAAACCAACTTCTCACCTATTGTCTAAGGGCCAACATAACTAGATGCAGAGAGAGCCTTAGAACTACAAGGCTGCCCATAAGGTAATGATTCTTTCTTAATTTTTAAAATTACATTAATTTTTTAAAAAATGTTTAACTGATAAAATATAGAGGGGTCAGCCTACCAACAAAATTTGGGCTCTTTCAAAATGTCCAAATACATGTTTGTGACACTGAAAGACCAAGAGAGAGTGAAATAAGTCAAGGTTTCACCCTCACAGAGCTTACAATCTTTCACTCTGGGGACTTCTCAAACAAGGAAGCAGAGACAAGGAACAGAATGAACACCTGAGCATCCCGCTCACCATGGTAGAGGGCAGTCAATTCATTTCCCATTTCCACCTGACCCCTCCTCCCCCCAAGTTGCCCAGCCCAGACTCCAAGTCACCCCCATCGGGACTTCACAGGCACAGGCAGGAAGCAGCACATTTCCACCTATGTGCAATGTGCAGAGGAAGGGGGCAGGCCCAACCCTTCATCTTTTCTGCAGACAGGCTCCACTTTGAAAGAAAGAGCCAGAAGGCCTTCATTTTGTTTCCGGCTTCTGCTCCAAAAGGAAGCTGCCTGTTTAGAAGTAGAGATCCCATCTATTATTTAGAGTCGTTGCCTTTCAAACAGGCTTTTAAAACCATGAACAAATAATAACGCATTCATACCCCAGAAAGCGGACAGAGCCTTCTAAAGGAGTATGAAATGGAGTATGTGAACAGGCAGGAGGTTGGCCAACTGCAGTGGAAACCACAGGATGTTAGCATCTGTGCTGTGTATTACCAAGAGACAGACACTATGTGTGGAGGAAGGCTCTACAGAGCAAGGATTTGGAAGTCAGAAACCCAGGGTTCAAATCCTGCCTGCCACACTAGCTGGCAAATCATTTACCCTCCCTGCACCTCAATTTTCCCATCTGTAAAATAGGAATAATTCAATTCAACTAGCATTTATGTGAGGCACAGGAAATACACCCCAAGAAAAATAGAATGAATGGGCCAAGGGAAAAACAATAGCATGCCAACAGGTAAGATACATGTAAGACAGATAGTAAATAGCACCTGCCTCGGGGGGGGGGGGTTATTGTGAGCCCCAGATCAAGAGAGATGGACAGATAGATAGACAGACAGACAGACAGATGATAGATAGATAGATAGATGAGAGATAGATGGTAGACAGATAGATGATAGATATACACACATATACAAACATATATTAGACATATACACACACAATTCTGTAAACCTTGAAACATCTTTATGAATGCAAGCGATGATGATGATGAGATTCTTTTTCAGGTTAGGTTGGACAGGATGGCCACTTTAGTCCCTTCTAACTGAGATTCTGTAAATACTCCCCTGGGATGAATTCATACAGCCTTAGGAAAGTCGGTGGGCAAAAATTTTTTGCACAGGGCAATGAAGGTTAAGTGACTTACCCAAGGTCACACAGCTGGTAAGTGTCAAGTGTCTGAGGCTGGGTTTGAACTCAGGTCCTCCTGAATCCAGGGCTGGTGCTTTCTCCACTGCACCACCTAGCTGCCCCCAAAAGGAGCATTTATTAAGGGCCTACCATGGCTAAATGCAGGGAAAAGATAGTCTCTGCCCTCAGGGAGCTCACAATCCAATGGGGAGCCAATAGGAAAACAACTATGTACAAATCAAACACACACAGAATAAATTGGAGATAATCTCAGACAAAAAGCACTAAGAAAGGCTTTTTGAAGGTGGTAGTTTAGCTGATACTTAATGACAGCCAGAGAAGGCAGGCGGCAGATATAAGGGAGGGAAAGAGATCCAGGCACAGGGTTCAGCCGGTAAAAATGCAAACAAGTTTTTTCTCCTTCAGTCAATTAGGAGCCTACTATGTGCTGGGCAAACTTGCCCTTCAAACAAGTTTCTCAAAGTCTCTTCTTGATTGTCCTAAACATGAAATGCAACATACCATTTGAGGACTTGTCAGGTACTGAAAAAGATCTTGAGAAATCATCCAGTTCAACCCTTTATTTTTGTTTGTTTGTTTTTGTTTTTTGTGGGGCAATGGGGGTTAAGTGACTTGCCCAGGGTCACACAGCTAGTAAGTGTCAAGTGTCTGAGGTTGGATTTGAACTCAGGTACTCCTAAATCCAGAGCCAGTGCTTTATCCACTGTGCCATCTCGCTGCCCCCTCAACCCTTTATTTTTACAGAAAGAAATTGATGCCCTAGGGAAGTTAAGAGACTTGCCCAAGGTCACACAGAAGAGGAGCCCAGATATGAACTGAAGTCCTCTGATTCTAAATCTATGTGCTCTTTACACTAGCATGTGCCTTCTAAAGCCTTTAATTCAATTAAACAATAGCCAAACAAGCTTGATCCCACTGCGTCTGCCTATAGGAAAGGGTGGTAAAAACAGACCTGTTCTTGTGTGAACTCTCAGAGCTTGCTTCTGAACATTCTCATCTGAGCCCATACTCATCTACATCCTCCACCCACTGTCCCCATCCACCATCATAGATGTCCTCTCCCTTCCTCAAACCCAAACTCCACTCATCCTTCATGGTCCCAACTCAAATCCTACCTTCTCCAAAAAGTTTCTCCCTTCACCACTCTAACTCACATTAAGCTCTCCTTTGATCTCTTAATGGGCAGGGACTATCTTTTGCTTCTTTTTGTATCCCCAGAACTTAGGGAAGTGCCCGGCACATAGTAGGTGATTAATAAATATTTATTGATTAAATAACTGCATAATTCACTTGGGGACTTAATCTATGCTGCCTTGCCTTATTTGCTCTTTTTCTAGTCCAAGCCCTAGCTCTCCAACTGCAAAATGCTTTTGGGCTGAGGACATGTTATATTTATATCCTCCATGGTGCCTGGTATAAGATATAAGCATGGCAGAGGTTAAACGAATAGTTTGGAGGCTAAACTGAACTGAAGAAAAATATCAACAACAACAAAAACAAACCTAATATATCTAAGCCTTGTTGCTTCAGCAAGGAAGCTCAACCAATCCCATGGGAAAGATAACTTCAAGCCATCTTCATCACGCTCCCACCTCCCAACCCCAAATTAAAGCCCCATGTTTCTTTTCTAGTGAAGGACCAACTACCTAGAAAGAACATGAACCACATGGAGTAAACCACCATCTTTAATCCTCAACAAGATGTGGAGAGATTAGGTCTCTTTCCAGGCTATCATTCACCTAAAAGGCACACTTTAACATGAGGAGTACATTATTACTTAGAATTGTCCTCATTTCCCTAGGCAAATAAACAGTGAGCAAAGGAGAATAAGGGCTGCTAGGTGGTGCAGAGGATGGAGTGCCAGGCTTGGAGCCAGGAAGATTCAACTCCCTGAGGTCAAATCTGGTCTCAGACACTTACTAGCTGTGTGAGCCTGGGCAAGGCACTTCACCTTGTTTGCCTCAGTTTCCTCATCTGTAAAATGAAGTGGAGAAGGAAATGGCAAACCACTCCAGTATCTTTGCCAAGAAAACCTTAAATAGGGTCACAAAGATTTGGACACTATTTGAACAACACAAGAACAAAAGGAGAATAATTCAACACACATATGGACCTCCCAGATTTGGCCTCATCTTCAAGATACATCAAGCCCCACATCTTCAAGGTAACAGAAGTTTTGCAAATAAGGTAGAAGAATAAATATTGTTTCACGGTAAAAACAAAACAAAACAAAAAAACTGGCTGTTCAATCTACTTAATTTAAGATTTTAAGCTCTGATGGAAACATACCACAGAGAAAATGCTTAAGAAAGAGAGGTGCAGGGGCGGCTAGGTGGCACAGTGGATAGAGCACCGGCCCTGGATTCACGAGTACCTGAGTTGGGATCCGGCCTCAGACACTTAACACTTACTAGCTGTGTGACCCTGGGCAAGTTATTTAACCCCAATTGCCTCACTAAAAAAAAAAAAAAGAAAGAAAGAGAGAGGTGCAGATTTCCAGCATTGATCAAATAACCTCTGTTTATATATAACTTTTTCATAGCCATCAATTCGGGCTTAAAGTTACAATATTATTACCCACCCATCTCACTTCAGGAGCTAAGGAAAGCTATTGCATCACCCATTTGGACTGGCCCACCTCCAGGTACAATTTGAGGACTGCTCCTACAAAACTCCAACTCCCAGCTCCCCTGTGGCCAGCCACCACTAGCCCACACATCGTATCTTGCAGGAAATGTGCTAGCCACAAAATGCAATTATTAAATGTGATTATATATTTATTTCTTGCTAAAGTGAATTATATATTTCTATGACTATCTTCCAACTACCATACCATCTACTTTAATACTAGGCACTCAGAAGTTGGAGTATGCTTTCAAAACTTTTTTTTTTTAAACAAGGTACAAATCCCAAATCCAATTTCTTGTATTTCCTTTTGTCTCTGAAAAAAAAGAAACAAAGAAAGAAAGAAAGCAAGCAATTCATTGTGTAGAACAGAATGGAGCTTCAAATGCAAACTCTGTTTCAGGTTATCTATGTTATTTCCCTTTTGTATGTGAAGATGACATAGCTGGCTGGTTTACTTCCTGAGCTAGGCTGCTCGAAAGTAGCAGAGCTTCTCCCTGCCCTTACCCCACCCCCAAACCCCTCATCCTGCCTGAAGCAACTACAGTGGGCACAACTCCTGGGTTCTCATCAGGAGGATTTCAAGCCAGGAACACCAGGATTTGAATACCACCATACACCACTTGTGTGACAAGGCACAAGGCTCCTCCTCTTCTTCTGAGCCTTAGTTTCCTTACCTGTAAAATGGGAATAACAGCCTACAGTGTCTACTTTCAGAGATAATGTACACTAAGTGCTTTGCTAACTTTGAAGGGATACATAAATGTCAGTTATTATGGACTAAAATAACTCTAAGTGGCTGAAGGTATTACAGATAATGGAATTTCCTGAAGGCAATACATATCCACGAGAAACAGGTTAATAGATGTAGGAACCTGAAAAATATCTGGGATGATGAGAGGCACTGAGAATATCAATATTGTATGGAAGAAATATAGCCTCATTTCCCTTTACAAGAACCATTCTGATAATCACGGATGAGCTCGATACAAGGATAAGTCAATATTCAAAAGATCCTTGATTTCATCAGACATTCCTTCAAAACAAGAACAAAACCTCCCCCAAACCCCCCACTAAAGAGACTAAAGTCTCTTTAAAACTGTATCAAGGGGCAGCTAGGTGGCACAGTGGATAGAGCATCAGCCCTGGAGTCAGGAGGACCTGAGTTCAAATCCGACCTGGGACACTTGACAACTTACTAGCTGAGTGACCCTGGGCAAGTCACTTAACCCCAATTGCCTCACCAAAAAATAAAACAAACAAATAAAACCTGTATGAAGAAAAAAGTGAAATTCTTAACTAGGACAATCATAAAAAGGAAGTATTTATATAGCACTTTAAGGTTTACAAAGTGCTTTATATCTATTATCTCAGCAACCACTGGAGAGAGGTGCCAGTACTATTCCCCATTTTATTATAGATGAGGAAACTGAGGCTGAAAAAAGTGACTTGCCCAGGGTCACAAGGCAAAGAAGTGTCAGAGTCAGGATCTGAATCTGTATTCAAAGCCTTTCTAGCTTGTTAGGGCCTGCCACTGCTTGTACTAGCACAACCTTCGATGCCATAGGGTGGCTTCAGAGTAGGATAGCATGGTACAATGAAGAGAGCCAGAGCTCTGAATTTGGAGTCAAAATCCAGGATTTGGGATGAAAATCCTGGCCCTATGTACCCTGGGGCAAATTCCTTCAATTCAATGGGCCTCCAATTTCCTCCTAAGTGAAATGAAGGTATTAGACCTATAATGCCCCCTTCAGATTTAAAGCTACAAGCAAAGATTGGTCAACAAAAGGGTCCCTTAGATGGTGCATTATTTTCAGCATGGGGGGGTGGGGGCTTCCCTTCTGGAGGGAGTATCCTATGAAATCAAAGATATTTTGAGTATTCAAGTATCATTGTATTGAGCTCATCCTTGACTGTCAGAATGGTTCTTGTAAAGAGAAAACCAACCTATATAAAAACAATTAGAAAGCAATCTACAAGGATAAAGGATTTCAAAATAGTACACAATCAAGTGTTAAATTATAAGGTAGAGAAAAACATAGAGAATATTAGACATCTTGCCCTAGCAACAAAGGGCTATCTCTCTAAGGCATCATTTTGACAGATAAGGAAACTGTACTTTGGGGAGCTGAAGGGACGGCAGGAGGTCACAAGCTAGCCAGTGGCAGAGTTTGTACTTAGAACTTCTGCCTCCAAACCCAGGCCCCAGTCCATCGGACATACCTTCTATTATGTGACACGAATTCTGAGATGAGCAAGGTCACTACCGACTAGAATAGTCAGGGAAGATTTCATGAAAGACCAAAAACCTTGAGCTGGGCCCAGAATGATGTGGATGGAAAACCAAGCAAGCAATGGTACCACTAGTCTATCATATCAGGCTAGGGAGTGCCTAGACCCCGGAGGCTACTGTCAAAAAAAAACCACAGGCAGACAAGGATGGTATTGGCAAGAGAGGAGCAAAAAGAAGAACTCCCTGAAAGAATGTACTTGGGGCAGCTAGGTGGCACAGTGGATAATGCACCAGCCCAGGATTCAGGAAGACCTGAATTCAAATGTGACCTCAGACACTTGACACTTACTCTGTGACCTTGGGCAAGTCATTTAACCCTCATTGCCCCGCCCCCCCCCCCAAAAGAATGTATTTGCCTTGATGATTGAATGATTTAAGGGATGAAATCAAGTACAGGTCAAAGACAAACCGCGATGACAGAGAATAGTGGTGCCAATGATAGGTAACTGGATGGGATGAACATAGCTCTGCTGTGACAACAGGCTACCACTAGATTATAAACTCTTTGAGGGCAGGGACTGTCTTTTGACTCTTAGGGGCTTAATAAATGTTTAATGATTAATTAATATTTTACCATAAACGAAGAGTTTAATAGGCATTTGGGCAAATAATACCCAAACTCAAGTGAGAAGATAGGACTGATGATAATAAAGATTTGAATGTTATTTTTAAAAAAATAAAAAAATAGAGAGGACCAGAGGGTTAAGAACAGATCCTTGAGAGATGGGAAGAGTCCGTGAATGAAACAAAGAACATTCAGGTAAGAGAACAGTATGGTTCCCTTGAGGCAAAGGAACAACCTGGTTACCCATCATCCCTGTTCTTACAACTTGAAATCCAGCCAGACTGTTCTTTCTATCCCTCATCCACAGCACTCTGTCTCCTGTTTCATGACTTTGCACTGGCTGGATAGATACCTAGAATGCCCTCCCTCATCTCCATCTCCTAGGATCCCTCCTTTCCTAGAGAACTCAAATGCCAACTGCTACATGAAGTCTTTCCAGACTCCCTATAACCTAAAATTGCCTTATATTTATTTTATGTATATCCATCCATGTATATGTCATGCCCCCCGTTCCCCAATAGAACCCAAGTTCATTCAGGTGAGGAAATGTTTCATATTTTGGCTGTGCCTCCTCGAGACCTGGTATACAGGGACATGGATAGGACTCCATGGTGAGGGTAGACATTAAACAATAAGGTCTTAAGGAATGAGTGGGTAGCAAGGAAAGAGAGGCAGTCTAACTTGGGAAAAAAAAAAGTCTTTGGTTAGGGCAATTAGGAAGTCTCAGTTATCACTCAGGCTAAGCTAAGTCTCAGATCTCTTGTCTTCCACCATCCAATCTTTACTTTATTAGAAATTGATCCAGATGATACATTATTTCCTTCTCAGCTGCTCCAAAGGATGTCTTTTCCCCTTGGTTTTAGGGGAAGGACAGTTGGAAAGAGTGCAAGGTTTGGATTTGGTACACCTAAGTTCAAAATTCCATCCTTTCTTGCTGCCTATGTGACATCACCATGTAGCAGCTCTGGGTCTCAGCTACCTCAGCTGAAGATCAGGGAGTTAGAATAAATTACCTCTAAGGCCCCTTCCAGTTTTAGTTTTATGATCTAACCCAGTCCTCTCCAACCAGCTCAAGTACAAGCTCCAACCTGAAGCCTTCCCAAATGACTCCAGCCACACACCTGTCTTCTCTGTATTCCTATGGCCAAACACCTGTAATAGAATTTTAGCACAAGATGACCTCAAGTGCTTCCTAACTTGTTTCACACAATATTTATTCTTGTCTTCCTAATAACACTGGGCACTCCTCATTGGGATCTTGTATGTTTTCTCTCTCTCTTTTTTTTTTGGCATGTTCTTTTTATTCTCCAAAATTGCTGCTAGTCACCTCCTGACAAGAGAGATAGACCCCGAGTACAGATTGAGACAGATAGGTATTTCTGGACAAGACCAATGCAGGAATACATTTTGCTTTTATATATATATATATATGTGTGTTTATATGGGGTTTAGTTTTCCTTTCTTCTTCAATGGATGGGAGGGAAGAAAAAGAGAAAGCAAGGTGTATTTCCAATAATTGAAAAAAAATCACATTAAATAAATAATTCTGCTCGAAATCACCTCAGCATTTGGAAAAAAAAAAAACTCTAACCAAATTGAATACTAATCAAATTCAAAACAGTTTCAGAATGATTATTAGAAATGTATGCATCATCCAGATTCTGGCAACAAAAGACAACCACAAAACCAAAACTGCACTCTCCCACTCATGTAGCTCACCCTCCAGTCATCAAGCTGGCCAGACAATTACTGTTGGTCCTATTATATTCATCTCTGAATCATGATGCTGTCGATAGCTGTGCCCTATCGGGCTCTACAAGAGCTAATCTCATAAGAAACCATATGGAGAGCTACTCTGGGATCATGGAGCTACCTGGTGCAACACCTTTTTTTTTTTTTTTTGGAGAGGGGGTAGGGAAGAGATTGCTGCACTCCTTCCACACTCCAACATCTCTCCCCAGTTCAATAAATTACAAGCTGGAAAGGGATTTCTCTGGCTCGATTTTCACTTATTCTCGAGTGCTAGCCTAATTTGTGTCACGGATTATGGAGCCAAAATGACACCACCCCCACATCCTACCCCACCCGATGTTGAGAAATAGAAACTTCAGAACCCCAAGAGGTGCTAGAGTGAGCTCTTTGCAAAGCTCCATAAAAATGACTATCAGTAACAACAAAACAAGAGTGGGCAGGCAGAGGCTAGTGGCCTAGGCTAGCCAAGAATCTTAATCACAACCACTTATTCGCTATGTAAATGTGAGAGACAGCCTAGGGTAGTAGATTAAGCATGCCATCAGGAGCCAAATCATGGGAGCTCAGTCCTATCTCGGCCACTGACAGCGGTGGGCATATCAACCTTATCTTCCTTTCCTGAAGTATCACCTCCTACCCTGTTTGACATTACTGTGGTGAGGGTCATTTTAGATTAAGGTGCATTAGAATGCTGTGAAAATACTCTCATTCATTGTTTGTCCTTGTCCTTCCTTCTCAAAGTAGATCTTGACATGGGGGGGGGGGTTGATGTCATGACTTGCAGGGAATTGGATTGCAAAATCAGCAGTCTCGCTCTCTGCTGGATCCAGTGGCAAGATATAGATCAGGACGACTAGAGATAGCCCTGGAGGCAGTGGGAGACCTTGACCTTTTTCATGGGGATACTAAGCCCTGGTACAAATGCAAGCTAGTAATATTATTTTTTTTTTTGAGGCAATTGGGGTTAAGTGACTTGCCCTGGGTCACACAGCTAGTAAGTGTCAAGTGTCTGAGGCCAGATTTGAACTCAGGTCCTCCTGAATCCAGGGCCAGTGCTCTATCCACTGCACCACCTCGCTGGCCCAGTAATATTATTTTATTAGCCAGTCTCCAAAGTATGGATTCTTCCATGTGAAAGGACTTCAAAGATCATCAAACAATCAGCCCAACTCTCCATTCTGCAGATGAGGAAATAAGGCACAGAGAGATAAGTAACTTGATTAAGGTCACACAGTTGGCTAGCAGCAGAACAGGTCACCATACACAATATACAATGCCAGGCATTGTACTCAGCACTTAGGATTTAAAAAAAAAAAAAGACAGTCCTGACCTTTGAGGAGTTTACAATTCTAATGAGGAAGGCAACACATAAAAGGATGCTGAAGTGGACAGGGACCAGGGACCCAGCATGGTGGAAATGAAAAATCCAGAAAGGCAAAAAGGAGTAAATGGGAGATGGTTGGCCTGGGGGCAACTTCCTTAAAATGGAGGTTAGGGAAGGAAATGGCCAGTTTAATCAGAGAAAGGGGCTACTGGGTGTAGGAATCTTGCAGCTGGAAAAAGACCCAGGTCCTGCAGTTTCAAATCCAAAGCAAATATTTCTAGGATTGTCAGAACTAGGCCAAAAAACCCTGGTCACCTGAAATCTAGTTCAGCGTTCTTTTCATTCTCTCTGGCTACCTCCCCCTTATCAGAGCCACCTGCAGGGGTATTGTGGGGCTCTACATAGATGAATCGGAGAGATCAGAGAAGATGAGAATCAAGGCTTACTGCACACCTGGCCTGGAACCAGAAATCAGGACAATGCCACTGTAGCAAGGCTGCTTTCTAGGGGGAAATGATTTTACCAGGTCATTGTGTTACTTGAGTAACCAAGGCACAATGGGACCCAGGCCAAAAGAAACCTGCCTTATGATGAATATTGCTCTTTGCTTCCAGGCTAATTCCAATTGACCTCATTCTTTCTGAGGCCTAACCCACCCCACCCGTTCACTTATCTCACTCTGTCTTCCTTAACAACGGATAAGGGCTAAAAGTATGTATGTACACAACCCAGTCAGGGGTGTCAAGAGGCTCACCAGCTTTGTGCAGGGCACTATAATGGGCACTGGTGAAGAGGAACTTTAGAGAAGACTCAGTCTCTGATCCCAAAGAATTTAGTCTAAGTAGGGCAATACATAAACTGATTAATTTTTTTTTAAATAAATAAGAAATGCATTCGGAGAGGGGCAATGCTACTGTGAGGTCAGCAAGGGATAAAAGAAGAAGAGATTGGGTTTTAAGGATCTTATAGAAATGCTCAAGGTGTAGAAGAGGAAGAAGAGGAGGAGAAAGAGGAGGATGAGGTAGAGATAGATAGCATTTCCTTAGCCCTGAAAAGTTTGCAAAGCCTTTTACATATATTATCTCCTTTGGTACTCACAACAATGCTCTAAGATAGGCACTATTATTATCCCCATTTTCTAGAAGAGGAGACTGAGGCAGAGAAAGGTTGTTGATTTGCCCAAGGTCACAACAAACTAGCAAGTGTCTGAGGCAGGATTCAAGTTCAGTTTGTCCTGACTCTAAGTCCAAGGCACTGGGGCCACCTATCTATAGTAATCCAGCTTGGCTGAGGCAGTGAATATATGATGGAAAGAGAAAAGTGGAAGACAATTTAAATAAGGTTCAAAAGGCACAGTGGCCTCAGATTGCAAAGGGACTTAAATACTAAGCAAAGACAGATAAACTGAATTCAATACGGGAAAGGGAACTGCTGAAGATTGTTGAACAAAGGCATAATAAGATGAGCTCTATATCTGAGTAAAATGATGATCACAACCATTAAAAGAGATTGGGAGGGGGCAGCTAGGTGGCGCAGTGGATAGAGCACTGGCCCTGGATTCAGGAGTTCCTGAGTTCAAATCCGGCCTCAGACACTTGACACTTACTAGCTGTGTGACCCTGGGCAAGTCACTTAACCCCCATTGCCCCACAAAAGAAAAAAGGAGAGATTGGAGGGGAGAGCTGAGGATTAGAAAAACCTGTTAGGAAGGTGGGAGGTCTTCAGGTGTTACACATTGCACATGTTTTTGGACTTTTCTAAACGTATCCATTGGTTGTGTGAACTTTCTTTTTCCTCTCCAAAAAAATCAACCACTATTTGTCATATGAGATGGCTCTAGAGGAGAGAGATGAGGACAGATGCATAGGGGAGTATGATGTCAGAAAGAGAAAACATCCATAAAAATTACTTTTTCAAAAACTTGTTAGAAAATGATTGCAATATTCTAGGAGATGAGTGATCAATGACTCTTGATTTCATGGGATTTGGAACAAGAAGGGGCCAATTAGTGTGCTAAGATAGAAAAGAACTGTCAGCTTTGGAATCGGAGGAACCTGAGTTCAAAGCCCTGGGGTCTGCCACTCACTACTTCTGTCACCTCAGAGACTCCTTTCCTCAGCTATAATGAGAGGTCCAGTCCAAGTGGCCTCTGAAGAGGCTGCTTCCGGTTTTAAATCTAAGATTCTACACTGTAGAATGTAGGCCCCTTGAGAGGGCCAGAAGGTCACATGAGGAATAAGCAGCAAGGAGGGAGGGGCAGTACATAGGTAGGAGGAGAACAGGGAGAGGGCAGATAGAAGAGAGCCCCGGGGTGGCAGAATCAACAGCAATTTACATCCCACTAAGGCCAAGACAGGAGAGTAGAAATCACCACCAAGATTTGGAGCATGGAAAACCGGGTGAACACCATGGCCACTGACACAAAGGGAAGCTGTTTGATAGGGTAAGATGAGCTCCATTCTTCACAGCTTGTGTGGGACAGACAGCCAAGCACACACACTGGAAAAGGAACACTGCAAGACCAAAGCATCTCTGAGGGCAGCTAGGGGGCGCAGTGGATAAAACACCAATTCTGGATTCAGGAGGACCTAAATTCAAATCTGGCCTCAGACACTTGACACTTACTAGCTGTGTGACCCTGGGCAAGTCACTTAACCCTCATTGCCCAGCCAAAAAAAAAAAAAAGATCAAAGCATCTCAGTGAGATGGGACAGGGACATTAGAGGTCATCTAGATACTCTAACAGGATCCACCAGATTCCAAAAAGTGGCCAGATCTTTGCCTTAAGACCTCTAGTGGGCTCCCCAAGGACGTGGTCCATCCCGCTTTGGGATGGTTGCATTTTTCAAGATTTTCATAGGCTGAACCCAAATCTGCCACTTCTATTCACTGATATTAGTTCTGCCTTCCAAGGTCAAGCAGAATAAATCTTACCTTTCTTCCATGGGACAGCCTTTCAAGACTTAAAGAAAGCTGTGATGTCCCTCGGGTCTTCTCTAACTCCAGGCAAACAAATAATAAGAAAAATGATAGCCAGAATTCATGTAGCACTTACTATATGGCAGGCCCTGTGCTAAGCACTTTTCAAATAGTAGATGCTTTTATCATCTTCATTTTACAATTGAGCAAATTGAGGCAGATATCTGTTTAGTGACTTATTTGCCCAGAGTCAACCAGTTAATAAGTGTCTGAAGTCCTATCTGAACTCAGATGTTCCTGACTCCAGGCCTAGTGTTCTACGCACTATCCAACAAACCCAAGTTCCTTCTCTTAACATTTAATAACTGTTGTGTCCTTGGACAAGTCATGTGACTTCTCTGTGCCTCCATTTCCTTATCTGGAAAATGGAAGTAATAACAGCATTTATTTGACAAGGCTCTTGTGAAAAAAAATCAAAGGAGATAATATTGCTATTGTTTTTAATCAATCCTTCTATGGCATGAAAACAAAGCCCATAACCATTAAGTTGTCCTCGGATGTCCTCTACCTTAGCAATGTTCTCTCTAAAATATGGTACCAAAAACTGAACATTATTCAAAACTTGGTTTGACCAGGGCAGAGTATCAAAGAACAATCATCACCTCCCTAGGCCAAGGCCTAAGCCTGAACTGAATTTGCCTTTTGGGTTCTCTTGTCACACTATTAACCTTTTTTTCAAAACAAAACAAAACACTGTTGACTCAATAAGCTTATACTCCACTAAAACACCCTATCTTTTACAAATGAACTGCAGCCGTCTATTCATGACTCCTCCATCTTGCTCTTGTGAAATTGATTCTTCAAGGGTAAGACTTGAGCATTTCTCCTATTAAATTTTTCTCTTACTCAAGTCAGCCCAACATTCTGAGACAGCTAAAGTGGTTTGGTAGATAGAGCCCTATGATCCTGGATGAGTCACTCAACCCTTCTCAACCCCCAGTTCCCTAATCAAGAAAATGGGGAGGGGTGGCTAGGTAGCGCAGTGGATAAAGCACCATCCCTGTATTCGGGAGGACCTGAGTTCAAATCCGGCCTCAGACACTTGACACTTACTAGCTGTGTGACCCTGGGCAAGTCACTTTACCCCCATTGCCCCAAAAAAACAAACAAGCAAAAAAAAAAAGAAAATGGGGATAATAACGGTACCCACACTCAGAATAGTTGTGAGGATCAAATGAGTTAAAACCTGAGGCTGAATCCAACCTCAATCCAGCTTTAGCTGCACAATACTAGGCAAAAATCACTTCACATCTCTCAGCTGGAGATTCCCCAATTGTAAAATGAGAATAAATCAGCACCTATGTCACAGGGTGGTTGTGAGGATCAAACGAAATAATACATCTAAAAGTGTTTTGGCAAACCTTAAAGCACTATATAAAATGTTAGCTATCATCACTATTATTGGCAAGAGCCTTTTTATCAATATCACAAAGCATTCGTTTAGGCCTTGCTATGTGCCAGTCACTTTGTTAAGTGCAGGAGTAGTCAACGAAAGGCAAATCTGTCCTTAAGGTATCTATCCTTAAGGAGTTCACATTCCAATAGGAAAGAAAATAAGCAAAGAACCCTTTAGATTTCCCCTTATAAACGCCCCCCCACCTTGGTCACCAATGGTAGTGAGTCCTCCTAACTTTATATCATCTAAAATATGGTAAGCAAGCCATTTATGCCTCCATCCAAGTCACTGGTAAAAATATTAAACAGCACAGGGCTGCCCACAGATTCTTGGGGCCTACCCCCTAGAGATTCCATTCCAAGTCGATATTCTTTGGATCCAGTTACTCAATAATAATGAATGCACTTAATGCTCATTACGTGGGGGAGGGCTTAGAAAACAGATCTAGGCTGGCAAGACAAGACTTGGAAGAGGTCATCTTGCAAGAGCTAAAACTGAGTTAGTAGATGGGCTCTCCAAGGCAGAGAACACACCAGGATAATGGAGAGCCAAAAACATCACATCATGAAATATCCCCTTTATGGGATCTGGAAAAGGAGGACTGAGCTTTGGGTATAAAAAATGAGGTAGTAAGAGACACAATGAGAATCAGAAAAGAATAAGGTACCCTTAAAGTCAAAAGAGAAGATCTTCAGAAAAGAAGAAGCAAAAAGAATATGCATCTCCCTATCACCGGTCTCCTTCAGAATGTAAACTCTCTGAGGGGAGGGAAAGCTATTCCCAGAGCGTAGCCAGTGCTCTATGAATAGCAAAAATGCCTGCTGAGTTGAACTGATAAGAACAGGATTGACAATAAGAGCACAGGGTTTGGTTATTAGTTGTGGGATTGTACCTTTCAAGCTAACAGTATCACTCTAAACCCTCCATGATGAACTTCTTAGTAAATTAGTCAACACCTGCTCTCTCCACTTCCTCAACACCTACTTCACCGACGTGTCTAGCAACAGAGGATCCCACCACCAGAGCTTTCAGCAAGATCACCAAAGGAGTCTTAATTGCCCAATCCAATGGTCTTTTCACAGACTTCTAACCTTTCTCCAGCATTCATTGTATGGCAGACAAAGGGACACCTTCCTTCTGAATATTCCTTCCCCTCCCCCCCCCCAGAGGCTTTAATGCTACCTCAGAACCTTCTCTAGGCAAAGTAGTCCTTTCACCTGTTTCTCAACCTCCACTTTCCCTTAACTCCCAAGAGAATTTGCTCTCCAATGAAGCCATCAATGCCCCAAGGCTCTTCTCCCTTCTAAATCAATGCTTTCACAATTGCCTCTTTGCACCAGACTCTCCAAGATAGATTAATAAACCCAGATCTCCCTGGGAGCCCAGAACCTCCAACTGCCTTTGGGATAGCACACCGCATCCATTCAAGTCTACTCATCTCACCCCACTCCACCCCACCAATTTCCTTACTGATGAAACAATCATTCCCTCAATCATTCAGGCACAACCCTTAGTCATCTTTGACTCTTCCTTCTCAGTCATTCTCTCCAACCCCACTGACAAACAACAATCTAATCCTAATAATTCTCCCTTCAAAGTATCTAAAACAGGGTTTCTAACCTGGGATCCATGAACAGATTTCATGGGAAAATCTGTGGATTTAAAGAGGAATAACTGAATCTTATTTTTACTAACCTTTGGGTTCCTATGTATTTTTCTTTTATGCATTTAGAAACAATAACCTGAGGAGTCCGTAGGCTTCATTTTTGTATCCAAGTTTTGAAAAAAGATAAGCCCCAACCTAAAAGCTTTCTTAGTCTTCAGTCTTACAGTCTCTCCTTTATCCAATCTATCTTTCTCTCTGCCAAAATAGTCTTCCCATTAACAGAAGGCTGACTGAGACTCTGACTGACTCTCACTCTCTCTCTCTCTCTCTCTCTCTCTCTCTCTCTCTCTGTCTCTCTCTTTCTCTCACACTCACACACACACACACACACACACACACACACACACACACACACACACACACACACCCCTCCTACTCAAAAACAAAAACCTAGAAGTTTCCTATCGCCTGCTTGGATAAAATAAAAATAACAGACCTTGACATTTAAGGCCCTCCACAATCTGGATATCATGGTACCATACAAGAGTACTGGCTCTCAGGAGCAGCTAGGTGATGCAGTGAAGAAAACACTGGCCCTGGAGTCAAGAGTACCTAAGTTCAAAACCAGCCTCAGACACTTAACACTTACTAGCTATGTGACCCTGGGCATGTCACTTAACTCTCACTGCCTGGCCAAAAAAAATAAAAATAAAAAAGTACTGGCTCTAGGTTCAAATCCTACCTCTCATGCTCATTGCCAGGATGCTTTAGATAAGTCACTAAACTTTCCTAGAACTCAGTTCCCTGATCTTTCAAATCAGGGAGGGTTCAACTAACCTGTAGTCCACGAGTTTGGTTGGTTCTTTGGTTTTTTGTTTTGTTTTGTTATTAATATTTTTATAACTGCATTTCATTAGAAGAGTTTCCTTTGTGGTCCTATATATTTTATTTTAAGCATTTAAAAGCATTATCCAGAGAAGGGATCCGTCATTGCATTTCAAAGGTTAAAAACTTTTACACCAGATGATCTCCAAGGTCCCTTGGAACTCTAAATCTATTGATTCCAATTTCTCACCACATACTCCCAACTCAGGCCCTCTAAATTTTAATCAGACTGGGCCCCTAGCTGCTCCTTAATCTCATCCTGCTCTTTCCTGCCTGGAACCTACTCCCTCCCCCACTCAGGAAGCCTTCCCTTATGCCTCCCTTCCCAACCCCCAACTGAAAGTCCCTCCCTCCTCATATTTGCTTGAGGGCTACAAAGTCATAGAGAACATAGATTTAGAGCTGGTAAGGTAAGTCAGAGGTCAGCAAGTTCAACTTTCCCATTTTAAAGATGAAGAAACTGAGGCCTCTCCAAAAAGGCTGAGTAACCAATGCATATAAAGCAGCAAAGCCAAGATTCAAAAATAGGTGTTCTGGCTCTAAATCCAGTACTGTTTTTTTCCACTGTAAAACAACTTTTGATCATACTTATTTATGTCTTGTCTCCTTCCCCTCTCCCAACTGACTGCAGGTTCCTTAAGGATATGAACTCTGCCCTTTTTCATTTTTCTGTCATCAGCCTACCATACTGACTTTCACATAACAGTGTCTAATTAGGAGGTCTCTGATGAACTTTGAGAGAACAATGTCAGCATAGTGATGGAGGTGGAAGCCAAACTGTTAAGGGGTTAGAAAAGAGTGGGTGGTGAGGAAATAGAGGTTACAGACAAGGAACCTGCCTTCAAGTAGTTTGAAGAGAGGAAGAGGTGGGCAAAGAAACCAAGGTCACTCTTTTAGGATAATGGAAACCCAAGCAAAAAAAAAAAAAAATAGCTGACTTAAGAGTCTCAAATGCTTCCCTTTGGATGCATCTAGACTTAGAAAAGGACATGTTAACATCATCTTTATTTCATTGTATTTTTATTTATTTTGTCAAATATTTCCCAATTACATTTTAATTAATATGGTTTGGGTTTTTTTGTTTTTTGGCAGGCAATGGGGGTTAAGTGACTTGCCCAGGGTCACACAGCTAGTAAGTGTCAAGTGTCTGAAGCCGGATTTGAACTCAGGTACTTTTGAATCCAGGGCCGGTGCTTTAACCACTGTACCATCTAGTTGCCCTAATATGGTTCTAACACAACTCCAAAGCATGTTTGCCACCCCTAGAGCAAAGTTAAGTGACTTTTCCAGGTTCACATACCACTGTGTGTCAGAGGCATAATTTGAACCCTGGTCACACTAGCAGCAAAGAACACCTCTCTATCCACTACCCTACAAATGCTTTAATAACCTGAACCCATCTCAGTATAATTTAAGGAAAAAAATCCTCCAAGTAACAACGATATCCAGCTGGAAATGAGCCTGGCCGATATTGAGGGGAGAACAGTAGGAAAAGGTAATTAACCCATTCTCGACTCCCCATCCCAAGCACATTCAGACTCCCTTTTCTGTACTGGGTGTGCCTCAAAGAAAGCATCCTAATGGATTTCTCTTTGTCCTCTGACATAGCTATACAGCACTTTTAAACATGCTTTCATATCCATTTAAAGCAGTATCTCAGAAACAAATTCAAGCCTTCGTCTTTCTGAAAGCCCAGAAGCTCAGGATCATAAAACTTTAGAACTTAGAGAGACCTCGGAAGATAGTCACTTCCTCCATTTACAGAATCCAATAGTGGTAAGATCTTTGACATGTTTCTGAGAAACTCAACTGAATCCAAGTTATGGAAGCTTATCTCATATGACCCACTCAACCCCCAAAGGTTTCAAAGAGGCCCAGTCACCCTGATGCCAGAAACAGCTTGAAAATGAGAACTCAGAATCTTCTGTTTTGGATTCCCCATCGGAAAGGGGAACTTGGGACCTTCAATGCATTGTTCCCATGATGAGAGTCTGGGAATGTAACTGAAAGCCCTGTCTATGATATTTCAGTGTGAGATCTTTAAAAAAACAAAAAACAACTATGCCCCTTATGGACTCAAACATCAAGAAAAAAACCTTATAAAATACACAGACACATCTGCATCTCCTTTTCCTCCAGCTAAATTGCTGGGTTTGCATTCCCTATAATACAGGAGGGGTGGGGGTTGGGAGACAGGAGAGAGCACTGTGATTACTCTTGCTTCCTCTTACGCAGAGGTTATAGGGAGAAGGCAGAGGGGGCCAGACTGCTTTTTAGGATTTCACAAGTTCTTCTGGTGTCTGTGCAGCAAACAAGACATGGTGGGGGCAGAAGGGAGGAAGGTATTCAGCTGCAGAATACGCTGAAGTTACAATTTGGTGCCCCAAACACAGCCCAGATGGCTTAACATTCAATTATCTTCACACACACCAGTTCTCCCATTGCCAAAATCAAATGCTATAAATACACATACAAATGGCTCTCTTTTAAAAACAAGGAAATAGTGATACATGTATCTGTTTTAGATGTTTTGGAAATGCTCTTAGCCAAGATTGCTACTCTCCCCTAGAAACAAACGTGTGCTTTCAGAAGCAATAGGTCCCAACTGTCTCCTGTTCACTCTAAGCACACTACATTTCTTTCCAAACACTTCTCTACTTCCTTCTACAAGTGGAATAGCTACCCCACTGTGTATTAAGCTTGGTTGGCTTCATACCCCAACTCCCTGAATTGGCTTCATAACCCCTGGCAACCCCCACAATTGCCCTAGGGAAATGCAACCAAGATGGAAAGTAAAAATAAAAAAATCTCAACTAGTAGGTGAATTTCTGATAAGCCCAAACTGGTCAACTGTATTTATATTTACATACACCATTCATTTAAGAAAGGCCAAAACTGGGGCAGCTAGGTGGCGAAGTGGATAAAGCAAAGGCCCTGGATTCAGGAGTACCTGAGTTCAAATACAGCCTCAGACACTTGACACTTACTAGCTGTGTGACCCTGGGCAAGTCACTTAACCCCCATTGCCCTGCAAAAAAAAAAAAAAGGCCAAAACCTCAAAAGCATAACCTGAGAAATAGTAAAACTTGAGGCAATATGCACTTGAGAGTTTCAAGAGATCTGTGTTTGAATGTGACCTCCCACACTTGCTAGCTCTTGGGACCAAGAGCAAGTAACTTACTCTCCCTGAGCCTCAGTTTCTTCATCTGTAAAATGGAAATAATAATACATCTACTTCACAGGGTTATTGTGAGGATCAAAGAAATAATGAATATGTTTGCCACAGAAATGACAACTAGTATAATTATTGCCATTTTAGTTGCTGAAGGCTTACAACTTGAAACAATACCTCCACCCCCACCCAATGCCAAGTGCAGGAAGTTACAAAGGCTATTTGGTTATGATGGTGGTGCCTCCTTCAAACATGGCTGCTCACAGCACACCATTAATTATATCCCAACAGAGACAATGAGATTTTTCAGGCTGGAGTCCCATTGATTCAATGACCCCAGCCACATCAGAGTCCACATTTATACCCATTTGAAAAATGCCAAAGGCTCTCACCCTTTGGAGATGGTACAAGGTTTCAATATCTCATTGAAGAAGTTGTCAGGGTGGAAAGAGATGGAAAAAACCCAACCAGTCATGCGACCACTGGCAGCAGCAATCACTCATCAGCCAGCGGTCAAATATTAACCAACCCAAACCACTAAACCTCTCTCATTTTCTCATCTTTAAGAATTGGGCTAACAGAGAACCAACCTCACAGGGCTGACAGCATGAGGATCTACCTGGCCATTGTCAGAACTCACAGGAGCCATTTGCAAAGAAAGAAAAGGACTTTGGAAATGGGGTTCAGATTTCAGATTCAAAGTTCCTCAGGGCCTGTGGAACGGTTACCTTTACCCAAAGAAACCCATTTCTCAGCAAGCATCAGTCAATTTACTTTAAAAAAAAAAGATCTTGATGCTTTCAACTACCCACCGACCACCAGTGGTATGACTTAAGTGAGAAACTTTTATCTGCTTCTCAACTGCTAACTCACTCTAGAGTTTCTCCCTCCGAACAACAAAACTAACCTGGTTCAGTCAGTCCACTTCCATATGGGAGACCTCTTACATAACCCCTAGCAGCTGCATCTTAGGACTTCAGCAGAGTGAGCGGCACACAGTAAACACTTAAATGCTTGCTGACTTGGGAGTAAGGTAGCAACCTCAGGGGAGTGAGGGGTTTGATGTTTCCTTAAATACATTTTTAAACCCACTAATTTAAACACACACACACACACACACACACACACACACACACACACAGCCCTTCTCTCCCACCCCCTCAGCCCAAGGGTAATTCACGAGGTTTTTAATCAGTTCCCTAGCCAAAATAAAGTCAGTAGGACATAGTCTTCACTTTCCCCTCGTAAGGACCTGATCGATCTTCCTCTTCCTCCCCACTTCCCGACCCTAGGGTGACAGCCTGCAAACGACATTTCAAAACATGTTCTTGAGTGGGACACGAAAGGGAAAAGAACTGAACTCCCAGGGGAGCCGGCGAGCGGGAGGCGGAGTCCGGGCAGCAGGGGCACCCATCCCTAGAGAGGAACCGAGCGCACAATGAGGCTGCCCGCCGGTGTGCCCGCCGTGCGCCCGCCTGCCCGCCTCGCCCCAGATCGTGAGAACAAGTTGGAGGCCCAGGACTGAAAGCGAAAGGGGAGGAGGCTCAAACGGCCCAGAAGAGCCCGGGTGGCTGGAGACAATGGGGGGAGGAGAGCCTGGTCTGGAGGGGGAGCCAGGCAGAGGCGCGTGGAGCCCCCGGCGGGCGATCCGGAGGAGGCACTGACTAGGGGCTCCCCACTACTCACCCGCGGGGGCGGCGGCGGCGGCGCTCCGGCCCCGGCCAAGGAAGTTTGAGCAAGTTAAGCCGGGAGGAGGAGGTGGCCAAGGCTAGGCTTACTCAATCCATCCGGGTGCCCCGAGCATCCGAAAAGGGGGCGGGAGAAGAGGCGGAGACACTGAAACCGAGCCCGAGCCCCGGGAGCTCACTGAGCGAAGGCGAGCTTGCCTGCCCGCCTGGGCGGTGGGTTCGATCGGCGTCCTGCTCCTGGAACGGCGCGGAGCGCAGCGCGTCGCGGGGGAAGGAGGCACGGGAGGCGGGGCGCGCTTCAGGCCCCACGGGTGGCGCTCGTACCCTTCGCGGGATGGATGGGTGGATGGGTGGATGGATGGACGGACGGACGGACGGACGGACGGACGGGCGGGCGGACGGACGGACGGGCGGGCGGACGGACGGATAGCTCGCACACCCTGATGTTCACAGCGCCAAGCCTGGCCCCCTTGTTGTTATCTGAGAAGAGCGGAACTTCCTTGCACTGCTGCTCTGCCCGCCCCTGGACCCTGCCGCCACGCCCCGCGCCCCGCCCAGTCCCCGCGCCCAGCCCAGCCCCGCTGGCGCGGGGACCTGCGCCCACCCGAGAGCTCAGAAACCTCGGCTCAGCCTCCTCCCCACTGCGCGCCCCACCCTACTCTCGCCCGTTTGGGGGGCTTCTCCTTATCTCCTCCACCCGCGCATTGTGGTCCCCTCCTTAACCACTTTTGAAGAGCTCACGGCAGCTCTCTTGCTCTTCTGGAGCTGGAGCAGCGCCTGCTTCTATTGTGTGCCACGCGTGTTCGGGAGCGCCGCTGGCAAGGGAAAGCGGGCTGATAGACGGCCTGAGCTGGGTGTAGGAAGAGAGTGGAGAGCCGTGCCTGGTCCTTTGTAATGAGTGCCCTCCTCTGACATCTCTGACATCTCTCATTACCCTGTCTGTATCTTGTTTGTACGTACTAGTTGTTTGTATGCCGGCTGTCTTTTTCTTTAACCTGTGGGTTCCTGGAGAACGGGGACTGTTTTTTTTTTTCCTTTCTTTGCATCCCCAGCGCTTAGCACTGTGCCTCACAGTGTGTGTGTGTGTGTGTGTGTGTGTGTGTCTGTGTCTGTGTGTGTGTCTGTGTGTGTGTGTGTCTGTGTGTGTCTGTGTGTGATGGGGAGGGGGACCGTGATCCCTGGGACCTGTCCTGCCTCGAGGACCCCTCTAAGACTTGTACAGTCACCAAAGCCACTCTCCACAACTCCAAGAGAAGGCCTTGGTGGGGGTACTGGGATGGAGAGGGAGTGAAGGCTAACCTCCGGGTACAGGGCGGAAAAGATCGGCCCGGGCAAAATTGGCCAGTTGGTTGGACTGGACTGCTTTTTCTTGAAGAGGAGTAGGGCTAGGGGGGCGGGAGGTCTCTGTTCCCTGAGGTCTGTAATTATCTTTGGGAGAGACTGAAGCTCCCCCACAAACCAAGATTTCCATGTGTATGCAAAACCACACCGAACTACAGACAACGTCCAGCACTTACCCCCTCTTGCGGTGACTTCTACCCTGGTGCTAAAAATAAAACCTTTTTCTCTCCTGTTCTCTTTTCTTTTCTTTTCTTTTCTTTTCTTTTCTTTTCTTTTCCTTTCCTTTCCTTTCTTTCTTTCTTTCTTTCTTTCTTTCTTTCTTTCTTTCTTTCTTTCTTTCTTTCTTTCTTTCTTTCTTTCTTCCTTCCTTCCTTCCTTCCTTCCTTCCTTCCTTCCTTCCTTCCTTCCTTCCTTCCTTCCTTCCTTCCTTCCTTCCTTCCTTTCTTTCTTTCTTTCTTTCTTTCTTTCTTTCTTTCTTTCTTTCTTTCTTTCTTTCTTTCTTTCTTCCTTTCTTTCTTGACTGGAACGCTAAAAAACCAAGATTTCGGTCCGATCTCTTAAAGTATATCAAAAGGGAGAGATGGTTAGGTGTTCTTGGTAACTGGCTTGAAGCTGTGGGGTAAGAAGTACCCATCGTGCCTTCATATTATATTTGGAGACCTATCTCAATTTGCATACCAAGACCTACACAAATGCTCAAAGTTGATCAAAGAAGCCTGCTAGGCCAAATGACATTGTGTGTGTGTGTGTGGGGGGGGTATTTCTTTCCTGGCTCAGTGTTTGATACACAATCCAATTTCATTCAACAAGCAAGTGTTAAGGTACCCATGGTGACCAAGGAAGGCTCCAGGACATAAAAACAGAACAGTCTCTTCCCTCTGTAGATTAGGCCCCACTAGAAGAACACAATATGTACAGAAGTAAATACAAAGCTAATACAAAGTAATTTCAAGTGAGTTAGGGTACTGATGGAGGTAATGGGGAAGGGTCTTCTGGGAGCATATGACAGCCTAAGAGCATATTAAAGGAAGCCCGGAATTCTACAAAGATGGACTGCCTCCTAGAGGGAAGTTAGCAGGCCAGTTTGACGAGAAAAGAAAGGGAAATGAAATATAAGGGGAATGGTAGATGAGAGTCAGATTGTGGAAGCTTTCATTTAATGCCAGCTTGAGGATTTTATCCCTATAGGCAGCTGGGAACCACTGAAGATTTTTGAGTAAGAGGGATTACATGGAAAAAAGTGACTTACCTAAGTAGAGTCACACAGATATTAAGTGTCAGAGCTGAGATTTGATACCAGGTCTCTCCTTACTCCAAATCCAGTGCTCTTTCCACAGGAACCAAAGTATTAACAAATCCTACTATGTTCTCTTCCAATCCTACTTTGTGACCGAAATTAAGCCTTATTAAAGTCAAAGTGGATTCATTACAGTCACTCATATCATAGAATCATAAATTTAGAGCTGGAATGGACCCTGGAGATCATCTGGTGCAAGGGTTATTAACCTGGGAACTTGATTTAAACACACACACATATAATTTCGGTATAATTGGATTTTTTATAATCCCAGGTAATTTATTGTATGTATTTAAAAACAGGATTCTAAGCAGAGATCCACAGGCTTCATCAGACTACCATAGAAGTCCATGACACAAAAGAAACTAAGAACCCCTAATATACTCCAACTTCTTCATTTTACAAATGAGAGAACTGAGGTCCAGAAAGATAATATATCTTGCCTAAGGTCTTAAATGGTAGTAAATGTCAGAGGTAGAATCTGAACCCATCTCCTCAGATTCCAAACTTAGCAGTCTCTCCAAAGTTATCTTGCTGCCTTCCCATATCTTTCTTTCTTTTTTTTTTCCTTTTTTTTCTTTGGGACAATGAGGGTTAAGTAACTTGCCCAGGGTCACACAGCTAGTGTCAAGTGTCCAAGGCCGAATTCGAACTCAGGTCCTTCTGAATCCAGGGCTGGTGCTTTATCCACTATGCCACCTAGCTGCCCCCCCCACCATATCTTTCTAATAAACTGTACTTCTAATTCACAGATCACTAGTCTTGGTTTTGCATAGACCCTACAGTGCTTTGGGGTGTATAGGGTGTTCAGGGAGGACCAGCACCCCTGGGTTGAAGCCTTGACGAGACTTTTCAGGGCTGCTTATCCGTCTTTTGGTATTCAACTATCACTCAACTCTCAGCTGTGGCTCCTAGAAGCTATAGCATATGCAATGACCACAACCCACTAAAACCATCTTGGCAGATGGGCTAAATCAGGTTGAGGGTAATCAATGGGTCTCAAACTGTCAATGAGTTAGGGGGATGCCTTAAGTAAATTTTTTGCATCTCATGAGATGGGTTTTGGTCAGGTGAGGTTAATATTAATAGAGAGAGAGGCAGCTAGGTGGCATAGTGGATAAAGCACCAGCTCTGGATTCAGGAGGACTTGAGTTCAAATCCAGCCTCAGACACTTGCCATTTACTTAGCTGTGTGACCCTGGGCAAGTCACTTAACCCTCATTGCCCTGCAAAAAAACCAAAAACAAAATATTAATAGAGGGAAAGTTTTCAGTCAAACAAACCAAAAGGCCTCAAGCATGTGAAGACTTTCCTTGGCTGAATGGGTGGATAAGAATAATTTGTTCCAAATGGCTGAAGCAGTCTTTGTGGAACACCCATAGCTTTCTCGGTACTCAAAGATGCTAAGGTTATCCACTGCATCCCAGGCCATGGCCAATCACCTTGACTTCTGTCCAGCCACTGGATTTCAATGACTCAGGAAAAGAATGAGGCTGCTGACTTTGTGCAGCTTGTTGAGACACAAGTGCCTCAAAAAAAAAAAAAAAACCCCAAACCAATAGGGTTAATTCATGTTAATCTATAATCACTAAGAGGCCCTTATCCCTCCCAGAATACTTTAGTTTGGGGTATTATTTTTTTTGGGGGGGGGGGTTAAGATGATTTGGTAGCCTAAATGAATGATATAATTACAAACAGCCTAACAAAATAAAACTAGACCAGCACAAAAATAAGTTGGAAGTCTCTGCTTGAGAAATTGCTTTCAGCATCACATCCCTTAACTGAACAACTGACTTTTCCTACATCTTCTCTTTCTCTACGTCCAAGCCCATATACATTCCCTAAATGTTCCAAGTGCTTCACAAGGGCTGGGGCCACAGAGACTGAGGCAGGGCCATTTGTAAAAAGGAGGTCTCAGTAAATTCAGTTCATGTAAGTTAAGGGCTTCGTAAACAGCATTTGGTGGGGTGGAGAGGGGGTGTTGTCGTGGACTCAGCAACAAAGGGGTATTTTTGTTACTTTGGAGTTGTAGTTCCAAACATAGCTTCTCTAAATGACCACGCGGGGCTGTCTTGGAATTCTCTGCCCACAGCTTCTTGTTGGAGATTTTTAAACTAAGGATGCAGTTTTTGTCTTTCTTCTTTGTTCATGTCCTAGTGCTACTATGGAAAGAACACTTGACTTTAGAGTCAAAGGACCTGGATTTACATTCCGCAAAAGACTAAATCAGTGATTATAAATTGGACTATCATTATAAAAATGAACATTTTCATCCACTAGATTTTATATCAAATGAAATTCATCTGTGTGGCCTTGGGCAGGTCACATCATTTCTGGGGCCTCAGCTTTTTCATGTGTAAAATGAGGGGGTTAGACTAGTTGACTTTAAAGCTCCCTTCCAAGTCTAAATCTATGAGCCTGTGACTCCATTCATTAAGCTAGCTTTCACTTGTCTTATGGGTGTGTTACACTCATCCCTGTATCTATATCTCTACCTACAATACTTGCTTCTATCCTATAATGACAATTTTTTAAATTTTCTATTAACTTTTATTGTTTGGGACTCAGGACCATTCCTTCTGCAACTTTTGGTTTGTTTGATTGAAAACTTTCCCTCTATTAATATTAACCTCACCTGACCAAAACCTGTCTTCTGAGATGCAAAAAATTTACTTAAGGCCTTAAACATTCTTTAGATAATAAGTCAGAGGAAGAATGTCAACTGTCCCTGACTCCTTGGGGACATGTAAATCTCCCTCTTCAATCAACCCATTTTTGAACCCTTTAAAATGTAGTTTTAACTAAGTTTGTTTCCTTGGGTGATACATGAGATTATGATTTGTTCAACTTTTATAACATTGAAGGAAACATGGGACTTTGAATCTTTACCTCTTATGACTAAGAGTAATATACAAGATTATAATATGTAAAAGAATTCTTTGTCACTCTCATAATTTTGTCTACCAAAGGCCTTGTTGGAATCCAAATTGGAATTCAAATTTATTATTATTTTCTAAGATTTATGCCTATACTTGAACCCCATAATAAGACCCAGGTTTTTCTTACCACTCTAATTTCTGTGTTGTGCTAGATTTATTTAAACAGCAGTTACCTACCATGTGAACTCAAAGAGGAGATATTCCTCTGTGTCTTTTGAAATATTGGAGGGAAGCCTGTCTGTTTTAAGTCATTGGGGAACTTAGCTGTGGTTTCTAATATATTGCTACTTATAAATTAATGGCTATTGCACCAGTTTTTGGCATTAAGCATTTATTAAATCATATTAAATGTTAAGAGTTGACCACATTTAAGGCAAGCAGAAAGTCCCCAACACCATAGAGAGTAAGTGATCACATGGCTCCTAAGTAGAATTCAGAAGCCCTCCATTACCTAGAGCTAGAAAGAGAAAGGGGCGGGAGGAATGCATGTCTGCCTCCTTTAGCGTTCCAGCCCAAGAGAATGTAAGCCACTTGCGGACCAGAGGAGAAACAGCCCTCACACACTGATCAAAGCTAATTGGCTAGCATCATTCAATTCTATTGGTTGACAATACCTGAGGGTTGGTCCATATCAAAATGAGCAGTATTGGACTGAGCTCAAGGTCTGAGCTTTGCTCTGAGGGCAAAGGCTTTCAGGTAGGTGTTGTTTCTATTGGCCACTGAGTTAATCTAATCTCGAATGTACCTTTGGGTCTGGCTCTGAGAAACCAGCCAGAGTTCCTGAGTCGGGGTAGGGTCACTGGGTCTCTCCCAAAACCCATTATTAATAATTATTTTCTCATACTTCCCATAAGGCTACCTGTCACCTTTCCAGAGCTTACTCTTTCTTGAATGCCCAACTTAACTCTCACCTTCTCCAGGAAGTCTTCCCTAAACATATACTCTTCAATCCCTCTCAAAATTCTACTATAGAGAGGGGGCAGCTAGGTGGCAGCTAGGTGGCGCAGTGGATAAAGCACCAACCTTGGATTCAGGAGGACCTGAGTTCAAATCTAGCCTCAGACACTTGACACTTAACTAGCTGTGTGACGCTGGGCAAGTCACTTAACCCTCATTGCCCAATCCAAAAACCAAACAAACAAACAAACAAAAATTCTACTAGAGAGTAGGTAGCAGAGCTCAGATCCTTTGTCTCCAAATATGCACTCATTTTTTACTGAACTAAAAAGAACAAAAGGGAAATCTAGAAGCAGTCTTCTGAAATGAGAAAATCAAACAAGGCTATGCAACCTTCAGGCAGAGAGTTCCAATGGGTATCATATAGGAAACACATGTGGGTTGTATGTTAGAGGTAGATTCTGGATTTTTAAAAAAACTGTATGAAAAAATCCTTCCTACCTGATCACATAGAGAAGAAAGTGGAAGGGAACAAGCATTTATTAAGCATCTACCATGCACTACCAAGCAGTGCGCTAAGTGCTTTACACATATTATCTCATTCAACATACATGATCACACCTTCCTAGCAATTTTCTCTCCAGAAAACCTCAAAATGAAAAGTGTCCATTTACATAAAAATTATTTCAGACCTCTGAGAGATTATTATTAGTCCAAGTATGAAAATAGAAAAAAATGCATAAATTCCCATACCAAGTCCTTAGTGACCTCTTCCTACTCAAAAGTCTCATAGCTCATTGTACTTATTCTAGTTCTTTGGGGGCATATCTTACCCCATTTCCATTGTTGTAGCTTATTTGACTATCATGAATCCTTGAACTCAACAGGTACTTGATAAATGTTTCTTAAATTAAATTTGGTAAATTAGCCTAGTTTGGAGCCCTAGGTCTTTCCAATGCTTTTAAGCAATGCTTTGCATCACTAAAGGCTTTCCAAATCTTTGTAAAGAAAAAGAAATAATATAAGAAGTCAGTGTGTCGCCAGTATATTTCTGTTGGTTTTTGCCTCTTGGCTGTCATCCCTAACTCCATTTTCTCTTTCCTCTCATTTATCCTATGTAGAACAACCATGGTCATCTTCCATGTATTTTATCTTATCACCATCATTTTCCCTCTTTCTTTCTGCTTCAAAAATAGATTCTTGTTGTCAATCACATCAACTCTACATTCCCTTACTCAGCTTTCAAGAATTTCTATAACCTGATCCAACATAGATGCAACATTTAGTTAAACATTGGCTGCTTCAGGTCCTGTGCTGTGGAAATACATGTATATGAGAAACAAGATTGTCCTTGTCCTCAAGGAACTTACACTGAGTGTTAACTCTAGTCTAACCTCTGAAAACCAGCTAACTTTCAGATGTCTTGTGGGCATGTTGTGCTCAACCCTGTGTCTAACTTTCCAAGTAACTCTCTATTCTCCAGTAGTGCTGGTTGGTTGCCCCACCCCCCCAGGAGCCAGGTACCCTTCTAGCACAGTACCTGGCACACAATGGGTGTTTACTGAATTGAACTGAATTGAATTGTCTTCCCTAACATTCTCTCCACTTAGAATGCATTCTCTCTCCTTCAGCTATCCAAACCCTCTCCTTCAAAGTCCAGCTCAAGCCCCAACTCCTCCAGGAAGTCTTCTCTAAACATAACACTTCCATCCTCTCTCAAAATTCTAACAGTTTTTAGAGTTTGTAGGACTACATATTATAGAGTCTTAGGCTTGGAATCTGGAAGACTTGAGTTCAAATTGTGACTTTGATACTAGCTTTATGACAATAGTCAAGTTCCTTCCTTTGTCTGAGACTCCTATCATTAAGTTCAATAGAAATAATAATACCTTTGGCATCTATTTCATAAAATTCTTGTGGGCTCCAATGAGATAATGTATGCATAGTACTTTTCAAGCCTTAGAGTATTAAATAAATTATTTTATGTTATCCTTATCCTTTATCCTATTTTATCCTTACTGATTTAGCTAAACTTTAGTACTAATTTATATACAGTCTCATGTTGTTTTCTGATGATTCTTAATTCTTTTTAAGTCAATGAGACTGTAAGCTCCTTGAGGACCAGGACGAACTTATATGGACCTGCATCAATAAATCCTTGTTGGTGCCAAGGAATTGGAAACTGAGGGGATACCCATCAATTAGGGAATGGATGAACAAGTTGTGGTATATGAATGTAATGGAATACTATTGTGCTGTAAGAAACAATGGGCCCGTGAATTTCAGAGAAACCTGGAAGGACTTACATGAACTGATACTGAGTGAGATGAGCAGAACCAGGAGAACATTGTACACAATATCAACAACATTGTGTGTTGATCAACTGTGATGGACTTGACTCTTCTCAGCAATACAATGGTCCAAGATAATTCCAAAAGACTCATGATGGAAAATGCTCTCCAAATCCAGGAAAAAAAAAAGAACTATGTAATCTAGATGCAGATATTTATATTTATATATTTTTTTGTTTTTCTTTTTTTGAGGTTTTTCCTTTTCTTTCTGATTCTTCTTACACAGCATGACTAATGCAGAAATACATTTAATGGGATTGTACATATATAACCTATATCAGATTGCTTGCTGTCTTGGGGAGAGGGGAGAGAGGGAAGGGAGGCAGAAAAATTTGAAACTAGAAATCTTATAAAAACAAATGTTGAAAATTATCTCTACATGTAACTGGAAAAATCAAATACTGTTATGAAAAAAAATCCTTGTTGATTGATTGATCATAATACCAACTGTTTGAAATGTTAGCATTCTTCTTTAACTTGCCCATTTCCTCCATTTTCTCCTTGCAAACTCTCCAGACACAATTCTGTTTAGAATTTTTATGCTCTCCATGCTTGGTAATAGTGATTTCCAATGAGAAAAAAATCCAGACTCATTAGGATTACCATCACCCTTTGTTCAGGTAAGGGAAGTGAAATCCATGGAGACTGGGGAACTTACCCTGGTTGGAATGGTACATCATGGTAAAAGAAAGATTGGCTGTGAGATATCTCCTTTAAAATTAGGATGGACAGAAAGCCTTGGGCACCTGATGATGTTAGGTGTTCCTCTAGCCTAAATTCTCATTTGTTGGATTGAGTCACAATTGCAGTTTTGGAATCACTTTTGAAGAGGTTACTCTTTCTTGCAGAAAAGTAGAGTTTGATTTGTGAGACTTGTGAGTCAGATTCTTAGGAAACATCAAGAATGACTCATTAAGGAAGGGCAATTCAGGGGAGGAGAGGGGGAAGGTTTCTTGGCTATTCTCACAAAGTAATAGTTAGGGTTCATTAGAAAAATCAAGATTTAAAAGGAACTTCATCCCTCAAAAGATTGGCCCCCAGAGCCCAATCTTGGCACATCATGACCTCTGTAGAATCTGCCACAAAGCCTCCATCTACCGTAATGTGAAACATGTAACCATAGAAAGTTAGAACTTGGGACTTTCAAATATAGGTTGGATTAGATGGCATCTAAAGTGAAGTAGGTTGATGTCAAGGACCATTCCAGGTTTCACAGGTATGTCCATATCATCCCAGCCCTGGGAATGTGCCTACTACTTCGTAACAGGATACCAAAAATCACTGGTGCCTACTAAGCATATTATTCTGACTGCACAACCAGTTCCACTCCCCAAGTGATACGTAGTTTGTGGGAAGTTCTATTGATAAAAAGCGACTAAGTCATTATTCAAAATTAGGTCTTCAGGATGATCTAGTAAACCTCTTTATTTAAATAATAATAATAGTAACAATTGGCAATTATATAGCAATTTAATGTTTGCAAAGCGCTTTACAAATAAAATTTCATTTTATCCTCATAATAACCCTGGGAGATAGGTACTGTTTCATACATTTTACAGAAGAGAAAACTAAGGCAGACAGAAGTTAAGGGGACACACAGCTATTAAGTATCTGAAGCTGGATTCTAACTCAGGTCTTCCTGATTACAAGTCCAAAAGGAATCAGTCATCTGCCCAACATCACACAGTGAGCTAGTAGCCTAAGTTGGGGCTAGGATGTATATCTTTGCATTCCCATGCTATCTAGATTAAGAACTATAGTTGAGGGGCAGCTAGGTGGCTCAGTGGATAAAGCACCGGCCCTGGATCCAGGAGGACCTGAGTTCAAATCCAGCCTCAGACACTTGACACTTACTAGTGTGACCCTGGGCAAGTCATTTAACCCTTATTGCCCTGCCAAAAAAAAAAAAAAAACTATAGTTGAAAGCCAGATGTATAGGTCCTTAGTAGCGAAGCACCCCACCTTTTATGAATAGAAATACCTATTAGTATAAGGTGGATATGTTTCTGGTTTGGTTGGTTTTTGTATGTATTGTGTTCCATTTTTGAGTTCAGTATTAATATATGGTGAGATGGAGTCATTTCACTTCCTTGACTTCATCTTATTCATCTCTGAAATGAGGGGATTAGACTAAATAATCTCTAAGATCCTTTTAATTTCCTAGAATTTTATGATTTTACAATACTATACTGGCTCCTTTTCAACAAATTTATTCAATTTGACAAAATAAATGGATAGAATTCATGGAAACCAAATCAACCAGCAGAGGTCTCTGCCAGACACCATACTGTACTTCTCAGCTCCCTTGTCTCTTGTGTGTAATTTTTCCTCACTGAAATATATACTATAGATATTGAATACGTGGTTTAAAAAAAAAAATTCTCCTACATCTCCCCCCCACCCCCCCGCCCCAAATTTCTTTTTAGTATTTAAAATGGAACCACTATTTAAAGGAAACCAATCAGTTACTTAACCTAGCCCTTTCATCAAAGAAATGGGGCTGACTCACCAAACATTTATTAAATAGCTATTATATGGAAGGTACTGGATCAAGAAAAGAGACATGGGGTAGCTAGGTGGCTGCAGTAGATAAAGCACCGGCCCTGGATTCAGGAAGCCCTGAGTTCAAATCCAGCCTCAGACACTAGCTGTGTGACCCTGGGTAAGTCACTTAACCCTCATTGCCCCACAAAAAAAGAAAAGAGACCTCTCTCTCTCTCTCTCTCTCTCCCTCTCTCTGAATATCCATTTCAAACCTTGGGACAACAAGGCAGAGAAAGAGAAAAGGAGGCACAGACAGACAGACAGAGATTAGGGTGCTGGGTTACCTAGCCTATTTTTGAAAAGTTATGAATGGAACATTACAACCATTACTGTTGCTTTCAACAGGGGACATACCTACCCCTTGCACAGCTGTCAGCCCTCCCAACACATCAGACCCCTGTTTTCGTAAGTAAGTCCCTTTTCTATGTGAGTGATTCCTTTCAGTTTGGAGAAAAGGCTCAGAAGGCTTCTGCTTATTTTCCCATGACTTTGAACTAGTCACAACCTCCCTATATTTCCATTTCTTCCCCTGTACCATAAGGGAATTGCACTAGATGGCTTCTAAGGTCCCTTCCAACTCAAAAAGTCTGTGACTCTAGGAAGCATACAGGGAGAGGTGCTCATTGCCCCCAAGTCCCACCACCCTAATTAATGCCCTCTCTGACCTTGGTGCTGTCTCTTCCACTCACTGGGCCCCAGCTGAGGGATTAAACTGGATGATATCTGAGGTCACTTCCCAGTCTCCGATGGCAGAACTCTGTGAACTCTATGATAGTCACAATAATAATTTTTCCTTTTGTACTTTGACCCCAATTAATTATTCCTCTGTATTTTATGTCCCAGATACACGCACTGTTGGAAATTATGATTTCCTTGATACAGAAAAACTACACCTTCCATGACAAAGGTAAATCCCAATGAGAAAACTCCCTCTACCAATGCAGATCTGCCCCTGTTTAAAAAAACAAATTATGGTGTTAGAGAGTTGCCTGGGCCTCTGAGAGGTTAAGTGATCCAGCATCTAACAAACATTATCCATCAGAATTGAGACTAGAATGAAGGTCTTTGTGACTATGGGGTGAGATCTCTATCCACCATCCTACCTCTCAGAGTAGTAATATTATAATAAAATGTGAAAAATCCCTTACTATAATCTCCTTATTTTACAGAGGGTAAAGAGATCACTGACTTGCAGTCATGTAGCACAGGAGAAAGAGTACGGGCTCTGGAGTCAGAAGATGTGGATTCAGATCCTGCCTTAGTAACTTATTATCTGCATGACCCTGGGCAAACCTTTTCCATTTTTTCTTCTACAACTTTCTTCTGGATGCTTTTATAGCAAGATTGTGAGGATTTTTATGACTCCACTCCTCCCACAACATGTCCTCTTGTTGCTCATTGGACAAGGTTCTTGCATTTAGAATGATAACAGTCAAATGCACATTTGTTCACGGCCAAAAAACTGACTACTAGGACCTTTGGTCCCCTTTTCCATGTCTCAGCCACCTTCATTGCAGAAGCAGAAGGGGCCCTTTTTTTTTCTTACATAGGTTGTTCTGGCCAAAAAAGAATTAATCATGAGGTGGCTAGTCTATTTGTGATGAGCCTTTGCAGGATTAACTCCAAAGATACTTAGAAAAGAGACTCTACAAAGCCCTCCAACGTCTCTTTGTGACCTTGGAGGTGACTTTCAGTTTCTGAAGATGGTGGAAATAGAATGCAAGTTCTGACAACATCTCCTGTGTTTTAAAGACTTCGTGCATGACCCTAGGAGGAGATGAAATTTTCTTTTGAAATACCAACCTAGCCAAACCTTTCTTTAATTGCATTTTTAAATAAACTAAACTTGGTTCTCTCTCCTGAGGCTCTTTAAGAAAACAAACATATTCAATCCTGTGTGATGAATGCTATGGAAGTTATTGAATGTGAATTTTATGTCATATTACAAGGAGGGAATGGGAGAAATTTAGTTAGAATTAGTAAAGTATCTATGGGAAATAAAACAACTCACTTTTGTTTTAAGGATACAAAGATTCTTCATGCTGACTATTAAGTATAAGAAAAGCAACTTAGAATGATAGAATCTTGGTGGAAGTAACCATAGCAAAGGATCTAATGCAAAAAAATGCATTTTATAAGTGAAGAAACTAAGGCTAGAGAGGTAAAGTTATGTGAGCAAAGTTACATACCTAATTAGAATGCTTTTTGCTTGATTATGTTGAAAATAGTCAAATCTCTTTCAATATAGAGAATAGCAAAGGTTATTATCAGTATAACAAAGGAAAGGCAGCTAGGTGGTGCAGTAGTTAGAGTGCTAGGACTGGAATCAGAAAGATCTGAGTTCAAATTTGGCATCAGACACTGTGTGATCCTGGGCAAGATCTAGGGTTAACATAGTCACCTGCAGACACACTCAAGTTAGTATAATAATGACATAAGAGGGAAGAACATTGGGCCCCTAGTGTCCTATGTGCTGAAGCTGCATTACATTTCTAGCCTTAATTGGTGTCTCATCTCAACTCCCTCCACTGGTTTTCATTACTCCCTTTCTCACCAGCATTATGTAGATAGATCTGCTTGAAGATACATAAAGTCCAAAGCAAATATTAAACTTAATGTCACAGGACCTGAGTTCAAATCTAGTCTCTGCTTCCTATTACCTGAGTTTCAATCCTAAAGTGAGGAAGGTAAACTAGATCAGTGGTGTCAGACTAAAATAGACATGGGAGCCACTAAACTATATGTAAGGATCCCTTTGGGCCACATATTAACTTGGAAAACTACACATTAACATTATCTGTATTTTATTGTATCTTGATTTATTTTTATAAATATTTTCCAATTGCATTTTAATTTGGTTTGGGCTGTACTCAGGAATATTATTGATTGACTCATTCACTCTCATTCCAGGAGAACTTCAGACATCTTGCCCACAAAGCACTGTTCTCCTGTATTGTTGTATAGGCCCTAAGTAGCAGAATTAATAGCATGACTCTGCATGTAGGTTGACTTTTCTGTAAAAGACATATAGTAGTGGCTCATCTGCCTTGAAACATGGGCTACAACAGATTAGCTATTATAGTTCCTTCCTTTCCAAAGGTCTATGATTCTTAGAACAAGGCAGCTTCAATTGAAGTTTGAAAGAAATTTTTAGGATAATTAAATGAACTGCAGTGCAATCTCTTTATATTACTGCCATAACACAAAACCAATACCAAACGTATATTGTTAATTATTGTGTTACACTGCGTTTTTATTGTGTGTAGCTGACTTTGCAGGGAACATGAGTTGACATATGGTAGTGTGGCCTAGTAGATTGTTGGAGTAAGAAAGACCTGTGTTCAGTCCTGCCTCTGACACATAGAGGTTTAGTGACCATATGAAAGTTACTTATTCTTTTAAATACCCCAAGGCAACTCTCTAAAGACTAAGTTACAAAAGAGGTGCTGATATGCATCATGAAGGGAGTTTCCACACCAAGAATCACGGGTCTAGATAGTTCCATCTCCCCTCTTAAAAATTAAAATTAATATAATAAGCTTGAATTCATGGGCTCAGAATCTCTTCTCTACACATTCTGAGATAGTTGTCCCCTTTCATACATGGCTTAGGTCATGATCAAGTCTCTTGTACAATGACTTTGCTTGATTCAGGGTGGTATACAGTCCCTGTTCACACTCAATACATTTATTTTTAAGGGAAACAAGTTAATACATTGGCCTCATTCCACATTTACAGTCCAGTAGTACTTCTCTAACCAAGAGGAGGACTTGCTTCACTATTAGTCCCATAAAGTCAGCAGTGGCTACAATGTTGTTTATAAACTTGATATATTTCAATGTTGTTTTCCTATATATTAATTATTGAAGTGCTGGGACAAACTGTTCTGATGGTTCTGCTTCATTCTGTATCAGTTCATATAAGCCTTCCCAAGTTTCTCTGAATCCTTCATATTCATTACTTATTAGACAGCAATGACACTTGGTTGCATCCCCAGTGAGTATCCATTTTGCTTTCAGTTATTTCCCAATACTCTACCATACAATACTATACTATTTCTCCATTAACTAGATAGCAATTTTTTGAGTCTCAAATATATGTCTGGTTTTCTGCTGGGTGTTGTGCAGGTTCCAAAATATTTAAAACAGATTTGTTACATGGTAATAAACAAGGAAGCTTCTAATAAGTCTGATTAAACATATATCTCAGAGTTCATTCTGTCTTTCTCTCAATGGTCTCTGATTCAAATCTCACCGACTATTTATAAGATCAGAGCCCTACTAGTTCTACAAATACATCCTTATATCTATCATATCTGTTCTATAATTTCTTTTCCAGTTACTACTCTTGTACAGGCCCTTATTTAATCAATCAAAAACACTTATCATCTTATGTTATGAAAATGCTTGTTTTATTCCATAAATTAAAAATAAAATAAAATAAACATTTATTAAGTGTGTACTATGTGTCAGGTATTATACTAAGCACTGAAGATACAAAGAAAAGCAAAAGACAGTCCTGCTTAAGGAGATCAAGGCTATTGGGAGAGACAACAATGCAAACAACCATGTACCAACAAGATACAGACTGGACAAATTAGAAATATTCAACAGAGGGAAGGAACTAGAAATTAGGAATGTTGAGAAAGGCTTGAAGGAAGACAGGGCAGTTCAGAGGTGGAGATGAGGAGGGAGATCATTCCAGGCATAGGAGACAGTTAATGAAAATCCCTGGAGTCAGGAGAAATGTTTTGTTTGTGGAACAGCCAGGTGGCCATTATCACTGGATTGAAAAGTACTTGGCAGGGTATAAGGTATAAAAAGACTGGAAAGGTTGGGCAGTTGTGGGGAGGCTGGGAGAACTATAACATCCTCAAACAGGATTTTATATTTGATCCTAGAGGGGAGAGGGTACCACTGGAGTTTACCTGAACTATCGTAATAACCTTCTAACTGGTTTTCCTCACTCTAGTCATTTCGTTCTAAACCCTACTGCCATATTGGTGTTCCTGAATTACTGCCCTACTTGTGCTATTCCCTTACTCAGGGAATGACTTAGATGACTCTCAATTGCCTAGTGAATAAAATCCTTGCTTGAAGTCTGCCAACTCCTGCATACCCCAGAATAAAAGAGATAGTTCCTTCTTCTGATTTCTCATAGTCATTTGCCTGAACAACTACTACTAGTATTACTACTACTAGTACTACTCCTCTTCCTCCTCCTGCTCCCCCTCCTCCTCCTCTTTCTTCTTCTTCTTCTCCTTCTCCTTCTCCTTCTCCTTCTCCTTCTCCTTCTTCTTCTTCTTCTTCTTCTTCTTCTTCTTCTTCTTCTTCTCCTTCTCCTTCTTCTCCTTCTTCTTCTTCTCCTTCTTCTTCTTCTCCTCCTCCTCTTTCTTCTCCTCCTCCTTCTCCTCCTCCTCCTCCATCTTCTTCTTCTTCTCCTCCTCCTTCTGTCTTTTTTTCCTTCTCCTCCTCCTCCTCCTTCTCCTTCTCTTTCTCTTTCTCCTCCTCCTTCTTTTTTGCATTTATTTCATTCTCCCTTTCATCACTGATATTTTTGTTTATGTCTTTTCCTTAATTAAGTTGCAGTAGTAGTAACAGTAATAGCTCACATATCTTTAGTAGGTTTTATTAGCACTCTATAAGGAATTTTAAGCTTCTTGAGAGCATGGCATGTGTGTGTGTATACATCTGTATGTATATGTATATACATATATTATATCGCCTAGTATAAGAACACGCATGGTATATACATGGCTGTCATATGTGACATGCGTGTCTGTGTATGTACGCATATATTTCCAATTATCTAAAATAGTGCCTTGAACATGACAATAAATTTTAGTCAGATTGTATCAAATTCCCACCTCCCAGATTATTCTTTTGCTGTTCCTTCTGCCTAGAATGCCTTCTTTGTACCTTCCCAGCCTGACAAAATCTACCCATCTCTCAAGGGCTGGTTCAAATGCTCCCTCTCTTTTAAAGCGTTTCTTGGTCACCCCAGCCCAAGGAGCTTTCTCCCTGTAATTCAAATTCCCATGCCACTTTGTACCCCTCTTAGGACTCTCATTGTATACTGGCAGCTCTAAGAGTTTATTTCATAGATAGGATTTATGTTTCTGATAGGGATTGGTGTTGATGATTTCTAAGGTTCCTTTTTGTATGAGTTCACAATAATAGCTGAGTTTTAGTGCTTCCCTAGGAGGAATGGGAGAGGTGAAGACAAGCTGAAAAAGGAGAAAGAGTGTGGGGGACTAGGATGGGTTGTGTCTAATGAAATATAGTGATTTGGGGACACTGAGGAAAACTTGAAGGAAAACAATTTCCAGGCCCTGATACTATTACAGATTACTTCCAGGTTTAAAGTGAATAAGGCCAAAGACAATTAAGAAAGCTATAAAAGAATTAAACAGAATCAAAGATGATCACAGAAGCTTAAGAAATAGAACCTGAAGATAAAGGGAGACTCAAAAAGGAAAAGAAGAAGATAGATATCAAGACAAGGCAAGTTATGTAAGTGGAAAAATTGGAGGAGAAAGAAGCCAATTGAAATTGATAGAGCAGGTTGGTCACCGTGGGGAAAGAATACTTATAGTATTCTAGTGTGTTTGTGAGGCAAAGTACAGGAGGAACATCACTTGCTCATTCCTCAGGGCTGCACCTCTGTTCATAGAGCCCAATAATTCATGAGTTGTTTGTTTGTTTGATTTTTGCAGGGGGTGTTGGTTGTCACATCAAACTGTTGGCCCATATTGAGCTTGTAGTCCACTGAAATTCCTACATCTTTTTCAGACAAGCCACTGTTAAACCATGTTCTCCTCCCTCCAATCTTGTCATTTTGACATTGATTTTTTGAACCCAAGTATAAACTTTTCTGTTTTACCCATGTTGAATCCAATGCCTAGCACAGTGCCTAGGTTCTCTTCTAGGACAAAAGATGAACAAAAAATAGCACAGGGCCAAGTTCCAAATAAATGAAAGTCTAGTCTTCCAAGCCCAAATCCAATCAAGTCACAGTGATTATGCCCCTACTGTGTACAGAGCCCTGTTCTAGGTAGCTTCTGGAAGTACAAATGAAAATTAACAGTTCCTTCAAAGAGTTTGCAATGTAGTAGCTATGAGATACATAATATAAATTAAAAAATAATCAAAACCATAAGCAAGCTCATACTTCTGACTGGGATGTAGAGTTAATACATAAATTGGGTTTTGAAGGAGGAGAAAAAATATCAATAAGCAAAGAAATCCTATTGGCACGAGAATGGCATACACAGTCGTCCCCTCACTGTTTGCCTTTGTTCTCAAGGAGGACCATGACATCAGGAAGTGATGTTGTGACTTGTACATGGATTGGATTTAAGTAAGGGAGGTCTGTGCCCCACTCTCTCCTCTGGATCCATCTGGGTCCAGTGGCAAGATATAGATCAGGACAACTGGAGATGGCCCCAGATACAGTGTGAGACCTTGGCCTTTTTAAACTAAGGTCTTTCCCAAGTCTCAGTTTGACTGAGGCAACACCCATTCAGAGATTAAGGGTAAGAAATGAAGCAAAGAATGGCCTCTTTTAGCTAGTCAAAACAACAATAACAACAACCCCCCCAAAAACAAACAAACAAACAAACAACAACAACAACAACAAAATCAATCTGAAAAGGTAAGACCCTCAAGGTTTCTGATTTTTTGTTTGTTTGTTTGTTTTTTTGTTTTTGTGCAGGACAATGAGGTTTAAGTAAATTGCCCAGGGTCACACAGCTAGTAAGAGTCAAGTGTCTGAGGCCGGATTTGAACTCAGGTCCTCCTGAATCCAGGGCCTGTGCTTTATCCACTGCGCCACCTAGCTGCCCCCAAGGTTTCTGGCCCAAACAGAAACACATGCTAGTTACACTCCCTCTGAGCCATCAGAGCCCAAACAATGACCAAATGACAGCTGTGTGAAAGCAAGGAAGGGCAGAATTAGTTTCAGGAAAAGGAAGCAGTGGGGACAGCTAGGTGGCACAGCAGATGGAGCACTGACCCTGGAGCCAGGACCTGAGTTCAACTATGGTCTCAGACACTAATTAACTGTGTGACCCTAGGCAAGTCACTTTAACCCCTATTACCTCAATGAAAAGGGAGCAGCCAAGTTGAATTGGAGTAATTAGAATACAAAGAAGAAGCCATGGGGGACACTGGATTCAAATTTTGGCTCTGTCACTTAATAAATACTAATATGATATTGCTATCAATTTAAGTCTCTGAGACTCAGTTTTCCCATTAGTAAAATTAAAGGATCTGACCAGATGACTTCTAAGGTCCCTTCTAATAATGCAATAAGGCTGCAGAGGCAGATTGGAACTGGCATGTTGAGGGCTTTAACCTACAGGGCTTGCCTCTGACCTAGTCAGCAGCCAGTGATGAGCCAGTGAGGGGTTTTGAGAAGGACAGTAATGTGATCACACCCATGAATTAGGTAGCTTACTTTGGCAGGGATGAAAGCAGCCCAACAAATGCCTATTCATAAAATCACAGTTTTCAACCGGCAGGTCATTTTTAGAGGAGAGGGGACAGTTCACCTTGAATCTTAGCAGCTGTGTAAACAGTGTCCCCTTTATGCTAATCTTCCCAACTTGATGGTGAACAGTCCTAACCATTTTGGAGAGACGTTGCCCGACATGCTGTGTGTCCCCTGCATTGAGCTAAACAGGCAGAGAGGTGGAGGTAGGGGTAAGGGGGTAAGGAAGGAGAAACCCCCTCCTTTCATTATTATTTGCTGGTGCTGATTTTAAGCCTTTTTTGTATTTCCCCAATAATTACTATTCATTTACTCATCTTCATAACTCTAGTTTCATGCTGCTTTCCCAGAATTCCTGCCTTCTTAACCGTTTTTTTTTTTTTGGGGGGGGGGGGAGGTGGTGCTGTACTTCATACCTGCAGAATCCGGTTTTAGTTGATGTCCTATTTCTGAGATTTGGATGGGAGTCTCTGCCACTCAGGAACTAATTGCAAATAAAACCCCTGCAGCTCAAAAGCTCTGCCTCCCCTCCTCTCTCCCTCAGGGGTGGAGCCTCTCTTAGTTTTGTTCCTCTACACGCGAGCTCCCTTTCTATCTTCTTCTGATGGATACAGTGCTTCCTGGTGGCTTGGTATTCTCTGCATCTAGAACTATCCCTGAAGAGGGGAAGATACCAGGGTGAGCCATTCAGGGCAGATCAAGCAATTCATGAATTAACAAGTATTTCTGAAGAGCCTACTATGTGCCAGGAACTGCTAAGTAGGTGCTGGGAATACACAGACAAATGTAAGTCTCTGCCTTCATGAAGCTTACATTCTTTTTGTGGGAGATATAAACATATAATACAAAAAATAATATATAATATACAAAAAAAAAAAGCAGAGTAATTTTGATAGGGGGAGGGGAAAGCGAGAAAGCCCTGCCCTTCCCTTGTAAGCCCAAAGGGAAACAACTTAACAAACTTTTGAAGTCTGAGCAAAGAATTGTGCAAAATGGAGGAAGTTCAACAAACATTTAAGTGCCTACTATGTGCTAGGCCCTGGAGATTCAAAGGTAAAAATGAAACATTCCCTGATGCCAAGGAACATGGGTTTTAGAGGAGGGGGGATGAGTGTTAACAACAGGTACTCAGATAAACAAATGAAAATTATGTGCAAATTAAGCATAAAATAGTTTGGAGACAGTTCAGTGCAACCAGCAGTTGGGGGAAGGTGTCTGGAATCAGAAATGCCTTCATGTAATTAGAAAGCCGTGGAAAAAAAAAAAAGAAAGAAAGTCATGCCTGAACTGAGGGCTCAAGGGAGCTGTAGATTCCAAGAGGCAGAGGCAAGGGGAGGGAGCCTTCCAGGCATGAGATGGAATGTGCCGCTGGGTGAAACAGCAATGGGCCAGTTTGTCTGGAGCACAAAGCCTGTGTACGGCCGTAGAGTATGATCAGTCCCCAAACACTTGTTGGGGACAGACAGTGTAGAGCTTTAGATGTCAAACAGTCATTTGTATTTTCTCTTTAAGCAAGGGCATGGAGGCTAAAGATGGGGTAGGTGGTGGTCCTTTGCACCTCTAACCTTGCCTTTCTGTGCTTTTTTCCAGCCTCTGGTTGGGGGAGGCAGAAGAACCTCCGTCCCATTTCAGATGGCCAGAGCCCTCGTGTTGTCTCATTGTAATTCCTATCTAAGCCTTGGGCAAGGCTCTGTACATTATTGTCTTATATAGCTGAGTGAATAGGGCAGCTAGGTAGTGCAGTGGATGGAATTCTGGGCCTGAAGTCTCATCTTCATGAGCGCAAACCTGACCTCAGACACTTACTAGCTGTGTGACCCTGGGCAAGTCACTTATGCCAGTCAGCCTCAGTTTCCTCATCTGTAAAAATGAGCCAATGGTTGAAATGAGTGAACAATGAAACTGAATGAATGTCACTGTATTCCCTCTGTCTCTCAAGGAGCTTTGCATTTTAAATTTTATCTCCCAGTGTGGCTTCAATCTGGTTAAAAGAGTTTCAGAAATCAACTAGCAGTTGGTATGCTCTGGGCCTTGGCCCGAAATGACTGACTACTGCCAGTCCAGCCTTAGGGAGAATAGAACTCTAGAACAGCAGCCTCACTCTCTATGCCAAATACCCAGCACTCTTCCAGCTCTGGTCTCATTCAAATCTTGGCTTTCAGGCAAGTTGGGCATCATTAGGATCCTTCTCCCTTCATGAACTAGGAACATAGACCCAAAGCAGTTTAGCAGTTTGCCCAGGGGTCATAACAAGTAAGAGGCCAAACTAGAAACAGAAATTGGTCAGAAAGGTCTGGAAAGACTTGTATGAACTGATATATAGTGAAGTGAGCAAAACCAAGAAAAAGTTGTGCACAGAGACAGCAATACTGTTTGATGAAGAACTGTGAATGACTTAAGTATGCTCTGCAATAAAATGATCCAAGACAATCCCAAAGGACTAATGATAGTACATTCCTATACTATCTACCTCCAAAGAAAAAACAGGTTTTGGTTAAACTCAGACCTAAGCATGCTATTTTTCACTTTCATTTTTTTCTTTTATTCAATTTGTTTTGTACAAAATGACTAACATGGTAATGTTTTACATAATTGCACATGTATAACCCATATCTGATTGCTTACTGCCTCAGGGAGCGGGGAGGAGGATGGAGAGAAGGAGGGATAAAATTTGGAAATCAAAACTGTAAATAAAAATGTTTATTATTTAAAAAAATAAAAACTTAAGGAAGGAGTCAACAAAAAGAAACAGAAATCGGATCATCTTGGTAGGATTTCTCTGCCAAATCATTCAAGGACTATAATTTCCTAGCTTCAAAGGGCTAGGACTAGAGAGTACTAATACACCTCCCACCTTCTGGGATTGGGCTGTGCTTCTTTCTCCCTTAGGGACTGTGAATAAAGCATCTGTTGGGACAGGCTCACCAGCTTCTTCTAGATTACATTTGGTATCAAGTGACTCTGGGTGAACCAGGGAGTCTGGCAGATGAGCAATGGGACAAAGTGGGGGTAGGGAACTCACTTCTCCCACCTCCATGTGACTCCATGGAGGCCAGACCTAAAACAGCAGAATTTTATTATTCTCTGTTTCTTTTTTATGTTTCAGGTTGCCCTCTGAGGGCCTGTAATTCTCTCCAATTAACTTGACCCTTTACAGATAACTTGAAGAATATATAAAACATGTGTGAGAAACTTTAAGTCGGTCAAGTTGGTTCCCATTTTCATGTTTGTTGTTGTTGTTCAGTCACGTCTGACTCTTCTTGACACCATTTGGGGTTTTCCATTTTTTTTCTCCAGCTCATTTTACAGATGAGGAAACTGAGGCAAACAGAGCTAAGTGACCTGCCCAGGGTCACAAAGCTAGTATCTGAGGCCAGATTTGAACTCAGGGAGATGATGAGTCTTCTCGATTCCAGGAACTTTACCCACTGCACCACTCTATGTTAGGTTGTCATATACTGGATAATAACCATTGATTCACCTAACAAACAATAAATGCCCATTGTAGAAAACTATGCTTGGGGGATGTATAGTTGAGCCAAGAAACTGTTCTTGGCTTCATTGGTCTTTATGCTGAAGTGGGGGGATAGGATAGCAACGGAGGCAGATATACTACTTAACAAAATTAAAAGAGGGACTGAAGGGGAATATCATTATCTGGGGGAGAGGGGAAATCAGGAAAATCTTGAAGGAGAAGGAATTTATGTTGGTCTTTTATGGGCTGGCAGAAATTCAATAGCAGAAAAAGTAGAAGGAAGTATTCCAAGTGAGAGGTAATGAGGACCTATAGTAGGGTGGTAGCAATGTGAATAATAAAGAGGGGAAAGGGTGATATTTGTACTACATCTTCCTTTCAATTCACTTTGGAGCCTTCATTATTTCACTCTATTATGTATTGCTTTTTCTCTAATGGGGGTGTGTTAAATTCTACTCTTAGAATACTTATACCCAATTAATATTAAATTCTTTCTTTTAAGTTTTTAAATTGTATTTTACTTTTTTCCAATTACACGTAAAGACAATTTCAACATTCATTTTTGAAAGAATTTTAGTTCCAATCGTTTCTCCCTCCTTTTTGTCCCTCCCCCCTCCCCCCCCCCCCCCCCCCCGCTCCTTCCCAAGAGGGTAAGCAATCCAATATAGATTATCCATGTACAGTAACGTAAAATTTCCACATTAGTCATATCGTGAACAAAGAAACAGAACAAAAAAGGAAAAACACACCAAAAAAGTGAAAATCATATGCTTTACTCTGCATTCAACACTCCATCAGTTCATTCTCTGGATGTGGATACCATTTTCCATCATGAGTCTTTTGGAATTATTTTGGATCATTGTATTGCTGAGAAGAGCTAAGTCAATCAGAATTGATCATCACACAGTGTTGCTGTTACTGTGTATAATGCTCTCCTGGTTCTGCTCATTTCACTCAGCATCAGTTCATATACATCTTTCCAAGTTTTTTCTGAAATCCACCCATTCATCATTTCTTTTTTCTTTCTTTTTTCTTTTTGTTCAGGGCAATGAAATGAGGTTTAAGTGACTTGCCCAGGGTCACACAGCTAGTTAAGTGTCAAGTGTTTGAGGACAGATTTGAACTCAGGTCCTCCTGAATCCAGGGCTCGTGCTTTATCCACTGTGTCACCTAGCTGCCCTGTTCATCATTTCTTATAGCACAATAGTAAGAATATTAAATTTGTGAGGCCACTGACATTCCTTATGAATGACTTCTCACAAACATTTCACCCCAATGAGGAATCTATTTCTTCTGTCTATTTTCCTATTTCTCTCATATTTCTTCCTTCCACTTGGTATATATGCCTGGAAGACACCTATGGTGTCCTATGGAAAGGTATGTTATTTATTCTATGTTGTTCCATTACCATGTAGGGTGTGAGACAAATCCCCTCACCTAGAGTTGTAAAACCACAGAGGGGCTGCTAGGTAGCACAGTGAATAGAGCACTGGCCCTGAAGTTGGCAGGACTTGAGTTCAAATTTGACCTCAGACACTTAGTAGCTGTGTGACCCTGAGCAAGTCACAACTCCAATTGCCTCAAACATCCAGGGCCATCTCTAGTCATCCTGATATATTTCTTGCCATTGAACCCAGATGGCACTGGAGGAGCGAGTGAGGATGGTGACTTTGCACAGCCCAGCCTCAATTAAATCCAATTCACTGCAAGTTATGACATCACCTGATGTCCTGGTCCTCCTCAAGGATGAAAGACAAACAACCACAAAACCACAGAGAAAACAGATGTCCTTCCTAGTGACTTGGGAGGAAAAGTTCCTTTCACTGATAGAACACAACTAGAATGCCTACTGTATGCACACTGGCCTAGAAGATAGTGGACAATACAAAGATGAAGCAGGCAAGCTCCCTTCTCTAAAGGAAAGGGAGGACAGAATTATAGTTAAATCAGTAGCTAATTTTGACTTTAGGAGACTAACTGAATCCTGACTCTTGGTGGAGAAGTGGTAGACATTAATGGGGAAGGGAAAGAGGACAAATGTTTATGAAGTGCCTACTATATGCCAGGCACTGTGTTAAGCACTTTATAAATATTATCTCACTTGAACCATAAGTATGGAATGGCCAACCTTTTAATATATTTTGCATAATTGTACCCTTTTGCCACAAAAGGAGAGTTCTGTTAGTAGGCAAGAGAATGGAGAGAGTATGATTTTCTTTTTTCTTTTTTTTTGACAGCTATGTTTTCAAAAAGAGCATCAGTTAAACCTTTTATTTTTTTTTTCAAAAGACAGGGGAGAAGAAAGCTTGAAGTACTGTAGTGTAGTAAATAGGATAAGAGGCTTGGAATCAGGAAGATCTAGGTTCAGATCTAGAGTAGTCTTCGGCTAAGTTTTGGTCAAGTCATTTAACCTTCTGACCTCTGTGAGTCTTATGTGGCCCATTTGTATAATGAGATATTTTTGCTTAAAGTATCTTACCTTAGAGCATTGTTGAGAGGCTCAAATCAGATTATGTCTGTAAAGTGCTTTACAAACTTTCACAGGATCTCAGAATTTGAGACTTAGAAGGAACTTCAGAGATCATCTCATCCAACCCATACAGGAAAGGAATTTCTACTATAACATATTCAATAAGTTGATCTCCATCCTGTGCTGGAAGAAGAGGGAATCTACCACTTCTTCAGGCAGCCCCTTCCATTTTTGGATAATTCTAATAGTTAGGAAGCTTTTCCTGACTTTGAGCCTAAATCGGCCCCTTTGGAATTGCCACTCATTGCTCCTGGTTCTGCCCTCCGGTGGCAAACAGAACAAGCTGGATGCCACCTCCACACAATTCAAGTAATTGAAGACTTCTATCATTTCTCTCTGCCCTTTCCCCCACATCTTCTCTTCTCCAAACTAACCATGTCCAGTTCCTTTAACTGGTCCTCATATTGAGTCAATGTGGCATTGACTCAACTCCCTTTATCATCCTGCTTTTCCTCTTCTGGTCACTCTAGCTTCTCCCCATCTTTCTCAAACTGTGGTACCTAGAATCCAACACAGTTCTCTAGAGGAGGTCTGATGAAGGCAGAGTACAATAGGACTATCACCTCTCTCTTTCTTGACATGATTCCTCTCTTACTGTAGCCTACCATCTCATTTGGGTTTCTGGTTGCTGTTGTCTCATATCAAGCTTGCTGTCCAAATTAACCCCCCAACTTGTTTTCAGAGCAGCTGCTTTCCCACAATGCCTCTCCCATCTTGTACTTGTGAAGTTGATTTTTGGTATCAAAGTCTAAGTCTTTCCATTTATCCCTCTTCAATGTCCACTTAGTCAATTTAACCCAATTTTCTTGCTGGACCAGGTCTTTTGGTTCCTGATATCATCTAGTATCTTCTCAGCCATCTGTCACATGAAAATTTGATGAGCATATATAACATTTATGCCATTATCCAAGTTATTGATAAAAATGTTAAATAGCACAAAGCCACAGATCCCTGGAGGAACTTAATGGAGACCTTTGCCATGTTGATATTGAACCATTCGCAACTACTTTATGACCTTGAGCAAGTCGTATAACTTTCCTATGCCTTAGTTTCCTCATGTATAAAATAAGAAGGCTATACTAGATGGGTACTGAGGTCCCTTTCAGCTCAAAACCTAGATCCTCTGATCAGTAGATTTTGTTGAGTTGTTTCAGATTCTTCATGACCCCCATCTGGGGTTTTCTTGGCAAAAATACTAGAGTGGTTTGCCATTTACTTCTGCAGCTCATTTAACAGATGAGGAAACTGAGGCAAGCAAGGTTAAGTGAACAGCCACAAGGCAAGTAAATGTCTGAGGCCATATTTGAATTTAGAAAGATGAGTCTTCCCAATTCCAAGCCCAGTGATCTATCCACTGTGCCTCTTAGCCACTCCAGTATGATGTTACATGGACATAATTTGTAAACATATATTGGAATCTTGCTCAAAATGTTTTATTTATATATGTGCAATGTTAAAAATGTTTGGAGATTACTGTTCTAGTCTACATCTCTCCATCTTCTCCAAAACAACAGTTTTAGATATCCTATTAAAAGTCTTGCTAAAATCTAGATGAACTGATATACCCAGCATTCTTTTCATCTACAAGTATAACGACACCATCAAAAAAGGAAATAAGCTTTGTCTAGTACTGCATGATTTCCTCTGCTCTCCATACCAGTTGAGATTTTCAACCTTATTTTTTTTTTAACTACTTGTGTGTTACTTCTCTTTTGGCGTTTTCCCAGCACCTGTCAATGCAGAGCTTGGGCATTCGCTTTAGCAAGTTAAAAAGGCATCTGCTTCGTGAAGTGTTTGATTATGCATGGGCTTAAAACCAGAGCTAGCTCTGCAGCAGCTGGTAGCTAAGAAGACTTATGAGCTCATCCACAAACAGCTTCTTGCTAGGCAAAGCCTTTTCAATCAATCCGAATGCATTTATTAAGTAGAGACACACCCTACCTAAACTTGCTAATGGTTTTCAAAATAAAAACACCATCATGGGAACTGAAACAATGTCTCAGTGGGTACCATAGGAATCATGCAAATATGTACACCATAAATAATAAAAGGATGTTTAGAGGGCATAAGCAGTTGATGCCACTGAGGTCCATAAGCAAACCCAAGTCATTATCAATCAATCAATCAATCAATAAACATTTATTAAGTGCCTACTATTATGTGCTGGGAACTATTCTGAGCACTGGTCTATCATTTACCTGATAAGCATTTTGGGGTACTCATAAAATATGCAAATTGGGTTTTGTAGTGTCCAGGCTGAGTTTGGTTATATTAGTGACAACACTGAGAAATAGAGTTGTTGAAATCATGTTAGGGCAAATTTATATTGAGAAATCTTTACCCATAATGCTAAGCACTGTTGTGGTTGTTGTTTGTCCTTCATTCTGGAAGAGAACCATGACATCAGGGTATTGTCACATTTGCACTAAATTGGATTTAAGTGAGAGAGGGCTGTGCAGGGTCTCCAACCTCACTCGCTTCTCCAGAGCCATCTGGGCCCAGTGGCTAAACACTGTAAGACCAAGACATATATGCATGAACCAGTCCCTACAACTGATGAGTTCATAGTCACAGCAGGGGAGCCAACATATGGACACATGAATAAAGAATGACAAGAGGCTATTTGTGATTAAGGACTAAATTGTGTGGTTCCTCAATGAATCATCCATTTTTGCTGTAAAGGAGCTTTCTCAGAAACCTCTTTCCTATTTCTTTCCAGCAATTCTTAAGATTATAATGTGAGATTTAAAAGTCAGAATTCTGCATGAAAGATGCACTGGTCTGACTTGAATCATTCTCCATGTCAACTGTATTTGCAATATTCCTTTCTATCATTTCTCATGTCATTGCTTCTCCTAACGGTAAATCTATTAAAAAAAAATTTTTATAAGAAATTTGGTTTTAGGGAGCTAAACTCCCTTGCTTTGGCTGAATTCAGAAAAGCATTTGGATGTGCTCTTTCCATTCCAGGGAACTAAGGGGTCAAAGTCAGTGTTCCATGATGCCATGGAACAGAAGCAGCTAGGTGGAGAAGAAGATAAAGCACTGCGCATGGAGTCAGCAAATCCTGAATTCAAATCCAGTCTCAGACACTTACTAGCTGTGTGATCCTGGGCAAGTCACTTAACCTCTGTCTGCCTGAGTTTTCTTACCTGTAAAATGGGGATAATAATAGCACCTATCTCCCAGAGTTGTTGTGATGGTAGAATGAAATTATATTTGTAGAGAGCTTTCCAAATGTTAAAATGCAATATAAATGCAGTGTTCAGTCATGTCTGACTCTTCATGATGCCAATGGGGTTTTCTTGGCACGGATACTGGAGTGGTTTGCCATTTCCTTCTCCAGCTCATTTTACAGATGAGGAAACTGAGGCAAATAGAATTAAGTGCCCTGCCCCTGAGCAATTCCAGTCACACAGCTAAGAGAGTGTCTGAGGCCAGATTTGAATTCATAAAGATGAATCTTCCTTTCCCGGTCTTAAAATTCAGAAGCCTATGGACACTTCTCCAGAATAATGTTTTGAAATGCATAAAATACAATATGCAAGATCATAAAGGAAACCAATAGTATTGAAATCTGGTTATCAAAATACAATTTAAAAAAAAGTTTACAGGGGCAGCTAGGTGGCGCAGTGGATAGAGAACCGGCCCTGGAGTCAGGAGGACCTGAGTTCAAATCCGGCCTCAGACACTTAACACTTACTAGCTGTGTGACCCTGGGCAAGTCACTTAACCCCAATTGCCTCACCAAAAAAAAAAAAAAAAAAAGAATGTCTTGTCTAGGGGCAGCCAGGTGGCGCAGTGGATAGAGCACCGACCCTGGATTCAAGAGGACCTGAGTTCAAATCTCCCTCAGACACTTTACCATTACTAGCTGTGTGACCTGGGGCAAGTCACTTAACCCCAATTGCTTCACCAAAAAAAAAAAAAAAAAAGAATGTCCTGTCTAGTTTATCTATCCCATCTTATAGATGAGAGAATTGAACCTATATCATCTGACTCCAGAACCAATGTTCTTTCCGCTGCACACTATAGGCCTGTCTGTGTAATACTCAAGGTTACTATTTGCTTCCCAGCAGAGCCAGAACTAGATTCCTGGGCTTCTGAATTCTAAGACCAGCTTTCTTTACATTATACTTTCCATGGCCTGTCTGTGTAATACTCACACATCCCTGGCCCCCAGCTTCCCACTTTCTGTAGCCTGCCTTCATGGTGACAAATTAAATGTTTTTTGGATCAGGGGAAACATCATCCAACATACCATTAAATCTGAATATAGATTGCCTTTCTAGCAATGTACTTTTTCTATTTATGAGATTAATAGGTTCTGTTCCTTGGTTCAGTCCCAGGCTGGGACTGGAAATGCTCAGACATCTCCAGCCCCTTCTGGGGTTTGAGAAATTCACTCCATCTGTACTTTGTTCTCCTGTCTCACACACACAGTTCACAACCCTTCCCCCAACCCCCAAGCTTAACCCCCCAGACTTCCTCCTCTGTCACCAGCTCCCTCTACAGATTAAGCTATGTGACGGAGAACAATGCATCACAAGTTCCTGAAAGTCTCTTCCTTCCTGAACAGACTGTGGGGGCCATAGAATGTTAGAACAGGAAGGGATCTCATAGACAATCTAAACTTGATTTTACAAACAGGCAACTGGAAGCTCAAAGAAGGGAACAAGTGGCCCAAGGTCAAAAGCTAGTTTAAGAGAATCGGGGCTAAAACACGCTTGTATTTAATGTTGGGAAAACTGAGTTTGAATCCTCCCTCTGGCACATACTAGCTGTGTGACTCTAGGCAAGTCACTTAACTTTTCCTAGCCTCAGTATCCCTAACTGTAAAATGATAGGGGTTGACTTGAATGCCTTTGAGGTTCCTTCCAGCTCAAAATCAATTATACTGTTATCCAGGACTCCTGTATCCTACTTCAGGGCTCACTCCATGTTGTTGGAAAAGTTGAATGGGAGGGACTTTCCAAAAGCTTCTTTGTCTTTGGATGTTTTTCACTTTCTTCTCTCTTCTTAACTCCCTATAGTCTGCCTACTGACCTCATCCTTCAACCAATGCTAAAGTTATTGCTGATCTCTCGATTGCCAGATCTAATGGCCTTTTCTCAATTCTCTTCTTTACAGTCTTTGACACTGTCATCACCCTCTCCATATTCATACTCTGTTCTCTGCACGTTTAGGGGACAGCACTGTTTCTGGGTCTCCTTCTACCTTTCTGATCATTCCTTCTCAGTCTGCTTGGCTGGATCTTCATTCAGGTCATTCTCGCTAGTCATTTGTGGCCCGTAACGGCCCTCTTTTCTTCTCCCTCAATGTTATTTCACTTAGTGATCTCATCAGCTCCCTTGGACTCAATTATGATCTCATTACACTGTTGAGTATCAAATCCACTTATCTACTGGTTTTCTCCAGTCTCCCATCTCCAATTGCCTCTTGGACATCTCAAACTGGATATCCTTCAGACATCCTAAAATCAGCACATCCAAAACAGAACTCACTATCTCTTCCTCCTAACCCTCTCTCCTTCCAAGTTTCCCCATTACTATCTAGGGTACCACCATCCTCCAAGTCCTTAATGCCTTGCTTTCTAAGTCCCAAATCCAATCTGCTGCCAAGGCCTGTGGATTCTGCCTTTGTAACATCTCCTGTGTATGCTTCTTTCTCTTCTCTGACATGTTACCATCTTGGTACAGGCCCGCATCACCTTACATCTGAATTCTTGCAATTGCCTGCTGGTGGGTCTCCCTGCCACCAGGCTCTCTCCACTTCAATCCATCCTCCACTCAGCTGTCAGAATTATCTTCCTAAAGCACAGCTCTGACCATGCCACTGCCTTACTCAGTAAACTCCAGTGGCTCCTATCACCTTTGAATCCAAAATAAAATCTTCTGTTTGAAATTCAAACTCCTCCATAACCAGGCCATATCCAGCTTTCCAGGCTTTTTACCCCTCCACTCTCCAATATACTCTTTGATCCAATGACACTGGCCTCCCTGCTTTTCCTCAACGTCATATCACATTTCCCATTTCCCCCATGCCCGGAATGTTCTCCCTCTTCATCTCTCCTCTCCCCTCCTTTCCCCTCCCCTCCTTTCCCCTCCCCTCCCCTCCCCTCCCCTCCTCTCCCCTCCCCTCCCCTCCCCCCCCCCTCTCCTCTCCCCTCCCCTCCCCTCCCCTCCCCTCCCCTCCCCTCCTCTCCTCTCCCCTCCCCTCCCCTCCCCCCCCCTCTCCTCTCCCCTCCCCTCCCCTCCCCTCCCCTCCCCCCCTCTCCCCTCCCCTCCCCTCCCCTCCCCTCCCCTCCCCTCCCCTCCCCTCCCCTCCTCTTCTCTTCTCTTCTCCTCTTCATTCTCATTCTCTCTCTCTCTCTAGGGTCACACAGTGTCTGAAGCCAGATTTGACTCCTCCTGACCCCAGGGCCCATGCTCTAGCCATTGTACCACCTAACTAACCCCCACCCTCCTGCCTCCACCCCATATCTCTGAATTCTAGTACCTTTCCTGTGTGGTTATTTCCAATGTATCCCTTACATATCTTGTTTGTTTATAGTTGTTGCATGTTGTCTCTCCCATTTAACTATGAGCTCCTTGAGGGCAAGAACTGGTTTTTTGCCTTTCTTTTTATTTCTAGCACTTGGCACAGTGCTGGCACATGGCAATGACTTAATAAATGTCTATTGACTGAAGGGCCCTAGGAATAAATCCATATTGTTGCTAAGAGAACTGTTTCAACTTAGTTTAATTTTTTCAATGAATTAATTTTCTTTGCTGCTCAATTCTCCACCATTAAAGAAAGAAAAAAATGAAACCCCTGTAACAAATATGCACAGTAAAACAAAACCATTTCTTGCAATAACCATGTTAAAAAAAAGTCTCAAGCCCATCACCTTTCAGTTGAGAGGTGACAGAGAAGGTGACACATGTCATCATCTGTCCTCTGGAATCATGGTTGGTTATTGTTTTAATAAAGGTTCTCACTGCCTTCAAAGCTGTTTATTTATTTTTGTTTTTTTGTTTTTTGGTGAGGCAATAAGGGTTAAGTGACTTGCCCAGGGTCACACAGCTAGTAAGTGTCAAGCGTCTTAGGACAGATTTGAACTCAGGTACTTAAGAATCCAGGGCCTGTGCTTTATCCACTGTTCCACCTAGCTGCCCCAAAGCTGTTTATTTTTTTTACAGTGTTGTTATTGTATACATTGTTGTCATGGTTCTGTTCACTTCACTTTGCATCAGTTTCTATGTCTTCCCAGATTTCTTGAAACTATTCCAAGTCAGTTTTTTAAAAGTCTTTACTGACCACCTGCTAAATATTAGGACAGTGCTATGAAAGAAATGAAATAGAAGATAAAGTCAGAAATGTGAATTCACTATTTGATGTCTGCCTTGTGTTAGCAACACAACCACAGAATTGACTACATGCCATATTTGGCAGCTTCTTATATGGTCAAATGAGCTTTAAACCACTAGTAAATCATTGATTCAGTTGTTTTTACTCATATCTGAGACTTTGTGACCCTTTTTCTTTCCAAACATACTAAAGTGGTTTGCCATTTCCTTCTCCAGTTCATTTTATATGAGGAAACTGAAGCGAACAAGGTTAAGTGACTTGTCCAGGGTCACACAACTGGTAAGTGTCTGAAGCTCATGTCTTGAACTCATGTCTTCCAGACTCCAGGACTGCTGCTCTATCCACTTTGCCAGCCAGCTGCCTAACTAATTAATCATACCTAGATTTAAACCCAGAACTGAGTCTGCCCTACAAAGGGGCTAAGACTGAGCCTGAAACTCCCCTCACAAATGAATTGTTCTGTGAGAAAATTATTAATAATAGGGGTTTTAGGACTTCCAGGGGTCCCCCTGCTGATAGAGCCTGGCTGACCTTTCTTAAGGTCAGTCCAGAGTCAAGAAAATTACCTCATTCAAAACCACACCTACCTTGAAAGCCTTTTTACCACCAGAGGATTTGAACTCTGACCTCAGCATGTTCTACTCATGGATCGCCCTCAAATACAGTGAACCAATGGATTTGGGTGATACTGGTTAATTAGCCTGGAGTGGTGTGTAGGGAGTGCCTCTCTTCCAGACCCACAGGTAGCTTCCTCTCTCACAGGGACAGGAACTTCCTTTTTTTGGCCTGAGACTCATAGGTGAAGGGGCCTTTTTCTCTTTTCTCTCTCCCATGGATCCTAACTAGGCTTTCCTATCTTTCAGAGCCATGTGCACTCTCTTTACTAATATTTAATATACTTTAATAAATGTTTAGTGCCCCAAACTGGTGCAGTAGCCTCTAATTTCTAAGTAACAAATATACTATAAATCCCAGCTAATTTTCCCTATACTTGGGACAGAAGTAAGGCGACAACATTTAATTTTACACGTCACAGTTTTTATCTTCTCTTTGAAACCAAAAATAGTCAACTTCCCACAGTCTGAAGAAAAATGGGAAGCATTCAGAAACATTTTTAATCAGCAAGTCTTTGATTATATTAGGAGATACCAATCAGAGTTATAGTTCAGAGTATCATAAGTAGCAGGGGTTAGACTGGGGGTCAAGAAAATGTAAACTCAAGTCTTGCTTCTGATATAGTAAATGTGTGAGCATGGGGAAGGTACCTTTGAGCCTTTGTTCAATAATTCCTATAAGAAAATGTTTATAAAGTGCTTTTAAAATGCTACATTTGAAAGTCAATTATCTAATTCACATTAATTACCAGGTGAATTCAAGTTGCAGGGAACCCTCCTTACACTATCTAACATCCTTCAACTCCCAGTCAATTGAGATGAAATGCTTTAGTTGAACAAAAGCCTCTGAATTCTAGGCCTATAGTGTGCAGCGGAAAGAACATTGGTTCTGGAGTCAGATGATATAGGTTCAAATTTTGTCTCTGATGACTACTACTCATGGGATTGTGGGCAAGTCATTTAACCTCCCTGCACCTCAGTCTCCTCCTTTATAAGATAGGGAGTTGGAATAAAAGGCTTTTAAGTTCCTTCCCAGCTCTAGATCTGTGAGCCCTAGGTTTTCACAGTAATATTGGGAATATTTCCATCTTGGAACAGCCTGGCTGGGAACTGATACCCATCTCTCTCTCTCCTCTCTCTCTCTCTCTCTCTCTCTCTCTCTCTCTCTCTCTCTCTCTCTCTCTTTCTCTCTCTCTATCTCTTTATGAGTTTCTAAGGGCAGCTAGGTGGCATGGTGGAAAAAGTACCAGGCCTCAAGTCTGGAAGACTCATCTTCCTGACTTCAAACTTGGCCTTGGACATTTACTAGCTGTGTGACTCTGGGCAAGTCAGTTAACATTGTTTGCCTCAGTTTCCTCATCTGTAAAATAAGCCAGAGAAGGAAATGGCAAACCACTCCAGTATCTTTGCCAAGAAAACCCCACATGGGGTCATGAGGAACTGTAACAACTGCACAACAACAAAGGAGTTTCTAAAAGCAGTCTAGCCAATGACTCACTATATACCCTCAGGCTAATACTTCACCTCACTGCTATGCCTCGACCTCCCTTCTGTAAAATGAGAAGATAATATTTAGTTCTCTGTCTCTCCATAAACACACACACACACACACACACACACACACACACACATATGTATCTATCTATCTGTCTAATCTCATTTGATCCTAACAGCCTTGGGAGGAAGGCAGGGTAGAGATTATTTTTTTCCATTGCGTGTAAGAAAACTGCAAGAAGCTCAGGGAGTTTTCAGTGCTTTGCCTGAAGCCACAAATCTGGGACTTGACCCCTGTTGTGCTTTCTACTTACACCCTACTTTCTCCCTGTGTTGTTGAGATCACTAGTGTCCTGGTATGTGGGGTGGTGTTTATTTTTCAAGTATTTTTAAAAGGGGTCTGAAAATGAATCATAGGTCTTGTAAACAATTACTGATGCAATTTTTAAAGCCTGAGATTGCTCTGACATTTCTAAATCTCAAAAATCACATGTATTACCTTGCTCCTCTGGGTGGGCAGGCCACTCAGCCCAAGGTTGGATGCCAACCATGCTCTGTCAAAAGCAAAGACAGAAACCAAGGACTTACAGACAAAAAACCAAAATGGTGGCATTGGTGAGGTTTAGTTAAAAATGTCTGGGTTATAGAAGAAAGAACTTTTTAGGCCCTATTTTTGGATAGTGTTCTTTCTCCCCTAGAAGAGGCAGGGTGTTTCACTGGAAAGAACCCAAGGCTCAGAGGGAAGAGACCTGGGTGCTAGTCATGGGTCTGTCATTGACTTCCTACGTGATCTTAAGTGAGTTTTCTCTCTCTAAGTCTCTACTTCATCTGTAAGATGAGGAGTTAGATCAAATAATCTTTCTGGTCCCTTCCAGTGCTTACATTTTAATTCTTTACTTTTACTTACCGCTATTATTTATGCATCAGCTCTTACTGCTTATAATTACTCTGTTTGCACATTAGGTTTTCTAAGTACCCATTAAGAGTTCAGATCCCCGGGCATTATAACCATGGTTCCCTTAGACTTGGTCTGTCATCCAGAAACAGTCTGATCTCTGATTAAATTAAGCGTGATCACCTCTCAATCCTGAGAGATCATAGGTGATAGAAGCAACAACTGATTAGCCTTCATCCTAGCATTCAATGTGGGCTCCATTAGATTTTAGAGCTGGAAGCTTTCTTAGAACTCATTTGTCCAACCCTTCTTATCCCTTCCACACCCCCAAAGAGGAAGAAACAGATGCTTATAGAGAACAATGTCCTTTCCACCAAACTAACTGATTTATACAGCCTTCACTCAGGATACAGTTGAAAATATCCAAGATGACCTATGAGAACTCTCTCTTTCTCTAGAGAAAGCAAATCATTATAGATAATCTTGTATGTTTGTGTACACACAAATGTGTATATACACATACACATTTACATATATATTTTTGCTCAGTTGTTTTTCACTTGTGTCCAATTCTTTGTGATTGCATTTGGGGCTTTCTTGGCAATGATATGAGTCTTCCTGACTTGAGGTTCGGTACCTTATCCTCTGTGCCAACTACTTGCCCACATACATACAGGTGTGTATATTTGTATGTGTGTATATATATATATATATATATATGTTATCCTACTCCTTCTGGGTAGGCCCCTCAGCCCAAGGTAGGATGCCAACCATTCTCTGTCAAAAGCAAAGAAAGAAATCAAGTATCTACAAAAAAAAAAAATGGCAGAGTTGCTGGCGTTTAGTGCAAGACTTGTAGACTGTAGAACAAAGAGCATGCTAGGCCCTATTTCTGGACAGTGTGGTTTCTTTTCCCCTCAAGAGTGGAAGGGACTCACATAATAAAACAAAGGAGTCTCTCATAGATACGTGTGAGAGCTAGAGGGAATCTTAAAGGCCTCTGATCACAGTATCACATATGTTGTTGCTTGTCTTTCCTTCTGGAATAGGACCATGAAATTAGCAGGTGATATCATGACTTGCAGTGAATTGGATCCAAGTGAGAGAAGACTGTGCAAGGTCTCCTCCAGAGCCATCTGGGTCCAGTGGAAGATATACATCAGGATGACTTGAGATGGCCCCAATTATCAAGGGGCTTGGCCATGGGAGGAGTAGAAGGTAGGGTCTGTAGAGGAGGGGAGGGACCAGGGCAATTTGAATCAGACTAGATTTTGAACTCAGGCCTGGTTTCCCCTTCCCCCACTGCTAGGGTATTAAAGGCTTCTAGAGGTTGGGTCATCTCCTCTAGGTATGCAAAATTAGAGAACCTCTTAGCATTAGAATTTGAAAAAAATGCAAGAGTCAGAGGTTTCTCCAAAAGGCATGGAGTATATCTATATTCTCTTGTGTGAGCACTTTGCTGGCTCTTCTAACAAAAATAAAAATAAAAATAGAAAATCCACAAAAACAAAGCATTAACATGATCTTATCCCCAATTTGTCTGGTTAAACAGACTAAAATCAGAAATAAGGTAATTAGGGAGTTTAAAAGGTCCATTTGAAAATTTAAATAGAAAACAGCTGGTACTTCGGCAGTACTTCGGATTTAAAGGGACAGGGTAGGGGAAATTTCTTACCCAACCGGAAGATCCAAAGACAGAGATTCAGCTTTCCTCTTCATGGTCAGCCATCTGTAAGGGGCTAAAATTCTAGCTATACTATCTAAAATCTAATGAGTGGTCACCAATAAATTATAAGCTTTAGCAAGAGTATTTAAGTGTTTAAGTATTTATTAAAGAGCATTAGGATCAGAGAGAAAGGTAAAAATCTAACTATTTCTAAGAGAGCCTATCATCCGACCCACCATGGCAAGGTCAGCAACCAAAAAAGAGACAGAACCCCTCCGCCAGCATCCACTTCCTACTTCATGGCCTCCCCCAAGAAATGGGAGGCTCCTCAAGTTAATTGGCTGGTAGCCTTGATAGACAGTACCCATGAGCAAATGTCACTTCCTGATGCCAGGGACCTTGCCTGCTTGGCTTGCCCTCAGAGGCCTTCTCCTCATGGCGGAGCTTTTCCACAGCAAGTCTCCAGCAGGTAGCGTCATTCCAATCATTACAGGGTTAAGTGACTTGCTCAGGGTCACACAGCTATTAAGTATCTGAGGTGACATTTGAACTCAGGTCCTCCCAGTGTTTCATCTACTGTGCCACCTAGCTGCCCCCATCACAGATAACAGAAACTAGATAACATCTAAGGTTCCCTGCTGGGTATTTTTTTTAATCACAAATAAAGAATAGCAAGGAACTTTAGATGTTATCTAGTTTCACACCCTCATTTGACAGCTGAGGCAACTAAGACCCAGAGACATCCATGAGTTGCCCAAGGTCATGCAGGTAGTTAGAGGCACAGCAGGGATGAGAATCGAGGTCTCCTTGCTCCTAGCCCATGGCTCTTTTTTTTTTTTTTAAGTGAGGCAATTGGGGTTAAGTGACTGGTCACACAGCCAGTAAGTGTTAAGTGTCTGAGGCCGGATTTGAACTCAGGTACTCCTGACTCCAGGGCCGGTGCTCTATCCACTGCGCCATCTAGCTGCCCCAAGCCCATGGCTCTTTTTGCTAAATGGCTCTGCTTCTCTTGGGTGAGCAGGAGAAGGCTAAATCAGCCTGGCTTAGGCAATTGCAGAAGCTTGTTGAGTAAGAATCTTCCTCTTTCTGTGTCGGTTTGCAGCCCATGGGTCCCAGGAAAGCTTCAGGGTCAGAAGACATCAAAGAGGGAAGGAACCCAGACCAAGAAACTTGTGATTCTGGGCCATTCTTATTCCTGGTTGGGAGAGTGTTTCTGCTCAGTCACACCTCAAACTCACAGACCAGAGCCACTCTGGCAACAATTTTTCAAATGTCTGGACAGTTTTATCTGTCAGGTTGCTGAGTCATTACCACTTTTCTAGGATGCCTTTCTCATTTCCTCTACCTTGTGAGGTCAAGAAGCCAACTTCATAACGTCAGCTTGTTAGAACCTTGCAAAAGTACCAGGCAAGCATGATCTGAATCTGATGCAGTAGAACCCTAACAGCAGACATCGAGGCAACCAAGAATTGTTGTTTTCAATCTGGCTTTGCAACTGACCAACTATATGATGTGGACCAAATAACTCCTTCCCTCCCACACCCCTGCCCCTTATCTCTGCCTTGGTTTTGTCATCTACAAAATGAAGCAATTAGGATACGTGGTCTCTAAGGCCCATCTTCATTTACCAAGTGCCAAGCCTCATAGCCAAAGCCCAATATTGTTGCTGACCTCAGGAGCTATATACCAAAATTCTGAGTGAGGCACATATAAATAAATGGTAGGACAAAAGAGCCCCTCAAGAAGTCTAGGATTCTATGACCTGCCATTATTTTCTCTCCTTCTCGAGTGAGAGACATCTGCAGCAGCATTTTGGCAATGAAATCCCATGTTTTTTTTAACATGAGGGGAAAAGGGAGAACCGAGCACACAAAGAACTAGAGATTCTTTTTTTTTTTTTTTTTTTGCGGGGCAATGGGGGTTAAGTGACTTGCCCAGGGCCACACAGCTAGTAAGTGTCAAGTGTCTGAGGCCGGAGTACTCAGGTACTCCTGAATCCAGGGCTGGTGCTTTATCCACTGTGCCACCTAGCTGCCCCAGAACTAGAGATTCTTTATGTGAAATCATTCAGAGCTCTGTCCCGGCCATACATGAACATGTATGTAAAGCCATAAATGTATATGAACATATATAGCCAATTCATACAGTCTATATTGTCCATGATTGGAACTGGAGCTCAGGAAAGATGAGGACTAGATATATGTATCTAGCTTTTCTATCCATCCATCCATCTATCTATCTATCTACCCATCCATTATGTATCTATCCATCCACCAATCTATCATCTATCTATCCTTCCATCACCTATTTATCTATCTATCCATCCATCCATCTTCTCTATCTATCTATCTATCTATCTATCTATCTATCTATCTATCTATCTATCTATCTATCTATCTATCCATCCATCCATCTGTTGGGGACAAATTCAGTATGGGGAGTTAATTGGACAGCTTGCCATAATATCGGGGTTCAGAAAATAATGGGGGACCTCTAGGTCCACAGTTTCCCCTCTTCCAATCTGTGTCTTTTCCAGTTCTGTCTCTCAGACTAATAAGAAAGGAGATAGCCTCTTTTCCACAAACAAATCAGGTTTTACTAATGGGTATACAACACAAGTGGAGTTACTAAAGCTAGGGACAATGAGAAAGGGGATAGAGATAGTTAGAATCTAAATCTCTAAGGGTAAAAAGGCCCCCAGGTACCTCAAATAAGCTCTGCCTCCTCAGCTACTCGGAACAGTTTAGGTCTGGCAAAAACTAACTCAAACACTAAACTTGTTTCTAGCTCAACTGGCTTAACAAGCCAGCCTTGCTAGAAGGAACACAAACTCACTACCACCTGGAATCTTTAGTTCTAATGAGAATCAGCTTTGTGGTGTCTCCTGGTTAGGTCCGAAGATCAAACACACCAGCTTCTCTCTCTCTCCACCTTGCTCCTCTCTCCCTCTCTGAGTTCTCTCTCTCTCCCTCTTCCTGCCTCTCTCACACGAAGGGTGGTTCTGTAGCCAGGCTGCGTCTCCAATTGGTTTAACATACCCCCTGGGCTGTCTCCATTATAATTTGGCCAGGCCTGTGTGGGTGTGGGGGAACTCCTAAGTGGGGCCTAGGTATGTTAGTTTGATCCTTTGAATCAATAAATGTTCTTTGTGTTTTTTGTTCTATAATCTTAAATACACACTCATCTTCTCTTAGGCTTTTAAAGCTTTCATCTTTTCAGTCTGACCATGATGAAGCAAAGATAGGGTTATAAAAACTCCAAATCACAATTAATTCCTTACATATCCATCCATCCATCCATCCATCCATCCATCCATCCATCCATCCATCCATCCATCCATCCATCCATTCATCCATCTATCTAATTTCTCCCAAGCTCCAGTTGCAATTATAAACAAACTGTTTAACCTTTCTGGGACTCAGTTTCTTTATCTATAAAATGAATGGTTTGGAATAAATGATCTCTGAGGTTCTTCCTTTCTAGCTCTGGAGTGATGATCCTTTGAAATAAGTAATGGAAGGGGAGAATATAATACATAGGGAAAGGGAGATACCAGGAAAGAGAGTATGTTTCTTTTGATTATCAGTCTATGACACTGGTTTTCTGATCCAAGTTAGAATTAAGATAATTTCTTTATTTTTTTAATGGGACATCTATGTGGCACAGTGGATAGAGCACTGCATCTGGAATCAGGAAGACCTGAGTTCAAGTGTGGCCTCAGATACTTACGAGCTGTGTGACCCTGGGCAAGTCACTTAATCCTGTTGCCTCAGTTTCCTCATCTTTAAAGAGGGGATAAAAATAGTTGCTATCTCCCAGGCTTGTTGTGAAGATAAAATGAGATAATAATTGTAAAGTGCTTATCACAGTGCATGGCACATAGTAAGCCCTATATAAATGTCAGTTGTTCACACAAATATAGAGTAAAATCTCCCAGTGAAGGAAGAAAGACCTGAATGTAATCAATATCTTCAATTATCCAAAAAACTGTCATATGGACAAGGGTTAAACTTGTTCGGCATGCTCTATAGGGGATATCTGTCTTTGTTGCCAGAAGAAACCAGGAAATTCAAGTGATAGGAAAATAGGCAAAGGAAAAAAATAAATGGGAAAAGTTTATGTGTAAATTTTGAAGTGAGATAATGGTTTGAGGCTCATGGAAAATTTAGCTAACTTGTTAAATCTATATGGAAAAAAAAATACATGTGGCAGGACAGGGACTGGACCTATGACTACATGGGTATAAGAAACTCCCAGAACTGGGAATTCTCTCCACCAATGCAAACAGGCACTTTCCTTTCAATTGACAATTTTAGAGAATTGCCAGAGCCACAGGTTAAATGACCCTCTTATGTCACACACCCATCATGTGCCAGAGGAAAGACTTAAAGCCACATGTTCCTGTCTCTCAGACAGTCTCTTGCTCACCATACCAAACTGCCTTTCTCCAAGGCATTCACAATAGCAATAATCCCTTACTTTTCTATTGCGCTTTTAGTTTACAAAATATTTCTATTTGCAACAGCTCATTTAGTTCTTTGAGGAAAATTTTCACTTTTATTGATTTCTTTGGCTTTTATATTAGCCTTATTTCCAAGTATATTCCTCTAAATTAGGGCCATTCACTGCAGAAATTGGAATGAGGGAGCCTTGGGGGAGAGTTTTAAAGTAAGTAAGAGACTTGATTAGTTTCTCCAACTCCAAAGGAAGGATTATATGGACCTAAGGAAGGAAGAAAGAAACCTACACACAAGACTTATACATCCAAAAGAAATGTATTAAAGACTATTTGCAGTTGTCTGGAGATAGAAGTGGGATGCCAGAAGCCTCTAATCCAGACTGAGGAGACAGTATGCAAGTTATTCAATTTAGAATGGTGTATCAGCTCTTCCCAAGATGACTTCCAGCTTCAGCTTTCCCTTTTTGTATAAAGAAAGCTCCATATCTGATTTGAGAAATGTTCTCTCCTTTCCTTGAGTTCCAGGATTGTGATTGGTGGGGAACAGGATATCATCTGGTATCTCTGCTTCCTGGTGTATGATTTGGGGTATTTGAATGCAATAACTGGTTGAGGGGAGTGAGAGTATGAGATTTGAATATTCCTTAATTTACTCAAGGTTAGTTAACAAAGGAGGCATCCTATCTATGATTCTAGGTGCCATTTGGCCCTTGGAGCACAGATGGGATCTATAATTTGACTATTGGGAAAAGATAGGAGAACTTTCTGGTTAGTTTTAGGAATGAAAGCAAAATTCAAGGGACAAGTAACATTTACAGGATAAGAGAAAAATCTTTCTAGGGACTTTAGAAAGAATAATGGGAGAATGACCTTGGGCTATTCTTTCAAGTGAGGAATCAAAGGCTTTATAGAAATACTGGGAAGGGAGCTTCCCTTCTCCTTTGATTACTAAATATGAAATGCTAACTCAGATCCCATAGGGGTAGGGTCAATAACCATCCCCCCAAACAAATAATCCTAACAAGACTTTACTTATAGCAATATCTAAATGCATTATACATATGTATGTTCTTTAGGAAGCAATATAGATTCATTCTCATTTCTCTAGAGTGAGGAAACAGTACTTGCAGTTACAAATTTCTAAGAAGCAAAACTATATTCTTATGCATAGAATAAGGAGTCACAGAAACCACAGAGACCAGACATTATGGGAAGCATTGCAACAGTTAGAAGTTCTACCATATATTTCACTCCTCACCTCCATCATACCTGTCACAGGGGAAATGGTTGGTGTGGGGATCCTTAGGTATTCCTCTTTAAAGAATTACACCCTCTTGCATACAGATCCAATTAGAATAAAATAATCTTTTGTTTAAGCGCTGGAGAAAGGAAACCTTGAGAGGGGTCTCCAGGGGAGATAGTTCCAGAGACATGGTTCTCTGAGATACCTATTTCCTCATACAGGAGAAAGGTCATAGCTTTTATAGATGGTAGATGGGGGTGATCACCTGAGAGTGGAATGTCTCATATTGCGGGTGGGTTGGGAGAAATTGGGTGAGGGGCAGTTGTTCTCTCTGTCCCCTTGGTGCCACTCAGGCAGCAGCCTCACCTAATGGGCTTATCTTGCTTCTTTAGGTGTGTCTGTCCTTTGGTTCTCAAGGAGAGTTACCCCAGACCCAGTGTCCTTTAGTTTAGTTTAAACTTTAATTCTAAGCCCGTAACAATACCATTCCATAAAATAGAAAAGAAAGGGAGGGGAGTGAAAGAAATTTAGTGAAACTAATCAGGTTATCAATCAAGTCTGACACTATATGCAATACTCCACATCAAAATTTCCCATCACTATAAGGAAGTACATTTTTTACAACTCTTCTCTGATTTGCTTCTTACAATTACTACTCATCTTTTTTCTACCTCCACATCACTCCAAAGAGCTCCTTCAGCTTTCCTTACTTTTTAAAATGTTCTCTTTGTTCAGGCTGGAAAGTTAAGTCATAGAATCAGGAGATTTAGGGCTGAAAGGGGATTTATAGATTATCTGGTCTAGTCCCCTCATTTTAGAGATGAAGAAATAAAAGACTAGGGAGTTTGAGTGACTTATCCAAGATCACCCAAGTAGTGAGTGATGAGGCTGGAATTTGAAGTAAGATCCAAATTCAATGCTCTTCAAGGGGAGTAGTGTGACATACTGAATAGACTGTTAGACTTTGATGTGGGTTCTAATCCCCCTCTGTATGCTTAATAGCTCTGTGACTATAGCCATATCACTTAATTTCTTCTTTTTCTTTTTTTTCTTTTTTGTGGGGCAATGGGGGTTAAGTGACTTGCCTAGGGTCACACAGTTAGTAAGCGTCAAGTATCTGAGGCCGCATTTGAACTCAGGTACTCCTGAATCCAGGGCTGGTGTTTTATCCACTGCACCACCTAGCTGCCCCCATGTGACTTAATTTCTTTGAGCCTCAGTTTGCTCATCTCTTTTTTGCCCCCATTTGCCTTACCTTGTATTGTACTTTTCTTTTTTTAAAAAAATTTATTTATTTAGAATTTTCCCCAAGTTTGTATTGTACTTTTTGATGTATGCCCCCAGTAGATTACCCTGGTAGAATATATACTTGCTGAAAACAGAAACTGTCATGCCTTGCATGTAGTAAGTACATAATATTTATTGAATTATTGAGATGAATTGCCATTGCTCATACATCTAGTGAATGACTGAGCATTTGAACCCTGGTCTTTTGCTGCCGAATCTAGTCCTTTCTCTCCTAGGCCATGATCTTCAACTTCTCTCTCTTTTGCCCTCTTCATTTTGACCATATTGTAAAGTTGACCAGTGGTCAAGTCCTTTAGTTTCCTAAATATCTTGGAAAGTTTCCTTTTTAGAGACAAGAGAGAGGAGACAGACAGAGACAGGGAGAGACAGAGAGAAAAAAAAAAACATTTATTAAGCACTTTCTTTGTGCAAGCCATTGTGTTAAGTGCTACAGATATAACTATAAGGAAGCAAGACAGTCAAGACTAGACCTATACTGTCACAGTATTGTTACAAGTCTTCCTACCACTAATCTTTCCCTTTTCTGATCTGTCTTACTCACCATTTCCATGTTAATCATTCTAAAGTACTGCCCTTCTCATTGAATCCCCTCCTGTTCAAATTCACTTCAACAGCTCCTTATTCCAAATTTCTCAACCTGCGTTTCAAGGCCCTCCAAGATAGGACCCCAAACAATCTTTCTGTAAAGGCCTTGTCTCTCCAACTGTTATGGCAACTGTTGAAACATTACTCAACCTTTAATAACAATATATATCATGACCAGAAAGACTTAAAGGTTTTAGTTAACTGATAGCTCAATGAATCAATAGTCTTTTAGGTATTTGAAAATGGTGGTTAAAAAAGCTAAAAAATGAGAGAATAGGTCAGCTTTATTTTGCATTATTAACAAACACTGCATTAAGTCCTGAATACCACATTTTAGTTGGGCAGCTAGGTGGCACAGTGTATAGAGCCCCAGACCTGGAGTCTGGAAAACCTGAATTCAAATTTGGCCTCACATATTTACTAGCTGTGTGACCCTGGTCAAGTCATTTAGCCCTGTTTGCCTCAGTTTCCTGATCTGTAAAATGAGCTAGAGAAGGAAATGGCAAAACATTCTAGTATCTTTTGCAAGAAAATCCTAAATGGGATCACAAAGAGTTGGACATGACTGAAAACAATAACCACAACCCCATTTTAGATGGGGAACTGACATACTGGATTATGGTTTAAAGAAGGGCAATCAGAATGGAGAAGGGACTTACAATCATGCTAGATGAGGAACTGAGATGATTATTTTGGGGAAAAGAAAATCGAGGGAAACTACTATCACTGTCCTCAAATGCCTGAAAGATTATCCTTAGGAATAGTGTCTAAACTTGTTCTAAGAAGTTCCAGAATGAAGAATAGGCCTAACAAGTGGAATTTATAGGGAGATACTTTTTACCTTCATACAGAAGGCCTTCGAAACCATTAGACTGGTCTAAAAATGGAATGGGATGCCTTTGGAAGTAAAGAATTCCTAATTCCTAGACATGTTTATGTTTACCCTCAGTTTCTTTCTTTCCTTCCTTCCTTCCTTCCTTTCTTTCTTCCTTCCTTCCTTCCTTCCTTCCTTTCTTTCTTTCTTTCTTTCTTTCTTTCTTTCTTTCTTTCTTTCTTTCTTTCTTTCTTTCTTTCTTTCTTTCTTTCTTTCTTTCTTTCTTTCTTTCTTTCTTTCTTTCTTTCTTTCGGCAATAAGGGTTAGGTGACTTGCCCAGGATCACACAGCTACTAAGTGTCAAGTGTCTGAGGTCGGATTTGAACTCAGGTCCTCCTGAATCCAGGGATGGTGCTTTATCTACTGCACCACCTAGCCGCCCTGACCCTGTTTCATTATCAGACAAATGACAGGGATATACTTGTTTGCCTCTGAGGTTGAGGTGTAGGAGAAATAGATTGGGGGAGGGGGAAGGGGAGAGATGGTCTGGGGAGAGGTTGTTCACATGAAGGAAACAAGAAAAAAACTTATGGAAGAGAGGGGAAGAGGGGGAAGGAATTGGGGAGTGAGTGAACCTTAATGTCATCAGAATTGACTCAAAGAAGGACTAACATACATACTAAAGTGGGTATAGTAATATATTTTTGCCCTGAGGGAGGGGAGGGAGATAAGGGGGGGGGGAGAGGGGAAGGAGGGAAGGACAGATTGGGGGAAGAGAGCAGTAAAAAGCAAAATACTTTCGAGGAAGGTAAAGATGTTCTGCATAACTGCATAAGTATGATATATTGAATTGCTTAATTTCATAGCGAGGGTTGATGAGAGAGGGAGGAAGAAAATTTGGAACACAGAATTAGCGCAAAGACCTTAAAATCATCAGAGTTGGCTCATGGAGGGAATAACATTCACACCCAGTTGGGAGGAGTAATCTATTTAACCCTACAGGAAAGTATGAGGGGAAGAGGATAAGGAAGGAAGGGTAAAAAAAAAGGGAGTGCAGAGTAGGGGAGGGGACAGTCAGAAGTAAAACACTTTTGAGGAGGAATAGTTTAAAAGAAGATAGAAGAGGCAGCTAGGCCGCGCAGTGGATAGAGCACTGGCCCTGGAGTCAGGAGTACCTGAGTTCAAATCCGGCCTCAGACACTTGACACTTACTAGCTGTGTGACCCTGGGCAAGTCACTTAACCCCAATTGCCTCACTAAAAAAAAAAAAATTATAAAAAAAAAGAAGATAGAAAATAGAGTAAATATCATAGGAAGGGAATAAGGTGGAGGGAAATAGTTATGATGATTGACTATAATGGCAAAACATATGGTACCTACTTTGCTGGGCTAATATGAAGAAAATTCTTTGTCAAGTTTAAGGTACTTTATTTAGGTTATGATGAACAGGATACTATCAGAAAAACCTGGAAAGACCTACATGAACTGAAGCAGAGTGAAATGTACTGTATAGAAAATAACAGCAATAGTGTAAGATGATCTGCTGGGAAGCATGTGGTTATTTTCAGCAAGGCAATGGTCCAATATAACCCTGAAGGACTTATGAAAACGGCAACCCATCTACAGAGAAAGAAGTGATAGTATCTGAAAATAGATGGAAACACATTTTTTTTCCTCTTTTCCTTTTTTTTTTTTTTTTGGTGAGGCAATTGGGGTTGAGTGGCTTGCCCAGGGTCACACAGCTGATGGGTGTTGGGTGTCTGAAGCCGGATTTGAGCTCGGGTGCTCCTGGTTCCAAGGCTGGTGCTCTGTCCACTGCGCCACTTAGCTGCCCCTGGAAAAACATTCTTAAAAAAATTTTTTTTTCTTCTTTGACAATTCCTCAATCTGAAGTTTTGGGGTTTTTTGACTGGTTTCTCTCACAACCTAGCTAATGTGGGAATGTTTTCCATGACTACTCATGTATAACTTATTTTGAAATGCTTGAGTTCTAGTAGGTGGGGGGGGTGGGAATGGAGGAGGAAGAGAAGTTGGAACACAAATTTTTTAAAAAATTGATGTTAAAATTTTTTGCATATATTTTGGAAAATAAAATTTTATTCAATTAAAAATATAAAGGGGGCAGCTAGATGGCACAGTGGATAGAGCACTGGCCCTGGAGTCAGGAGGACCTGAGTTCAAACCTAGCCTCAGACACTTGACACTTACTAGCTGTGATACCCTGGGCAAGTCACTTAACCCCAATTGCCTCACAAAAAAAAAAAAGAGTATTAAATGAGGTCCCTTTCAACTCTAAATATAAGATCCTGAGATTTCCCTCCTCTCGAACACCAGGGGATTTTGTAATTCTTATCACCCATCCTTATCTCATACTTAGCTGAGTACTTCTCTTAATCTCTTCCTAAATTATAAACACCTTAAGGACAAAGGCTCTATTTTATTCACCTTGACATCAACTACTTGCACCAAGAACATTGCTAATACAGAGTTGGTGCTCAATAAATATTTGTTCAATTTTTTGAATTGAGGTCATTAGGTCAGGTCAAGAAGCATTTATGAAACACCTACTATGTGTTAGGCATTGTTTCAAGCACTGCTGTTATTCATCATCCCATTTGATGGATAAATTACAGGCTCAGGGAGATTAACAAATTACCACACACAAGACTAGACCCAAGTGAAGGCTACCAACTTCTCCAATGGGCTGTTGGAGCATCTGATCCACATCGGCATTATTTTCACTTTTAACATTTTTGATAGTGACTTCCTGGGGAGACAACACACTATTTTTTTCTATTGTTAATGTCTTATGAGAAAGTTTCTTACTTTTCAAATATATACAAAAACATACTGTTTTCCTAAAGATGATTTTATTATAGCCAAGTACCAAACATTTTCCCAGTAGGACAAGCTTCTAATGGATATATTAAAAATCAATGGGGTCAGAAGATTTAGTGGGAAAAAGTCATCTTTTCTGGTAAGATTTCTCTACGTTATATAAAGTCATAACCACACACTCACAAAGATTCCTTATTTCATCAGTGCACACTGCATCTTCTCCACAACTCAGCAGGCTGTTTCATGGGCTGCCTTAGCTAGGAAAAGAACGTGGCCAACCCTCAGGTGGCAAGCTCCTCCAAACTTGGTTAGGTTGGTCCTTGTATGGACACAGCCCATCACTGCGGAGCCCACAATATTCCAGGTGCACAAGTAAAAACTCCAGTCTTTGTGACCTTACAAAATTAGCACATTCTCAGGGCATCGGAAGGAGATAGAAAAGAAAGCCAGAAAAAGTCTTCCACATTAATTATGTCCAAGAATATCACTCCCCAAATTATACACATCAGAGAGGCAACACAGCATAGTAGAAAGAGCACTGATTTGGTATCAGAGGATCTGGGTTCAAGTTCCAGTTCTAATAAACAGTAATTCACATTTATATAGAGCTTGAAGGTTTACAAGGCAACAAACCTGTGGAATAGGTAAAGTAACAGCTGACATTCACACAGTGCTTCATAGTTTCCAGAGCACCTCACATGCATTTTCTTCTTTGAAGCAGGTACTAGAAGGTTGTTGTTTTTTTAACCAGATTCCTGATTTTATCAGTGTACAGGGATCCTGGTGAGGAGCCATCCCCCCAAATGGAGATTTACCCATTCTTAACAATATATGGTATTAAAGAGTTGCTTAGGAACACCCAAAGGTGTTAATATATAAACCACCTGGTTTTGATGGAGCTGCCTTATTATCCAAAGGGATTTTATGAAACCCTGGATTAATAAGAGCAAAATGCCCTGCAATAGAACTCCAAACTGAACCCAGATAGCTAGCAGATTAAGTTCCTATTTGCTGACTTCTTTCCCTGGGATAATAAGTCCTCATTCTTGTAAAACATCTAGGCATCCTAGTCCTTGACAAACCCCTTTTTGAATCACATAATCTTTTCATAGTATTTGCCTTAAGTCGAACTGTCAAACTGGTTGGTATTTCCCACATTCTTGTCATAACTGAAATTGCTAAACTGATTTGTATTACTTCTATTCTTGTTATAGTGTTTGCTTTTAAGTTGATTTGTATCGTGCTGATAAAACTGTGTGTCATTACAAAAAAAAGTGTCTTTGAGCTCCTTCTTTGGAAGGGGTCTTTGTGTGATTCATGCCTGCTTGTTCTTGGGAAAAATAAACTGGTACTATGTTTTTCTTGTAAGTATCTGATCTGTTTTTTTCCTGTAGGAGATGTTATAAAAATAATATTTTCTCTGATCTGTTTTTTTCTGTAGGAGACAGGCATAAAAACCAAAATTTGACAAAGGTTAAGGGACATGCATAGGGCCCTACAGCCACTGGATATTGGAAGCAGCTTTAGAACTTAGATCTTTCTGCTGCTACTCCCTGCAGATGCCTAACACTGTCATCTGACCTATGGTTGTAACCAGGGAACCCCTAAATCTTTCCATTCTACCCTCAGCTTCAATCTTAGGCCTTCCAGCCACACTTTCTTAGGTGCTTTTATCTTTTGGAGAGCAAGGACTGTCTCAAATTTTATCTTTTTATTTCTGCTACTTAGAACAGTCCTAGGCACGTAGTAAGCTCTAAATAAATACTCATTCACTCACTCATTTATTCATTCATCCATTCATTCCAATTCATCCATCCATTCATTCCTGTCTTTGAGGCCATCTCTTTAATCATGATGCTATGCTGCCTGTCACTATAGGCAGCATCATTCTCCTTTTAATAGATGTAGAAACTGAGGCTCAGAAAGATTGTTACTTATATATTGTCAGACAGTATCAAAGGCAAGATCTGAACACTGGTCTTTGTTAATTAGCAATGCAGCACTTTATTCATTATGCCACGTCTATTATTATCTTCACTAACTATTATAAATAAATGAGGAAACTAAGTTTCACGGACAGTAAGTGGCTTGCCAAAGAGCTAATAGATGTCAAGACCAGGATTCAAACCAAGGACTCCCGAGGCCAAATTTAGTGCTGTTTTCATTCTCTCCTGACTCTTTTGGGGGGCTATTAGATCCAGGGCAAGTCACTTAACCTCCACCTCTGTCTCCTCCTCTGTCAAATACTTGCCCAGTTTGTTTCATATGGGCACTGAGAGGGAAGCACTTTGCAAACCTCCAAGGTGCTACAAATGTGAGTGAGGTGAGCTGTGATGAACAGCCCAGAAAGCCAAACCTCACATTTCTCTCACTTCTCAGTGAAAAAGCATTGACTAACCTGCTCGGGGTGAGGGAGGGGGGCAGGGGGAGAAAGAAGAAGGAAGGAAGGAAAAAGAAAGAAGGAAAGAGAAAGAACAGAAAATAAGAGAAAAAAATTTTAAAAATTGATTTTGTTTTGAATCCTAATTGTTCAGCCAAAGTAAAAACCCTGGAATCCAAGAATGAGGCCAGATAGGGTTTAATCCCTAGGAGAACTATGTAATGCAGATATAAATAAGGAAGTCCTCTGTGGGATTTGTGAAGGCCAAGTCACGTAATCACAGTCTCATCTTTCTAGTTTTCTCCGAGGTCAGTCCTTACATTTGATCATTTTCCCTCTGAGGTTGAAGTGTGTGCCTTGATCTTTTTGGCAGCTTCCAGAACAGAGGCAGGGTCGGCTTTATCTCCAAACTCTTTCTCTCGGTGCTCTAGGAGAATGCCCTGACAAGAAAGTAAGACAGTATTAGTTCTCCTTTCTCATATATGGGGGAGGAGGAGGGTAAGAACAGAGGCAAAAAGGGGCCAGACTCTGATTGAGAGATGGCACTACTAGGCACATACGCCCAAGGAAGTCAAAGGCAGAAAGAAAGGCCTCAGAAGCACCAAAAATATTTGTATCATCACTTTTCATGGTAGTAAAAAATGGACAACAAAGTGTGATTGGGAGATGATTGATTGGGAAACAGTTGAACAAATTCTAAAATATGAATGGTGTGAGAAAATAATTATTAATAATAAATTTCTTGGGGACCAAGAGATCACTTTCTTTTCTTTTCTTTTTTTTTTAGTGAGGCAATTGGGGTTAAGTGATTTGCCCAGGTCACACAGCTAGTAAGTGTTAAGTGTCTGAGGCCGGATTTGAACTCAGGTCCTCCTGACTCCAGGGCCAGTGCTCTATCCACTGCACCACCTAGCTGCCCCAAGAGATCACTTTCAGTCCTTTCTTCCCCCAATGCAGAAAGTAGAGTTCTCCTTGAGAAACTTCATTAAATTTCATTTGAAACAAACCCAAATGAACAAAAGGAAAGGAGATAGATTCTTTTGTCTAGATCAGTGAAAGACTGATGGGGTTAAATCACACCTAGATAATAGACTTTGACTTAAGCAACTTGAGTGAAGGTCTTTTGCATCCTTTTCCCTGATGTCGTCCATAGAGGTCATTTTAATGTAGACCACCTTTAAGTTATGTCAACCAATGGAATTGAATGATGCTAACCAAATAACTTTGACCCGCCTCTATAAAAAGAGAATAAAAAAGCCCATGGAAGACACCCCGAGAGGTCTAGGTATTCAGGGGCTTCTGGGTATTCGACATCTTCTGGGTCTTCTAGTTCTTCTGAGCTCTTTTGGGTCTTCTTGAGAGCACATGCTGTCTCCCAGAGAGACAGCATAGATCTTTTGGGCCTTTTCTCCTGCTCATGCTAAATGGCATGCTGAAGTTCTCTCCCTGCTTTCTCTACTACATGGCTTGAGACCACGAGAAGTTAGGGAGACACATGGTCAATCTTTTACTTGTATAATATTGAATTAATTAATAATAAATGCTTACCCCAAACTGGTAGCTATAGCTATATTAACACACACACACACACAGGAATCGGGGAGGAGGGGAGTTGATTTTGTTTTAAGTTCTAATTGTTCAGTCAAAATAAAAATCCGGAATCCAAGACTGAGGCCAGATGGGGTTTAACCTCTAGCAGAAATATTATATACAGATGCATATATGGAAGTCCTGCATGGGAATTCTACCGTAAGAAATGATGGCTATGGGGCATTCAGAGGCACATGGGAAGACTTGTATGGACAGATTTAAAGTCAAGCAGAACAAGTATAAGACAGACAATCACTTCAATAAAGGAAAGCAATTCTTAAATGAAACTGAGCTGATTAACTGTAATATCAAATCTTGATCTGAAGTACTATGCAGTGTTTGGGATACAATTACCAAAAAAAGAGAAAAAGAAAAGAAAGAAAGAAAGGAAACAATCCCTTCTCTATTTTAAAAAATTCAATTTTATTTTAATTTCCATTCCAGATTCTTTCCCCTTCCTCTTTCCCACCCATTGAAAAGGTAAGAAAAATAAAACCTATTACAAATATGTATAGGCATCCAAAACAAATTTCCACATGGGCAATATTCCAAGAAAAAAAAAAAGCAAAAAATAAAAGAAAATATGCTTCAATCTGTCCTCTGAGTCCATCAGCTCTCTTTCTGGAGGGGGATAGCTTATTTCATCATGAGTCCTTTGGAACTGTGGAATCCCTACTCTAAAGGAGCCTATATTCTATAGGTAGACAATTTACACATATATACACTTTGTATAATACATGTGTGTGTATATGTAGAATAAATAAATGAACAATAAATACAAGGTCGTTAAAGGGAGGGAGGCAGCAGCACTTAAGGACATCTTGAAGGCCTTTGGGTAGAAGGAGGTGGTGCTTGAGTTTTAACTAGAAGGAAGAGAGGTATTCTATGAGATGGGAGTGAGAAGAGAGTGCATTTAGTATGAGGAAAAACCAATGCAAGGGCAAGGAGACAAAGGATCTACTTCTCTTTGGGAGAAAGAGATAGCCAATTTAAATATACTTTGGAGAAGAAATAAAATACTACATTTACCAAAACAACAACAAGAAAAACAAAGAAAAAAAGCCAATTTGAATGGATTGTAGAATATGGGGACCAATGCTGGAGAGATAGGTTAGGGTTCTAATAGGCAAACAGAAGAATTTATCTTTGATCCTAGAAGCAGAAGAGTTATTGAGTAGGGGAGTGTACATAGTCACATCTGCCCTTTAAAAGTCACTTAAACAACTATAGGGAGGATGGCTTGGAGTGGGAGAGACTTGAGGCAGGGAGACTAAGTACTGTACATTTTTGTTTGTTTGTTTGTTTGTTTTGGTTGGGCAATGAGGGTTAAATGACTTGCCCAAGGTCACACAGCTAGTAAGTGTCAAGTGTCTGAGGCTGGATTTGAACTCAGGTACTCCTGAATTCAGGGCCAGTACTCTATCCACTGTGCCACCTAGCTGCCCCAGTACTGTACATTTTAATAGTCTAGGTGAGAGGTGATGAAAGACTGGACTAAGATCGGAGCAACGTGAGTAGAGATGGGGTCAGATGAGAGAGATAATGTAGCATGGAATGAAGAAGAATGAAGGACTGAGGATAACACTGAGGTCACAAACCTAAGAGATTATAAGAAAGGTAGAGCTTTTGACAAAAATAGGGACATTTAAAAGAGAGGTGGCTTGGTGGGGAGAAAGTCAATGAATTCTGTTTTAGACAGGTGGAATTTCAGGTGTTTTGGGTTCCCCAGTCTGAAATGCCCAATAAGAAGTAGGTGATATGGAATTGGAAAATCAGGGAAGAAACTGGGGCTGGATATACAGGTCAGTGAGTTATCTTCACAGAAATGATAATTAAACTTGTGGCAGCTGATGAATTGACTGAGAGAACAAAGAGAGAAAAAAGGGCCTGGGACAGAGCTTTGGGGAACACCAATGGTTAGGAGTCATGATAAGGATGACCCAACAAAAGAAAAAGAGGGGAAAAATAGGCAGAAGGGTCGGGGAGAGAACACTAAATGAGAGTATCCTGAAATTTCAGAGGAAAGTATCTAAGAGAGGGTGATCAACTGTCAAATGCAGCAGACAAGTCAAGGACAATGAGGACTGAGAAAAGAGCACGAAATTGGCAATTAAGAGACTGTTGGACAATGAAAAATCCTTCCCTTCTTTTCAGCACTTAGCACACGGTAGGCACTTCATACATTCTCATTTGAATGAGTACCTGAATGGTAGTAAAAACCAAATGTTGGGGCAGCTAGGTGGCACAGTGGATAAAGCACCAGCCCTGGATTCAGGAGGACCTGAGTTCAAATCTCAGACCTCAGACACTTGACACTTACTAGCTGTGTGACCTTGGGCAAGTCATTTAACCCTCATTGCCCCACAAAAAATAAAAACAACAACAACAAATGTTGCATCTGTGGAAACAATTGTTGTATGTGTTGATTTTTCTTTGTCACAATGAAGGGTTCAATAGAGCAGAGGAGGATATCAGGAAATCAATGAAAAACCCAAAAGTATCACTAAAGCTTTGAAAAAGAGAAGGAAGCGGGGCATCTAGGCGGCGCAGTGGATAGAGCACCGGCCCTGGAGTCAGGAGTACCTGAGTTCAAATTCGGCCTCAGACACTTAACACTTACTAGCTGTGTGACCCTGGGCAAGTCACTTAACCCCAATTGCCTCACTAAAAAAAAAAAAAAAGAGAGAGAGAAGGAAGTAGGGGAGGGGTTGTAGACACTAGGTCTATTACTGGGCTCCATAGGCAAAAGGACTTTTAGAGATTTTTTTAAAATTAAAAAACCCTTTTTGTTTATGTAAAGGTGTTTAATTAAAATATCTTTTATTAGTCCAGAGTACTGAATGAAAGTAAATTAATAGGCAAATAAAACAGGAAAAGCAGTCTATAGGAAAAGTAGCTTGGATACCAAATATTTGCTGTAAAAAAGGAGGAGGAGGAGCAGGAGAGGAAGAAGAGGAAGAAGAGGAGGAAGAGGAGGAAGAAGAAGGAGGAAGAGATAGAAGAATGTCTATGGTATTCTAAAATCATCCCTAGAAACCTAATTTTGAAAATTTTTGCCTTGGTAGGAACTGAAAAAACCTTCCATTTCCTCAAAGTAACGTACATTAAAGGGATAGATACAAAGCAAAACAAGATGGGGTTACCTTTGCCTTAATTTGGTAAGAGACAACTGCTTGTCTGGTCATTTCTTTGATGATTAAGCAATCAGCTTTCTCAATGACAGCTACCTTCTCTCAAGGTAGGCCCTCCTGAAAAAGGGAACAAGAGCCAGAGCAAAAAGCACACTCTGTTCCTTTGCCCATCAGGAAAGAATTGAGCTGGCTGTACTGCTCCAAGTACATTAAAAAAGGAGCAGTGAAATAAGTTCATGCATCAAACTAAAGAAGGGAAAGGAGGGGCAGCTAGGTGGCGCAGTGGATAGAGCACCGGCCCTGGAGTCAGGAGGACCTGAGTTCAAATCTGGCCTCAGACACTTAACACTTACTAGCTGTGTGACCCTGGGCAAGTCACTTAACCCCAATTGCCTCACTAAAAAAAAAAAAAAGGGAAAGGAGAGAAGATCCACTGGCAATAAATACTTATTGAATGGCTGCAAGACTAAAAGACATAACAGCAACATTGATGTTGCTAGGTGGTGCCACAGGGCATTGAGGGCTGGACTTGGAGTCAGGAAGACCCGAATTCAAATCCAGTTTCAGATATTTACTTAGCTTTGTGACCTTGGACAGATCACTTAACCTCTCTCAATCTCAGTTTCCCCATCTGTAAAATGAGGGTAATATAAACACTTATTTCCTGGGATTGTTGTGAATTGCAAACCTTAAATTGCTATATAAATGCTACAAGAAGTAGTAGTAGTAGTAGTAGTAGTAGTAGTAGTAGTAGTAGTAGTAGTAGTAGTAGTAGTAGTAGTAGTAGTAGCAGCAGCAGCAGCAGCAGCAGCAGCAGCAGCAGCAGCAGCAGCAGCAGCAGCAGCAGCAGCAGTAGTAGCAGTAGCAGCAGCAGCAGTAGCAGCAGTAGTGGTGCTGGTAGAAGTAGTATTGGGGTTGGTGCTGGCAGTAATTACTATTTCTGTGACCTTGGAAGTTATATCATCTCCCTAAGCCTATTTCTTCATCTGCAGCATGGGATCAATAATGAGAAGGGTATGGTTATTGGGAAGAAAGTACTTTATAAACTTAAAGGGCTTTATAAATTCTCTAATTATTGCTAAGTGATTCGAAGGCAGCTTTTGGTTCTTGGCCAGCAGAGCCAGTTCAACGTCAAATCTCCATCTCTAAGGATACAGGGTGGAGATCTCTGTAAGAACAGAGTCAAACAAAATTCTGAGCGATACAACTTGTGGGAGAGGGAGAGAAAACAGCAGCGTCTGCTGTGAATAACATCCTCCAGGGATGAAGGTGGGTGGGGCATCCAGGCTCTTCTGGAGCCAAACTTTCCTTAGAGGAATGAGTATCTACAGAGTCATCAGGAGGCAGAATAGAACATGTTGGCCAAACCTTGGCCCAAGGGGCTGCTAATAAAGGGTGGCATCTCAGAATTTTTGAGCAGTAAGGAACCTCAGACATCACTCTAGGCCCATCCTTCACAGGGAGAATTAAATAAGAGAGCCAGTTAGTAGCAGACACAGAATTGGCACTCGGGATCAGCCTCCTTGCTAGCCTAAGAGGCAGCTGGGTGGCATAATGGATAGTATTAGAACTCAGGTGGGGAAGACCTCAGTATCCTATTTTTTTTTTTTAGTAGGGCAATGAGGGTTAAATGACTTGCCCAGGGTCACACAGCTACTTAAGTGTCAAGTGTCTGAGGCTGGATTTGAACTCAGGTCCTCCTGAATCCAAGGCCAGTGCTTTATCCACTGCGCCACCTAGCTGCCCTATCAGTATCCTATCTTGAGACACTTATTAGCTGTGCAATCCTGGGCAAGTCTCTGAACTTCTCTCAGTCTCAGTTGCCTCACCTGTAAAATGGGAACAATAGTGCCTACCTCCTACAGGTGTTGTGAATATTAAATAATAGATGTAAAATGCTTTAGAAATCTCAGCTATTATTATTAATGACTCTTTCCTCATGAGGGGTGCTTCATTTATTTTTTATTGTCAATGAAAAAAAATAGCAAGTGATTTTTCCCTTCAGCCTCATCTATTTAAAATATTGGAGAGGGGAACAATTAAAAGTGAGAATGTAGGCAGCAGTTTGTGTTTTCAGAGCAATCATTTCAAATTATTTTTGCATCAACCATGTGAGTTAATGGAGATGGTATCATCCCACCAGACAAATAAGAAAAATTACCTACACTAAGGCACAGTGATTTGTTCAGAAGTTCACAATTAATTAGTTGAGAAGACCAGGATTGAAACCCAAGATCTCCTATGCTCTTTCCAACAGGCTACTCTGTGAAGGCTTATGAGGGCTCAGTCAGATGGATTAACTGGAGGATGAAGCTGCCAAACTGATATTCTTAGAATACAGATCTGGACAGCACTCCTCTTCAGAAACTTTTGATGGCTCACTATTGCCTTCAGGATGATGAACTGAAAAAAAAAAATCATCAGCCTGGCTTTCAAATGTCCCCACTCTCTGCGTCCCCACCCACCTTTCTACTCTTATTTCATGATATTCCTCTTGACATACTTTTCACTCTAGAGAAATAGGCCTGCTCGATGTTTCCTTTCAGAGCCTTTGAACAGGGGGGTTCTCTGGTGCCTGGAATGCCCTTCCTCTTCAACTCTGCCTTGGAGAATCCCCAGCTTCCTTTGTTTTTTATTTTATTTTATTTTAATTAATCAATTAATTAGTTAGTTCATGCATTCATTCATTTACTTATTTATTTATTTTTGGTGGGGCAATGACTTGCCCAAGGTCACACAGCTAGTAAGTGTCAAGTGTCTGAGGCCAGATTTGGACTTAGGGCCTTCTGAATCCAGGGTCGGTGCTTTATCCACTGCGCCAACTAGCTGCCCCCGCCCCTCACCCCGGCTTCCTTTAAAACCATGTCCAAGTACTACAGTGTATACAAAGCCTTTTCTGGTCCCTTGTGGTTTGCGCACTCTTTTTAAGATCACTCTATCTATATTTTCCATTTTCTCGTCTGGGTGCACATTATGGCCCCTGGTGGAATTAAGTCTCTTCAAAGGCAAGGATAATTTCATTTTGGTTTTGTGTCCCCATCCCCTCGCAAAGTGCCTTCCACATAATAAGTGTCTAATGAAGCTTTGGCAAGTTGGATCGAAGAGTAAGGAGGCTTTGAGGGAGTCAAGTAAGAAAAAAAGACAACAGCAAAGGTTAAAATTAAGTTAGCACCTCCAGCTGGCAGGATTTGGGATCCTATTTAATGATCAGTCCAGGAGTTTTCTGATTAAAAGTGATACTCATTTCGAGGGAGGATCTGCCCCTCCTTGGACAAAGCTGAATTAGCTATGGAGGTAAAAACCAAAGCTGTCTTTGAAAGACCTGAGAAAAGCTAATAGAGCAGAGGGAGGCTTCTATGCCTGCTTGACTCCTGATGACCAAGCCTGGATTCCTGCAGGTGGCTTTAGGGAAAGAGAGTGGCAGAGACTGGGGTGTGGGAGGGCAGAGTAGAAATGAATACTTGAAGGTCCATAAGGTATGGAGTATGGGGCTCCTAGATCCTTTAATATAGCATTAAAATAGGTCCCAGTATAATTGAGGGGCAGCATAGTATAACCCTAATAAATTAATAAATGCTTCATCATCCATCCGTCCATCCATCCGTCCGTCCGTCCGTCCATCCATCCATCCATCCATCCATCCATCCATCCATCCATCCATCCATCCATCCATCCATCCATCCATCCATCCATCCATCTATCCATCCATCCATCCATCCATCTGTCCATCCATCCAAAGGTCACTATTGTTGTGACTGGCCTTTAGTTTCTTTCTCTATAAAAAAGGGGTTGTGCATGCCTATAATCCCTGATACTAGGGAGCCTGAGACTGAAGCTGGGGGTATCATTTGAGGTTAGTGGTTCTGAGTTGCAATAGGGCTAAAGCCAATTGGGTGTCTCAGCTGTCCAGAGCTAATACAGTGAGCTCCCAGGTGTTGGGGAACATTGTGGGGTGGGGAATGCCAGGCTGTCTAAGGAGGGGTGAACTGGCACAGAATGGAAATGGAGCTCAAAGCTTCCATGCCAGTCCATTTGCACTTCCAGGCTAGGTGAGATAGGGAGACCCACCCTCTAAACAACCAACCAAATGAGCAGGAGGGGTTAGACTGTTTTCTCAGTCTGTAGAATCCATAAAACATTTCTGTTTCCTGTTTGTAAAAGGAAGATGATATTTTTAATACCTGACAGGACAATTGGGAGAAAAGCACTTGGTAAACTTTAAAACACAAACATGAGAATTAGTGCCCCTGCTATTGCTACTACCACTTTCATTGACTTGGTTCAGTCCTTTCCTGCTCTTTGTGGCCCCATTTGGGGTTTTCTTGCAAAGACACTGCAGTTGTTTGCCATTAGCTCATTTGACAGATGAGGAAACTGAGGCAAATACGGTGAAGTGACTTACTTAGGGTCACACAACTAGTGTCTGAAACCAGACTTGAACTCAGGAAGATGAAACTTCCTGCCTCCAGGCCTAGAATTCTATCCATTGAGTCACACAGCTGCCTTGAAAACATGTACATTCAAGTTATTGCTTCAGCTGCTGCTATTACTGTTGTTACTACAGGCATTAATACAGAGATAACTAGATCTTAATAGCTACCCCAGCAGAAATAAGGGAAATTAATAACATACTTGATCTTTCTTAATACCACGCTCTACGGAAGATAAATGGCACAAGGGAAATTTATTGCTTTGTTTCTAGAGTCCAAGACTTTCAGTGGTTGAAGAAATGTCTACAGTTACTCAAATGAAAGTTTCTCTTATTATAAGGGGATATGGGGTGTGTGTAATAGGGTCCAAGGTCCTGGACTTGGAGTCTAGAAGAGATCTGAGTTCAAATCTCACCTTTCCTGATTCTACCCTCTGTGATTTTATTAGTCATATTTCCTCATCTGTAATATGGAACAGCTAGGTGGGGCAGGTGATACAGCACTAGGTCTGAAGTCAGAAAGACTCCTTTTCCTGAGTTCAAATCAGGCCCTGGACACTTGCTAGCTGTGTAACCCTGGGCAAGTCTCTTAACCCTGTTTGCTTTAGTTTCCTCATTTCTAAAATGAGCTGGAGAAGGAAATAGCAAACCCTTCCAGTATCTTTGCCAAGAAAACCCCAAATGGGGTCATGGAGGGCCAGACATGACTGAAACAAATGAACAAACATGGGAGAAATAATCCTATTTTATATTTATCCTACCCATCTCTCAGTGTTGTTGGGAAGATAAAAAGAGGATGCATGTGTAGCAGATGCCCTTGTGGGTGCTTCCCTTCTCCCTCCAGCATAAGCAGACGCCATTCTGGTTGACCAGCAAGGGGACCAGCTTCCACCTATGTATCATTTGTTGCTGGTTGAGTCCCATGTTTGGCTCTTGAGTTAGAACTAAATGAATGTATAAATGAGTCTCTCACCTCTCAATTTCTTCTTTTCTTCTGTCTTTGATGATGACTTTTTAGGCTGTCTACAGGTTTCCTTTCCTCCCTGCACCCTCCCTCCCCACCTGGACACAAGCCATAAATAAACTGATGCCTTAGATGGGGCTGCTCCCCTTTATTTTGGTTTGGGGCTTTGTGAGGACTCAAAAAAGCCTACAGTGGCAGGGAAGGTATCTCCTACCAATAAGGTGACAAGAATGCCATCCCCTGGAGCAGTCATGACTGATGGCAGGGGGAGGTGGTTGCACTGGGCAGACTGATCACTGCCAGAGAGAGTGCCTAAGCAGTGACAGAGGTAGGTTGGTGCCAAGAGAAGAGCTGGAATCAGAGAGAAGCCAGCAGAAAGAAGATCAAGGCTAGCTATTTGAGTGGACAATACCCAGGGCAGAGACGGAATGTGAAATGGCAAATTAGCAGAACTGCCAAAGTGTTTTAAGTCATATTGAGACTTATTACTGGCTTCCCAGAAGATTTTAACTTGGCTCTAAGTTGAACACGAGAATCCCGTTTAAATTGCTGCATCGATACATTCATGCTGTGATGCTCTTATGCTTAGAATTTATCTCTCTGTGTAGGATAAAATACCTGTCCCATAACTGATTCACATTTGTACAATGAATACCTTTTAAAATTATCCATCTTTTGGGGGAAATCCTAGACTAGAACCCCAAATAGAATTGTTCCAGGAGTAACTGGGGTGGGGGTGATGAGGTAATAAATGTGAGACTGGGGAGCCCAATCCCCTGCAGAGAAGTCTGGCTCTTCATTAGATCCAAACCTAGGTGAACAGAGGTGGCAGGTAAAGGAAAAGGGCATTTATCTGAAGCCTCCGCCAAATAGTACCTTTATTCTTTCAGCTAGCCATGTCAAGCTTTTTGTGAATCGTAAAGTGCTCTGTGAATATCAGGGGTTATCATGAGCCTGCAGAGTTGGGGATGATTCCTGGCTTGTCTCTGCCAGATAATGGGATGGTAGATGTGACTTCTAAGCTCAGAGAAAATGGTAAGTATGACACAAGGGAACAGTAAGGAGTTTTCAAGGAAGATGAACAAGACAGCATATAAGCATAGACATACAAAGACACACACACACACACACACACACACACACACACACACACACACACACACACACACACACACCCCACCTGCTTGCCTGGTCCAATCACATAAACACCTCCAAGGATAATGCCTTCTCCATCCAGGTTACCAGAGAAGCCCTTATTCCAGGCCCGGAAAAAGTTCTGCCAAACACCCAGACGAATGAACCCCATAAACATCATCTTCCGCTTCTGGGGGCCATAAAATTTTTTCTGGAGGAAAGAGACAGATGCCAAGTTATTGTTGCTTATGCCGTTATTCCTTCCTCCCTCTCCCCAGTGTGCCCTCACCTCTTCAGAAGAGGAAGGCTGTCAGAAGAAGCATTTCGTTCCTACCGGGAAAAAAATATCATGTCTTTTTGTTGACACATGGACAAGTTTTGTGTGTTATACCCCAAACTGACACAGAATCCCAAGAATTAAGCTGAGTTCTCTCATTAAAAGTAATAGGGTAGGGGCAGCTAGGTGGTGCAGTGGATAGAGCACTGGCCCTGGAGTCAGGAGAACCTGAGTTCAAATCTGGCCTCGGACACTTAATGCTTACTAGCTGTGTGACCCTGGACAAGTCACTTAACCCCAACTGCCTCACCAAAAAAAAAAAAAAAAAAAGGAAGAAAAAGTAATAGGGTAAAAGGCTAGAGAATGTACACATGGCTCTGAACCCATATCCTAGCTGAATATTTATACTTGTACTTTTTAAGTTTTTGTTCGTGTGTGTGTGAGAGAGAGAGGGGGTACCTCCATGTACCCCAGTCACAACTTCTCTATGACAGTAAACTATTTTTGAGAGTTTCTGTGGTTGAAAAATTAATCTTCTGAGTGCTACAAAAGGAAGATCACTGGTTTTGCAGTATGAAGACCTAGGTTTAAAGTGAGCTCTAACGCTTACTCCCTGTGTGATCTTGGGCAAATCATTTAACTTTTTGGGATCTCAGTTGCTTCATTTGTAAAAACAAGGTTTGGGCTGTGTGGTTCCTAAGCTTCTTTATGGCTCTAAATCCATGATCCCATGATCTCTACTTAGTTAGGCTGGTGTTTGAACAGTCTTCCTAGCTTGAGAAGGCCTGTCAGAGCTTGTAGCCTCCCAAAAGAGCTTTTGGAATACTGATGTCTTTGAGGCAGCTAGGTGGTGCAATGGATTGAGTGCTGGACACAAAGTCAGGAAGACTGGAGTTCTAATCCTGCCTTAGACACTTGCTAGCTGTGTGACCCTGGGAAGATCACTTAGCCTCTGTCTGCCTCAGTTTCCTCACCTGTAAAATGGGGATAATAATGGCACCTACCTCCCAGGATTACTGTGAATATCAAATAAGATAATAATTGTAATGCACTTAGAACAGTAACTGGCACCTGGTAGTGCTATATAAATGTTAGTTATTATGGTTATTAGTATTATTATATCCATACAATGACTAGCTATTGGAGCAGGAACTCAGTGGAGGAAAAAACACTAGCAGCCTGAAATATTCTTGCTCTCACTGGATGGTAGCAATCGTCTAGTTTCTGCTGTAATCAAATGGGTACAATGGGAGGTAGGGAAAAAAAATGCCTCATCTATAAAATGTAGATAATAATAGCACCTAGCTGTCAGAGTTGTTGTGAGAATCAAATGAGATCATATTTATAAAGCACTGAACACAGTGCTTGGCACCTGGCAAGTGCTATATAAATGTTAGCTATTAACATCACCATCGGGGGCAGCTAGGTGGTGCAATGGATAAGGCACTAGCCTTGGATTCAGGAGGACCTGAGTTCAAACACAGCCTCAGACACTTACTAGCTGTGTGACCCTGGGCAAGTCACTTAAACCCCATTGCCCTGCCAAAAAAAACCCCCCAAAAAACAAAAACAAAAAACATCACCATCATCCTTATCCGGATCATTTATCATTAATCTGTGGCAATGACAGGCCATGACAGCTGGTGAACAATAGGAATAATGGGCCATTTCCCAGATACCTCAAGTCTGCTTCCTTTGTGAGCACTGTATTCCATCACAGAATAAATGAGCCCTACTTGGCTTTAGTGATACGTCCCTAACAGAACTTCATTTCAAGAAGCATTTAAGCAATAACCAAAAAGAAAATTCCTATAATCCCCTAATTATGTTATCCAAGGTGCATGAAAAAGATAATCTTGTGAGAGTAGGACAAGCAGGGAGGCCACTGGGCTTTCAAAGAAACTCAAAGTCTATAGAAAAATCCAAGGCTGACTTTAACTAGCTGAGGTATAGTACTGTTCAAGTAATTCATTTCCACAAGGCCAACTTCAGGCCAAGTCTGTCAAACCTTGGCAGTTCAGCATTCAATAAACTCCCAGAATTCAACCAAGCAAAGAGCCAACTCTAATTTGGCACTGTGAAAAAACACACAGCATTGGAATAAGTTTTGCAACAGATGTACCCTTTCATCCAGAAAGATCTTTCCTTTGAAATATGGCTGGAAATTCTCCACTTCTGACCCAATCTTTTCTTTCACCACGGCATAGAGTGGGATGCCCAACTGGTCTAGCTGTGGCTTGAGAGCAGATAGTCCGGCTGCCTCCTAAGAGAAAGATAAGAAAGGTTAGTGTACACACACACACACACACCCCCACCACAAACCCCAACAATCTTCTTCCTCATTGATAAAAGGCTTCATAATCTTATTTCAATTCTTCAAAGTAAGCATAAAAAACCCCACTCCATCTCAATATCCAAAGATGTCACCTCCTGGGGGAGACTAGGACTGAAAGTGCCAATATTCATTGGAACTTAAAGGAGGATAAAGATGGCTTGTCTTCTTTTTATTGCCAAATAACAGCTCACTTATGTTTTATAACATTATTCAGTCAAAAACAACCAACAAATAAATTTATTTTGCAGGGTGACCCCGTCTAATTTGAATGCATTGAGGCAGCACATGGAATATGTGGCTACATTAACACGCAAAGGCCTTTGTCGTACAAATGGGAAAGGGGATGTTTATGGTATTGCAGAAGATTTCACCAGTGACAAAGATATTTCATCATAGGCAAGGACCCTAGCACTGAAGGCCTTCCATAATTGGGCTCCAATTTATGTCTTCAACCTAATTAGGGAGGCAGTATGCTGTTTTGGATAGAGTCCTACTCTTGGAGTAAGGAAAATCTAAGTTGAATTCAAACTAGAATGCTTATTAACTCTGTGACCTTGGATAAATCACTTAACCTTTGAGAGTATCATTCATTCATTCAGCAGGCATGAAGCACCCATAAAGTACCAGGCACTGGGCTAGGCTCTTTGGATACAAACAGAAAAATGAAAGGGAATGACTTCTATTAGGGAAAGCTTCAGTTTTCTTATCTGGAAAACAGAGATAAGAATAGCACCTGCCTCCCAGAATTGCAAGAATTAAATAAAATAATGTACACAAAGCAAATTTTGAAGTCCCATGTAAAAGTGAGCTGCTGTAATTCTTCTCTTTTTCATCTTATTTTCAGTGGAATTCTAAGAGAAACAGTCCAAGGACAGGTCTATATGCTACTATTGTCTTTTGTGTTTAATGTTTGAGAGACTATTGGACAGATGGAAGAAATGATTTTTTTAAAATTGTATTTTTCCCCCAATTAAATGTAAAGATAGTTTTCAACATTCATTTTTATAAAATTTTGAGTCCCAAATTTTTCTTCCTCCTTTCCTGTCCTCCCCCTGGTTGTATTTATCTAGTTCTGAGGGAAAGGTTGAGGTCCCCTACTAGTATAGTTTTGCTGTCTATTTCTTCCTGTAACTCACTTAATCTCTTCTCTAAGAATCTGGATGCTATACTACTTGGTGCATAGATGTTTAGTATTGATATTACTTTATTGTCTATGGTACCTTTTAGCAAGATTTAGTTTCCTTCCTTATCTCTTTTAATTAGATTTACTTTTGCCTTTGCTTTGTTTGAAATCAGGATTGCTATCCCTACTTTTTACTTCAGCTGAAGCATGATATATTCTGCTCCAGTCTTTTACCTTTACTTTAAGTGTATGTCTCTGCTTCATATTCTACATAACATACATATTGTAGGGTTCTGGTTTTCAATCCACTTTGCTATCTGCTTCTGTTTTATGAGAGAGTTCATCACATTCTCATTCCCATTCCCATTCCTATTTTTCCCCTTATTTATAATTTTCTCTCTCCTTTCAACCTTTCCCTTTTCTCCAGTGTTTTGTTTCTGGCCACCACCTCCCTCAGTCTGTTCTCTATTCTATCAGTCCCACTTCCCTTTTGTTTCCACTTTTGCCTCCTACTTCTGCCCTCCCTTCTATCAGCACCCCACCCTTTTCCTTTTCCCCACCTAGTTCTGTTCTCCCTTCTATTAGCACCCCACCCTTTTCTTTTCTCTTTCCCTACCTAGTTCTGCCCTCCCTTCTTTTAGCACCCCACCCTTTTATTTCCTTTTTTTCCTCTTACTTCCCTACAGGGTAAGATAAATTTCTATGCCCAACTGAGTGTGTATGTTTTTCCCTCTTTGAGCCAAATCTGATGAGAGTAGGGTTGAAACAATACTAACCCCTCCCTTCTTTCCCTCTATTATAATATTTTTTGGTGCCTCTTCATGTGATGTAATTTATCCCACTATGCCTCCCCTTTCTTCTTCCAATATGATCCCTTTTTTCTCCAATCCTTTATGGTTTTTTTTTAAATATCATCACACCAAAATAAAATTATACACACACTCTCTATGTATACTCCTATCTACCCTAATAGAGATACAGTTCTCAAGAGTTACAAGTATCTTCCTGTGCAGGGATGTAAACATTTTAACCATATTGAATAATTTTTTTTTTACTGTTTTACCTTTTTATGTTTCACTTGAGTCTTGTATTTAAAGATTGAATTTTTCTGTTCAGTACTGGACTTTTCATCAGGAAATTTTAAAAGTCCCTCCCTTGAAATATAATAATCAGTTTTGCTGGGTAGTAGATTCCTGTTTGCAAATCAAGCTCCTTTGTCCTCTGATCCTTTAATGTTGAAGCTTCCAAGTTCTGTGTAATTCTGATTGTGGCTCCTTGATATTTTAAATTGTTTCTTTCTGGCTACTTGCAGTATTTTTCCCTCATCTGATAGTTCTGGAATTTGGCTACAATATTCCTTGGCATTTTCCTTTTGGGGTCTCTTTCAGGAGGTGATCAGTGGATTCTTTCAATGACTATTATTTTTCCTCAGTTTCTAAGACATTGGGGCAGTTGTCCTTGATAATTTCCTGAAATATGCTATCCAGCATAGCCCTCAGGTGGTACAAGAACTCTTCTTTTTTTTTTTTTGGTGAGGCAATTGGGGTTAAGTGGTTTGCCCAGGGTCACACAGCTAGTATTAAGTGTCTGAGGCCAGATTTGAACTCAGGTCCTCCTGACTCCAGGGCCAGTGTTCTATCCACTGTGCCACCTAGCTGCCCCAAGTCCAAGAACTCTTGAATTGTTCCTCCTGTATATATTTTCCAGGTCTGTTGTTTTTTCCAATGAGGCATTTTACATTTTCTTCTACTTTTACACCCTTTTGATTCTGCTTTACTGCTTCCTGGTATCTCATTGAGTCATTAGCTTCCATCTGCCCAATTCTGATTCTTGAGGATTATTTCCCCCAGTCAGCTTTTGCACCTCCTTTTCCATTTAGCCAATTGTTTTTTTTTTTAAGGAAGTATTTTCTTTTTCCATATTATTGACTTTCCTGCATAACTCTCATTTCTTTTCCCAATTTTTCTTCTACCTCTCTTATTTGATTAATAAAATCCTTTTTGAGCTCTTCCAAGAAGACTTTTTGGTTTTGAGACCAATTCATCTTCCCCTTTGAGGCTTTTCATGTAGGCATTTTGACACTGTTGTCCTCTTCTGAATTTGTATTTTGGTCTTCTTTGTCACCATAGTAGCTTTCTACAGTGAGGGTTCATTTCTGTTTCTTCCTCATATTTAGCCTATTTTGTGCCTTTTAAAGTTGAGCTCTGCTTCTGGGGTACAGGAGATACTGTCTCAAGCTTCTTTTGCTGGGGACTGGGGGGCATGATCATTGGTTTTCTGCTCTGAGGCCTTAGCAGTTTGAGGCTTGCTCACTGCACTAGGGTGGCCTGGACTAGTTGCATCAGTTATGTAGTGGATACCCCAGTTGGCATATTGCCTTCTGTGTTGGGACTGGGGGCGGGGGGGCTCACAACTGGTCTCCTGTACCACTAGTCTATTGAACCAGGACTAAGGGTCCTCAACTGCTGATTTGTGCTGTGGCTAAGAACTTTCTGCTGGTTTGCCCAGATACCCTCTGCACTGAACTGTGCTCCCCTTTTACCCAAATGAGATAGACCTTTCCTGAAGATCTTCTAAGTTATCTTAAGCCAGAAGATTGTTACATTACATTTTCTGTAGGTTCTGTAGCTCCAGAATCCATTTAGAAGCTTAATTTAACATTGTTTCCAAGGGAAATTTTGGGAGAGCTCAGGCAACTTCCTGGCTTCTCTCTGCCCTCTTGGCTCCACCCCTATGTCCCCAAAAGATTACTTTTTATAACCGACTAGAAATACTGAGATTGTTATTATTGTACAGAACTAGTCTCCTTGACTCTAAGGACAATTCTATTGCCACCAGGCCACACTGCCTCTGACACATACTGGCTGTTTGGCCCTAAGTAAGTCACATAACTTCAGTATTCTAGGCACCTCTTAAGATTTTAAGTTCTAGTGAAGCTCCTGACCTACATTGATAGAGGGTTTTTCTCATCTAGTAAGTTTCCTAAATCAATGAAGTCACACATCCATTTCCTATTCCTCCTCCTATCCTCCTCCTCCTCCTCTTCCTTATTTCATCATCTCTATCATCATCCCTGGTAAGAACACAATACTCCAGCCAGATCAATTAATTTTCCTCAGAATATGCCCTGCAAAGCCCCACCACTTTGCCTTTTCCCTTCATATAGAATGTCTTTCCTCTCCTCCTCTCTTCTTATCCTCAATCCTATCTATTCTTCAGGACCTAGCAAAAATTCCTGCCTTCCCTGACAATTCTGTTCACAGGGATTGAATTCAACACAACAAACATTTACTAAATATTTGCCATGTATCGGTTACTGCCCACAGATCCCTCTGGCATTTGAGCTCATTATGCAAACCACTTACTTGACACTTAATGACTAGTGATATCTGCTGCATAATGTTTTGTAATGTTATTTATTTTTGTGCTATTTTAAAACTTTATATAAGTATATGTCTTATCTCTCTAACTATCTTTTGATAGAGCACTGGGCTCACCTTCCTGAGTTTAAATATAGCCTTAGACACTAGCTCTGTGACTCTGGGCAAGTCACTTAACCCTGTTTGCCTCAGTTTCCTCATCTGCAAAATGAATTAGAGAAAGAAATGGCAAACCACTCCAGTATCTTTGCCATGAAAACCCCAAAAAGGGTCACAAAGAGTTGGATACAACTGAAATGACTGAACAACAAGGGCAGGGACCTGTGTCAACTGCTTATCAATTATTCAGTCTACACAAAGCTAGGAGGGATAGCTATTATGCTGGATGATAGAGTCAGGATCAAAAACACCCAGATAGCCTAGAACTTTGGAATGAGTCAAATAGGTGAGAAGTAGAATGGACTTCCTTGGCAGGTAATGAGTTTCCCTTTACTGGAGGTCTTCAAGTAAAGGTTGGATGATCATTTAGGGGCAATTAGGTGGCACAGTGGATAAAGCACTGGCTCTGGAGTCAAGAGGACCTGAGTTCAAATGTCACCTCAGACATTTACTAGCTGTGTGACCCTGGGCAAGTCACTTAACCCCAATTGCCTCAGACATCCAGGGCCATCTCCAGTCATCCTGATGTATATCTTGCCATTGGACCCAGATGGTTGTGGAGGAGAGAGTGAGGTTGTTGACCTTGCACAGCCCTCCCTTACTTAAATTCAGATCAGCATAAAATATCACCCTGATGTCATGGTCCTCTTCAAGAACAAAGTATAAACAGCAACAAGGATGATCACTTAATGGAGGGAATTCTTGTAGGACTAATCAGGGAGGATTAGAATACCTCTAAAGTCCTTTCTAACTCAGACTTAGTGAATCTAAGATACCTTTCTTGCAGAACCCTACCCACTCACCCATTGTATTGTAGCACTATGAACACAGTAAGAAGTCAGTACTTATTTGTTGAATAAGTGAATTTCTATCAAAATAGGAGAGAAGTTGTATATTTGGAAAGATGGGGCTCAACTATTCTAAGTTATGAAATATATAGACCCTTTTCTCTATTGTGCAAATGCAATGCTAAAGCTTCTCCTCTAGAAAGAAACATTGCAATGTATTGGTCCACAAGCCCATTTAGGGTCAGGACACGTGCCACAAAGCTCAGGCATCTCAGCAGAAAAATACATCATAGGACATACTTTTTGTTTGGTAGAGAGGCAAAGAATGAGGTGTGGAATGAGGCATAGGCTCTCAGACATGGTCAGTGTGTATTTCTTTTGCTTAAATGTATTTCCCTGTTAATAGGGAGGATTTTACTTGTTATGGGGGCAGGATTGGGGAATAAGAGCAATGTGGACAAAGCTTTCTTAAAGTTACTGCAATCAGTGGGCAGCTGGTGGCACAGTGGATAAAGCACTGGCCCTGGATCCAGGAGGACTTGAGTTCAAATCCAACCTCAGATACTTGACACTTACTAGGTGTGTGACCCTGGGCAAGTCACTTGACCCCCACTGCCCCGCCAAAAAAAAAAAAAAAAACCCTAAAAAAAAAGTTACTGCAATCAAGATAGAGTATGTCTGCATTAAAGCAATTGTGTTTTGAAATATATCAACTCTACTTCAATTTATATATATATATATATATATATATATATATATATATATATATATATATATATATATATGTTTGCTTACTTTCTAAATCAAATGCAAGAAAGATTACCTAAATAGGAATACCATTTTCTTGAACACATTTATCAATAACTTGATTAAACAACAGACTCACATACCACAAAAGGTCTCATGGTGCTTGGAACATAGTAGACTGTATCAATTCATTATTTACTCCCTGCCTCATTTCCTTATTGGAGTCTGACTGGTAAGCTGAAAGGTTTCTCTCATTTAGAGGAATACATCTTTCACCAAAGACATTAGATGAACTAATACTATGTATATTTTCCCTATGATTCAAGGGTGAAGGGCTCCCTCCAGAATCTCCATTTATTGAAGGTTCTCATAGCAGCTATATCTTCATTTTTCATAAGGTTTCACTCCCCTAGATTTGTCCAAAATGCCTCCCCCTTCAGTTCCCTTATTAGAATGTAAGCACCTTGAGGGCATGAACTTTTTTCTTGTTGCCTGTATTTACAGTTATCCTTCCACCTTGCTGGGGTTAGGAGCACAGTCTCTACAACCCCAATCTAGAAAATCCAAGTAAAATTTTTTGGCCCTCCTTTTGTACCAGAGAAGAAGTCTGAATTTTTTCTTTTTCTTTTATGGGGTGTTTATAGTTAGTTTAAAGTATTTGGTCATATGCTCTGTTGGCCTTCAAGCTTCGTCTGAGGCTTCCACAAAACTCCCCCAAAATTTCCATTTTTTTTCTTACGCCAATCTGTGATGGATTGAAACCACAATGGGGAAAGTCATGATGTGGAAAAGACAACTATATATTCTTTTTTTTTTTTTTTGCGGGGCAATGAGGGTTAAGTGACTTGCCCAGGGTCACACAGCTAGTAAGTGTCAAGTGTCTGAGGTCGAATTTGAACTCAGGTCCTCCTGAATCCAGGATCAGTGCTTTATCTACTGTGCCACCTAGCTGCCCCTGACAACTATATATTCTTACTGCTTAGTACAATTCCTGGAACATAGTAAGTCCTTAATAAATGCTTGTTGACTTGCTTTTTACTCTGGGTCCCTTTATTAATTAATTTAACTGAAACTTTCATATATATATATATATCCTCTTCAGTCATCCTTCTGGAAACTCAAAATTTCCATAACATACCATCATTTAATTATGTTGGAACTTCTTTATCAACTTCTCAGGTCATCTTACTTTGAAAGTGGAAGAAATTAAGTCAGCACAAGCTCCTAAAATGCCATTGCTGCTTAGAGACCATGACCAACAAATGTAAATGGGAGTTGCTCCCTTGGTATAATCAGAGGTTTGCTGTATCTTGCTAAGAGAACCCAGCTCAGCCTACCTAGGATAGATAGGGAGGGGAGCCAGGCAAGACTGAAAAAGTCATGAAGGAAATCCCTTTAGGTCAGGAAGTGGGCAAACAAAAATATGAATATCATTCTCATTATTACTAATTAGGACATAATGTGCATCCAACTGGAAATGACTCAAGATCGCTAACAATTAGAATTATACAAAGTGGCATGGGCTACCTTGTAAGATAGTGAGTTCTCAATCACTAGAATTTCAAACAAAGGCTTGTTTGAGTCACTTCTAGAGAGGATGCTTACTCAGAAGCAAGTTGGACCAGATGACCTTTGAGCTTTCCAATTCTGATAATCAATCACTCAATCAACCAATCAATCAATGAACATTTATATATATATATATATATATATATATATATATACTATATCTTTTTTTTTTTTGGTTTTGGGTTTTTTGCAGGGCAATGAGGGTTAAGTGACTTGCCCAGGGTCACACAGCTAGTAAGTGTTAAGTGTTTGAGGCCTGATTTGAACTCAGGTCCTCCTGAATCCAGGGCCGGTGCTCTATCCACCATGCCACCTAGCTGCCCCCTATACTATATCTTTATGTATCTATCTATGTCTCTATCATCTGTCTACATTTACTGTGTGCTAGGCACTATGCAAAGAGCTGGGGACTCAAATAAAGTAAGTGAAATAATCCTTGCTGACAAGGAACTTCATTCCAATAGGAAAACATTATGGACATGTAGAATTATGCAAAACATAAATGTCAAGAGAATAAATGCAAAGTAGTCAAATACAAGGTAGTTTGGGGGGAAGGACATTAGCAGAAGAGGATTCATGAAGAACGTGGTGGATGGACTTAATCCTGAAGGAACACAAGGATTCTCTGAGGTAGAAGTGAGGAGGGAGTGCCTTCCAGGTTCAAGAGCAGCCAGCCTAAAGCACAGACACCAAAGATGGAGTGTTTGCTGTGTGTGAGGGAACAGAGAGAAATCTTGTTTGACTGGATCACAAAGTGCCCGTCAGGCAGTGTTTATAATGGGGGGATGGGGGTAGAGTCAATATGGCAGAATGAGAGGAAGCACTTTTTCATAGCTCACTCAGCACACCTCCTCCACAACTAAGCAGAATTCTGACAGACCAAATTCTGACTGAGAAAACCAAGAAGTCACAATGAGTCATTTTTTTAGCCTGGGGAAGCTGAAGAAGACAGACCTAGTGAGGTCTGTTTACAGTGGGGCAGGGGCTGGTGAAGAATGAGTGGATTGCCATGGAAAGGCTCATTCTAGTGCCCAAGGATGGAAAGGGGGACAAGACAGAGCATCCATGACAGAAAGCACTGGAGTAGAGAGAGAGCCCAGGGGACCTCTCAGCAAGTTACAGGAACAAGTGCTATCTGGAAGTTCTCTGTTCCTTATTACCCAGTTCTAGACCACAGATCCAGGGCAGAGAGGAGTGGTAGTGAGCAACCGGGACCCTAGCTATGTACTGAGCAAGGAAAAAATCCTAGAAACAAAGCCATATGGCTTTGAGTCCAGGAGGATAGTGGTAATTCAGTTCTTCAGACTTGCACATAAGTCTGCATTAGAATAACCAGAGAAGGAGACCAAGACCAAAGGGGAGCCAGCAGTTCATTGGCTCTGAACCTCTCCCAGAGAGCTAATAGTTGCTGAGTCCAGTGACAGTCTTCTGAAACTCAACAATCCATAAACCAACAGAGCCACAGAAACTTGTGGAGCTCACACCAAGAGGTCAGTGAACAGATCTTTCCCTGGATCACACCCCTTGAGGAGCATTGAAAATCTGTAGGGCCCCAGACTGAAATGTGAAAGCAGCACAAGGACATGAGAGTGCAAAAGCTCAGGCCAGACATCATTCCCAGAAGTGCCAAAGCACTAGCATAAAATTCAAAGTCAAGAAGTAGGCTGGAAGAATGAAGAAAGAAGAACTTGACTATAAAGAGGTACTGGGGTAACGGGAAACTCAAGACACAAATACAGAAGACAGTGTCTCAAAAAAACCCAAACAAACAAACAAAAACCCACCACCATTTACAAGCAAAGTCTCAAGGAAAAATGAAGATTGGATACAAGCCCAACAAAAATTCCCGGAAGGTTGGGGGGAAAAAAAAGTGGTTAAAAAAAGATCAAAAAAGAAAAGAGTTTACAATCCATATAAGAGTGCTAGTGGGGAAAATGGGAAAAGAAATGAGAGCTATGCAAAAAAACCTTAATGAAAAAAAAAAAAGAATGATCAGTTTGGTAAAAGAAGTTACAAAACCTTACTGAAGAAAATAACTCCTTGAAAATTGGAATTGGCCAAATGGAAGTTAATGACTCCACAAGATATTGAAAAATAACAAAAGAAAGTCAAAAGATAGAAAAATAGAAGAAAATGTGAAATACCTCATATAAAGATAGGCTTTTAAAAGCTAAACAGGAAAGTTTACTTTTGATTCTAGAGGCCAGCGGAGTTTATTGAGTAGAGGATGACATGGTCAGATATGTGCTTAAGGAAAATCACTTTAGTGGCAGTGTAAAGAATAGACTGCAATGTAGAGACTTGAGGAGTGATCAGTTGGAATTTGTGCTTTTGATTCAGGATGACTCAATTGCGAGACTTGAGTGGTAGAATCTATATAAACAGCAGCACTTCTCCCCCCACTCCCAAAGTCAGTCATAGGATCGCAGATTTAGGGACCTTACAGGCCATTAAGCCCAATCCTCTCATTTTACAATTGAGGAAAGTGAGGTCTGGAGAGACTAAGTGACTTATACACAGCTAGTAAGCAGCTGTTCTTCACTTAATAAATGGGCAAGCATTTCAGACAGCACCTTGTACCTTGTGGAAGTTTAGCCAATATTTGTTAAATTTGGCCAAATTTGGAGTGTTAGGAGTTTGGAGCTGTGATAACACCAGAAAAGACAAGAGTACCTGGGTTGTTTTTTGCACAGTAAGATTTCCCTCACAGTTCTCACTAGAAAGATAGCTAGCGAAGGAGGGGATGAATGGTTCATATTGTATATATTTTGTATTTATATGCATACATGTTGTTTTTGGCAACTAGGTGGCATAGTAGATAGATTGTTAGGTCTGGAATCTGGAAGATTCATCTTCCTGAGTTCAAATCCAACCCCAGATACTTACTAGCCATGTGACTCTAGGTAAGTCACTTAACCCTGTTTGCCTTAGTTTCTTCATTTGCAAAGTGAACCGGAGAAGGAAATGGCAAACATTCCAGTATTTTTGCCAAGAAAACCCCAGATGGAGTCATAAAGAGTCAGACATGACTGAAATGACTGAACAACATGTTCTGATGACGATCAACTGTAAAAGAGTTGGCGACCTTGATCAATACAATAATCTGAGACAATTCCAAAGGACACATGATAAAAAAATGCTATACGCTTCCAGAGAGAGAACCAATGCAAACTGAAGTATCATTTTTCTCCCTTTCTTTATTTTTCTTGCTTTTTTTGGAAATATGGCTAATATGAAAATATTTTTGCCTGATTTCACCTGTATAATTGATATAATGTTTGCCTCATCAGTGGGTGGGGGATGAGAGGGAGTCTAGAATTCAAAATTTAAAAAGAAAAGAATGCCAACAATAAAGAAATAATATTTTTTTAGAAAAAACCCCACAGTACTATAAATAACAGTGCTACCAACATGAAGTACAAAGGTCTCTCATTTATCATGGCTCTTTTGCCTAAATAAAAGCCCCAAATGCAAAGCTACATACCTCTCGACACAAAAAACAGCCTGGCCTTCGTACCGCCATGATCACTGCCCCATGGTGTTCCCAGAGTTCTCGGGCTTTGAAAGTCTTTGGGGATTCTGGAAGGGAAAGAAAGGTAGTCAATGTTGTTCTACTCACATTTCACTTCTTGGTTCTGAGGCATCGAAGCAGGCCTTAAGCTATCAGGGAATCTCACAAGACCAAGGACACTAGGTTCCTGGCCAAAACTAATATCCTGAATCATCTAGGAATCGTATAGAGCTCCAAAGCCCAATTCTCACCATCATCCAGGGTTTTCAGCTCTATCTCTTCCAGAAACTCCAGGGTAGCCGCTACTGATTTGGTCAGAAAGAGATCAGTGTTGGCCAGGAACACGCTCAAAGCAGCAACGCCCAGGGCTCCAGCCCCCAGAGACCACATGCCCATGGAGAAGAAGCTCAGGTCCAGGAAAGGCATTTCTGGAAATAAAAAGCAAGTTTGTTATTCCCCTATCTTAACTGGAGCCTGAAGCCTGAAGCCTGAAGCCTGAAGCCTGAAGCCTGAAGCCTGAAGCCTGAATCCTGTATGAAGGCCCCGACAAATATCCAAAGAAAAGCTTCTATTAAGAGTCATGTGGCCCATGTGCTTATCTTGGGAAGAACTCTGAGGCATTCAGCAGTCACGAAAACTAAACCAAGGCAGCTAAGCAGATCCCAAGGCATCAGACCAGCTCACAAAACAGGACTGAGCTCACTAGTCACCAAGGAAGACCACTTGGGGCTTTGGGGTTAGTTCTTACCATTTCCCAGGGTCTGCAGCTCACTTTTTAAATAACAGCAATCCTCCTTATAGAGCAGCAGTCCAAAGTCGGCAAAAGACTGCCCTTGCAACAATCCTCTGAGATAGGCAATGTAAATGATTTATCACCATTGCATGCTGGAGCCTCACAACAACTTATAAGGTAGGTACTACAGGTATGAAGGGGGTAGACCAGACTTAGCACAGTGCCTGGCACATAGTAGGCATTTAATAAATGCTTATTGATTAACTGACTTGTGATTCCATTGGTATGGAAAACACTCTATTACATCCTTTCCCTCCAAATCTAACACTCTCCCAACTCCCTTCTCTAGGCATCTAATCAGGAAGACCTCATCTCAAATCTGGCTTCAAACATTTACTAGCTGTGTGGCCATGGGCAAATCATTTAACCACAGTCTGCCTCAGTTTCCTCATCTGTAAAGTAAGGATAATAATAGCACCTAGGTTTCTTTTTCTGTCTTTTTCTTTTTCTTTTTTGGAGGGGAGGGTTAAGTGACTTGCCCAGGGTCACACAGCTAGTAAGTCTCAAGTGTCTGAGGCCCGATTTGAACTCAGGTCCTCCTGAATCCAGGGCCGGTACTCTATCCACTGTACCACCTAGCTGCCCCACCTAGGTTTTTTATGAGGATAAAATGAGAAAATACATGTAAAGTGCTTAGCATAGTGCCTCGCACTTAGTAGGGGTTTAATAAATGTTTATTTTCTACTTACCTTCCTTCCTTCCAGGTGCACACAGCTAGTAAATTCAAGCCCAGGTCTCTCCAAGGCTAGCACTCTTTCTATTATATACTAAATTAATCAGGGGTGTGGAAAGGGGAAGAAACCCAGTCACTTAGAGGGCAGAACCAAAAGGATTTAATGATTGGCTAGATATGATGCTCTGAAGGAGGTGACTGGGTCAATACTGGATAATATTCAACTGAGGCTGTTCCATTCAGCAAACACTACAACAATGGTCCAAGAAATTGCATTACCACCTGAAAAATCCAACTTGAGACAAAATCACAGTGGTGGTTCTGGCTAAATCAGCTGTGCCATGCTAGACTGTCCATACCCTAAGCAAGGCCCAGAATCCTCTTAGATAATTCCTCTAATTTTTCTGATATGGGCATATGACTCAGATGCAAATGCTATTTAGTTGTTGGACCAAGTTTTCCCAAGTTCTCCCCAGAGAGACTTGAGGCCTGACTATTTCTGAGTCTGTCTGCAACGGTCAATTTAGTCTGATCCTGCAAGAGGTTCTGATAAAAACAATAGAAAAATTAATCTTCCTAGTAGGCTTAAGTTTCTTTACCTATAGAACAAAGGGGTTAGACTAGATCAGTGGTATCCAACTCAAATAGAAACAAGAGACTATTAATATGCATAAGGATCCTGGTGGGCTGCCTACTGACTTAGGTTTAAAATGTAATACATTATATTACTTAAAATATAATATCATTTGTGTCTTAATGTATTTTTATTTATTTTGTCAAATATTTTCCAATTACTTTTTTTGGGGGGTGGTGGTGAGGTGATTGGGATTAAGTGACTTGCCCAGGGTCACACAGCTATTGTCAAGTGTCTGAGGCTGTATTTGAACTCACGTACTCCTGAATCCAGGGCTGGTGCTCTATCCACTGTACCACCTAGATGCCTCTCCAATTACTTTTTAATTCGATTCAGGCCATGCTCAGGAGGGTTGTGGGCCACATGTGGCCTGTAGGCCACAAGTCTGACACCTTGATAAAAGTGTCTACACTTGGTGTCCCTATGGCTCCATATTGGTTCTCCTCCTACCTCTCAGACTACTCCTTTCCAGTTCAGTCTTCCTTCCTTGAAACTTCATCTACATCATGCCTACTAACTACAGATAGTCCCAAAGCTCTGTCCTGAGCCCTTTTTTCCCCCTCAGTACTCTATAACTCAGAGATCTCAACAGACCCCCAAAAGGTTCAATTAGCATCTCTAGGCATACAATTCTCAGATCTATATAGCTACCCTTCATCCTTCTCTGAAGACCTACTCCCAAGTCACCACCTACTAGACACTTTGAACTGCATGTTTTATGGGTATTTCTATCTCAACATGTCCCAAATGATACTCATTATCTTCTCTCACTCTCAGCCCACCCTTACTTGTTTTTGTTCTTGCAGGGCAATGAGGGTTAAGTGACTTGCCCAGGGTCACACAGCTAGTTAAGTGTCAAGTGTCTGAGGCTGGATTTGAACTCTCTTACTTGTTTTTGTTTTTGCAGGGCAATGAGGGTTAAGTGACTTGCCCAGGGTCACACAGCTAGTTAAGTGTCAACTGTCTGAGGCTGGATTTGAACTCAGGTCCTCCTGAATCCAAGGCCAGTGCTTTATCCACTGTGCCACCTAGCTGCCCCCCACCCTTACTCTTAAAAAAAAAAACTCCTACTTTACTGTTTTATTGCCGAGGACACAGCTAGTGACTCGGTTTGTCAAGTCCATTGTCATCTACCACTCCTCACTCTCACCAACTGCAAGGATTCAATCAGCTGCCAAATTTGGTGATTTCTTTGACCTCAAATGTTTCTTAAATATGTCTCCTCTCCACTCAAACAGCCTCACACACAGCTCTCCATTTCCCTTTGGACTGGCTGCTCACACACTCTCTCTTTACCTCTGTCTTTCAGAATCCCTGGCTTCCTTAAAGAGTCACCTCAAAGCAGTATGTTCTTTCTTCTTTTGTTTTGTTTTTATTTTGTTTTTTACTCGGGATAATGAGGTTTAAGTGACTTGCCCAGGGTTACATAGCTAGTAAGTGTCAAGTGTCTGAAGCTGGATTTGAACTCAGGTCCTCCTTAATCCAGGGCCGGTGCTTTATCCACTGTGCCACCTAGCTGCCCCCATGGTTAAGTGATTTGCCCAGAATCACTCAGCTAGTTAGGATCTGAGACTGGATTTGGCCCCAGGTCTTCCTGACTCTAGGCCCAGCACCGTGCTTGTGACTGTCAACAAACATTTATTCATCACTTACCATGAGCAGGGCACTGTGCTAAGTGCTAGAAGTTTACCTTTCTAAAGATATTCATTTATATTTGTAAATACCTTGTACAATGTTTTTTTAATGACTTATCAGAGCTCCTCTCTCCCCTTTGATTCCCCCCACCCCATTTCCTACCACCCAACTCTTTGTTATGGCAATAGTTTTAGCTCCATTTCATTAACCCAGGATTAGAGAACAGGATGCCCTCTATCCTTAGCTCACTAAACCTTATAATTCTCATCATGACATACCTATGATGTCCACAACTTTACCAGGAATAAAAATAATCGTGAAGTTGAGTCCAAATTTGGAATGAGTCTGGAGCAGGGTTTGGGGGAATACAGATAACCTATAAATAGAAACATGTGTTTTGGGTTTTTAAAACACATATGTATGTGTATATGATATTAATACTTATGATATATCAGACACATAAAAGTTTATTGAATAATATACAAACCACAGACACATTCACTTGCAATAATAGCTAATATTCACATACATTCTCTTATTTGAGGCTCACAAAAATCTTGTGATGTTGGTACTAGAAGCATTATTAATTACTAAAATTATTAATTGAGGAAACAGATTCAGAGAGGTTAAATTATTTGTCCATGATCACTTAAGTATTATAGGTAAGACTTCAACCCAGGTCTTCCTGACTCCAAAGGCAGGATTCTGTCTACTCTGCCATGCTTCCTTTCTATATACAAGGATACAAGAATACATGTGCTTCTGGGGCAGCTAGGTGGTGCAGTGGATAGAGCACCGGCCCTGGAGTCAGGAGTACCTCAGTTCAAATCCAGCCTCAGACACTTAACACTTACTAGCTGTGTGACCCTGGGCAAGTCACTTAACGCCAATTGCCTCACTAAAAAAAAAAATACATGTGCTTCTACTAGATTGTGCATGTCTCCATTAGAATGTGAGCTCCTTGAGATGAGAGACTGCCTTTTACCTCTCTTTTGTATCCCCATCATTTAGCACAGTGCTTGGCATATAGTTTGTGCTTAATAAGTATTGACCCTAATTAACTGACTAGTAGGGTCCTGGGTCTAACTGAACTACAGAAATAAAAGTAGCATGTATTACTAGTGTGCATTTTCCCAGAAAAATAGGCTGTCAGGGAATGGACCAAATAGAAAACACCCTAGTTCCTAGTTGCTGGTGTCAGTTGGTCAGGCACGGAGATAGGCTTTAGAGACATAGCTGTGGATACCAACCACTTGCTACTTAGAATCCAGCTCATGCTCCAAACCCTGAACAATCAGTTGCACTTCATGCATGATCTGAATCATGATCTGGGTGACTGCCTAACCAGTGGGGCAACACCACAAGACAAAACAAAGCCAGACAGAAGTATGTTAGACCTGATGTTTCTCCAGTAAGGTAGTTGCAAAAGAATTGCTGTTTACTAAACTAATTGAAACAAACAAACAAAAAAAACAATAGGAAGCAATGAGTTAAGCAAAGAATAATTTCTGAGAGGGCTGGATAGATTACAGGTTAGATTTTTTAAAAATGTCAATCGATAGATCTTCTGTGTCCTTAGAGCCGTGGATGATGCTGTTATAGTGAGGGCAATTTATGAGACTCAGCCTCCTACTGATCGAAAGATGAGATTTGAACACCAGAGCTCTGAGACGACTTGGTTTATTAAGAAAAATTAGCTCTAACAGGTGAAGACCTTAAATACAAAAACTGTGATCAAAGAACAACAATCTGCTTTGTCTGCCCTATTCCCACTCTACCAACTGAAAGACTGACTACCCTGCCTACTTTGCTCTGGACCAGGAACATGCTCCTCAGTAGCTTCCAATGCTTTCCTTGCTCTCTTGCTGGGCCAGGTAGGTAGATTGCAGAACACCTGTCTGTAGTCATCCCAGCAGGTACGGCTGAATTCTGCAGGGAATTCTGAGCAAAGGAACTCACCTCCAATATCCAGGGCTCAGACAGTCCTTAGTTCACTTCTATAGCAAGTCTCTGGGTCTTCCCGTCAGCCTGAACCACTGGAACAAAGGTTGAGTGCTGAAAGTACACGTTGCAATGGAATTGGTCCCTATGAACTCTTCTGATTTATCCCTGAAGCTGTATTCCTTGGGTGGGGTTGGGCACAAGACCAGCATAAAAAAATGGAGCAGATAGCCAATCAGAATGGGGCATTCATCACAGGTGGCCTAGTGCCAGGTTCCCCAGGGACCCATCAAAAGCTTGAGAGAAACATTTTGAGTCATTAGCAATCATGCAGATTATGACATTTGGCAAGTGCCAACTGTTCCTACTCCTTCTTTACTGTACTTGGGCCTAAGTACCTACATGATGTTTCCACAATAAGGCCTCCTACTCTGAGCTGTCTGTATCACTTCAAGGAAGACCACTTTTTATCATACATTTCTTCTCTCTCTTACTGTCTTTTTAGAGAACGTCATCGGTAAAAAGGGCTTTAAGGGGGCAGCTAGGTGGCGCAGTGGATAGAGTACCAGCCCTGGATTCAGGAGGACCTGAGTTCAAATCCAGACTCAGACACTTGACACTTACTAGCTGTGTGACCCTGGGCAAGTCACTTAACCCATATATTTATTAAACTTAAAAAAAATTTTAAATTTAAAAAATTAAAAACAAAAAAAACCCCAAATCCATCATCACTCAAAAGTGATGATGCAGAAAAATTAAGTGGATGAAGAATGCTTATTTTCTAAGCTATGTTATGCAGCTGGCTGGACAACTCATAGAGTTCATCTATCAGTATTTGTGCGCATGAGCATGTATATATGTGAATGTATGTATGTATAGATACATATACATATATATTTTTTTCATGAAAGATGTTACAAATAAACAATGATCTGGGCTCAGAATTGAAAAGGAGGAAAATGAGATGGATTATCTTTGGGAAAGTGCAAAGTTCTTTTAATGACCTCCCCTCTCCCCTAAGCTTCCCTCTGAAACAAAAGCCTATCTTTTCAACACTGTCCTCAAGATTGAGTGACTTGACCAAAGTTACATAGTCATGATATAGATAATATTACCACAAAATGTATGATCAAAAGAGATAGGCCAGTCACAGAGACAGGGCAAAAGTGAGGTAAAAACTGAAAGATAAGTCACGTACTCTACTGACACTCTTGTAGTGTCTAAAGAATATGGGGAAGGCCCTTAACATGTTGGTTATGTTTTGTTTTTGTCTTTGCATCATCAGTGTTTTGCCCAGAGTAGGCATTTTATAAATGCCTATCATCTTGAAATGAACTCTGTGAGTTTGAAGACAACTTTAATGAATTGTTGCAGTCCAGACAATTCATTATGTCATAGGCAACCCTTACCCATGGTGAAGAATCTTTTCCAAACACGCTAGATTGATCTCAGAGGGCAAAAAGACAGTCCACCACGGGGCCTTAACTTGGAACCCTTCCCTCTTGATAGGAGCTGTTAGAACTTGTCCTCTGCTGAGAACCCAGAGCTACTCCACACCATGATGAGGCATCACAGGGCGGAGTGGGAGATAAATAAAGTTACACATAATAATGGAAAATATCATAAGCAAATGATTAATTTCTGCCAGAAACAAGTATAGACACTGTCATATTAGAAACCTCACCTGTATATAAGAGTAACCTAGGTGCCACCCACAGAACCTTCTCTCCAAGAAGATCAGTGGCCTGAGGCATAGGTAGGGAAGCAGGAAAAAATGGGAGTGGAAGAAAGGAAGTAGGTGGAGAAGGTAAGAGTGACAAAGGATAGAGAAAGTGATGCATATAAGGAGATCAAATAGAAAGGAAGCCAAACAGAATGATTTCAGATACCTCTCCTTCACAAATATTTCCTAGGTCAGAGTTGGTCTTCTTATCTTAGTATCTTCTTCTTTTTTTTTTTTTAGTGAGGCAATTGGGGTTAAGTGACTTGCCCAGGGTCACACAGCTAGTAAATGTTAAGTGTCTGAGGCCGGATTTGAACTCAGGTACTCCTGACTCCAGGGCCAGTGCTCTATCCACTGCGCCATCTAGCTGCCCCTTAGTATTTTCTTTTCAGGTGGTGTTAGTGAGGGGAACCTCCCCTCATGGAAATGCTATGACACTCCCAGGAAACTGCTTCCAGTGCAATTCGTCATTCTATCCATTAATTCTGCACCTACCACATTCAATGTATTATTCTCAGTACGAGGGAAATTCAAGTGTTAAATAAAATACCACCTCTGCACCTCAAGCAATGTATAACCTGGTGTCAACACTAATTTCCTAGAAGGCAGGCAATTAAAACTAATCTTATTCCTGCCTCCACACATAATTAAGTTAGGGAAAAGACCACTTGTCAATTATGATGCTGCTGCTGCTGGCTAACATATAGTACTTACTACATGCCAGGCACTGTGCTAAGGGCTTTATAAATATCATCTCATTTGTTCTCCTCAACAACCCTGTGAGGTGCATGCTATTATTATCCTCGTTTTACAGATGAAGAAACTGAGGCAGACAGCAGTTAAGTGAATTGCACAGCATCATACAACTAGTAAGGATTTGTGGTCCGATTTGAACTCAGGGGGTCCTGACTCCAGGCCCAGTGCTCTATCTGCTGTCCCCTTAGACTTATTAAAAGTCTGTTCCCAAGTCTCCCGAAAACTTGGGTGGGAGATAGTCCCATACAGAGGTAAGAACTCAAAAGGGAATTTTAAAAATAGCTCCCAGTATAAAGGAATAAAATCTTGTTTATGTCATTCTGCTTAGACAAAGCAGTGGTTTTGAAAATTGACCTCCTCATGCCCAAGGTTATTGAAAAGAATTGATGTTCTCTCTTTGTATGTAAGCAGGGAAGTTAGGTGGTGAAGCAGATAAAGTGTAAGGCCTGAAGTCAGGAGGACTTGAGTTCAAATCTGGCCTCAGACACTTATCAGCTGTGTGACTCTGGACAAGGCATTAACCAGGTTTACCTCAGTTTCCCCATCCGCAAAATAAGCTGGAGAAGAAAATGGTAAACTACTCATGTATTTTTGCCAAGTAAACTCCAAATGGCTTCATGAAGAATCAGACCCAATTAATTGACTACTAAATAACAACTATGTATGTAATGGTAGTTGAGTTGAAAGCCAATCCCTTCCTATCTACTCCAACAAGAATTTATTAAATGCCTATATGCAAGACACATAAAACCCTTGCTAGTTTCTATAGACATCATGATGAAATGGAAAGACAGCTTCTACCTTCTTATAGACTGTGGTGAGAGAGATACACAATTTAAAAAGGTAAGTATATACATGTTCATTTAAAGAGGGAGAAAGCCGTAACACTTAGGTGGATCTAAAAAGGTTTCCTGTGTGAGGTAGCCCATGAGTTAAGCCCTGAAGAAAGTTAAGGATTCTCAAACCCTTCCAAATCCACATTGTAAAGTGAGGCAGGAAATAATGGTTAAGTAAGAGAATGCCAGGCCTGATGACATCCAGTGGGGATTTTGTGTTCCCAGAGACTACAACTATGAAGGCCTAGAGGGAACTCCATATTTTTTGAGTTCCAAATTCTAAAATGATTTATTTGATGCACATACAGAAAGCTATCTTCTGTTGAATACAAAAAAGAATTGAAATAAAATGTAGCATCTTTCAGGGAGACAGTTTAAGGCCTGTATGGTTCTATTTAACCTTAGACCCAGTATCATTACTCCTAAAAAGAAGTTGAGTATGGCTTTTAAATTAAAGAGGCAGCCATTCTAAAGCATCTTATAAATCACTTAATGTACATAGCTGACACCATCATATGCCTCTTCTGAAAAACACATTAAATACATTTCCATCTCATGAAATCTCTCTCCAATGATATCAAGATGTCATTTGGACTTGATACCTTTAAAATTCTTTGTGTACATGAAGAAACGATAGAAACTGAAGGCTCTGGACTTGAATCTGGCAGTCAAATTGAATCAGTGGATGAAGGTGATACTTTCTAATATCTTGATCTCCACCGGGCAAGATACAATGAGTATAAGGCTATCAGAGATGGGATACTTACTAATGGGATTAACACATTTAAAGCAAATAACACCTATTCAATACTTATATATGTATATATATATATATATATATATATATATATATATGGAACTAGACAACAAACAATAGCAATCTTTTAAAGTATTCTTTAAAAAAAATCACACAATGTCATTGTGATAAAATTATTAATAATAGGGTGTTTTGGGGACTCAGAGGCCCCCCCCCCCAAACACACACAGGAACTCTGGCTGGTTTTGCAGGGCCAGTCCAGAGTCAGGAGAATTTCAAAGAAAATGTAGATCAATCTTCCTAACTAACTAAAGGAAGTTAACTAACCTAAAACTACCCTCAAGTCATGTCAATCAATGGATTTGAATGTTACCACCAATTAGCTTAGATCAAGGTGGAGTGACCCACCTCTACCTGAGGGGTCTCTGGAGAGGGGTCTCTCGCTGTCTTGGCATGCTCTTCCCTTTCCCACACTTCTCTCTCTCTAGGTATGTAGGGCTTCTGAGATCTTTCTGAGCCATGTGCTCTCTATCTTTACTAATATTTAATATGCTTTAATAAATGCTTAATGCCCCCAAACTGGTATGGTAGCCTCTAATTTCTAAGTAACAATATATGAGAAACCCCAGCTAATTTTCCCTAAAAGTTGGTACAGTATATAGGGCAACCCCATATAATTTTAATCACCACATCATATTAGCAAAATATAGTGCTTGCATCCTTAAGGTGGTGGTGGTGAGTTGTTTTTTTAGTCATGTAAGACTCTTTATGACTCCATTTGGGGTTTTCTTGGCAAAGACACTGGAATATTTGTCATTTCCCTTCTCTGGGTCATTTTACAAATGAGGAAACTGAGGCAATCAGGGTTAAGTGACTTTCCAGGGTCACATAGCTACTAAGTGTCTGAAGTCAAATTTTAACTCAGGAATGTGAGTCTTCCTCACTCTAAACTTGGCATTCTATTTACTGCCCCACCCAGCTGCCCTTACCCAAAGGCAGAAGTTGGAAAACGAATACTTCTTGGAGTGCATAATGAATAAGTTAAACACTTGCAGAAGTATTCTCTGAACAAACATCCATCATTTGCTGAGCATTAGCAAAGACTGACAAAAGGAAGACTGCTTTGACTAGTTGAATATAGCTGACAGGGAATGAACTCCAGATAGAGCCTATGAAATGGCAAAGATTCAAGTGTGAAATCAAAAAACCCTCTGTAGGTGACATCCACATAAATTCGACCAATAATAAGTTAAAAAAAGTAGTGTTGAACAAATGGCTGAGTCATGTAGATTTATACAGGACTAGGGGTTAATATAGTGACAATTCAGGACCAGGTCACCAATGACAGAAATTAGAGAAGGGTTATCCTCAAAGAGCTTCAACTTACACTTGGATGCATTCAAAGAAATGGCAGAAACTGGGCAACATATCACACTGGATTATGAACATTTAGCAACTGCTGAATAACTAGCAAAACAAGTCATTTGGCTAGAATTACACATCAAAAGCCATCCTTCAAAGACTGGTAGATGATAGACCCCCATACTTCAAAATATACCTTAGAACTCAACGAGTAAACTGTACTGGTCCTAAACCATCGTCACAGACAAAGCCATTGTCTACAATCTTCCAGACATAATATTAATCTGCAAAATTTTAAGAATAATTTTTTGAAAGATATGACCATGGTAAATATTCAATCTCCAAGCTATGAGGAATAAAAAGTTATCAATATATAGACCCATAGCAGGAAAAAAAAAATCAAAATCACTTGGGAAGAGAATGAGGTATCTCTCATCCTTGTTGTCCTATCTACTACTAAATTTGTCCTAGGTTTCTATGAGTCTCTAGACTTATACCCTCATCCACAGAGCACTAGCTCTGCATGGATGATAGCAGAATAGTGACTGTTTCCGGGACCACTTGTGTCTGAAGTTGAGGAAAATGAGAAGAACGGAATGATTAATAACAACAACTAAAACAATAATAACAGCTGACATTTATATAGTTCTCTGAGTTTTGCAAAGCTATACACACACATATAAAACACATGCACACACATACACACATATGTGGGAGGTACACACACACACACACACACATATATATATAAAATAAACTATGATACAAAATAGTATATGACATGTGCATTAGAGAGATGCAAAACAAAGTGCCACATGAGGTCCAAGGAAGAAGAGATCACTACTGATATGGGGACATCTGGGAAGACACAATGAAAGGCATGGCATTTTAGCTGATCTCTATAAATTAGCTAGGCAACTGGTAGGCAAAGAGAGAGAGGAAAGGGCATTCTAAGCAGCAGGAACAATCTGGACAAAGGCCTGGAGGCAGGAAAGTTTAAGGGATGTGTGAGGGACAGAGGATAGTCATATTTGGATAAAGCATTAAGTGGTAGTGACTGGTTTGATATAGGCTGTTAAGTTTATGTGGTGATGAAAGGTTTTGAATGCCAGGGAAGAAACTTACTTGAGAGACAATAGGGAATCACTGAAGATTTCTGACAGGAGGGGGGACATATGCACATCTATTCATAAAAAACATAGTCTAGCAGGATCCAACCAGCATGGCATGTCTGCATCAAAGAAACTGCTATGCTCTACTAGCAAAGCAGAATTGCAGCAACTCAAAAGAAATGTGAGATATACCCATTGAGAGACATCTCCACTTCAGATGGTCATATGGACAATTTGTGCCTGCCCTATAATAGAGTCTTCCAAGCTCATATTGGTTTTATCAGTCACAGTTGGACGCCCTGTACCTTGACCAGACATAGTGATGTCATTTTGGTCCTCTTCAAAAACAAAGAACAACAACTACCAACCAGTCCAGCAAAGTTAGGAAGGATATATTGGAAGGGTCGGAGAGCAAAAAGGAAGATCTTTTAATAAACTTTTATATTGGTCCTGGAAAATGGTAATGAGGATCTGGGATGGCATTAATGGAACTAAACTGAAAAGGGAAAGATGTGAGAGATATTTTTTTTTGTTTCTGTTTTTGGTTTTGGTTTTTTTGGAGGGCAATGAGGGTTAAATGACGTGCCCAGGGTCACACAGCTAGTAAGTCTCAAGTGTCTGAGGCCGGATTTGAACTCAGGTCCTCCTGAATCCAGGCCTGGTGCTTTATCCACTGTGCCATCTAGCTGCTCCCAAGAGATATTTTGTATACAGAAAATTTCTAGGACTTTGTGACTACTTAATGGGGGAAGTAAAGGAAAGAAAAGAATTTAAGATAATATCATGGTTTCAAATATGAGAGATTGGTGGTGCTAACAAACAGAAAAGGGTCAGAAAACAGAACAGGTTTAGGGGGAAAGATAATAACCTTGGTTTTGAAGAAGATGAATTTGAAAAACATGACACCTCAACAAATAAACAGAGTTTTTGAGCCACAGTCCTCATTGACCAAAAAAGAAACATACAGAAGAGTCCGACTCAGCTTCCTTTTGGAGAACTTCCCAAACCCCTAGAGAAAGGTCTCCATTTGCTATGAATAACCAGAGCTCCAAGCTAAGGAAATGAATGCAGATCTGGGGAGATTTTTGTCTCCATTCCCATTGGCTGTTCTCTCCATCTGGAAAAGAGTTGTTAATAAGACCGAATGAAGAAAGACTTAAAAATGCAAACTTTAGAGGAAAAAAGAGGCATCCTGACTTGGAAAGAAATCCTGCCTACTACCACCCCTCCCCTCCCAAATCTGAGACTTGTGAAATGATTTTTCAAACCCAAATCATATTATAAACTATCCATTTCTGTTAAATGCCATTTGTCTGGATGCACAATTCCTCAGTCTCTACCTAGAAGAACCTGTTTATAGTCATTCCATTTTCCCATTCTTATGTGATTATAATTTCATGAAAAGATTGGTTGTATTATTATTTTGCATTTATATAGCATTTTTCCTCTGAGAAGCTCAAGAGATTAACAAAGGCCTTGTTCCCTAAATTTCCCATTTCAGCAAGCATAAAACCCATTTCAATAACCCTTCACCACATCCTGCACCCCTCTGCCTCCCCAAAGCTCTACTCTGATGCCTTCGTGGGGAGGCAATTCCTTCAAGGATCAGCTCAAGTGACCTCCAGTCCATGAAGCTTTTTCCAAATACCCTTCTCCTCACCTGCTAACGTCTTCCCTCTTTCTCACCATCATCTCTCTCTCTCTCCACACACACACACACACACACACATACATATACGTATGTATGCATACACACATACACTGTCTCCCCCTAACTAGATTGTCAACTCCTTGAGGGAAGAGGTACTGAAATTCTTTTGAGATTCTAGATCTCATTTAGGAGTCACTGCATTATGCTTGGACTCCATGCAATCAGTACAGACAAGTGCAAGCAAGAACACCTCGGAGACATTCTTCATGACAGCAGCAAATGCCATTTTGGTGAACATTTGTTTCCCCATTTTGCTTCATATTCATAATCAAGGGGTCAAACAAAATTATTGCTGGTATTACCTTTTTCAAAGAAACTTGAGTGGCTTTTGATGACATAGTTAGCTTGTTGAATCAGATAAAAATACTGACCCTAGGTACTGTGACCTGCCCTGCTCCCCAATCTTCCTTTTCCCAGGTACTCTAAGAGGCAAGGGTGGAGAGGGAGTATGTTCTACATATGGGAAGTAGCCAGTGCAAAAACACAGAAATGGGGGATAGTATTGTATGATAGAAACAGCAGAAAGGCCATATTGGCTGGACCACAGTGGCTGGCATAGAGCAAATATATAACAAATCTAGAAAGGGAGGGAAGAACCAGGTTTTGAAGGAAAAACTTGTACTTGGTCCTAAAGGTAATAGAGAGACATTGTTGACTGAGCAGAGGAATGATTTGTATGGTTAGATCTGCCCTTAATCAAGGAAAATCACTTTGGTGGTTTGTGTAGAGGATGGATTTAAGAGAGACTCAAGGCAAAGAAATCAATTAGGAGGCTACTGCAATTGTTTAGGTAAGAAATTATAGAGGCTTGAATTAGGGGTGCCGGCCGTTTGAGTATGGAGGAGACATATAGGAAAGATATCACGGAGGAAGAATCAGTAAGACTTGCTACTAGATTGGCTGTGTGGGGTAAGGGAGAGTGATGAGTAGGAGATAACTTCAATGTTGAAAACCTGGGTCACTAGAAGGACAGTGATGCCCTTGACAGAAATAGGGAATTTCAGAAGAGGGGCAGGTTTGGGGAAAAGATCATGAGTTTGATTTTGGGCATGTTGAATTTGAAAAGCCACAGAACATCCCATTTGAAATGTTCAACAGGAAGTGAATCCAGAACTCAGGAGAATAATTGGGACTGGAGAAATCAACACAGGAGTCACCCGCACAGAGCTGATAATGAAACCCATGGGACCTGATGGGGATGCTAAATGAAAGTGTATGTAGAGAAAAGAGAAGTCGGGGGGCTTGAGGTACACCTACAGTTATGATGCCAGATATGGATGATACAGCAAGGGAGACTGAGAAGAAACAATCAGATAGGTAAAAGAAGAACCAAGAAATAGCAATGTCATACAAACCCATAGAGGACAGATGAGTCGACAGTGTCAGACGGTATAGAGAAATCAAGGATGAGGAGGCCACCACGTTTGATGATTAAGATACACAAATACATACATACACACACACATCCCACATACCTACATATATTATACCTATATACATACATGTAATATCTATATTATATACATATACATATATATGTGTATGTATATGAAATGGATAACTTTGGAGAGAACAGTTTCAGTTGAATGATAAGATTAGAAGCCTGAATACAAAGGGATAAGAAGTAGAAGGCCAATGAGAATATCTTTGCTCTTTCTAGGAATTTGGCTGAGAAAGTGATGAGAGACACAGGGCTGTAGATCAAGGTTATGGTGGGGTCAAGAGGTTTTGTTTTGAAGCATGGGAAGACCTGGGGTAGATCCCCGGGTGGTAATCCATGAAATGACACAGACAAGAAAGCACACATCATGGTTTGTAATTTGTACTAGTGAAGAGAAAAGTAACACTAAAGAGGTCATGAATCCCTCAGAGCATCAAAGCAATAACCCCTCAGTGAAACCAGAAGAATTACCATGGAGAAGGCCCTTGATAAAAAGAGCTCCTGCTTCCTTAGTCCCTGATGGGGCTCCAGAGCATTGCAACAGGCCCCTGCTATATTGACAGGGGCAGGTATTGTGTGTGGCCAGCCATTGGATCCAACAGCTGGGCTTGGTCACTAACCAGCAAATTGGTAATTGATCACAAAGTAATTGAACTAAATACCTGGGTGTGGGGAATTTCCTGGCTCTGTATGTTGTTTTAGAAGAGAAAATAAATGAATGAATCAAGGAATGAGTGGGTAAATAGGTAAATATATAAATATCTATATATACACATACACAAACATATATATGTACACACATGAATACATACTGTCATTTAAAAAATTTTAATATTTTATAAGAACAAAGGATTAGGAAATCAAGGCTCTCCCTGAGAATAAGGACCTATGGCTTATTGAGGAAGGATGGAAGGTCTTCAGTTGACTCTGAGAAGAAAAATGAGCAAGTTCTCTTCCTGAAATGAGGGAAAATGCACATTCACTTGGGCTTGGTGCCATTTGGGATGACAATCCATACTGCCTGGGCCACACATAGCAGCGTCCTATCCTGGTTAAGCAATCTTTTTCCTGCCTCTCAGTGTGTTATCTATTCTTCCAGATGCAGTTTTGGAGCATCAAGGAAAATATATCATTTCCCAGCTTCCCAACCAAAAGGAAGCAAATGGGTTTTGTCAAACTAAGCATATATTTTTTAGCAAACAGATACTGGTCTTTCAGTCATGTGTTCCCGGAGAGTTTTGAAGAAAGAAAGGAAAGGAGGAGAAAGTAGAACCCTGGATTCTGAGTCAGTTTGAAGACCTGAGCCTTAGCCTGGCCACCTACTGGTATATGTGTGATCTTGGACAAGTCATTTAACCTTGGCAGGCTTCATGGGGCAGTGGAAGAAATGCAGGATTTGGAAGGGGAGAGGGAGGAGGGGGAAGGGGAAGGAGAAGGAGGAGGGGGGAAATGGGAGAGGAGTGGGATGGGGATGAAGGGGGAGGAAGAGGACGAGGAAGGGGAGGAGGAGAGGGAGAAGGGGGTAGGGGGAGGAGGAGATGGAGAAGGAGAAGAAGGAAAAGGAGAAGAAAGAGAAACAGCAGCAGCAGCAGTAGTGCAGTACTTAAGGAACTTTCCCAGGGTTATACATATTACAGGCAGGACTTGAATCTAGGTCTCCCTGACTCCAAAGCCCGCCTTCTGCCTCTCAGAACCCTACCCATCATCCCCACATTTGCCCATCTAATTCTTATGTTAAGTGAAGGAGGCTGGGTGGCCTTTTTATAAGGATGACCTCATACTAACTTCATGACATCTAAACAGCCCAAATGAAAGAAGCTTCATTCATTACTTAAAATAACCTGTCACTCTGTGAATTAAACCAGACAGAGCCACATAAGCTTCCAAATATACACAGCTTGTTTAACAGAATAAGCACCAATTCTATCTACTTCCAGAGGACACATGGAAGGAAACTATTCCTGATCATGGCTGGTTATCAGTATGGATGGGGATGACTTACAAACAGGCATCACACAGTGGGTATCTGTTATCTTTCCTGAGAACAAGAATGTCAAGGCATTAAGAGTAGAAATCTCTCCAGATTAGGTCTGACAGGCCCATTTTTACCTTAAGACAGCTCCAGTCAGTGGGAGAGAGAACTTCTGAGACCCATCACTCCTCAGTCTTCCCTAGAAGAGATAGACATACCCTGAACACCTGGGCCAATTTCTATGCACTGTGATCTCCTACTATAGAGATGTGACCATAGGTACACATACTCTCTCAGGAAGCACAAGCCAAGGCTCCTCCAACAACTACCATTACTATATTGCCTTAACCTTCAGTAAAACACCGTCCTTACGAAGCCCTGGAAGGTAGGGGCGACAAGTATTATTGTAATGTTAGGCAAGTTATATTATCCCTGCCCCATTTTCTGATAGGTAAAGAGGAAAATAATAATGTTACCCACCTCCCCCAAGTTTGCTGTGAAATCAAAACGACAGGATTGTAAAGTGCTTAACACTGATCAGCATATGCTAAAAACATTATTATTTCTTTAACTGAATGTTCCATGCCTGATAACTTTAAAAGTGGTTTTTAAAATACCAAAGGTAATAAGATTGATGATTTTCATATGGAATAATTTAAAAATGCCATTGATGTCATCTGAACTTGTTTCATGTTTTAAATACATGATACTGTTTATATTGTTGTATTTCTTAATTCTCTTATATTATGAAATTTGAGAGACCATTGTAAGAGAAATACCGTTAATCAAAACATCTTTTTAATCTGGATACTGTTACACATGAATTGGGCTTTTAAAAGGATGTGATAAAAATAGATATTTGAAAACTATTAAATATTTAATATATAATAGTGAATTTTCATTTGAAAATCTTGGCTATGGGGCAGCTAGGGGGCACAGTGGATAGAGCACTGGCCCTGGATTCAGGAGGACCTGAGTTCAAATCCAGCCTCAGACCCTTGATACTTACTAGCTGTGTGACCCTGGGCAAGTCACTTAACCCCAATTGCCTCAGCAAAAAAATAAATAAATAAATAAAATCTTGGCTATTATGAAAGTGTATAAGGTGATTTAAAGATGTAGTTTCAACATATTAATGATGAGACAATTATCAGGTATTTGCTGTATGTCTGAAGCCCCAGATTATGTGTAGTTTTAATTTATAAGTAAAGGATAAATGAAATGTTAACTGTTTGGGAAACATTGGGAAAGAAATTCAAGTCTAAGTTGTGGTTAGTGAAATTTTACTATTATAAAATGCAAGTATGAACATTTTATAATTTTAATCTATATTTGTGCTCAAAGTATAAAAAAGGTATGATATCCTCCTAAGGGTTGGACTCTCATAGATTTTTAAAAGATTTTTATATCAGGTATAGGATTTAGGTAAGGAGAGAAATAACAAATGGAATATATAAACTGAAATTCTCTGAAGCTTCAAAACTGGAGAACCAAATTTAATTGATTGTACTGAATTGTAAGTCTTGTTACTAGCAGAATTATCTAGGAACTCCAGGTTTGGAACCAGAGAAGCAGAGCCCCTTTCAGAGCTATCCTGAAATTGTCCAAGAAAAGATATTTACGGACCAGATAAGTACATGAGACATCTGGGACTCAAACTGGTTAAATGGACATTGAGAATCACTAGAATACAAGGAGATTTGATATTAGTTAATATTGGTGATAACTATTGTATTATTTGTTTTTTTGTTTCAAAACATTTATGTTTAAGTTTTCTTGGTTACCTTGGTGCCATGTAAATCTCCTTTCTCAAAACTAGAGCATTGTGAACCCACTAAATAGTTTGTTCTATAATCTGACATTAATGGAACTATGATAATGAGTTTATGAAAAGCCTTATTGCATTGCTTGAACCTTGCCCTGTGTAGCTAGGAAACTTATGGCTAGGAAAATGGACCATCTTTATGTACAATCAATCATTGTTTCCAAGGGCTCCTACCAGGTCATTCTGACCACTCCCACAGCTGCCAAACTTGTGGGTGTGCACTCTTGGATTATCTGAAGAAAGTTCCTGCTCCTGAGCAGACTAAAGAACCCTCCAGGGACCTACCTCAAGGTTTGTCTAGTATGGATCCAGAAGCAGCCAACTTCTGGGTGAGACAGCAGTCCCAAGATTCTGGGCCAGGGCTGAATATACTGTTCTAGTTATTTTTTTTCTCTTCCCAGCCACCAAGGCCCTGAAGTGTGTGTTGGCATTTCCCTCCCTCTACATTCTTGCCCCACCTTTTCTGCTTGGAAGCAAACAATGGCTAGCAGTGATACCTGGGACACACTTCCCCAGTAGGTCCCCTCGAGGAAGTGACCACCTGGACAATACCTTATAAGACCCAACTGGCCTCTTGGGGTTATTGATAGAAGGGTAGGGGCTCTTTCAGACCCCCTCCCTTTGGCCAAGAGGGGGAAATGACAAAATAAAACTTAGATCCCCTGCTTTCCAGAGCTAAGGACCAGTGGGCAAGCTATGCCCTGAGCTTGGCAGGGCAACAATCCTTAGCGATCACTCTTTGGATGATCTCACCAGTCAAATAATTCACCAGGTGTATTCTGATAAAAGACAAACACTGGAAAAACTCAGAAAATCCTGCAATAAATCAAACTTGTCACTTGCATGCTGCTCCTTCACTGGGTATTACTAGGTATTGAGATCTCCCTGCACTGCCTTGGCCCCCCAACTAGGGTCGGGACCCCGGTACTTTTATCTGTAACTCCTCCTTTGCAAGCCTTTTTCCTCACTCTGAAAATAAAACTGCTCTCTAATTCCTGTCTTAGCTGTCTCTGGCCCACTCAGTTCAGCTCCAGCCATTCACAGGTTAGAGGCCGGTTCCGTCCAGTTGACACAGATAATTGCCCCTTTTCATCTCTTCCCTTGAAAGATACCTCAGGGTGCTGTCTCTAGTCTAGTACATTCCGGAACAAGAATTTACCTTACAACACTCTCACAAACTCAGTCATCTGGCCTCTGTTTGAAGTAAGTGTGCTAGTCTGACCTCTTGGCCACACCATTTCCTGCCTTGGGATGGCTCTTTGCTACTTCTACCCATTGGTCATAGTACTGCTCTTTGACACTAAGTAGAATAAGTAGATCTTTCTTTCGCATGACCACCTTTCAAAATTTCTGTTTAGAGGAAAGTTTTCATTAACAGAATTTTCTGGGTAACAGGGATTAAATCCAAAGTCTTTATTTAAACACCTATTAAAAAATGCTTTCTAAAACATTTCCGTTTTAGTAAGAATACAATGAACAAAATAGAATCTTTCTTTGCTGTCTAAAGGTCTTGTAGGGCATCAGGACCTTAATCTTAAACACCAGTTCTTAATGTCCATGACCAGAATACAAAAAGTGAAGCTGAACAAACTCTTAAGTAGTCTTAGTAACAGGGCACATTTATCTAGTTCTCAAAGGTCTGCAAAGTATTTTATGTCCTCGTCTTACCTGATCTTCATAACAACTCTATGAGGTAGGGATTGCTGTTATTCCCATTTTACAGATGAAGGAACTGAGGCTGAGAGGGGTTAAAGGACTTTGCCAGGATCACATAGTCAGAAAGAGAAAGTGGGGAAAAAAAAAGATCCAAATTCAGATTTTCCTGATTCCAGATCCTGTGTTCTCATAGCTACTCTAGGATGCACTTAAGGTCATTTAAAAAAAAAAAATAGCTAATATCCTTTTATTATTGCTTGAATCTTAGAAAGTTAGAGCCAGAAAGGAACCATAAAAACTGTCCAACCCAACCATTCATTTTACTAGTACAGGTCTGACCATGTCATCCCTTATTCAGTAAACCCCAGCAGCTCCCTATCATCTCCAGGATTAAATATAAAATAGTCCAGCTTTGAACACCCTTTATAATATGGCTCCCTCCTACCTTTCCAATCTTCTTAGGCCCTTCCACCCCCGTGTCCCCCACGTCCTCTGTGATCCCTGTGACCAGTGTCATTGGCCTCTGCAAACAAAGACACTTCATCTCTTTCCTTTGACTGTTCCCCTACGCATGCCTGGAGTTCTCTGTCCTCATTTCTGCCTCTGGCTTCCATGGCTTCCTTTAAGTTCAAGCTAAAATCCACATTCTAGAAGAAGCCTTTCCTTACCTCTCTTAATATCAGTGCCTTCTCTTTACCGGACCATAGCAGTCCTTCATCCTGACCTATGTCTTGTCACTGGACCCAGATGACTCTGGAGGAGAGAGTGAGGCTGGTGACTCTGCACAGCCCTCCCTCACTTAAATCCAATCCTCATCCAAGTCAAGACATCACCCTCCTGATGTCATTGCTCTTCTTCCAGAAGGAAGGAGGAACACCAATAACAATCCTGTAAATATCTTGTTTGTACATAGCTGTTTGCACATAGCTATTTGCATGGTGTCTCCCCTGCTGGATTTGGGACTGTCTTTTCCTTTTCTTTGTATCCTTACTATTTAGCAGTGCCTGGAACATGACAGGTGCTTAAGAGAGGCTTCTTGACTTGCAGAAAGTAAGCAGAGAGGCTCACTTATCTCACAAAGCTACTCTGTGGCAGACAGGACCAGAACCCAGGTTTCCAGACTTCTAGTCTAATGCTCCTTTCTATTATACCATACTTCCTCTTTCTCCAGTAGGGAAACAGTGAGAATACAGAACACAACAAAAGTCAGGGACTCTTTTTGGTCTCTTGGTAGAATCATCATCAACAACAACAATAACAAAGATTATTGATATAATGTATAGAATATATATTTTTACATTGTAAATATTTTTATTAATGCATTATTTATATCATATAATACACAAACACAGGTATATGAAATAAGCTCAGAAGTATGGTCCAGGAGGATGGAGAATGACTTCATCTATGTGGCTTTTTGTCTTTGTTCTATTCATTTGCATGCAAAGATGGGAAGATATCAGGAGGGACAGAGGGAGGCTTTGTGGCTCCAGCTTCCACACACAGCCTTATGGATGTTTTTGGTTTTGTTCTTGGCAGAATTCCTGGGATAGGCTTTGAGGACATATGATTTCCATCAGGGGTTAAATTGGAAGCAGGAGGAATTTTCTAATCTTACATCAGATAGCTGTCTGCACCCACAGACCTAAAATCAGGACCAAAAATAAGCAATCAAAAGAATAAGTAAGCTTAGCCTGGAGGGACTGAGATTGGCTTTTGTTGGTTGCCCAGGATAAAGATAAATGTATGTAGTGGTTCATAGGTTTAAGAATGAAGTAAATTAGCCGCCAGCCTGTCCTTGCCAGGGAGAGGTTTTCTAATCATTGCACCTTAGTGAATGAGAGCAGTGTAAACAGAGCAACTCACAGCAACTAAGTCACCATAAGAGACTCTCAGTAGACAGCAGAGACGTGAGTCCCTGAAGAGGTCAGTATAATAACTACAGTGTAATGACCTCACCAAAGGACACTGGAAACTCTTCAGCACTAGAGGTGTAATGGCCAGGACACATGGGTTCTAGGAATGTGCCTCTGAATTCCCTCTGCATATGCCCTCCTCTCATAGGTGAGATATAAGCCTGTGGAAGAGTGTGTTCAGGTGAGCATAGAGGGATCTTTTCTTTTCACCTTATTTGCTGTGCTGTTGATCAATGTCTTTTGCATTCTTTCAAATGTATCCCAACTGCTTCATTCATAAATACAGATATTTGAAGGGGTTTGTGAGGTACAATTTTGAGTGGGTGCTGATGACCTACCTCTAACCTAAGGTAATTTGGGGAGACCTACATGGGACAGTAGGTACTCCAAGTGCTTTATTACTAAAAGAAAGGGGGGGTGGCCAAATTAATTGAAGACCATGGTTCCAAGTAAATCAAAATTTCATTTGAATACAAGTTGAGCTCAGAAATAGTTTCCACTCCCATGACTCTTTTTTTTTTTTTTTTCTGCACAGGGCTATGGAGGTTAAGTGACTTGCCCAGGGACACACAGCTAGTAAGTGTCAAGTGTCTGAGGCCGGATTTGAACTCAGGTACTCCTGAATCCAGGGCTGGTGCTTTATCCACTGCACCACCTAGCTGCCCCCTCCCATGACTCTTTTATCCACTAAGTTATACTCTTTCTTGGACTTGACTTGGATGCAGCTTGTGTCCATATTCATCAGCCCCTGGACAGAATTCCGGTGAGGCCCACTTCTTGCCCTAGTACAGTAGGGTCTCAGTGAACTCAAAGTAGCTGCTCCTCCTCTCTTAGAATGTGATACATAATCCTCACATGAATCACCTATTAGCAAGAATGTGGGGCAATGACCCACCCTGGTCATTAAATTGTCAGTGTGATCTATATCAAAGCAAAGAGAGTTGAACTTTAACTCAAAAGACATCTCTCAGATAAGATCTCAGCTTTGACATGTACTGGGTAAGTGACCCCAATTAAGTCTCTCAGCCTCAGTTTACTCATCTTTAAAGTGAGGACAATCATACTTATACCACTTTTGTTCAGTCTTGTCTGACTCTTCATGACCCCATTGGGAGTTTTGTTGGTAGAGATACTGGAATGGTTTGCCATTCCTTCTCCAGCTCATTTTGCAGGTGAAAAAACTGAGGCAAACAGGGTTAAGTGACTTGCCCAGGATCACACAGCTAGTAAGTGTCTGAAGTCTGATTTGAACTCAGGAAGATGAGTCTTCCTGACTACAGACCCAGGTGCTCTATCCACTGTGTCCGTCACCTAGCTGCCCTTATACTGCTGACCTCACAGGTTTGTTGTGAGGAACATCTGATATATAAACATGTTCTATTATTTCTTTATTTTAAAAGGAAATAAAAGGGATGAAGTTCTGAATTTGAAAAAGGCAGGAGAGAAGAGTCGCTGACACACCAATACACAAACTTTAGAGATTCTTTATGATTGCAGTAAGAAACAGTCTCCAGAATGTGAAGGGATAAGAGAGGTTTTCTATAAACAGGAATCCCTTTACATGTACTGACCGATGGCTGCCCAAGCTCTAATTTCAGTGCCCTATTTTCCCTTGTCAGTCTGCACACGCGCAGAAGAGCCCAACAAAGCCTCCTTTGTTTCTCCCAACAAATCTAAAACCCAACAAATCCTTTCAGTGTATGACATATATTCTGTAACCGTTAACATTATAACCCATTAGTATATAGTATGTATTAGTATATATTATGCATCCTTTAAAAATTAATTTGTATTGGTGTCTTTTGGTTTTAATCACCTTCATTTTTTGAATATATCCATCCCCCAGCTCTACTCACTGAGTCATCCCTTCTAAGAAAAAAATAAGAGATTGGGGATAATGAGCCAGTGCAGCCAAACCAACCAATACATTAACTTAATTGGACAATAGATATAATATTCCACACCTATAGTACCCTAGCTTTCTAATGAAGTGAGGTCCACCATGAATCCTAATGTAAATTTAATTAATGTTATGAAAATACCTAAAAAAACGATCTGATGGCTTCCCCACACTTAGTTACTTACCATTGTTCTCTCCTAATTAGTTTCTAGCTTTTATTCCTTTGAATCTCTCATTCCATTTTAGCTGAACTTCCTATCTATCCCATGGCTTACTTTGGGTCACTCTAGTGTTAAGGAGAACAAATGATTCTGCAGTCACAATTGTTTTATTTTTTCCCCACTCTCCCCTCCCCACCAAATATAACTGACAAGAACTTCAGCCTACTTACAAATAAATCCATCACAAGTTTCCCAATGATGTTTTCTTTCTTATCGGGCAAACACAATGCAGCTAGTGAAAAACAGAATCAGTAAATCCGGTGCTTCCTATTTCAGACCAGATAGGCAGCACAACTCCTTGGGAGTGCCTGTCTTATCCTGAGCTGTAAGCAGTCAACTTATTTGAGATTGTGGTTTCTACTAAGCCACAAAAACTGAAAGATGAGGCATAAGGCAGCAGTTCACCAAATATGATCTTTCTGCTATTCTGCTTCAAACTCTGTTCTGATGGCTCAGCAAGCACTATCTGCAGTCCTCATTCCTTAAGGAGAACCTCCAATTTATAAATAGGCTTAAAGGAATTTATTAGAAAATAAGTTTATTTTTAAAGCAACAAATGAATTTGTGATGCAAAAACCAGTTATTAAAGCAGGAGAGATCTGGGTGGCTGGAAAAGAGGCAACTCAACCTAGTAAATAATATTTTCCACCTGGAAATCCGGAACACCTAGCTAGGTTCCAATCCACCCCCAACCCAACACTAGCTGTGTGATAATAGGCAAATAACTTCACTTTTCTGAGCCTCAGTTTCCCCATTTGAAAATCGGGAGTGTTATCTGTTAAACCTGACTCACAAGTTGTGAGGTTCAAATTAGACAATCTATGTAGGACACTGTGCAAACTTTAAAGCTATATAAGGGTCAGTTAATATTAAAACTGGTTGTCAGGTGAGGTAAGTTGACAGGTAGGGTTATTCAGGTATAGCCCTAGTCATGCTCCTCATATCTTTGTCTTATTCCTCCTCCTCCACTGTAAACTCTTCGAGGACAAGGGCCCTGCCTTATTGATAACTCTATACTCTCGGTGTCCAATTTTGATACAGCTGTTAGTGCCTCAGTGCAGTGGGATATATATATATATTGAATGGATGAATGAATGAATCATTGCTGGCATTTGTGAAGAGTTTCTGTCCAAGGGAAGCATGTATCTAGAACGGAAAGAAGGAGAGTTTCCAAACTGCTGAGTCACAAGTTCTTCCCTGACCAGGTGCTCAGTCATAAGGTTAGCACCACTGAGGCTGGGAAAGAAGGCCCGCTGTGCATGGAGAGAGAAAGAAAAAAACAAACAAAACACCCACCTTTTTCTTTGCAAGGGGTGGGGAGCATCAATTACTTTTTTGCAAATTGACTGCTCTGCTGTCAGAGAAGAGCAACACTACTATCCCTCCACCCCCTATTATTGCTAGAAACCCTTTAAAGTATTGAAATAAATCCTAAACAAGGCCTTTCACTTATCCAGAGAGGTCCCCTAGAGGAAGCTCGAAATAATTCTAAGTAGCTTTGGAAGCCGGTTCCTTTGGGAGCTATAAAAATATTTTCAGAAAAGGAAAAAGATAATTCAAAGATACAGTACCACTCTCTTCTATATCTCTGCTAATCTTGGTGATCTCTCCCTTCAACAGAGAGTGAGCTGGGAAGGGGGAGGGGAGAGGAGAGGAGGGCTGAACTAAATAAAAGAGAAGAAGTTGGAAGTTTGGATTACTAGGGAGGGGAGTCGCCCCGGTGTCTTTGTCACAGCGCAGTTGAAACTCCCTCACTTTGGCTCTCCTGCTATCTATCAGTGGGTTTACAGTCCAGTCTTGCTATTTGGCTTTCTGAGAAACCGAGTTAAGTCCACGCCAACTAGGCTTTATCAAATCACACCACCCCTCCATTGCAGGTTCCTCCCACCCAGCCTCGCAGCTAGCGCACTCACATAAGAATGCCCTACCAGGGATGCACGCACACTTTGCGCACACCTGTCTAGGGAAGGTGACTCAGCTCTACTTGGCCAAGCCAGTCCTCTTCCCCAGCCGGGCAAGTTCTCACAGCACCAGGCACGTGGCGTCCAGCCAAGGCCGGGCTCCGGCTGACATCTGCGGGAGTGGGGAACTCCCGGGATGCAGGGATGGCAGGAGGATCCCCGGCGCTCTTCTCCAGTTCCCTTCATCCATATTACAGTACCGCAGCCTGAGGCCCCGGGAGGGAAGGTGAACTTGACCAAGGTCACATAGAACAGCCCCAGGGCGGTCTGGAAGCCGGACCCGAACCTCCAGGATCCCCTTCCTGGGCCTTTGGGTAACCTCGCCATCACCTTTGCAAAGCCCCAGGCAGGTGTTGAGTCCGTGAAACCCTGCAGGAGGGTTCGGTGCCTAAAATCGGGACCCCAGCCCCTTCTCCCCGGGCAGCCTCCCGGAGCAGGAGCAAACCCCTCGCCCCTCACCCCCACCCTCATGTAGCTGCTACTCACACGATTCCTGCTCCGGGTTCCCAAATCCTCCGGCTGCCCCTCTCTCAACACTCCGGAGCTTGGGGGAGGAGCCCTGAGATTCGGGGACTGGGCCCGGGGTTTTCCCTCGCCTAATCCCGCCCCTCCTCTTCCCTCCCCTTCCCTCCCTCACCCGAGCTGCAGGGGCGGGAAGGGAGCGGAACGCGAGAGAGCGGAGTCCGGGGCAGTTCCCTCCCACCCTCACCTCCCGTGGCTCCTGGGTAGGAAAAACGAGGCTATGGCTTCCCCCTTCTTTGTTATTCGTTTTAGGCCTGGGGCCCGCTGGCGCTGGAGGCCTCCAACTGTGCTTTGCCAGCTTTAAAGCCAGTCGAAATAAAGTCCTTTCAAGCCCTAGGTGCCCCTGCAAGTAGAAGCTAGAAAGAATGAAATCGGTGTCTTAAACCAGTCTCTGGAAGCTGAAGGTAGTGTCATGGGGCCCAGAGCACCCCAGAATTTCTCTGGGGCACACCGAGGAATCTTCTCCTTGAGAAACTAAACCAGAGGACAGATAACGCCTAGTGAGATAAGCTGAACCAAACCGGACTGAGCTAGCTTCGGATTCCTACCCTTCATTCTGGTCTCCCTTACCCTGGTGAGATAAGCTGTGTTCTGAAGAGGGATCTGTAGCCACCCCTCACCCAATTCCTCTAGTCACTACCAGTGGGGGATGGTCCTCCACTCCTCACCCAATTCCCCCAGCTACCACCAGTGGGGGATGGTCCTCTCTCACTAAAGGAACTTTTCATGGGCAGATGGTCCACCCCCATCAGTCCTCTATAAAAGTACCTTCCAGTCTCCTGTTGGAGGAGATTTGGTACCTCTGAGCCATGTGCTTTATGCCAAATCTCCCCATGAAAAGTCCAAGGATTTCTTTCATGGTTTCCCTCCCCCCACCCTTCCCTTCCCTTGCTCCTAAATAAACTATCACCTTATTCTAACTAAGTTTTGTGTGCAAGAGGGTGTAATTCTTTAAAGAGGAATTCCCAAGAACCCCAACCCCAACCCTAACCCCATTTTCCCACCATATCAGTAGGTAACCCCCAGGGGGAATTTCTAGCTCCCCCACCCCTACCTCCACCCCCGCCCCGCCTCGGGAGGAGGTCTGGGTGAACTGTATCATGTGATAACAATTCCATTTCAAGCTTCTACTCACCTCTATCCTTGCAGACAGATTTAGGACATCCTTACGAGCATCCCTCCAAAGGCCACCCCAAATCCTAGGAATGGGTGTGGGAGATCAAACAGCAGCAGCACCCAAAAGTTTCTATTCTCGTCTTCCATAATATGCTTGTTCTACAGTCGGATTTCTTCCAGGCTCCAGGACTGAACTGTCTGCATCAGTGTCTAATCCTCCAACAAGTTTTTATCGAAGATGGAAAAAAACAAAACAAAAAGACTGACTTTAGTCCCAGATTTATGGCTAGATTCAGGAGACTGATACTAGAGTAGTTTTGGAAGGCTTCAAGGAGGAGACACAATGTCAATAAATCAACAAGCATTTATTAAGCTCCTACTATGTGCCTGACATTGTGCTGGATATGAGCTAGACCTTGAGGGATAAATAGATGATAAAGATGATAGATAGATGGATAAATAGATGATAGATAGATAGATAGATAGATAGATAGATAGATAGATAGATAGATAGATAGACAGATGATAAAAATAGACAGATAGATAGATGGAGCATTATTCCTGGATGTGATCTAAACCTTGAAAGATGGATAGGTAGGTAGACAGATAGACAGATAGATAGATAGATAGATAGATAGATAGATAGATAGATAGATAGATAGATAGATAGATAGATGGAGTATTGTTTCTGGATGTGATCTAGATCTTGAAAGATGGTTAGATAGATAATAACAGTAGCTGGTAATAGGTATTCAAATTTTGCAAAGCACTTTGCATCTGTTAATCTCATTTGATCCTCACAACACCCATGTGAGGTAAGTTATATTATTATCTCCATTTTCCAGATGAAGAAATTGAGGCAGAAGAGGTTAAGTGACTTTCCCAGGGTTACACAGCTAGAAAGTGTCTGAGGCAAGATTGCAACAAAGGTCTTCCCAACTACATCCCTAGCTTTCTATGCAATGAGCCACCTAGCTGCCCAGACAGGTAGATGCTGCATTTATTAAGTGTTATATTATGTGCCAGGCATCGTGCTAAGAGCTTTTGATACAAATACAAGCAAGCAAGATAGTCCTTGCCCTCAAAGAGCTTAATTCTAATGGGGAAGACAATCCATTAGGAGAAAGAGATGACTCACCAACAGCATGGTGTGGAGGTGGCCTGGCGGTCTGGTAAGATAAGGCTCACCTACCAGAGGTGTCAGAGAATGTTTATTTAGTATGCTATGGGTAGAGAGAGCCATAACACAATTTTACCCCAGAGAGACATTTACACTTGCTTTCCACACCTGAGCTACTTGAAACAGTGGGGAGGATTCAAGCCGTTGTGGGCAAGGGATGGCAAAGGTTTTCCCATTGTCCATCTTGAGGGAGGTTCAACAGAGGCTAAGAGTTTGCAGGAAAGTCGGTCTTTTAGCAGCAAAGCAGGAAACAACATCCTCGTCCCTGAACGTCCACAGGGACCATTAATTAATTATCGAGTCTTTCATGTGTCAGGGGCTGAAGAATTTGTTTGTTGCAACAGGAAGGTTGCTTAGGGTTTTTCCTGGTGACTACAACAGGTTTGGCAGTAATGTAATTACTTATCAAATGCAAAGCCCATGATTACACTTCCCTAACATTCTTGGTTTCTGAACTTCAAAAGCCTGAATAGATTTGACAGTTCATTAACAGCAAGCTTTACCCAGCCTCCTCTTTTCTAAGAGTAAGAGGCCAAGAAGCTGGGCTCATTAAAAAGCAGCAGTCAGACCTGGGGGACAAAATCCAGGCAAGTAGGCACATGAAAAGTCTAGTTATTTTCTTGTGAAGAGAGAGAGGGAGAGAGATTCAGAGACAGAGAGACAGAGAGAGACACACGTAGAGACAGAGACAAAAGAAGAAAGAAAGTGAATAAAATCACCAAGTTGAAAAACATAAACTCCTTTTGAAACTATTATGACATAAATCATTCTGGAGTCCTGGGTTCCCTATAAATTTGTATGAACCATGAAAATGTGTGAGCTTGGTTCATCTATTTATTTATTTATTTGTTCATTTATTCATTCATTCATTCATTCATTCATTTATTTAATTATTTTTAGTGAGGCAGTTGGGGTTAAATGACTTGCCCAGGGTCACACAGCTAGTAAGTGTTAAGTGTCTGAGGCCGAATTTGAACTCAGGTACTCCTGACTCCAGGGCCGGTGCTTTATCCACTGTGCCACCTAGCTGCCCAAGCTTGGTTTATTTATAAACATCCTTCTTCTAATCTAAACACCTATATGTTTGCTTCTGCTTAACCCTTAAACAACAACAAAGACTTTTACTTTGATGCAGCACTTTCCAGATTTAAAAAAAAAGGAGTTCTAGTAATAGATAAGGACTATGATTTTATTTGTATTGAGAAGTTCCAAGTAAGGAACCTGTTTACCAGTACAGACCAGCGATCTTGTAACCTAGAGTCTTGGAGAGTTTCCTAAAGCAGAGGTGTCAAATCAGCCCACAAACATTGCCTAGAACCAGCTTAAAATGGCATGGTAGAGTAGTTAACTGTAACGATTGGAATGACGCCACCTTCTGGAGACTTACTGTAGAAGAGTTCCTCCCATGAAGCGAAGGTCTTTGAGGGCAAGACCAGGAGTCTTTGGCGTCAGGAAGTGACGCGGGCTAGTGGGAGGAGGAAGGAAGAGACTGGCGCTCGCTCTCGGTCTCACTCTCTTTCCTTTGGACTCTGGTGGAGAGCGGAGCTAGAAATGTGCTCTCCCTTTAATAGATAGGAATCTATGCCTTTCTCTCTCTCTTTACCAAATTCTTATTCTCCTTAATAAATGCCTAAAAGCCTAACTCTTGCTAAAGCTTATAATTTATTGGCGACCACTCATTAAATAGTTTAGACAGTTTAGCTAGAATTTTAGCCCTTAACATAACAAAATAAATAAAAATACAATTAAGCATCCATACTGTTACTATGTGGATTTCTAAGTCTATACCTGGCCACAAGGATCCTTATGTATGGTTCCTGATTCTATTTGAGTTTGACCACTGTTCTACAACACTGAGAGGATAGGGGGCTTGTCCAGGGTCTCAGAGCCACTGTATCAGGTGGGACATGAAACAAGGTCATCCTAGTTTCAAGGCTAGATAGATGAATAGACGGCCTGTAATAGTAAACCTTTTTTGTTTGTTTTTATTTTTGGTCAACAAACGATAAGTCATCTAGAGAAATCTTTGTGGTTTATGAGGTTCTGTAAGACCCTTGTGTAGTAAAAAAATATGAAAGTTTTTTTAACAGTCGGTTAGGATAATTGAAAGACGCCAGTTTTTCTTTAAGGACCACCCTTTCTGGGAGGAGACCAATGGCATGAGCTACGCACGCCAGTGCGCCTGCTGCGCATGTCAGACTGCCTGCTATGCACTCGACTTCCGGGGTGCGAGCTGAAAAGGCAAGGAGAGAATGGAAGTGGGCCTTTTTTCTGCTCTGCTGGTCTCCTGGCTGCGCTGCACAGACAGACTCGGACTGGAGTTTGACTTGGCCCGGCTCTCGGTTAACAGCACGCGCTTGACTCGGTCTCTCTCCCCAAAAGTGGCCTTCGGTTTTGGTGAGTTTTATACAGAATATAGACTAAGCCTAGACTTAAGACGATTTGTATTGTATTTCTATTTTCCTATCCTTCTAATCAACATCACCTTGTGACTACCATACAATAAAGGCTCTATCTAGAAAACCAGAAGCTTCTTCCATTTACTAGTCTGGGAGATAAATTAAGGGAAAAGTTAAGTAGGGGAGATTTCTGATCTAATATCCAATTTTAATCTCACACTTGACATCAAGAACAGTTTTCATTTTTGGTCTTTATAGCCCCAGAGCTAAGTATAGTGTCTGGCACGAAGTAGGTCTTTAATAAATGCATGTTGAATTGAATTCTTTTTATCATCAACCCCATTGGACAGATAATAAGGAAACTGAGAGAAATGGTTAATTGTTGACTGAGGATCTGAGATCATGTCATTTGTCCAAAGTCAAAAAGCTTGAGTCCAAGACTTCAGACTTCCAGGCCAGAACTATTTCAGCCACCTTAGAGCTGCTTCCCATTAATGGGATGATAGGAAACACAGCCTGCCCCTTGGTGCTTTGCATTATCCCAGATTGTGACCAATTTATATTTAGTAATCACTCATAATACAAGGGACATCCAGGTGGTGCAGTGGGTAGAGTGCCAATGCTGGAGTCAGGAGGATCTGAGTTCAAATTTGCCCTCAGATACTTACTAATTGTGTGATCCATGGCAAATCACGTCACCCTGTTTGCCTCAGTTTCCTCTTCTGTAAAATGAGCTGGAGAAGGAAATGGCAAACCACTCCAGTATTTTTGCCAAGAAAACCCCAAAAGGAATCACAGATAGTTGGATGTGACTAAAAGGACTCCATAGGAACAACATAATGCAAGAGAAATCAAGAAAGAGGTCATAGTCCTGTCACAATGAATTTCTATAAAACTATTGAAGATAGTCTGACCAATGGCACTCAGTCTCAGGCAGAGAGGTCTCATGGAGAGCTTCACAGAGTATCATAGCTGGAAGAGATGGTGCTGCAGTGGATAGATCATCAGGCTTGGAGCCCAAGTTCAAATCCAGCCTCAGACACTTATCTGTGTGACCCTGGGCAAGTCACTTACTTAACTCTCTTTGCCTTAGTTTCCTCATCTGTAAAATGAGCTGCAGAAGGAAATGGTAAATTAATTACTCCAGAATCTGCCAAGAAAACCCTAAAATGGTGTCATGGAAAGTTGGACATGACTGAAACGACAGAACAAGACATGATATAATTATTATTATTGACTAGGATTATTATTGAACAATCCAATTCAACAACAATGGTATCTAGGATGTGTCAGACAAATAGATGAAAAAGTAATGCCACACCTGTCATCAAGGAGCTAATAGGGTAAAGTCATATAGAAATAACTATGATATGAGATAGGATTAAGTTTATGGGAAATGGTCTAAATATGTAGCATGAGAGATTCCAGAATGGAGAAATTTCTTGTTGGGGGCAGATCAGAAAAAAATTAATGGATAAGGTAGTACCTGAGATGGGCCCAGAAGGAAGAAAGTTTGTTCCCTGTTGCCCTTGTGCTGATTTCTTTATAGAACACATAAACGTTATATCCTTGGGGCAGCTAGGTGGTGCAGTGGATAAAGCACTGGCCTTGTATTCAGGAGGACCTGAGTTTAAATCCGGCCTCAGAAACTTGACACTTACTAGCTGTGTGACCGTAGGCAAGTCACTTAACCCTCACTGCCCAGAAAAAAAAAAAAAAAAGTTCTACCCTTACCCAGACTCAACATAGAGGAAGCCCATTTTGGAATTCGTCTGAAAATTGGTGATGCTTTATATCTGTAAAAGCCTCATCCTTATCACCTCCCATGTTACCTAATATTTTTTTTTCCCAACATCCCTTGCATGTCCTCTTACAAACAGGGAAACAAGTAACACACCCATTTAAAATGGGCCTCCAGCTTGTTTTCCACTCAGTAGGCTGCACATTGTACAAACTACAGGATTATGACTGCCCCAAGCAGTGATAACCTTTCTGAATCAGGCCTACAGGAAAATGTGACTATACAGTAAAGTATTTCCCGTCTATAACTGTTAGTTTGAGGACTGTGACCTGAAGCACTCCCTGGGTTTCTGTTATTTTCCATCTATCCTACATAAACATACTATTGACCTCCTCAGTGGGGGTGGAAAAGAGGTAAGCTAATGGACACGTCATTTTGATTCAAGAGCAAGGAAAATTTTCTTAACCCAATAACTCTGAGGTGGGTCAAAACAGCTTGCATTAACATCAGCATAGTTGAACCCAAGACTGTGCCTGGGACATGGACAACTTTGGTCCCTGGACTCAGGCATTGTACAAAGCCATATGGTTAAGGAAGAGGGGGATCCCATAGACTGGTGTCAAGATGAAAAATCTGGTGCAATGTCATTTTAGTGGGGACCTGCGATTCTAAGCAGAAGCAAAGCTGCTGATGAAGGACCTGGAGTTGAACTAGACCTCATTCTGGTTCCAATGTCATCTGCTAGGAGTTCCCTGGTTTACAAGGACCTGTGAATGTCTTAGCAGTAGAACAAAACAGTTTATTGCAATCATAGCCTATCCTGCCAAACCAAGGACAATCAACCAGACCAGATCAGCAGTTCCTGGGTTTGTTTGCTGGTGGTTCTTATAGATTTTATGGGAGGTAAACCATCTTAGCTACCTCCCTACATCTATGCCTCATTCCATTTTTCACCTGTGTAACCCTTTGTTGTTCTGTAAGAATTGCCAGTGAGAATGCCAACCTGAAAAAATAACTGATCAGATCCTATCCCCAAATTCACCAGTTTGATGACATGGATTTTGCTGACATGAAAGAGGCTCATGGGAATTAAAAGTAGGGAGAGAATCCATCTTGGGTGCCACATAATAGAGGGGCACTGGGTAGTATCTAGTGCAATGGGTCTGATCCAAGAATGCTTGCTGCCTCTAGGTCCTGGGTGGACTGTTGTTGAAAGATGGTGTTGGTCAGAATGGATGAGATTGTGACCTGGGCAGGTGACTTAACCCCAATTTCCTCCAAAACAAAAATGGATGAGATTGTCAGAGAGTATTGAGAGCTGATTGGTATATTTATGAGGTTTGAAATGCTAGAGCTGCCATGATGCAGCACTTTTCCCTGCCTACTAAAGGGAGTTAGCTCAAAGGCCCCTAATGCTTAGTCAAACTGAGACATTTGCTATCAACCTTTCCTCTTGCTTGTTCAATTTGGTTAGGGACAGGCATGGATCCGTTTCTCTCAGGCTTTTTTTTTTTTTTTAGTGAGACAATTGGAGTTAAGTGACTTGCCCAGGGTCACACAGCTAGTAAGTGTTAAGTGTCTGAGGCCGGATTTGAACTCAGGTCCTCCTGACTCTAGGGCCGGTGCTCTATCCACTGCGCCACCTACCTGCCCCTCTCTCAGGCTTTTAAACAAAAGTGGTCAGCAATCATGTCCTTTACATTCTTAGTGTACCCACTGGCATTCTTATATCTGGCAATGAGTTATTAAATGGAAAATTTGGCAGCTATCTAAACCTTTATTTCTGTGATTAATATCAGCAGTGGATAGAGACTTGGCAAGAAGTCCTCCTCTTTAAAGAGATGGCTGACACCATCCCTTGGGGGAAGAAGAAAGAAGCTGACAAGGAACCCACTTGGGTTTCCTATAAGCAGGAGAGTGCCCCTTTCCCCTTGACCTAAGTGCCAGGGCTTTTGCTTCTGATATAGTCTATAGCAGTTTGGCTGGTTTACTACTGCAGGTACTACAGCTGAGTAACCAGATAAGTACTCTCCTAGCCTGTACTGAAGAGGAGCTCCCATTTGTCCCTCATTTACATAAACGTTTTTTACCCCTGCAATCTCATCCTCTTGTTATACCTATTGTCTGACCAGCTTTGTGCCAAATGCATGGTTTTATCTAAGGAGTTGTTATTGTTACATGCCCTTGTGTGAAATGGTAAAAAGTGATGGATTTGGAGTGAGTACCTGGGTTCAGGTCTCAGCTGCTCTGCTCACTCCCTGTGGGACCCTGATCCCTTTCTGGGCCTTGGTTTCCTTATTTGTAAAATGAGGGAATTGGGCTAGATGATCCCTAAGATTTCTTCCAGTCCTAAATTTATGATTTTATGAACCTTGGGTACCATGCATCCTTTTTTTTTTTAATGTATAAGGTATTTTATTTTTTCCGTTACATGTAAAGATAGTTCTCAACTTTTGTTTATACAAGCTTTACAATTTCAGATTTTTCTCCCTCCCCCCTCCCCTAGACAGCAGGTAATCTGATATAGGTTATATCTATATATCTCTATACATATACATATAGATATAGATATATACACACACATATATATACACATAATAACATTAATCCTATTTCTGCATTAATCCTGTTACAAGAGAAAAAATCAGAGCAGTGATGCAAAACCTCAAAATAGAAAAAAAAACAGCACCCAAAACAAAAGAAATAATATGGTTCAATCAGCATCTATACTCCACAGTTCTTTCTTTCTTTTTTTTTCTTGGATTTGGAGATCCTCTTCTATCATGAGTTCCCTGGAACTCTTCTGTACCATTGCATTGGTGAGAAGAATATAGTCCATCACAGTAGGTCAACACTCAATGTTGATGATACTGTGTACAATGTTCTTCTGGTTCTGCTCATCTCACTCATCATCAGCTCATGTAAGACCCTTCAGGTTTCTCTGAACTCTTCCTGCTCATCATTTCTTACAGCATAATAGTATTCCATTGTATTCATATACCACAACTTGTCCAGCCATTCCCCAATTGATGGGCACCCCCTCAACTTCCAATTCCTTGCTACCACGTAAAGAGCAGCTATAAATATTTTTGTACATGTGGGTCCCTTACCATGCATCCTTAATCCAACCTCTTCATTTTTACAAAAGAGGAAGCTGAGGTCCAGAGAAATGAAGTATGTTGCCTATTGTTACACTGTAGCTTAGCAACATATCTGAGTTGAGAATCTAAGTCTTTTGAATCTTAACACAGTGTATCTTCCTCTACAACATAGAGAATTAAAAATGGACAATGATATTGGAGGCAGCCAGGCTGTTCATTGGATAGATCGATGGGCCTGGAGTCAGGAAAACCTGAATTCAAATATAGCCTTAGTCATTTACTAGCTGTGTGACACTGGGCAACTCACTTAGCCTCTGATTGCCTTGTTGTTGTCCATCCTTCCTTCTCGGAGAGGACCAATGACATTTGGAGGGTGATGTCTTGACTTGCATGTGAATTGGATTTAAGTGAGGCAGAGCTGTGCAAAGTCACCAGCCTTAATCTCTCCTCCAGAGTCCTCAGAGTCCAGTGGCAAGATATAGGTCAAGATCACTGGTGATGCAGTAGGAGACCTTGGCCTTTTAAAGCTAAGATCTTTCCCAGGTCTCAGTTTATCAGTAACTAAAGGCTAGGCAAGAATTGTTTGCTTCATTTTCCTCATCTGTAAAATGAGCTGGAGAAGGAAATGGCAAACCACTCCAATAACCTTGCCAAGAAAGCCCCATGAACAGTATGGTCCATGGGGTCACAAAGAGTCAGATATTACTGAACAAAAAAAAATGGCGCTGGAGGAAGTATGTAAACCGGGCCCACCTGATTTCCCCATCCCGCCCCCCATCCCCAAGCAACTGACTTCAAAGAGGTGTGCCTCCATGATTAATGATTTAGTTTAGTTTCCCTGAACATCAACAGAGGACTCTCCCATAGGAAGAAATTAATAATATAATAAATCATCCTCTACATGGAGCTGTGTACTGAATGGACAGAGTCCCCATATGGAAGAATGTAATACACAAGCTCAGCCCTTTACGAAGCCTTTACATTCTTTATTGAGGAAGGAAAACCAAACCTTAGTTCTGAAGGCAATTCTAAAGATTTACTTTTTTTTTTTTTCCCAGAGGCATACCATGCTTGACTTGGTTTGAAGGATGTTTTTTGGAACACCTGGCATGTAATCTCCAATCTTTTCTGACAAGCTGCTGCATGGCCCATCCAGCAAATCCTTTTTGTTAGTAGAACTGATGTGCATGATCTCCATGGAGAGGGCTTCTCAGCTAATGCTACGATGGAAGTTTATGATTGGCTTCAAGGACTCCTGGGTCTCTCCATGTATTGTTCTAATGAATGTGTCTATTCCTGCTCCCTTCCAAGGTGCGTCTATTATGATAAATAGAAGCATCTTATTTACTGCAAAGGATGTAGCTTCAAGAAGTAAAAACTCCCCGAAATTTACTTCCCACTGTCTTTTCCTCCTGTGCTTAGCATGGACAAGAGGTGCAGAATACTGGATAGGGTGTGTTCTGGGTTTGGGAATCAGGAAGACTTGGGTTTGAATCCTGCCTCTGACATTTGCTAGCTGTGGGATTATGGTACCACTAGACTTCTATGAACCTTGGTTTCCTCATTTGTAAAATGGGGATTCTCAAGAATATTTTTTTTGGTGAGACTTAAATGAGACCATCTATTCAAAGAGCTTTGCAAACTATGGTGCTATAGAATTCTCAGATGTTATTATTAGCATAGTACTCTACCTATGAGGCACTTGTGTCTGAATGTTAACAATGCTGGATCATCTTATCAAAATGTTTAGCTGGTCTGGAGCTCAGATTTGCCTAGCTTTCTTTTATTTCTGGAGAGTGTGATGTTGTTTACAGAAAGTTAGAGCTAAAAAGGGCTTTGGAGGTTACTAGAGCAACTCCCTCATTTTTTGGATGAAGAAAATGAAACTCAAAAAGATATATTCCTTTTTGTTTTTTTTTTTTTTTTAGTGAGGCAATTGGGGTTAAGTGACTTGCCCAGGGTCACACAGCTAGTAAGTGTTAAGTGTCTGAGGCTGAATTTGAACTCAGGTACTCCTGACTCCAGGGCTGGTGCTCTATCCAGTGCACCACCTAGCCGCCCCTAAAAAGATATATTTCTACAGGGATCATAGATTGAGAGATGTAAGGAGTCTTAGAAATCACCTTGTTTTAGTCCCTCTTTTTACAGATGAGGAGACTAGGAGCCAGAGAGGAAACTTTGGCTTTCCCAAAGTTAACATACAGTTAGAACTAAAATCCTAGGGAGCATGGCCCTGGGGTGCTAATAGGGAGTGAAGTGAGTCTTCTTTAGGAAAGCCCCCTTCCTCCTGCAGTGAACAAACACAGTGATTCATCCCAGGACTTTGCCTTCATCTTCCATACTGGTACACTTTCCCTGAAATAAGCCTTGTTGGATTGTGGGTCAGACAATCCTCTGTCCCAAAACAACAGCATCTGGACCACCTTCTGCACCTCAGGTGTTCTTCCCACCTCCCCCCCACACACACACAAATTTCGAGAGCCAGATGAAAAAGATTCCTAGTTATATCTCTGATTAGTGCTCAGGTCTCCTCACTCCTAGCCTAGAGTTCTTTCCTCTATAGCAGGCTGCAGATTAATATTGTCTGGGTAGAAAATACAAAGGTCCTATGGAACTGCTAAATGCTTTGAAAACTGATCTTAGAGGCAATCATTTGGAAGGCGATTTTCTCATAAATCTTCTTTCTATTCTTTCCAGACTCTAATCATACAATTGGGTTTCCTCTAGATAGCTGCTGACCTTGAATTGGAGACAAATATAAAGTGACCACAGAAATTAGGGGAGCTTCACACCGGTTTCAAGGAGATAATAGCAACAGATGACTCTGAGTGGTGCCCTAGTGAGAAAGTGCAGGAATGGACAGTCTTTTCTTAGATTTTATAACCCATCAGTGTTCAATACTTTCTAAACCTGTGACTTGCTGAATTTCCTCAGCCCCCACCCCCACCCCCCTTGGCTGAGAGGTTGTTGCTCCAACCTAAGTGCTGCTGATGGGTGGTGGTAGTTGTGGTCAACACTTCAGTTAGAGTACCACAAAATCCTGCTTCCTCAGCCTTTCTTCTGGGGCTGTTACCAGACTTGTTCTAGTTGGCCCTAGGGGGTAGAAGAAGAACCAAAGAATAAGAAGTTGCAGAGGTTAATCTAGGCTTGATGTAAAAACAAACAGAAACATTAAACTTTGAACTCTTATTGCTATCCCCAAAATGAAACAGGCTGTCTCTGGAGGTAGTTGATTCCCCGTCCAATTGTGTTTATGGAGTTGTTGTTTTTAGTCGTGTCCTACTCTTTGTGACTCCATTTTGAGGCTTACTTGGCAAAGATACTGAAAGTGGTTTGCCATTTCCTTCTCTGGCTCATGATGAGGAAACCAAGGCAAACTGGGATAAATGACTTGCCCAGGGTCACACAACTAATAAGTGTCTGAGGCCAGATTTGAACTCACAAAGTTGAATCTATCCATTGCACCACCTAGCCGGAAATATAATAGAAAAGACCCTTTTTTCAGCTATGGGATGGACTTAATTGCCCCAGATAGCCTTTCCACCTCTGAGATTCTATAATCCTGATTTTTCCCACCTACAGGACAAAGAAGTCAGATTCATACAAGCTGGAGGGGACCTCTTAATTCCCTTCTAACTTGAGCTCCTTTCACTCTGGGGATCATCTTTTTCATTCATTCATTTTCTTTCTTCCTTCCTTCTTTTCTTTCTTTCTTTCTTTCTTTCTTTCTTTCTTTCTTTCTTTCTTTCTTTCTTTCTTTCTTTCTTGACTGTTGCCATGTTAGTCACTATAGCTCATTTTTTTGGGGGGGGCAATGAGGGTTAAGTGACTTGCTCAGGGTCACACAGGCTAGTAAGTGTTAAGTGTCTGAGGCTGGATTTGAACTCCGGTCCTCATGAATCCAGGGAATCCAGTGGATATTTACTGCACCACCTAGCTGCCCTTTCACTCTTTCATTTTACAGAAAAGAAAATTGAGTCCTAGAAAGGTTATTTGACTTGTTCAAGGTCACGCAGATAGCTAGTGAATCAAGACTAGAACTCAAGTCTTCTGTATCCTATGCCAGTGCTCAATCCACTTCTTTTCTTAGCCTTGGATGATCCAGAGACAAGAAAGACCAGATACAGAAGAGACTTTTCTCTCTCCTTAGACATTACTGACTCACGTAGAAAGGGGCATTAGATGTACCAGTGGTTTCCCACAAAACAGGCTGATCCTGCCAAAAGACTCCATTCTAAACTCTTTATGAGGTTCAATTGATATTTACTTGCTGCTGGACTTTTAATGAGCATTTATTTCAAAAGAAAAAAAAAAAGCTTTAGAGTGTCTTGCTAGGCAGACATCCTCATTTTGCCCATTTATCAGTGCACTGCATTTGCATGATTTCTTCCCTAAATCATAAAGAACATATACAAACAAAACAGGAGGTTTCCTCCAGGTAGGCAGAGCCCAGCCCCACCCCTCGGCCTGCTCTCTGTATCTAGACTCCAAATAAAGCTTATCTATCTCATACCATTCCCTTTTGGGGGGTCTTCAAGTTGCTGACATTGGCAGAATGAGAGGGCCCCGAAGCCAACAGTAAAGTCTGCAACTTGAGGTGAGTAGCATGTTTAATCATGAGTCTTCTGGAATCACCTTCTACTTAAATATCTGTGCACAAGTACCCCCAAAGTAGATGCTAAGTACCTTGAGGCCAGGGACTATTAAGTTTTTGTCCTAGCATGGGACCTAGTACACAAGAAACATTTAAATGCTTATTGAATCGAATTTGTATCTCCAGAGTATAATATGGTGCCTTATCATTAGTAGCCATTTACTAAATGTTCAGTTGAATTGGTTTGTAGGAAGTACATCCTTGAGTTAAAGAAATTGGCTCTTCTGCTGCTGTGACACAAGACTATTAAGAAATGTAACCTTGATACAAACTTAAAAAGTTGTTCTTAGTCAAATCAAGAAATGTCTGTGGTGTGGAACATTGCTTTTAATATTTATTCTACAATGATTATGCCCCTGCATTTCTCCCCTCTTTTAATTTTCTTGTCTTACCTACAGAGCCCTCAGGGAAATAGTTAACTTACCTACATAAACCTTGGGTGGCTAAGTGGCACAGTGGATAGAATGCTGAGCTTGGAGTTAGGAAAACCTGAGTTCAAATCTGGTTTCAGATACTTACTAGCTGTGTGACCCTGGCAGAATCACTTAATCCTGTTTGCCTCAGTTTTCTCATCTGTAAAATGAGCTAGAAAAGAAGATGGCAAAGCATTCCTGTATCTTGGACAAGAAAATGCTAAATGAGGCCATGAAGAGTCAAACCAGACTGAAAACAACTGAACAACAATACACAAACTGGAGGCCATATTGGGACAGGGGACCTGGGTTCTCAAAGACTCTAGCAACAAAGCACAAGCTTTGGCCAGTTCTCCCTGCAAAGTCTTCACCTTGGTCAAGCTACATTTGCCCCTAAAGGTGACAAAACTGGGATGTTATTTGAAAGGCTCAAGGTGTGCTTCCTTTGGTGAAGTTTCTTGTTAGCCTCTGATTATAGCGAATAAACAAACATACAAACAAAAATAGAAATAGTATGTTTCCATATGCATTCAGATTCCACAGTTCTTTTTTTCTGGATGTGGAGAGTATTTTCCATCATTTTCCATGAGTCCTTTGGGATTGTCTTGGATCATTGTATTGCAGAGAAGAGCCAAGTCTACCACAGCTGATCATCGCACATTGCTGCTGTTAACAGTGTACAATGGTTCTTCAGTGACCTTTTAATAAGTTTGTAGGACCCCAGGCTGGAGGGTGGGAGAGTCAGGAAAAGGTGGAGGGAAGTTTCCCAAAATATTTGTCACCAATTCACCACAAAGAAGCCCTGTTGATAAGCTCAGAGACATGTATTTACAGTTTCAAAGTCTTTCCCTCTATGTTTTGTCGTTTTCAAGGTTTTATTATTGTTAAGGGTTAAAATTCTAGCTAAACTGCCTAAAATATCTAATGAGTGGTCGCCAATCAATTACAAGCTTTAGCAAGAGTTAGACTTTTAAGCATTTATTAAGGAGAATAAGAATTTGGTAAAGAGAGAGAGAAAGGCCTAGATTTCTATCTATTAAAGGGAGAGCACATTTCTAGCTCCCTTCTCCGCCAGCGTCCTCAGGAAAGAGCGCGAGACTGAGCACCAGTCTCTTCCTTCCTCCTCCCACTAGCCCGAGTCACTTCCTGACTCCTGGTCTTGCCCTCAAAGACCTTCCCTTCATGGGCAGAACTCTTCTACAGTAAGTATCCAGCAGGTGGCGTTATTCCAATCGTTACATTATCTTTTAAAAAACTATTCAGGTAAATTTGCTTTTTAAAAGAAAACAATCTATTTTAAAGTAAACTTACTTTATCAGGGTAAATTCTGGCATAGCTGGTAGCACAGTAGATAGAGCACTGGGCCTGAAGTCAGGCAGACTTGAGTTCAAATCAGACTACCTGTGTGATCTAAGGCAAGTCACTCATCCTCTGTCTTCCTCAGTTTCCTCAACTGTAAATGGGAATTATAATTGCACCTGTCCTACAGGGTTGTTGTGAGGCTCAAATAACATTGGTAGAAGTGTTTAGTACAGTGCCTGTGCACATAGTAGGTGCTATAGAAATGCGTATTCCCTTCCCTAAATGTTGATCAATAATTATGGCAGAGCAAAGAGAGGACCTCGGATATCAGCTTCATTTTATACAAAAGAAAGTGTTCAGAGAGTGACTTAGCCAAGACCCTACCCTTCTGACCAGTGGTCAGAGATTAGGAACTGGAACCCAAGTCTTGTGAGCCCCAATTTGAAGCCAGACTCTTTTTGCTATACCATTGCATTTCTCTTTTCAAAAAAAAAAAATTCAGGTCTGGCTGGATCTTAGTAGGCATTTTTTTTCCTAAGAAGAAAGGGTTTAGAAGATAACAACATTACATCTCTCCAAGGGCCAGCAAATGCTCCTGCTTCCTCCTCTTGTCCTTTTGTTTATTTTCAAATGTCCTCCAGTTTCATTTCTTTGACTTCCTTCCTGTGGCCCGGTCAAAAAACAAAAAACAAACAAAACAAAAATTCATCTAATTGAAAGCAAAAAGGGATCTCAGAGCTCATGTAAATCAACTTTCTCTTTTTGGCATATGAGGAAACTGAGGCCCAGTGAGCTTCACTGAGTAACTTTAGCTCAGGCAGGTCAGAAGTAGCCGAGCCACGATTCCACAAACAATCCTTTGACCCTAGGTCCAGTGTTATGAAACCATGTTGTCTCTATTCATGTCAGACAACTCACACTTCACAGTGTCAGATACTGATGACTCTTGGTGAAGCCATTTGTAGGGTTCTAAAGACAAGCATGGTCAATGCTTCTGTTCTCCATCTGGATCCTATTGTAGACAAACCTACCCTTTTTATTTATAGACAGGGTCGACCCTTCTAAAACACACACACACACACACACACACACACACACACACACACACACACACACACACATAGACAGGGTCGACCCTTCTAAAACACACACACACACACACACACACACACACACACACACACACACACACACACACCCCGGGCTCCTGCGTTTCCTATCACAAGGCAATCCTGGACAAAAGAATAACCTCTAGCTCAAACCTAGCAGAATCCCACAAAGAAGAACAAAGGCTGAGATGATCCCTCGAAAACAATTCAACTAAATTGGGAGGTTAGGGGTGGGTGGGAATGCAGAGCATCTACTAATAGTTAATGGATCACTGGTGACACCTTCTGGCCACGAAAATTAAAACCAAAGTCTTGTTTTGCTTAGGACAATGGAACAAAGGAAGATGGAAGACAATAGGGGAAGTAGCCTGGAGTCATATAGAATGCAAAAGTTCAGAAATCATCTTGCCCAACCTTCTTATTTTACAGATAAAGAAACTGAGGCTCAGAGAGGCAAATAGCATAGCTGGGACTGGAATTTAAGTACTCTGACTTCTAAGGCAGTGTTGTCTTTCAAATAAAAACCCTATATTATTAGCTGCATAATTTAGGGGGCCATAGGAACTTGAAACAAGAAACATAAGTTGACAATGAATTAAAATTGAGCATTTCTTCTTTTGCAACTCAATTGGAAGACCATCTCTTCTGCTAATACAAGGGCAAGAATTTTGCCCTCTTAGAAATTGGGTTGCAAATGTAAGTTAATTATATACATACATTTCTGCTATTTGATTATTTCACTCACACATCTCTGAAAAGGTTTGAATGATTAAATTCCAGCAGCTGGGGATTTGGGAAGGTTAAAATAATTACTAATGTGAAATACACTTGAAATTTTAAAATCACTCTGAGATTTTAAACAGCCAACACATTTTTGTAGTAAAGTCCTGATATATTAATACAATGAATAATGCTTTCTTCATGGAACACATACCATATTAGTCCAAATATAAACTTCACGTCCCTCCCCAAATTTAGCTTGTTAATAAAATCTTAATGTAGCTGCTAGGAGGCCTAGAGTGTAATGTAGGACTTGGAGTTAAGAACTCTTGGTCCAAAAATCCTGCTTCAGACACTTACTGGTTTGTGTGTTGTTGTTGTTCATTGTTTTCCAGTTGTGTCTGACTCTCCATGACCCCATTTGGGATTTTCTTGGCAAAGATACTGGAACGGTTTGCCACTTCCTTTTCCAGCTTATTTTATAAATGAGGAAACTGAGGGAAACAGGATTAAGTGACTTGCCCAGGGTCACATAGCTAGTAAGTGTCTGAGGACACATTTGAACTTAGGAATATGCCTTCTTGACTTTAGGCCAGCACTCTATCCACCAACATTTGTGTGACCATGGGCAAATCACTTAACCTTTTTTTTTTTTTTGGCCTCAGTTTTCTCTTCTATAAAATGGGGCTGATGATAGCACCTACTTTTCAGGGGTTTTGTGAGGATCAAATGAAATAGCACATGTAGAGCTCTTTGCAATCCTATTACTGTAGACCCTGCTCAATTCTAAACAAAACAGAAACTTTATTAAGCTGAACAGTATTAAAGGAGAAAAATCCTTCCCATTTAAGTTCATTATGTGGCCAAACTTGGGGATGAATAAAGTGTAGCATTTTTAAATTCAGCCTTATTTCCCTCTACTGTGCAATGCATAACAGAAGGAGCCTCCATGGTATCATCTAGCTCTAGGACTGGGAGTCAAGAGGAGACCTACATTCTGGGTGAAGTATAGTACTGCGTGCCAGGGACACAAAGGAAAAAATGGAGCAGTCCCTGCCCTCGAAAAGTTTACATTCTATTTTCAAGGGGATGGGGGAGAAATAAGGTGTATATACAATAAATATTGTCTACCATTATGAATCACTGCTGAGCCTTACACTGCTTCTGTTGCTGTGAAATTTTAAAGTATAGAAATGTTTTCATATTTTCCACATTTTTATAGTTGGTAAATGTGCATTTAAAAGGGGAAAACCATGTATAGCTGTGAAATTCATAACAGGAATTGAGAAGTTAGAATTCTCTGTTCTATTTTTTCTTTTCCAGATCAGCTGCATCTTTCTTGTGTCATTGGACGGACTTGTCAAAAATCTGGAATGGTTCTCTATTGCATATCAGATTAAATGCAAACTCCTGCCTGCCTTTTAGGGCCTTCCATAATCTTGGCCACTGCCCAACTCTATATCTCACTACTTTGCAGTATAGGGCTGGAGCCAAACCAGTCCATTTCAAATTATTCTTCTGACTTGACAGGGATCCAGATGGAAGTTGTTTCTTTATTTCCTGCCTACTATTAAAATAAAAAGTAAGGGGAAGCTAGGTGGCACAGTGGATAAAGTACTGGCCCTGGATGCGGGAGGACCTGAGTTCAAACCTGGCCTCAGACACTTGATACTTATTGCATGACCCTGGGCAAGTCACTTAACCCTCATTGCCCCGCCAAAAAAAAAAAGAAAAGTAAACCTTAATTATTTTTGAAACAACCTTAGTACAAGATTATTGCAAATTCTTTCACCATGAATACTTTATTCTGACCTCAAAGTTCTGTCTGGTTCTAGTATATGGAGGAAGATTATGACTGAGAAGGGTCCATGGTGCTGATTGAACTCTTCCCTGATTGAAGGGTAGGTAGGTGGATAGAGTGTAGGGCCTGGAATCAAGAAGATCTGAGTTCAAATGTGGCCTTGGACACATACCAGCTGTGTGACCCTGGGCAAGTCATTTAACCCTGTTTGACTCAGTTTCCTCATTCATAAAATGAACTGAAGAAAATGGCAAACCACTCTAGTATCTCTGCTAAGAAAACTGCAAAGGGGGTCATGGAGGATGGGATATGTCTGAAAAACAACCACAGGATTGTAGAGGATAAGAGTAGTGGAGAAGCCCCGGTGGAAGTCAAGGTCAGGAACATGGTGAACCAAGTCAATAGCAGGAAATAGATAGACAAATCCCAGGTAAAACCCCACCTTCTGCACGAAGCCCTTCCCAATAGCTTTCTTTTTTTTGGGGGGGGTGAGGCAACTGGGGTTAAGTGACTTGTCCAGGGTCACACAGCTACTATCAAGTGTCTGAGGCTGTATTTGAACTCAGGTCCTCCTGACTCCAGGGCTGGTTCTCTAGCCACTGCACCACCTAGCTTCCCTCCTAATTCCTTTAATGCCTGTGACTTCCATCTTTTAATTCTAATTTATCTTGTGGATATCTTGTTTATACATAGTTGTCTGCATGTTGTCTTCCATACTAGATTGTAATTGTAACTCTCCCTGGAGAGCAGGGAGTATCTTTTACCTTTCTTTGTATCTCCAACACTTTGCACAATGACTGGCACTTAAATGCTTATTGGAGACTTGTTGACTGAAGTCTTTGAGTAGGAAAGGACCAGAGGTGAGAGGGAATGACACACAGAGAAACGAGGGCGAAAACTAGAAATTCATAACTAGGTCTGCTTCCCCAATCTCTCAGGAAGCAAGGTCCAGATTTCTACCTGCAAGGCTTCAGTGCTGGGTATGTGGTAAAAGAAGATGAATTGAAAGAGAGTGGGGCTTAAAACCTCAAGAGGTTTTTAAGCTGAGGCAATTGAGTTTCTTCATCTGTAAAATGAGCCAGAGAAGGAAATGGAAAACCACTCCAGCATCTTTGAGGAAAAAAACCTAAATGGGGTCACAGAGAATAAGACACGACTGATAGGACATGACAACAACAAATATGCCCTTCAGCTTCTCCCCAAATCCTTTCAGTTCCAGGTCTTTCTATGCACCTTATGCCTTCAGGAACATCCACCAAACCCATGGGGTTTTGGTCATACATACTGATATCATATATAGAGAGACATAGAAACGGATAATATCAATAGCTACCATTTGCATGTCACTTTCAAGCTTGCAAAGCAGTTTACATAAGTTTTCTCATTTAATCCTCACAACACATCTGTGAAGCAGGTGGTATTAAGATCCCCATTTTACAGATGAGGAAACTGAGGTGAAGGGAGATTATCTGTCTTGCCCAGGCTTATATAGCTAGTGTCTATGATAGGATTTGAACTAAGGTCTTATTATGGACTCCAAGTCCAATGTTCTGCCCACTGTGCCACCTTGATAGAGAATTAGTGCCTTGCTTTGTGTGTAGTAGGCATTCAATAAACATGAATGTCATAAGTGAAAGAGTGATCTACTGGGTTTTGTTTTGTTTTGTTTTGTTTTTTTTAGTGAGGCAATTGGGGCCAAGTGACTTGCCCAGGGTCACACAGCTTGTAAGTGTGTGTTAAGTGTCTGAGGCCGGATTTGAACTCAGGTACTCCTGACTCCAGGGCTGGTGCTCTATCCACTGCGCCACCTAGCTGCCCCCTTTTTTTTTTTGTTGTTGTTGTTGTTTTGTTTTTTGTTTTTTTAAATTTTGTGGGGCAATGGGGGTTAAGTGACTTGCCCAGGGTCACACAGCTAGTAAGTGTCAAGTGTCCAAGGCCAGATTTGAACTCAGGTACTCCTGACTCCAGGGCCGGTGCTCTATCCATTGCGCCACCTAGCCGCCCCTGATCTACTAGTTTTTATTGTTCCTCTGCTTATTTCGTATGAGTGAACCCTATCGTAAGATAGCCTCCAAATGGCCAGAAACTGTCTGATATTCTACAGCATCTGTTATTGTGCTGGGTGCCTGATAGATATTTAAATGAAGAATTATTGATTTGGTGCATGAGCCCGTGGTTCTATGTGACATGCTTCATTTTTTTTCTTCTGTAAAATGAGAATAATACATGACACTGACCCCACAGACTTACTGTGAGGATCAGAGAGACGACGGCCAAACGTTTTGGGATGCCTAACAAAAATATGCAAAACACGATTACACACATGAAACAGGAAGCAAAAACAGCAGCCAGGTAGTGCAGTGGAGTGTTAGACCTGGAATCACGAAGACCAGTGTTCAAATCTGTCCTCAAACCCTAGCTGTGTGACCCTGTGCAAGTTATTCAACCATTGTCTCCCTCAGTTTTCTCATCTGGAAAATGAGCATAATAACAGCACCTACTTCTTAGGGGTTTTGTGAGGATAAAATGAGATACTATTTTTTTTTTTCTTGGTGAGGCAATTAGGGTTAAGTGACTTGCCCAGGGTCACACAGCTAAGAGTTGTTAAGTGTCTAAGGTCGGATTTGAACTCACTTCCTCTTGAATTCAGGGCCAGTGCTTTATCAATTGTGCCACCCAGCTGCCCCCAAGATACTATTTTAAAAGTGCTTTTGCAACCTTAAAATACCATATAAATGTGAGTTGTTATTGGGATGATTTAAGTCATTAGGAAGAGGAGTCTAGTCAATTTTCCCACTCACCAAAAACCCTTAACAAAACACCCCAGTATCACCTTATCATTTGTCTTATATTCTAGAATAGTTTAGCATGGGACTCCAGGGAGGTCTCGACTAACCTTGTTTGTGGATTTCCTAATATTAGGGGAATATTCTTGAAGAATTCTGTCCTGAATAAGGTTAGTCATTGAAAAATGATCACTTACAATTTAAACATTTTACCATATAATTTATAAACTTACTCTATTTATGGATTGCAGTTAGAAATTATATTTTAATATCCATTTATCTTTTGTTCCACCAAAAGGTTTTCTGATATAAACTGCAAATTATTTGTCCAGTACTGTCTGATTCTTTGTGACCCCATTTGGGGTTTTCTTGGCAAAGATATTGGAGTGGTTTGCCATTTCCTTCTCCAGCTCATTTTGCAGATGAGGAAACTAAAGCAAACAGGGTTAAATGACCTGTCCAGGGCCACACAGCTAGTGTCTGTGCCACCTACCTGCCCACAGATTCTTTTTTTTTTGCCCATAGATTCTTAGTGGGCCTTTTAAACCTTGGGACAATATCCAAACAATGTCATGTATTTGTACTTAATAAACATTTGGTGGTAAATAATGGGTCTAGTGACAATTGTGATAATATAAAATATTTCTAACTTTTATTACACACCACTTCAAAAATATTACTTTTAAATACTCTTTAAAAGACATTTATATTATTTTTGGTCTCTCTGATCATATCAAAATAATAATGTAGTTTACTAGACAAAGAAATATCAAAATCCACTGGGACCTTGCTATGATAGTACCCTTAGGGTGTAGGCCATGGGAACATATTGGTGAGACAACTTTATAATAAGGTCCTTTTGTTATTTCCTTAATGAAACCTCTTTTTGCATGGGGTCCAAGATGGATCTACCTTATACTGTACTTGGTTCTATAGAAAATAGCATTCTGTAAGTGTAGGTAGCACACTTTCAGTTGTGGGTAGGGTAGAAGATCAAAGGTTTATGGAAGAGCTAGTTACTCCCTTTTTCTGTACCCCTCACCTGGCTCATTTGGGCAGCAACTCTCTTTCTTAAAGACCTCCCTTCAGGAATTACTTTTGCCCTGGTCAATGTCTTTAGCTCCATCCTCTGGGTGGTTTACCTTTCAAACCTGCTCTGGGAAGAAAGGAATAGAATATGTTTGAGGTAACTGCCTCTGAAGATTGATCAAACTCATTTACAAACCCTTCCCCCACCAAAACTTTCTCAGGCTAACTGGGGCTAGGTATTGGTTGGGATTCATATGTTCTCTCTGCTTTTTAGAAGGCATAAGAATATGTATCAATAAATCTCTTTTGTTGTTCCACACGCCCAATTCCATGACAGAAAATGCCTCCCAGCAGTCATAGGATCTATTAATCTTTCTCCCTGCCAGCCACAACTGTCCCCTTGTCTCAGCATATTTTCCCCTTAGTGCCCACCCAAAGGAATACTCCAATGGATAACCTCATTGCCTCAGAGAAACAAATTTCTTTCCAAACACATAACAAACCAGAAAGCAAACAAACTCTTAAAGAATAAAGATTGGGGAAAGATGTCAACATCGGAGGAAGTAGAGGGGCACAAGGGAAATGAATGGGTGACAAGGCTCACCAGTTCTGTCCTCTGCTCCCAGTCACATCTCACATCATCTCTGTGTTGGTGTCTCAGCTTCCTCTTCTCCTCTCTCCACAGGCCAGAGACTCTCTCAGGTTGTGGCACTCAGAGCATCCTCTCTTGACTGACTGCCCTGGCAGTAGGTCTAGTTCACTGTAGCAGTGGGGGCATGACAGTTTTCTAATCGGGATCACTTTCTGCTTGTCTATGGCAGTGGGTCAGTTGTTGTGGCAGCCTACCCCTCTGAATATTCTCCTCCTGTGCTGTCTAATGAAGTCACTCCTTGTGAATTTTTCTGTTCTTTTCCTCTCCCTTTTAGGAAAAAGAAACAACTGAGTTTTAAATTACAGTATCACATATCTACAGAATCACAAGTAGATAAACACTGGGGAACTGATGTTCACCGCTGGACACCGGTCTCTCATGTGCCACTATGCTATTATATTACATGGAGATCTTAGTTTACTTTCCTATAACACAAATGGAAAGAACAAAACCATTGACTCTTAAAGTACAAAGGTTAGAGAGAAGCTTTCATGATGATATTTTTTTTGAAATACATAAATACATACTCCTTAAAAACCAGTTTAATGGCTCAAAAGTTAGGAAGTAAGTGCTCCAAACCTCTCTTTCCTATTTCTTCCTTTGGATACTGACCTAAGTCAACTATCTAAAATCAACCATGTTTACAATCAAAGCATATTTAGGTTGCTTAGTAGCTGAAGAATTTTTCATTCATTCCATCACTTAATGAATGCCCCTACAATGGTTTCACAGTACATTGCCTATAACTTTTTTGTTTGTTTATTTTGTTTTTGTGTGAGGCAACTGAGGTTAAGTGACTTGCCCAGGGTCACACACCTAGTAAGTGTTAAGTGTCTGAGGCCAGATTTGAAGTCAGGTCCTCCTGGCTCCAGGGCGGGTGCTCTATCCATTGTGCCATCTAGCTGCCTCTGCCTATAACTTTTTCATGTATTTATCACATTCTAATTTGTATCACAGTTATTGGAATTCCTGTCTGTATTTGTCAGTTAAATTGTTTTATGAACTTCAGAGTTAGAAGGGTCCTCAGAAGTCATCTAGTCCAATCTATGCCTGAACAGGAAATCTCTTATATGACATTCTTGACCAGCCCCATCTGGGACATTTCCAGTGAGAAGTCCCCTGTCTCCTGGGACTCCAAATTGACTTCAGCATAGCTCTGATTATTAAGATGGTTTTCACACCTCAATTTGTGTCTTTGCATCTTCCTCCCCTAGCTCCTAATTCTGCCGTCCAAGAAAACAAGCCTGATCCAGCTTCCACATAATAATCTTTTGTGTAGTTGAACACAGATATCAAACTCCCTTTTCACTTTAAGGCTTGACATACAAATTGTCCAAGGATTAGTTGATATCTACTGCTGCCAAGCAAAACTATCAACAGACAGGCATATTTTAAAAATTAGTTTATTATATATTGAAAGAAGTTCACATTATACCAAAAAAAACCCCCAAACAACCAAAAAACCCCCAAATAAAACAAATCAAAATGAGCCCTTGAGCATAGGTTTCAGCACATGGGGAGGATGAACATAATGAATTTTACAGAGGGCAAAAAGGGAAGGTGAAGATTTATACATCAAAGAACAGATATCAAAAAGGATTGGTCTATAGTAGGCAAAATAATAAACTGGCCAGGAAACACTAGGGATATACCTGGAATTTACAGACTTGCCATTAAAACCAGAGTTATGACTAGTTAACTTGAAATGTTCAGCTTAAGTAAATAGAGGTAAAAAAGCTGTCAGAAATTTTCCTGTCATTCACTTATCAGTTAATCACTGGAGCTAAAGTTTGGTGTCTCAGTTAAATTCTGCATGCTTCAGTTAGTGATGTGACTTGCTGTTTCAAGCAAATGACAGCAATATAGCTAGACCAAAAAAATTCTTTGAAGATAGTCTTCTCCTCTCTAAGATTTTTGCTTTTTCAGGGCCTCTGTCCCTACCCTGTCACCTCCACTGTCTCTGTCTCTACTTTAGGGTCTAGAATGAGACTATCTTATTGATTTTTTTAATATTTCCAGCCTCTAGCAAAGTGGCTTACTCATACCAAGCAACTAATAAATGTTTGTTAGATTAAATTATAGCGCATTGGTAGTTGTAGCAAGTATTACAAACACAGAAATTAAATTGTGTCCTTTCCTCTAGATTTCTGAAAAGCAAAAAACACAATCCATGGGTATGATGTAGCCAATCTTAGTGAAAAATGAGTGACGAATCCATCTTTCTACCTACCTGTGGCCTCCTTGCTCTCATTTTCTTTTCTATCTGTCAGAGTTTTCCTCTAGCAATCATCCTCACTTCTCTAGATCTATCTTCAATCTCTCCCAATCTGTTAGCTACTTCCTAACTACCCATACAAATGGTTGGGGATCCCTAATCTTTCAGAAAAAAATCCTGTAACCGTTATCCCATATCTGGGATAAGCATTGGGCCCTTTGAATTTTGGAGGACATACTAGAGAAATTCTCTACTCTTTATTTGATGCTCTAGTTTTCAGTCCCTCAGAGAAAAAATAGCATTTTGTCTTCATTTTGTTTTAGATTGAATTTGTACATTACTGAGTTTTCTAGTGGCTTCTTTAACAATCAGATCAGGTTTCTTGGACATAGCTTTTGCTTGTTTAAATGCTTATTTACTAATATACATTGTATTACTCTAAGCAGTTTGAGTATTTCAGCTAATATGAGAAATGTGTATTTGGCATCCACAAAATACTCCTGCCCAGAAGTTCACATCGACGATACCAGGATAGTTTAAAAATGCTATTATTTTTCTTTTCTATTTGCTTTATTTATAACATGAGTCCAGAAAACTTCTCTGAGATCCTTATGGACTTCGGATCCCTAGAATAAAGTTTTTCTGCTGGTGTACAAATCCCAAATAATCAACTATAGTTGAGGGATAGTATAGTGGATAGAGTGGCAGGCCTGGAGTCAGGAAGCTCTGAGTTCAAATCTGGCCTCAATATGTTCGTAATCAAATTACATTTCATAATCAGTTTTGATAATTAACATTTTCCCATACTTTCAAATACATAGCAATACTATTTAACACACAAATATCATTTACTGAATTCTAATAAGCAACCCATCTGTCACTGGACAAGCCACTTAACCTCTGTTTGCTTCATTTTCCTCATCTGTAAAATGTCAATGAGAATAGCATCTACCTCCCAGGGTTGTTGTGAGCTATCGAATGAAATAATAATTATGAAATGTTTAACACAGCACCAGGTATACATTAAGTGCTATATAAATGTTAGCTATTATCATTATAGTGCTTAATCATTTGCGGGGAGCCTCACACTTTGTGGGGGGTTGCTTTTCTCATTTTGTGTTCTTTCAGTTAACCTGTTCTGATTTAGAAATCCATTTGGATTGTCCTTACAATGGCATGGATCCACTGGGAAAAGTTTCAAGGGACTTTTGGTATAGTGATTCAGAGGAAATTTATCTGGATCCACGAGCACATTAATCTATGGAACAGAGACCCCTACAAAAATTTTGTATACCCATGTAGAAAGACATTTTTTCTGGACCCCACTTGGATGGCTTAATTCACTGAGGGAATCATGGAAAAGTTTTCACCCAAGAATGTTTGTTTTCTCACTTGAAGGGTAAAGGGCTGACTTCCAATCTACCCCAGGTTCCTATTAACTTTTGAGAGAACTTCATATGTTTTAGCATCTGTAAATGGACTAAGCTTTCTTTTGAAAGTAGGAAGATTTATTTCTATTCCTTTGTAAGTTAGTATTGATTAAATTTAGACTGTGTGTGAGGATCCAGAATAGAGAGGCTCCTTAGTGGGAAAAGGAGAGAATAAGTAATCCAGTGTTCCCAGAACACAGTACAAGTTTTATTGTAGCATTTGGTAGCCATCTGAGTATCAAGGTCCCTCCATGAGAGAAGGAAAGAACCAGGCCCCCAGCCCCCTAGAACCACGGACCTGTGCTGCTACAAGAGTACCAAGCCAAATTAGTTGTTTTTCAACTGAAGGGTGAGGGAGTGACTTCCAATTCACTTTAGGTCACTAAGAGCACCCTTCCCCTGTCACACTAGGGGAACTATGGAGGGGAGCCAGATTTCCCTCTGAGAAGGGAGACTTGATTTCCTTTTCTATTTCCATTTCATTTTTTAACAATTGCTTTGGGGTTGGGATGAATCTTTTTGCAAGCAACAAGACAGATGGTTTATCTATTAGAATTTGGTGAATGATATTTGTGTGTTAAAACGGCATTGCTATGTATTTGGAAGTATGGACAAATGTTAATGACTAAATTTGATTATGAACTATGACACAGACTTTTCCTGAGACTCCTTAGGACAGAGCAAGGGGGAAGGTATTCAAAAAGGATAAGGAAGAGCCTTCCCAAGTCACAAAAGTGCTATTTAGGATTTGGGTGGGACTATGGACATTGCCAAATGTACTCTCACTGCCATTAGATTTGCTGAGGAAAACAAATAATAAAGCTGGGGGAGGGGCAGTGAAAGGGTGAAAGTGAATTGACTTAATCATCACACCCCACGTATCCTTGATAAAATTATCAGATGAGACTATACCTTGACTGAATCAATCAGATATGAACAAGGCCTGGATTTTTTCCCCTGAATCAATCTAAGGTATTTTAATTAGGTTTGACAGCTACTCTGTTCAGGTTGGTTGAGGGACTTGGCATGCATGCCCTGTGAGGCTTTCATATCATCAAACTAGTTTGGAAAAGGGGACTTGCAAGAGTGGCAAACCAGAAGAGAGAAGTTCTAGTTAGAGGAAGAGAGTTTTGACTTTATCCCTGGTCTCAAGATGGTGTCCACCTCCTTGATTATGGAAGGATTGAGGGTCAGAGAATTTAGACTTTTTCGTCAGCATCCGAGTCTAGTAGTATCTTGGGAAGAGCTGACATAAAAAAGCAAAGACAATACTGAGGAGAGGAAACTTCAAGATTCCAGTAAGGAGGCCAGCAGAAAAATGATCCTGTATCTAGTAGGAACTTCATGAGTACCCCATAAAGGGAGAAAGGCATTTCCAGCAACTAGGAGCTCTGAGTTACCCCTCTGCCATATTTGCTGGCTGCTCTTAAACCCACTTTCCATTGGATTCTATATGCACTGGTGTGAGAGTATATCATAGGCTTTGGGGGGGGGGATGTTTGGTGCTAAATCTTATTATTATACTACCCTAGTCAAGGCCTCTTTCTGAAACCTAATTAAGTATGGTTGACTAATTAATCTCAATTTATGACGATTATGGGTGGGGAAGCACAAGAGCAATAATATTAGAAAAGTACTTTAAACACCATAGGGTCACCTTTAGTACCCAGAGAAGTGATAGAGCTGATATAGCAGCTATGATATTCTGTGGACCCAGCCTGACAGTGTGAGTGGGAATCTGAAGAGTTTAAGTCCAAACCTGTACTATATACACACACAATCTCTCTCTCTCTCTCTCTCTCTCTCTCTCTCTCTCTCTCTCTCTCTCTCTCTCTCACACACACACACACACACACACACACACTCACACACACACACACACACTCACACACATATCCTTTCTTTTACTCTTCTTTAGCCAATTTGCTACTATCTTATTTCTGTTTTCCATTTCACTGACAAAGTTTTTTAAAAAGTTGGCTATAGGGGCACCTAGATGGTGCAGTAGATAGAACACCGGCCCTGGAGTCAGGAGGACCTTCGTTCAAATCTGGCCTCAAACACTTAACACTTAGTAGCTATGTGACCCTGGGCAAGACACTTAACCACAATTGCCTCACTAAAACAAAAACAAAAAGAAAAAGTTGGCTATAAATCCATTTCTCTTTTCTTTCACCAGAAACTTGCAATCTGGCTTCAGCAACCACTTATGTACTGGTAAACTGCTCTCTCAAAGATTGTCAGTGACCTCATAATACTTTCCAAACAATGGCTTTTTTAAAAAAGTCATCATCCTCACTGACTCATCATTGGACACTGTTGACTACTTCATTCTGGTGGATAATCTTTGTTCACTTGGCTTCAGGGACGCCATCTTCTCTTCATCTTCTTCCCATCTTTCTAACAACTCATCTGGCATTTTGAACTCTTCCAAACTCCTTAAGGTTAGTGTTTCTGTCCTTGGTTCTTGTCTTCTCTTTATACTTTCCCCTGATAGTCTCATTCATTCCCACAACTTCAACTATCGCCAGGATGCAGATGACTTTCAAATTTTTATTTCTTTCCCTGATCTCTCTTCCTTTATCTCTTCTTTATCTCAAAATACCTACAAGACAGCTCCATGTGAATGTTCCCAGACTGAGGATTTAAAAGGTAAGATTTCCCAACTAAGTCACAAGGTTTAAAGGTAGAAGGGTCATTAGACCCTCATTTTGCAGATGAGAAAATTGGAGTCCTTAGTGATTAGGTGAATTGCCCAAGGTCACAGAAATAGAAATGAATCAAGCCAGGATTAAATGCAAATTCTTCAGCTTCTAAGACTAATTCTTCCTTTTCTCCCAAACTTATTTCTTCATCAAACTTTGCTATTTCTGTCACTGACACCACCATTCACACCACCTCTTGTGCTGGAGACCTTATTGTAAGTTTTTAATTCTTTCTTTCCCCCTCAGGCAATGTAGTGTAGTAGAATAATTGGAATTGAGACAGCTTTTTAACTTCTCTGAACCTTAATCAACAGGCATTTATTAAGTACTTACTATGTAGTCCAGACAGTTTTCTCATGTGTAAAATAGGAATAGTAATTCATGTTTTACCTCCTTCATAGGATTGTTGTGAGGAAAGTGCCTTGCAAGGTACTATATATAAAGTAAGCTATTATTGTTATTTAATCACTTACCAAGTCCTATCAGTTCTTTTTTTTAATTTAGTTTTTTGTTACATTTTAAATTCTGAAATATTTCTCTCCATCCCTCCGCAGCTTAAAATAGAGGCCACCACCATTTTACACACACATTCACAGAAACACACACAAACCTATATAGTATACATACTACATAAATATATGTTATATAAATAGATGCATATTTCTATTTATTAATTCTTTTTCTGGAGGTGGATAGCATCTTCCTTCATAGGCCCTTTGTATTTGATTTGGATATTTCTAATACTCAGAATAGCTTAGTCGTTCACAATTATTCTTTCAACAATATTACTATTACTGTATCTAATATTCTCTTGGCTTCTGTTCATTTCACTCTTCAATATTCCATGTAAGTGTCAAGTCCTATCTGTTCTGAGCACAACTGAATAGATTAGTGTTGGAAGGAACTTTAGAAATCATCTAGTTTCCAACTTCTTCATTTTAGAGGTGTAGCACTGTCTCTGGAGCCACCCCCCTCAACTCACACTCACATTGGTGGGCCGAGTCTCTGCAGGGCAGCTACTGTGCCTGCTGAGGGAGTAGGATTCTAAGAATAACACTGAAGATCTGGTTTTCTTGTATTCCTATTCATGAGCCTCCCCACTGATGCCCTCCCCACTGATGTAATTGGCTTTGAGAAAGTATTTACTAAGCAGTTGTAATAAAGACAGTTACAGAAACAGTCTCCAAATTGGGGATATACTCTCTCCCCTTTCATATACAAGGTCTTTGAGGAGATTGGGCTTAAATTTGCAAAGCACACATAGCCAAATGGTAAATTAATAGCTTCTGGTTACTGGAAGTCCTTTGAAGTACCCCTTAGGTATAGCTCTCTACTGGGCTCTGAGAGTCATTAGCCACCACCCATCCAGAGACATTGCTAGTGATGTGCATCAGAACTCCAGATTTTCTAACTTTTTTAAGTTCATAAAGTCATCACCTATTCAATGGAGAGGGGAAGGAGAGGAACTCTAACCTTTCTCATAACCCCAATACCAAGGGTAATTTTATCTCAGGATTTCTTCCTCACTGGATTGAATCATCCCAACTCACTGCTGGAATGCTTGTATTTGAATTTGAACAGCCTTACTGTATCATACATAGTCTAAAAGAAGTGTTTAAGTCTTCTAGCTAATCACAAGAAAATTGTGTTTTGTGTGTGTGTATAAGTTCAACTATCTTCATTCAATGATAAAAAAACATTTCACTTCTTCCAAATTGATCTTCTTTACCTCTGATCAATTTTCTCTAGTTGTCTAGTTCTTCCATGACTACATTAATTGAGGGTGGAAACCCCAAGGGTTACACAAGCAAGGAAATTTTTGCCCAAAGAGGTAAAACACTTTGTTCAACATCACACAGTTATGCTTTTATAAAATATTTAGATGATAATCTTATTGTGTCCCTAAAACTAAATATCTCTTAAGAGAAAAATCCAAAACATACCAGAAAAAAACAAAAACAAACTAGTCTCAGAAAGTTGGCAGTGTAGCTGTGGATGGAATGCCATACAAGTAGGTTTCCTGGCTTTTGACTGTTAGTGGAAACTCCCAGTTTCCTTGAAGTTTCTCAAAAGGCAGATGACTACAGTGAATAGAGCTCTGGATTGCCTGAATTCAGGAAGAACTAAGTTCAAATCCAGCCTCAGACACTTACTAGCCGTGTGATCCTGAGCTAGCCACTTAGCCTCTGCCAGCCTCAGTTTCCTCAACTGTAAAAAGGGGATAATAATAGCACCTATCTCCCAGGGTGGTTGTGAGGATCAAATGAGATAATATTTGTAAAGTACTTAACACTGTGCCTGGAACATAGTAGCAACTTACTAAATGCTTGTTCTTTTCCCTTCACCTTATACCTGGGTATACACTTGAACACACAGGAATACACCTGAACTGTATTTTTAGTTCAAGGGATCTTTGAGGAAAAAACAAACAAAACAAAACTGGAAACTTAGAGGATGCCCACCAATTGGTTGAACACATTATGGTATGTGAATGTAATGGAATACTATTGTGATGTAAATAATGATGAAAGAGATAGTTTCAGAGAAACTCTGGAAGATGATGCGAAATGAAGTGAGCAAGAGAACAATTTATTCTAACAATAACATTGTACAAATAATTTTGAAACACTTAAGAACTCTGATCAGTGCAATGATTGATCATGATTGGGGATGATGGATAAAGAATGCTAGCCATCTCCTCTTGAAAAATCGGTGGTGAACTAAATATACAGAACGAGACACAGTTTTAGACATAATCATTATGAGAATTTGTTTTGCTTTTTAGAAACCTGTGAACCAGCTGTGTTACAAAGATTTTATTTTTCATTGAGTAAGGAGAGTGGGGGAAGTCAGGGAGAAGAAGAAAACCCAACGACAAATATTTGATAACTGATTTTTTAAAAGGATATTAAAAAAAAGATCTTTGGGGGTAATTTCAGATGGCAATTTTCCTAGGTGTGTGGATGGGGGTGGGGTTATCTCTGGATTTTGGTAAACTCTCAAAGTCCTAATTCCAGGATTATAATTATATTATCCAGTATATGTGGGAAAACGCCGACGATAAAGAATACTTCTGGGACTCTCCTTAGGACCATAATTCCCACTGCGTACAAAAAATCCTGGCACCATGTGTATACCCACACACTTTCTTCACCACTTAACTGGCAAAGCCAACGTGACAGGAACTCTTTTGGGGTCTGTTGTTGAAAGCAGATCACCGGAGGAAAGATGTTTTCTAAGGCCACGGGACAAAAGCAAACAAGGAACGATTAGACCATGGGAGTTGCAATACACGAACAGAAAGAAGCTGGAACAAACCTTAGTGCGCTCCTCGACTCTTCAAACTCGCCCTACTGGGAAGCTGGAACACCAGCATACAGGGAACCGGATCCTCCAAAAAGCGCAGGCGCGATCGCCATTGCTTAGCGACGAAACACGCCGTTCCATCTGGGAGCTCAGGTTCCCTGGAGTCATACTTGTGTGCATGCTACGCAGATACAAGTTATATTGATTGTGGGAGAAAGACGGAAATGGACTGGCTGCTGCTGAGGGGTGAGCTCAAACATGAGGATGGAGTGGCCCTGTCCACTTAGGAGTGGACTGGCTAGCTCCCCAAGAAAGCCTACGTCCTAGGTACCCAGAGCTCTGCCAGGCACTGTGTAGAATCGAGAATAATATTGGGAGGGGGCAATAGCGCCCGACATGTTTAAGCGCTTCACGTATATTACCCCATTTGCGACTGTAACATGCCCTGGCCTCAGGGAATTTACAGCTTAGTTGGGAAGACAAGCCTAATAAATAGGAAACAACACAAAACTCCGATTAATTCAGCAAATATTTATTGAATGTCTCTGCCTGTGAGTCATCTTTTCTAGGAGCTGAGCAAAAGCCCGTTTGCCCTCAAGTCAAGTAGCATACAATTTAGTAAAAGTGAATGGATGAAGCATTATGAGCATGAATGAATAAAGAGGAAACCGCTACAGCAAACATTTAAGTGCCCAATGAAGGAGGAGGCATTAGAGCTGGATTTCGAAGAATGAAAGGATTTCCACAAATGAGGATGTACCCCTTTCTAGACATAGAGGACAGCAGGATCAAATGGACTGGGGACAGGGTTGGAGGAGATCAGGAAATGGTCAGATGTCCTCTTTGGCTAGTATGTCATTTAGATTTTTTTTCTAACATTGTATTTAGACTTAGAAGGGGATTTCAGAATTCTAGTCCAACTGGGCTGTGGAATGAGTACTGGATTTAGTCTGGAAGAATTGAATTCAAATTTGATCTCAGACACTTGCTAGCTTTGTGACCCTGAACATACCACTTAACCTTTGCCTACCTCAGTTTTCTCAACTGTCAAATGGGAATGAATAGAATCTACCTCCCAGGGTTGTCGTGAGGATCAAGTGAGATGTTTGTAAGGTGCTTCGCAAATCTCAAAGTGCTATATAAATGCTACCTACTATTACTACAGATAAGCATGGGGCTGAGAAGGGTTTAATGACTACTAGCAAAATGTCACAAGCTAGTAAACAGCAGACTTGGGATGTGAACTAGAGTTTTCAAGTATTCGTGTGTGTGTGTGTGTGTGTGTGTGTGTGTGTGTGTGTGTAGGAATTGTTTCATTCTTTGTATCCTCAATACCTAGAATAGTATCTACCACATAGTAGGGCCTTACTGGGTATTGACTGATTAAATGAAAAAAAAAAAGGCAGATTGGATCATGATGAGGCTTAAATGCCAGGATTAGGAACTTTTATTTTATATTCTCCATAGGCAATCCAGAGTCACCGAAAGTGGTATATGCTAGGACCACAAACCACACTGGGGCATGGAAGGGATCTAGTTGGAAATTGTCACTTCCTATTTAGTAGGTAACAAGGGAAATGATTAACAGCAAGTGTGATAGTGACTACTTTTACTCCAATCTGCCCAAAGTTGCAATACACACTTTGCACACTTGGTTTGTTTTCTGGTACCTTCTTCATGTGTTGCATCAATGGAAGGCACTGGGAGGAAGAAGATCTATCTATCCAGTGGTTTGCAGGTTTATTAATTTCCTTGTCTTTAGATGGCTAAGCAGCTTTAGGCCAGTCAGTGATCTTGACACCAGTGCTGATAGGTTGGGATGATTCCTTATTGGTCAGCCAGGTCAGTAACGATTTACTCCATGATTATTTCCATGGTCCCATTAATATAAAATTCCTTCATCATGTACAGACTACATTAATAATAATGCTAATAATAACACCAATGACGGAATATTCAGAGAAGACTTCATGAGGGATGCAAAAGCTAAGCTGGGTCTTGAAGATTGAATAAGATCTAAATAGAAGGGAGAAGGGAGAGTATTGCAGGTGAAGAAGCACCACAAAAGAAGCCAAAGGAGACCAAACTAGTTAAAGTTGGAGAATTGGGAGAAATACTGTTGGGAAGGCAAGGTCTTGAATACTGGGCAGAAATTTTCCATTTTAAACAGTAGGAAAGAGGAGCAGTGGAAAGTTTTTGAGCAAGGGAGTGACATCATGAAAGGTGTTTAAGGAGGATTAATCTGTCAGTGTGGGGAATGGTCTCAAGCAGGCATGTGTGTGTGTGTGTGTGTGTGTGTGTGTGTGATGGAAGTGTATAGATTATCTCGGAAATAACATTTAAAAAATCCTAAGTGAAGGAAATCCTAAATTTCAGTTGTTCTTATTGTTGTTTTTCAGTCATGTCCAGCTTTTCATGACCCCATTTGGGGTTTTCTTGGCAGAGTTACTGGAGTGGTTTCTAATCTCTTTCTCCAGCTCATTTTATAGATGAGGAAACTGAGGCCAATAGGGTGAAGTAACTTGCCCAGGGTCACACAGCTAGTGTCTGAGGCCAGATTTGAAAGTCCAGGTCTGATGTTCTATTTATTGCTGCATCTAGTAGCACTGTGACATTTAATGATGCATTAAATGCATCATTGAGTGAGTGGTAAAGTCAGGAATAGATTCAGGTCATCTGAGGGAAAAAAAAGCCCATTGCTTTCCCCCCAGGATGCCATGATGTTGTCCATAGCCTTTCCAAAGGGCTTTGGGAAGGATAAGAAACTTCCTTCCTGTCGCTCCCCTCCCTCCCCATCTTCTTTCCATAATCCCCATCCTCACCAACTTGATCCTTAGGAAGATGTTATGTGGGTGATGACTTGGTGGTTAGGCTGATTGGTCATAAGGTATCTACATGATTCAGTCAGAAGTCAGACTTTCCAACATAAAATATATTTTATTAATTCTAGCCTTCTAAAAATAACATTATACTACTGACCAGGAGAATACAAACTTGAGACTTGTTTAACTCCATTGAGGGCTCTGGATCCATCCACTCCCTATAGATCAAGGGTGGGGAAATTCCAGCTGTTACACTGAATATCTGACCCTCAAGTAGGATTTGCTGAATCTGCAAAGCAAATATTAAGAAGTGATAACTAAATGTATGCTTATATATGCAAAAATATAACATGCCTTAATCTTTATTGGAAATATTCTAAAGGGCTACAGAATAACACAGGAGAATTTATCATGATGTCTATGTATCTTTGTCTCTGATTTTGTCCCTATCTTTTCCTACTATTAACTTGGCATTCAGGATCTTCCAATCTGGTTTGGGTCTCCCTATCTAACCTGATTTCTTACCGTCCCTTTCCATCAACCTTAGGGTTCAATCTGATTGGTCTATCTTTCAATACACAATGTATCCTCCCACCTTAATTTACTTTGTTCCCATTGACAGTGTTCTCTCTATTCCTTTCTGAATATCTAAGACAGTGGGGTCAAACTCAATAAGAAATTGATCCATCCCTGCCACATGTTGATCTAGGAAACCACAAATTGGCATTATCTATGTTGTCTTATATTTTTTATTTATCTTGTTAAATATTTCTTGATTACATTTTAGGATTGCAGAGTTTGACACTTCTGATCTAAGACCTACCTTTCCTTCGACTTATTTCAATTCCTGCCCCCTCCCCCAAACCACAATAGGTATCACTCAAATGTCATTCACCCTATTGTATTGCCATTTTAAAACGTATGAGTATCCTGATTAGATTGTAAGATCAGTAAGGTCAAAGTGTATATTTTATACTACTTTATTTCTTCAAGCATCCTAGCATATTGTTGTAGGTGCTAGAGAAATGTACCATGATGTTTTCCCCCATCTCTTTCTGCCCCTTCCTTCCTTTACTTGTCTTTACTATATCAAATTGATGGTTTTTCCTTTGAGAAACAATTTTGTGTTAAATTACAATAAAATAAACATTATATTAGAGGCATTTATGGTAACTTAACCCTATAGCTTGGGGGCAGCTAGGTGGCGCATTGGATACAGCAATGGCCCTGGATTCAGGAGGACCTGAGTTCAAATGTGGCCTCATACCCTTGACACTTACTAGCTGTGTGGTGGGCAAGTCATTTAACCCCAATTGCCTCACAAAAAACAAAAAAACAAACAAAAATAACAATCCTATAGCTTTCTTTAATACTTATAAATACATTCAAATAGGTACACAAGTGTTTTTACATAATTGTGGTCAGTATATATATATACACACACACACACATATATATATATGCATTTATATCACATAAATATCACTAATTTTGCTTATTTCATGCTGCATCATTCCACAGGAATTATGTATTTCAGAATTGCCATTGTGTTTATCATTCTTCAGGATAATGTATCATCTCTTTCATTGAGAATATACTACCCTGTTTAGACATTTCATAAACCACAAGGGATTTAAGCTGTTTCCTGTTTTTTACTCATCTTTGTTGTTTTGCTATGTAATACATTTTTGTATAAATGGGCCTTTCTCCTTTAAGTTATTTCCATGAGTTGCATTCCCAAGAGTGAAACTTTCAGATTGAGTATTTATATCCTTTGACTGTGCCCACTGACAACTGAATAATATCCTTATAGTCGTGTATCAGTTCCTTGTATACTTAGTGAGAATATTTCCCCCATTCTGTTACTTTATATCTCCTTATGATTTACAAAGCACTTTTTTCACAAAAATCATATGAGGCAGATACTCAGTGTAAGTGTTAAATTTAGGTTTGCAAATTAAGAAACTGAGGCTCAGAGAGGTGCCTAATTGTCTATAAAAAGAAAATGTCAGAGGTAAGCCTTGAACTCAGATCTTCTGACTCTGTCCACCATAGTATCTTTCCCTTTGATTTGTTTAAATTTTGTATGGCTTTTAGAAATATAATCTCATCAACATTTTCTACAGGAATCTGTTGGGTAGCAGTGTGGTTTAAATAATACATTGAGGGGCAGCTAAGTGGTGCAGTAGATAAAGCGTGGGCCATGGATTCAGGAGGACCTGAGTTCAAATCCAACCTCAGACGCTTGACACTTACTAGCTGTGTGACCCTGGGCAAATCACTTAACCCTTATTGCCCCACAAAAAAAAGTAAAAAGAAAAAAGAAAATAAATGGTTAAGACACTTATTTCTTTTGATTAAAAAACCCCAAACATTACAATAAGCTGCTTTTCATCCAAAACACCCAAATCTGAATATTTAGGAATAAAAGACCAGACTTCTATAACATTCTAGGTACTAGTCTTATTTCAGTTATATTATTCTTGTGTGACCTGACTCTACATTTTTTTAGTGTTTTTTTTTTCTTGGAGGGGTATGTCATAAAATGAGAATAAACATAAAAGACTTAAAAGGTAGAAGATTAGAAGTGTTCAAATACAGTAAACTGGATAACTATCTATTAGGGTTGTTGTAGAGGAGATTTCTGCATGGAGTGAAACGGATGACTTCTAAAGAATTGATGATTTTAATAAACAAAAGTATAAACTTAGAAAGAGTATAAAAAGTTTGCCAGAAGACATATAATTCTCTCTTTTTTATTATTTATTTCTTTTTTTAGTGAGGCAATTGGGGTTAAGTGACTTGCCCAGGGTCACACAGCTAGTAAGTGTTAAGTGTCTGAGGCCGGAATTGAACTCAGGTACTCCTGAATCCAGGGCTGGTGCTCTATTCATTGTGCCACCTAGCTGCCCCAAGACATATAATTCTAATCCATGGCTAATGATCTTAGCCATCATATAAAATTCTCTATGACTCATTATTCAGGGTGAGTTTTTTTTCCTTACCTAGCCATTTTTTGTACTGTAGAACAAGAAAATATCTACTTCCTTTGTGTACAGAACAAGGTCAAGTTTAGAAATTCACAAAGAGCCTCTTGACCAGTGCCAAGAACTTTCCTAAAAGTTTGTACCACTATTTGCTATCATGGAATTCAGGGATAGGAGCTTGGGTGCTTCTTCAACAAAACCCCTCACTCTTCTCTTAGTTCAGGAACTGGAAGAGATGGCTAGAAGCCTCCTCTTTACTATTTATTATAGTAAAATCGCCAATCGCCAATATCCAAACAAGTTGTGTTCTAAAATTCTATTTACAAATTGGCTGTTTGCAATGCAAAGCACATTTTCCCACAGAAACAATGTTATAGATACTGATTAAATGCACATCGGCCAGAAATTCTCCTGGATATTTTTGTCACCTTTTCGTATGCCCTGACACCTAGGCAATGTCTGACTCATCTTCATCTTCAGGTAACACTTCAGTTGTTTGGCTTGTTTCTTGATTTGAAACTTTGAGAGAAGCATCATTAGAATGATCCATCTCCTGATTATATGTTAAGGGGGAATTGAATCCAGGAAGGATTTCTTAACTTCATTCTGAGCAGTTGCCTTATGTTGTACATTTTCCTTAGTGAGAGAAAAACTTTGGAGAATCTTGATTTGATTGAGTGGTCCTCATAGAAAAAAAATCAGTTTTGGAATTACTCCCTGGAAACATGAACTACCTGAAGCAGTATCTTCTTGAGATTCATTCTTGGTAACACCATTAGTTTCAGGGAAAGGCTGTTGCTTCCAGTCTGTGTTAGACAGTGCATTTTCTCTCTAAATATGACCAAAACCAGAGAAAAAAAGATTTTTTTCCATAAAACTGACCATATTTTTATGAATTACCCCCATATATTTATATGTCATGCAAAATTTGAGAACTTCACTATTCATTAATTTAAATCTTTTTTTTTTTCCTTCAGAAGAGAAGCTCAGAAGCTGCTTCCATTCATCTCCTTTCCCCTCCCCTAATCATAGTCTTCCTTTCAGGTCCAGGACAAGCTTCACCTGCTTCTTTTTTATTTATTTATTTTTTTGCGGGGGCAATGGGGGTTGTGACTTGCCCAGGGTCACACAGCTAGTAAGTGTCAAGTGTCTGAGGCCGGATTTGAACTAATTTTTGTACATCTTTTCTACAGCATTCATATGGCAATATGTCGTGTGCTGTTTTTCATTTCTATTTACTTTTTCCCACATGTTATATCTCATTTGCCCAATGAGACCACAAACTCAAGAGTAAGAATTCTATCTTATACATGTAACCAATAAGTATCTAGAACAGTGCTATACATTACATCAGGAAATATTTAAGGACTGAATGACTCCTGGACTTTTCTCTCTTCTTTATCCTCTTTATTCAATTAGCTACCAATTCCTATTGGTTCTTCCTCTGAAATATGTCAGATTTCCTCTTTATGCTCCAGTTTCATTGCCATCCCAGTCACACTTATATTACAACAAGCCTGTACACGATAGTAACCTCTGGCTTCTTTTCCCTGCTGCTGTGTGTATTCCTGTGATTTCCTTTGATGCCCTGTGTATTCCTGCTAGGTTAATCTCTTTAAAACACCACTTTTTATCATGCCAATTATTGTCGAGCATATACACGATCACCTAAAGAAACTGGATCTGAGATTTTATCAGCAAAGGGAAGGAAACTCCTGGTGTTGGAATTTCTTGCATCCCTCAAGATCACAATCTATCTATTCCTCAGTAGATCACACTCGACAGAGATGAGTGAGGCATATAAAAGTCGACTGACTTGCCCAGGGTCACATAGCTATTAAATGGCAAGAATGGAATTTGAAACTAGTTTTTTCCTGACTTCACTACCAACTGTCTATCCACTCTACAACTAAGTCATACTTTCCACATTTCCCAGTTTTCTTCGACAAGAATCTTGATTGTATATCTAGTCCAAATGCCTTCATTTTAAGAGTTAGCAAACTAGGCCCAAAGAATACTAAATGACTCACCCAAGGTAGTAAACGGCAGATATGGGATTCAAATCCAGGTCCTTTGACTCTGATTAAATCCAGGGTTCTTTCAATCACATCATTCTATCTTAATTCTGTTTAGGCTAGTCACCTCTACTGTTCCTTCCCCACAAAATTATAATTATCACTTCAGCGTTCCCCTTTTTCATACGCCTTCCTTTCTTTCCTCCTATTCAAAAACCTTATCCATCTTTGAAAGCCTTAACCTCAAGTTCCATATCCCCAGAAGCTAATTCCCAATTCACTGATTGCTAGTACAATTGCTGTATGAGTCTCAACGCCACAACTTGGTTATAAGTTCCTTGAAGTCAGACACCAAGATATATATTATCTTTTTTTTTTTCATAGTTCCTGGGCTCACATAGTAAGTACTAAGTATATAAATGCTTGTTGCACTATTTTTCTCATCATTAGAAAATAATGATTCTTAATAAAAATATTTATATTTTTATTCATGATATTATTTGATGTTATATTTTATTTATACCAAAGTTGCTTGATATGTAGATTTTAAATTTATTTGAAAACCCATTTAACTTTTTCAGCATCCAGTGCCATATATACAAGTTCTACAACATTGGTTGTTTCCATCTTGTGTCATCTTTTCACAATTACTACGATATATGAAGTGAAACCTGAGAATTGTTCTGATTTGCATTTCTTTTAATATAGACAAATGCTTTCAAATAATAATTTCACTATTCCACCTATATCTCATCCATTTCTGTGAGTTTGGGGAAAATAATTTATTAAATAGAGGAGGATTTTATTTTAGATCTTCGTTTTTTGTTTCATGCAATTTATGCAGTTTCTTCCTATTTTTCCCTGATAATTTCCGTTTCAAAATAGGGTCAAGGAAGAATATTATGTGGAGGTCTGGGTCATGGTTTGGTGATATTCTTAACCACTGAAATATTTTTTAGAGAAAACTCATGTATCTCAAATCTCTCTACTAACAAAAAGTTATGCTGATGTTATGCCAATACAAATTTTTTATGTTAACAGATGAATATTCAGGAAGAAAAGCTGATTATTACAATGATAGAGGAAAGGTTCCATGTCTACTAATATTTTAAAAAAACTATTCACATTAGGGCTTAATAAAGACTCATCTATTTCTTCAAGAGGGGGCAATTTCAGGGGTCCAAACTTTTCCGGCCACATGCGAGGTTTCAGTTCTGGAAAAGGCTCCAAAATTGTTTTCTAGAAAGAAAAAAACAATCAGTTAGTGGTTTAATATCTTAGCATCTTTTGAAGTTAGAGTTCCTAGGTATCTCTATATAAACTTCTGAGTGATAAAACATGATTGCCTCATTAGATTTATGGTAGAATTCAGATTATGGATATAAACAATAACCTATGTCTTCCAAATAGCAAGGAATTTATAATCAGTAAAGGAAGACAGTAGAGTGGAAAGAGAATGGGAATCAGACCATTAGATCTGGGTTCTAGTTGTAGTTATGCCAGCTAATAGATGTAATCTTAAGACAATAACTTTCATCTCTCTGAGTCTCCATTATTATACTTATTTTAAAAAGGGTGCTTTCTACTCTCTGATTGGTCAATCACACATCCAGTGGAGACAGGTTGAGTCCACCTTGATCCCTACCTCCATCATGTCATGGCCCTTGACTTAATGACCACTATTATAATTGTTATTAGAACAAACAATGAGTAAAGCAGGGAAAACAAGATAGAGAAGCTTGCCAAGAGGATCCTCAAGAAAAGGGGGGTGGGGGAGATTCCTAATGGTTGGTAAGTGTGGCTTGTGGGAAGATAGAAGTCTGTAATAAGGGAAGACTAATCCCAGATTTGGGGAAGATACAGTAAAAATGATGAAAGAAAAGCTGAGTGTTGATGTGATGAGAAACATAAATTGCAGCTGATGGGATGTTACAAAGTTTATGGAGGCATGCAGCCTACATAGCTGGTCACCACCTTCATCTCTTCCTACCATGAGTTTTTCACTCTGTCTTCTGAGGGTCATGGATATTGTGAAAGAAACTTCTTTTTGTTTTATTTTAAGGAAATTTTGGTGGTTAGACTACAAAAGAGAAAAGGGACATGTAACTGGCCCTTTAAAAATTGTCAGTGTTCTTTAATTTGGAATCACAACCAGAGGAATGGTAATAGATCAGTGTTAGATTTTCTGGGTGGTGTTGGAAAGGAAAGGGGTAGGGGGGAATCTGTATACAAGATGTGAGCTAAGAAATAAGTATTCCAGAGAATAATTGATCTTTTACAGACTATAGGTAAACTCAGAGGGCTGATTACTGATGGGATAAACCTTGATCAGCCCATGATTGAGTTAATCTCAACTAAAATGAAAACTTCAGATGAAATTAATTTGTCACCATATCATAGACATTTCCTTGATATTTGGAAAATTTGTTCTATTTGTTATTTCTTTACTGACACATTTAGGTTTTTTAAAAAATCTAGTCCCAAGACTTCATCAGCGGGTGAAGAAAACTTTATCTGCTAATGAAGACTAGAGGCTTCTGAAGTGTAGTCTGAAAGATATGCTCTGATGGCACTGAGAGGTTAAATGATTTGTCCAGGGTCATAGCAGCCATAATGAGTCAGAGGCAAGAGCTGAGGCCTGGAGTTTTCCTGCCTAGAGTGCTGGTCCACTCTCTGCCACTAGATTATTAGTCATAGTTAATGACTTTCTAATTTATTCATAATTAAATGAATAAATACTCTGAAGTAAGGGGTTTTAGCTGGATACTTTTGCAGCTCAGTTCTATGTCCCCGGAAGAGTCTGGCTACCTGACTTGTACTATCAATATCTGGCACCTCTGGCCAGATATTGGTGGCTATAACCTGAGGTAAGGCAACAGTATTGAAAGGAAAGAACGGTGCTTAAAAGGACCAAATTTCCTGACACACACTTAAGCAAAAGAAAGAAAGAAGGAAAGAAAGAAAGAAAGAAAGAAAGAAAGAAAGAAAGAAAGAAAGAAAGAAAGAAAGAAAGAAAGTGCCTTGTATGTTAGTTGCTGTTCAACAAATATTTGATAGATAAATATTCAGCTTCCTTTTCTGTTATCTTCTTCATTAGACTAAGTTCCTTGAGTTCCTTCCCAAATTTGCCAGAGCACACCTTTAAAACCAGGTGAATCTGCATGTACATAATAATAATGATCATAAGAATAGCTAGTATTTCTATAGTGCCTCCTATATGCCAAGCACTGTGCTAAGCTTTTTACAGATATTATATCATTTGATTCTCACATCAACACTGGGAAGAAGGTGCTATTAATATCCCCATTTTTTCAGATGAGGAAACTGAGGTAAACAGAACTTAATTCATTTGCCCAAGCTACACAGCTAGTAAGTGTCTGAGGCCAGCCTGGAATTCAGGTCTTCCTAATAGCATTTCCAGAGCCCTACTATGCTACCTAGCTGCTTTTAAGAGTGAGTTGCAGGGGGGGCAGCTAGGTGGCGCAGTGGATAGAGCACTGGCCCTGTCAGGAGTACCTGGGTTCAAATCCGGCCTCAGACACTTAACACTTACTAGCTGTGTGACCCTGGGCAAGTCACTTAACCCCAATTGCCTCATTTAAAAAAAAAAAGAGTGAGTTGCTAAAATATTAAAAAATGAAATTTCCCATCTTGATAAATTTATATACCAGTGAAAGCCAGCAGACAACTGAACAAATGTTCAGCCTCTGTGACATAATAATGATGCAATAAACAACACATGAGGTGCAAGAAACAAAGAATCACACAGAATCAGGACCAACAGCAACATTCTACTTTGATTAATATAGAGCAAGGCAATTCAAGTAAATGGGGAAAAAAAAAAACATTTCTGAGAGAAGAAAAAAAATTAACGTGACTAGCTCTGTTACCTTTATGAAAGAAATCACATACCTCATTCCAAAATTCAGTAGAACTCTGGGGTCAGTCTTGATTTATAGATATAAAAATAATACATGACCAAAGAAAGGAATCCAATATTTCCATTTTGTCTAAATCCCAAACACAGTATTGTGCAGGGAAAGAAATATGGCATGAGAAAAAGCATCACACAATCAGATTTCTAGAAGTTCTCGTATTGCCAGAGCCCACATGGTGTAGTATTTGGGTTTTGTTTGTTTGTTTGTTTTGTTTTTTTGCTGGGTAATAAGGGTTAAGTGACTTGCGCAGGGTCACACAACTAATATCAAGTGTCTGAGGCCACATTTGAACTCAGTTCCTCCTGAATTCCTGAATCCAGGGCCTGTGCTTTATCCACTTCACCACCTGGGTGCCCCCCTGAATGGTCTAGTGTTTAGTGTTAAGAGGGGCAGGCCCCAGAGTGAGTTAAAGTACTGCTGATGACACAGATTGACTATGTGAATATGGTTGAGTCACTTAAACTCTCAGTGTTCCAAGGCAACTTTCTAAGACATTGAGTTACAGATGAAGAGAAGATCTGCATCAGTGGAAAGGCTTTGCATGATGAGAGGTTCCTATAATGATTAACTAAAAAATCAGGACTGAAAACAAGAACAACAACAAACCAGTTTATTTGCTGAGATTATCAACATATGGAGCAGTGCAACAAAAAGACTGTTTTCTTCACTACAGATAATCTTGAGCTCTGAGAAGCTGAGAATACCACTTGCCTAAAATGTAAAGACGTTTACTGAAAGAAAAATCAGAGTAAAATAACTTTTCCATCTAAAAGCTGATCATAAACAGAAAGGCACCTATGATCTCTTGTTGTTAGGTACAACAAAAAATTATAATGAGATATAAAGTCAAGGAAACACCAACTATTTTCCATGAAGTGTTCAGAAAAGGTATTAAGTAATACCTTTGAGAGGACTTTGTAAACTAAAGCGTTATCAGGTACACTGTGGTACAATGGAAATGTTGGATATGTGCTTAGAGCAGGGCTTCTTAAAACTTTTTTCCACTGGTGACTCTATTTTGCCCAAGAAATTTTTACACCACCCCAGGTATATAGGTATATAAAATAGGTATGTATAACTTTTGACTTGCCAAATTTTTCACCATCCTCACATTCAGTTATGCAACCCTATATGGGGTCAAGACCCACAGTTAAAGAAGCTAAGGTTTAGAGAACTTGGGGCTCAAATCCCAGCTCTTTTATTTGCTATGTGACCTTGGGAAAATCAATTTACTCATCTGGCCTTTACTTTCCTCATCTGTAAAATTTGAGGATTGGATCAGTTGACTGCCAAGGTCTCTTTCAGTTCTCAGTCTCCGATCTTACAAAATGTAAAGTATAATTACACAGAGTATTATGACTTTTGTTTTCACTTTTCCTAGACCACTACCACTAAAATATTACATTTTATATTTACATTAAATACTTACATTGTACATTTATTTATGTTATATAAGAGAATACAAATATATTTATAAGAAATCCATTAAATACTATATTTATAATAACTATATTTATAAAATAATATATTTATTTGAAAACATTACATCTTAAAATTTCCTTGCAAAATCCAAGGGTATTGAATAGTAACATCTGTAAATTAAGAAGGGGGAAAAAGATGCTTAATGCTTCAAGAAAAACCCCTTGAGTCTTAAACACATAAAATCATGCCATGTAATAAGAACTGAGTTTGTTGTTGGGTCATAAAGTTGTCCCTAAAACTAGTGAAGGTGACTCACTTTTTGATACTCTTCATATTTTTTCTGCAACTGACTTTCCTCTGCCTTCAGTTTTTGTGTTATTTCCAGTTCCATAAGGTTTTCCATTCTCTCCTTACTCAGCTGACGCTTCTCTAGCATTCTCTATCATTGTAAAAAGACAAATACCAGAAATCGATTAGCTGTTAATATGTCTGTGGCCTGGATAGTAATGAAAGATCCCTTGGGGTGGGGGGTAGTTAGGAGGAAATCCCAGGGGGAGACATAGCCTAGTAAAGAACTTTGAGTTTATGACTCTAAGTTCTCCTTGTCCTGACCAAGGTTGACAATCCACTAACCATAAGATTTCTGAAATCACATGCTTAGTCTTTCAATTTACATTGCAAATCCCTGACTTCAGGAGTTTCTGCAACCCAAACACCTTGGAGAGTTGAGTTGGGACTAAGAAATCAACTCTATCCTGAAGCTGCCTAACAGAGGGGTCTCTGAGATTTGAGCCAAGGTCCCCCAAAATGGGCTATAGAGAGGAGATCTGGACACCCCTAGAAGTCAGTTGAAAATCAATTGAAGTTATATTGAAAATATTGCTATAATAATATTGTTTTTGAATGAAGCTATTTTGAATTAATGAAGCTATATAGAAAATCCATAGTGAAGCAGAGCCTGTATACACACACACCTGGTGATTTGCATCAATTTCTCTCCTATATTCATAAATCCAAAGTGCCAGGTACTCTATTGGATCTGATGGCCGATGCTGAACCAACTTAGCAAGGCCCCGAACTAAGCATGTTCCCAAGCACTTCTTCAGGTACTCAGATTCCAAAGGCATTTCCTGTAGAAACATCAGTGTAGAGGCATATTGTTTCTCTCAACAACCACATTTTTAAATGGAAATAAATGTTCTAGGAACCCGCAGGTTTACAATATGGTTCTTGCTAACACCAGACCTTCTTAGATTGTTATCTCCACTTAAAAAATTGCATAAATCTTGACAGTAACGAATATGCTCAAATATTCTGAATATATTTTTCCCTAAGGACCCATAGATTTACCATAGAGTACTTGCTAACACCAGACCTTAGATTCTCTCTCTCTCTCTCTCTCTCTGAATAGCAGAGATCCATTTATCCAGATCGAAGAAACAGAAATCAGATATTGTTTATAGGTTACATAGGAGACCAAAGAGTAAAGGAGCTCTCCCATTAAAAGTGAGGGAACTCCAGACTTTAGATTCTTAACCTCATTCCTACGTCTATTTTAAAAAAACTGCATAAATTTTTACAGTAGTGAGTATACTAAAATATTCTGAATATAACCCCCCCCCCCCCAAGTTCCAGTGATCCTAAGCTGGACTAATAGAACTTTGATAAAGTCCTCAAGGCTGAGAGAAGTTCTATTCATTCAATGTAAGAAGACAGTTTGGGCTTCCAGCAGAATCAGCTTACCAATGAACTTTTCACCCTTAGGTGGGGAGAACACCTCCAAGGAAGCAAACAGTTTCCAGTAGGGGTTCTGTCCTCATCGGACTAGTTGTGGTATTGTGATGGAGATGCCTACTGCTTCTTGTCATAAAGGCTTTACTCATTGGAAAGAATCTCAGATTGTTTCAGCAATGGAATGCTGAAAGGCCATAAGACCATAAAGTCTTTCAGCTAATGTTACCCTACACTAGGAAGGAAGAGGGAGCATGAGGAGTTGGGAGTCAGAGGACCTATATTCAAAAAAATCTATCTCATCACTTATGACTTATAGGACCTTGAGCATATGAGTTATCATCCTCAGGCCTTGGTTTCCTTCTCTGTAGGATGAAAGGTTCAGATCTCTTGGAGGACCTTTGAGGTCCCTTATAGCTCCCAATCTAAATATAAATACTTGTGACTTAATATAAACTAAATATTAAGTATAAAAACAAAATGCTTATGGTCTAATAAATGCTTGTTGACTGGTTTCTCTCAGTCAGGGACATTTGGATTTAGAGGCAAACCAATAAAAGTTGTGTCCATTCATTGGGCCCTTCCACTTCATGGTACGTTTCAGGAATTTTGAGGGGGCTCCCAGTGAAGTCAACTGTACTGCCTTGATGCTTTTGTTCCCTGTGAGTCCCTCAATCTTCCCCATGTATACCAGCCATGGTATACAACAGAGTATTGAATCTAGCATCAGACTCAAATCCTAGTTCTGTCATTCAATTCCATTTGATAAACATTTGTTAAGTGCTTACTATGTTCCAGGCACTCTGCTAAGCTCTGTGACCATGGATAGTCACATCCTCCCTTTCTCATTTATAAAATGTTAAAATTGGGACTTGGATTGAACTAATTTCTATAGGAGTCAGCTATAAATTCTTTGATCTCTATGAGCTGAGGTCCTATTCAAAGACTACTCCACACTTTTATTTCTTCAGTTTCCCAATTTCCTCAGGATTTTAAAAATAAACAAACAACCCTGAGACATAGAAGCATTCAGTAAGTCAACAAGCATTTATTAAGTGTTTACTCTGTTCAAATTTCTGAGTTATGATTTGGGGATATAAAGAAAGGCAAAGAGAGACTTGCCCTCAACAAACTGAGATGTATCATAAAGTGGAAGGGCACAGTGAAGGGGCATTTTTTTTTTCCAGTGGAAAATTTCTTTCCTTTTCCTTTTCCAATGGAAAAAATATGCAAATGACCATATTTGGTTAGTAGATACTCATGTAAAGTATGTGTGCTGCCCCTGTAAGATATATATGTCTACACATGGGTTGTCTCGCTTCATCTGGACAACCCATGTGGTCATACACACCTTACACAGGCATCCACTCTCAGTAAAGATGCACAGGCACACATACCAAGTATTTTTTTAGGAACTGTATTTTAAGTCCTATCACTGTGGGTCTCCCGAACCAAAGTGTCCCTTAAATAGTTATTCCATGCAGCCTTGGTGAAAGGTCTCCTGCTTTCCTGGCCCTGAAGGTTTCTTTAATAGGTTACCCCCGCCCCCCTTTAGTGCATCTCCTTCGGGGATGCAAAGGAGAGCCCTGAAAAAGATAGTTCCCGTGCGCCCCAAAGTCAGTTCTCTCCAGTCCCATGATCCAGAGCGGGGAGGCTCAAGCAGAGGGGATGCCCTCAACAGCTACAGGATGCATCCAGCAAATCTGCACGATCTCTTGGCCCCCTCCTCCTCTTCCCTCTCTTTACTCTTCCAGGGTCCAGGCACGCGACACTCACTCGCGACACCCATCCCGGGACCCTAGAGAACCTCGCGCTCGGAGGGAAACTTCTTCACTCTTCCCTCCTCCCCCTTTCTCACTCCAGCTCTCCCTTTGAATCCCCCCTCCTTCCTCTGCCCGCCCCATCCCTGCCGCAGGGCGCACGCGCCGGGCCACCGTTACCTAGGGAAGGAAAAGACGCGATCCCAGCCATAGTAAATGCGTGTCTGGGATGCTGACATTGGCCTCGGCGGCGAGAGGGGAGCGGGCGCTCGGACTGCTGCAGCCATTGTCGGTCTCAGGGTTGTTTTCGTCGTCGGGGGGCAGGGAGAGTGTGGGGGTGGCGACGGTGGTGCTGGTGCTGGTGTACCGCCGAGCTCTCGGCTGGGCATGGACATGGGCGTGGACGTGTGGGGGGTGGAGGGGGGACGGGACGCGCCCTCTTCTTGGGACCCGGACCCTTCTGGAGAGGGGAGGGCTGGGGTCGGGAGGGTCGCCTTCTAGTCCCGGCCTGGGTAAGCTAGAGCAAGGTTCTTAACTTTCGTCATCTGTAAAATGAGGGAGTTGAACTCCGAGCCTCCGTTTCCCCATTTCTAAAGCGAGAAGATTGAACTAAAGTGTGCTACTCCCTTATTACTCTTCTCCACCACCTCGTCCCCTCTCTTCCCTTCTCTCCCTTCCATCTTTCCTAACCCCTCTCTCCTCCGTTCTACTATTCCGTTTCTTCTTCCTTTTCTCCTCTCTTTCCAATCATTTCTTTCCTCCTTCCTATCTTCTCTTTCCAACCTTCCTTTCCCTCCTTCCCCCTTTCCATTCCTCCTTTCCCCCTCTTTCCCTCTCTTCTCCTCTCCTCTTCCTCCCTCTTCCCAACTTTTCCTCTCCCTTCCCTTCTCCCACCCCATATTACCTTCCTCTGCCACCTTCCTTCCCTTCCTCCCAAGAACTTTCCTTCCAAATATGATCCTTTCTTCTTCTCCCACACTCCTTTCTTCATGCCCTCCCACACACCTTCTTTTCTCCCTTTCCCATTCTTCTTCCCCTCTCTTCCTCTTCCCTCCCTTTCTCTTGGCTTCTCCTTCCCTCTTTCTTCATTCCTCCCTCCTCTCCCTTTTCCCTCCTTACCCCTCTGCTTCCTTCTTTCCCTTTTTCCTCTTCCTCCTTTTCCAAATCCTGCCCACCTCCTCATAAGGGTCAAATTGAAGTTAGTGGGCCAGAAAGAGTCTCCTCCCAAATCTCCTCCCTTCTTTATTTAGAGCCTCTTGGAGCTGGAAAGGAACTGGGAGGTAATTTATTCCATCCTTACTCTCTCCCCCAACCCGTTTTCATTTTACTGACTAGGAAACAGAGACAGAGATAGCAAAACAGTTCAATTTCGAAAACAATTACTGAGTATACCTCCTACATGCACCATTTTAGGCCTGTGGATCCAAGGATGAAAAGGGGTATAGCCATATGATTACTACAACTTGTAAGGGGCTTACAGATATCTAAGGTAACTTCTTTCTTTTACACCTGAAGAGTTGGAGAGAAAGAAACACAAGGGAGATGATCTTGGGTCACACGAGTCTCAAGACAAGGATTTGAACCTCTTTCTCTAAATCCCAATAGAATATTTTTTTTTCCTCATTCGGGAAATTTACTAATTCCAGTAGAATTGATTAGATGGTGGGATATGGGGGAGAGAAGGCTCCCACTGTCCTGGCAGATCCTTTCCTAGATAGGAAGATCAAGCAAAAGGATGAAGGATTATTAGGTAGGGATCATTTCTGGCAGGTATCAGTAATTAGGGAGGGTTCAGGGAATATTCTGGGAGGAAGTTAGTTCCTAACAGGGGTTCTTAAGCTTCTTCTGTGTCAGACCCTTTCGGCACTGTGCTGAAGCTTATGGCACACTTCTCAGAGGAATGGTTTTAAATGCACAAAACATAAACTATACAGGATGACAAAGAACAGCAGTTTTATTGAAAGAGTTGACAAAATATTTTTCCCATCTGAATTCTCCAAGCTCCTGAAATACATTTCCTACTTTGGGAGCGGGGGTGCGGAATCTACTCCAGGAAAAGAATTCCTGGCCTAAAAGGAAAAGAAAGATCTGGACTTGGTACAGATGTAGGAGTAATTCATTTTAGGCTTATGGCATTGGGCATGGAGGCTGGAGAGGGCAGGATGAGAATAGAGAACAACCAGTGGTCCAATTTGACTGGAATATCGCATGCTCCAAGGGGAATGTGTGAAATCCATCTGGAAATGTAGGTTGGAGATGTTGGGACTTCTTCCAGGTCACACAGGAAGACATTCAATTCATTGTTCTTTCTGTACCAATGCTGTTTCCCAGGGATCATTGAGGATGGTTGTGAATTGACAACTGATGTGTCCCTGAAGTGCTAGGGAGACAGGTATACTTGGAGATGTGCTAGTACTTACTGCTGATGTACTTAAGGAGAAAGAGGAAGCTGAGGTGAGGGCTACTTGGGCTCCAGGTTCTTTGTTGCTATGGAATGCTTATTATAATTATTTTGTTCACCGGCCCTGGAGTCAGGAGTACCTGAGTTCAAATCCGGCCTCAGACACTTAACACTTACTAGCTGTGTGACCCTGGGCAAGTCACTTAACCCCAATTGCCTCACTAAAAAAAAACCCAAAAAAACAAAAAATAATTATTTTGTTAATTATCCCAGCCTTTAGATCACCATAGTGCATACAATTTAATTATGGTACTTAATATTTTGGACACTAATTATTTGAGGGTAAAACATGAATAATGTGATAGTACGTTAGAATTTTGATAGGGCCTGCAAGGTATACTCTGACAAGGCTCCACCTTCTCCTTAGGACAGGAGGAAATATTGGTTGTTAAATGAATTGGACAGTTCTTCCTGACTGTGTCTCCTCCTTTTGTTACCGAAGGACTATCTTAGCTCTAGAACAATTGCATTACCCTGAGGTGTTTTTAGAGGGGTGGCCTCAGCAAGGGAGGATTTGAAATATATGTGTAATTCCTCAGTGTTTCTCTTATAAATCTTCTAAGAGGTCTATTTCACCTCAGATGTCCCCTGCTTTAGCATTAATCCACCTCCTAGGGGAAAAAAAAGGTTTCGCACTTTAAAAAATTAACAAAAGAAAAAGCAAACAAAAAAATCCAAAACCAAAAATCAGGCAACAACAAAACCCCAAGCCTTTAAAGCATTAGCTGGAGGCTAATTTCCTTCTCCAGTTCATTTTACAGATGAGGAAACTGAGGCCCACAGGATTAAGTGACTTGCCCAGGGTCACAGAGCTAGTAAGTGTTTGAGGCCAGATTTGAATTCACAAAATTGAGCCTTCCTGAGTCTGGGCCCCAGTGCACCACCTAGCTGCCCCTGACTGACTATACCCATTCCAATACCATTTTTAATGTCAAATAAGGGGACTTTATTGACAGAGATCTGTAGAATCATAGATCTAGAGATGGAAGGTATCTTAGAAGTCAACTGATCCAACCTTCTCCCTCCCCCACTTTAGGGCAGTTCCAGAGCAATGGCAATGGGTAGTTTACTAGATAATGTGACAAGTCCTCCTGAAGGGGAATGAGACCTTTTTGTGGGTAGGGGGTGTAAAGCAATGACCAAGATTATTGTACATTTTTTAGTATTTTTATTCAATAAAAACAAATTTCAAATCAAAGCTAACAAAAAGGCAACATAGCAAATTCCTCCAATTGACAGTAAATACAGTACAAGGATTATTTAAGATAGTATAGCAAATGAGGTCAATTTTGAGTTTAGCAGGTATTGAACCTTGCTTTTCACATGATCTGAAAGCATTGCCTGTAGTGCTGTGACCCAGATGAATGGGCTGTCAGATTTGAGTGTGAAACATGTGAACTTAGTCTGTGTGAGTTTCAGTTGAGAGCTGTAATACCTATTCTATTCCTTAATGTCATCAGTTTTGATAAGTTACAGTATACAAACTGATTTTTTTTTTAAAGCCTTGCAACATGAATTTTAATAACTTGTTTTTACACCCCTTCATTTCTCAGTGTGTCTCCCCTCCTTCCTCGCATAACAAAGCAAAAGAGAGAAAAAAGAAACAGTTCAGCAAAGCAAACCAACACATCAAAAAGAGTCTGACATCTGTAGTCAAAGGGTATGGTCAAAAGCTACTTTCTTTGTATTATTCCATATTTGCTTTCCAGAATGGGCCAATTTGCCACTCAGCCAACAGTGCTAACCATCTTGATACAACTCCTCCATCACTTAACCTGTCCCTTTTGTCATCTTTGTTAATTTGCAGGGTCTGAGTTGAAAACTTAGAGCTGTTTTGATTTGCATTTTTCCTCTTGTTAATGGTTTGGAATTTTCTTTCATATAGTTGTTAATACTTCTCTTTTCAGGACTGTTCTTTCAAATACTTTGATCAATTATCTATTGAGGAATGGCATTTGTTCTATTTGTTAGTTGTTTATATTGCCTGGATATAAGACCCTTATCAGAGATATCTGATACAAAGATTTTCCCCTCTATTTGTTCAATAGTTGCAGTCATTTATTTTTTCCTAAGGAAAATCTTTTCAGTTTCACGAAGTCACAAAGATCCATTTTATATTTTGGGGTTGCTTTTTTCCTTTATTTGGTTCAAGATTCATTCTCTAGCCATAACTGTGAAAGGTACCAGAACTGGTTCTCTTTAATTTTCTTATGCTATGACCTTTAATATTAATGTCACATTTTATTTTGAGTTTATTGTATGTGCTTTTAAGTTGTTGGCCTAAACCTAAATTATTCCAGGCTTTTCTAGTAGTTCTTGCCGAATAGGAATTTCTTTCCTAGGTAATTTATTATTTGGAGTTTATCAAACACTGGATTATTGAGTTTAGTTATTTCTGATTCTTCCTTGTCTAGACTGTTCCATTGATCTACTTTTCTTTTAAGCCATATTAAATATAAAAAACGACACCTTTTATGAAATTGAAATAACTCAAGAGTAATTAATCATAATTATTCGAATTATTTAGTAATTAAATTTAGACTTGTTTAAAATTTTTATTTTCTCTACTTTAAAAAAGTGAAATAATATATTACTTCATAATGGATAAATGCATATAATTGGTTTGAAGAGAAAATTAATTGGAACAACTCAGACTAGTGTTAGCATAGATGATAGAAACAATTTAAGTTGGGAGGGGGATAAAAATACCCTAATCTAGAAAATATGATCTTCTCTCTCATTGAGATTCATAATTACTGTCATTGATGGAGAAGAAATAATGCTTACTTTGCTTTGTAAATATGAGTTAACTGCAGAGAGCATAGCATTTAAACAATAGAAATGACATTTGAAAATGTACATGCAGAATACTTTGATGAGACTTTTCTGGCCAAGATGGTGACATAAAAGTTTCCTGCTTAGTGAACGCTTCTGAGAACCACCTTTGGAGTGATGATGAGGTATTCCACATGAAACAAAAACTTCTATAAAACGTAAGATATATAGCAATGAGTTCCTTTATCCCATCTGGCACTGTTTCTAAGGATGTGACCTGAAGCCGACATGCTCTTTTGGTTGGGGGGAACTCTTTAAAAAAAAACCCATAAAAGCATTTTATTATTTTCCAATTACATGTAAAGATAGTTTTCAACATTTGTTTTCATAAGATTTTTAGTTCCAAATTTTTCTCCCTCTCTCCCTTCTCTCCCCACTCACCAAGACAGAAAGCAATCTGATATAGGTTATATATGTACAATCACATTAAACATATTTCTGCATTAGTCATGTTGTAAAATAAGAATCAGAAAAAAGGGGAAAAACGTCAAAAAAGAAAAACACAAAAACAAAAGTAGAAACACTATCATTCAATCTGCATTTAGAGTCCACAGTTCTTTTTTCTGAATGTGGAGAACCTTTTCCATCATGAGTTCTTTGGAATTGTCTTGGATCATTGTATTGCTGAGAAAAGCTAAGTCTATCACAGTTGATCATCACACAGTGTTGCTGCTACTGGGTACAGTGTTCTCCTGGTTCTGCTCACTTCATCCAGCATCAGTCCACTTAAGTCTTTCCAGGTTTTTCTGAAATCTGCCTGATCATTTCTTACAGCTCAATAGTATTCTATTACATTCATGTACCACAACTTGTTCAGCCATTCCCCAATTGATGAACATCCCCTCAATTTCCAATTCTTTGCCACCACAAGGAGAGCTGCTATAAATATGTTTGTACATGTGAGTCCTTTTCCCTTTCTTATGGATCAAAGGGTATGCACCATTTTTATAGACCTTTGGGCATAGTTCCAAATTGCTCTCCAGAATGGTTGGATCAGTTCACAACTCCACCAACACCACATTAGTGTCCTAATTTTTCCACAACTTCTCCAACATTTATTATTTTTCTTTTTTGTCATATTAACCAATCTGATAGGTGTGAGGTGGTACTTCAGAGTTGTTTTAATTTGCATTTCTATAATCAATAGTGATTTAGAGCATTTTTTCATATGGCATTAGTTTTGATTTCTTCATCTGAAAACTGCCTGTTCATATCTTTTGACTATTTCTCAATTGGGGATTGCATTCTTATAAATTTGATTTAGTTCCCTATATATTTTAGAAATGAGGCCTTTATCAGAAATATTGGCTGTAAAAATTGTTTCCCAGCTTTCTGCTTCCCTTCTAATTTTGGATGCATTGCTTCTGTTTGTATAAAACCTTTTTAATTTAATGTAATCAAAATCATCCATTTTGCATTTCATAATATTCTCTATCTCTTGTTTGGTCATAAACTCTTCTCCTCTCCATAGATCTGAGAGGTAAATTATTCCTTCCTTTCCAAATTTACCTATGGTATCACCCTTTATATCTAAATCATGTATCAATTTTGACCTTATTTTGGTATACAGTGTAAGATGTTGGTCTATACCTAGTTTCTGCCAAATTAGCTTCTAGTTTTCCAAGCAGTTTTTGTCAAATACTGACTTCCTATCCCAGAAGCTGGAGTCTTTGGGTTTATCAAGTAGATCACTATAGTTATTTACTGCTGTGCATCCTGTGAATAACCTATTCCCATTGATCCACCACTCTATTTCTTAGCCAGTACCAAATAGTTTTGATGACTGCTGCTTTATAGTATAGTTTCAATGGGGAGAACTCTTGTGACAGGAGCTGTCAATATTAGACTAAAGCCTAGTACTGTTGATAGGTAATTGCACCAGGAGATAGGACTGAGGCTACTGTGATTTTCTGTTTGGGAGCTAGGTCAAGAGAAAGTAGCTGACTTTTTAGACTTCCTGTTTGGGAACTGTGAAGGGTTGGGCTCTGGTCCTAGTTCTAATTCAGGCTTGCAGAAGGAAACAGGAGTTGATCCTGGGTGATATCCTAGTCTTGGGATTACAGGGACCAGGACCCTACCTATACCCTGTCCCAGACTGGCACCTGCACTGCAAGGGAAGAGAGGGAGTGGTGTGGCATCTACTCTGGTACATGATGGCCTACTCTGAGTTTGTAGCAGAAGACAGAACCTAGGCCTAGCCATTCCATCCAGTACTGAGGTAGTGGGTAGAGCTTGACTCTGTTAGAAAGTCCTAATTTAGGAACTGAACTTGAAGAGATAGATGAACAGAATAAAAGGAAAAACCCTCATAATACAATGAAGAAATAGCATTTGTTAAGACATTTCCGAGACAAAATCCCAAAAGAAAAATACTATGCAATAATTTCAAGTGGAAGCTGGAAAAAACCATCAGATTGACTATTAGGATTCCTAAGAGTAGGTGGAAGAAATAAAAGAAGAGCTGAAATGAGATAAAGAATGAAATTACAGCATTTGGAAGTAAACAGTTTATAACACAAGGGTGGAAAATCTTACCCAAGTGGAAGACATCGTGAAAAACAGAATTGAGCAAACAGAATCAATATTGCAATGATATAACATAGAATATTAGAGCAAACTCAAAAGACAGAATTTATTGTCACATCCAGAGAAAGTTAGATGTTCTTAATGAACAATAATATATTTCCCCTAAAACCACAACTAACATAAAAAGAATTGTTTGGATTTTATGAGGTTACTTTATCCTTCAGCTACTGTTATAGGGGGCCCAGTGGTTAGAGAGCTGTGACTGGAATCAGGAAGACATCAGTTCAAATCCCACCTCAGACACTCACTAATTGTGTGACCCTGGGCAAATCACTTAACACTGCTTGCATCAGTCTTCTCATCTGTAAAATGAGCTGGAGAAAGAAATGCCAAACCATTCCAGCATCTTTGATAAGAAACCCCCAAATGGGGTCATGAAGAGTCAGACAGGACTGAAACCACTGAACAACAAGAAGTAGCTATTGGTGTGGTTGAAGTTATGGTTGCTGGGTCATTTGCAAAGCAGCTTCTGTAGGAGGATAATGACCATGAATTTGTGATCATTTAATAGTGTAAGGGCCAAATTTAATATGGGGAGTGTTAATTGGGCAGCTTGCTGTAATATTGGGGCAAGAAAGGAGATTAACAGCCTCTTTAAAAAACAAAACAGGATTTATTAATGGGAACAATTTTTTGTTTTTTGGTGGGGCTATGGGGGTTAAGTGACTTGCCCAGGGTCACACAGCTAAGTGTCAAGTGTCTGAGGCCGGATCTGAACTCAGGTATTCCCGAATCCAGGGCCGGTGCTTTATCCACTGCGCCACCAGCTGCCCTGGAACAAATTTAAAGCACAAGTAAGGTTAATAGAACTAGGGACAATAAAAAAAGGAATAGGGGAAGGGAAAAAAATATAACCAGCAAACTCACCACCACCCTGAAACAGCAGTTTCAAAAAGAATCAGCTGCACAGCATTCCCTGGTCTTGCTTCTTCTACCGCTCACGCCAGAGTGTCCGTCTCCTTTCTTCTCTCTCCCAGAAGCCCCCTCTCCCACAGGAAGTAGGGCTGACCACACACACACAGCCCCAAGCTAATTGGCTGGCAGCCCCGATTGAAAGAACTAACAAGTGTCTCTGCAAATGCTGGCGCCCAGCTTCCGGATGCCGAAAACCACCTGACTGCCTTCACCGGGCTTCCCGTCATTATAATTTGGCCAGGACCATGCAGGTGCGTGGGTATTTGGCTCGAGGCCAGTGTGTGTGCTGGGGTCTTCAATCCCAGCCAAAGATGGGGTCACAGAAACCCCAAATCACAACCAATTCCTTACAATAGACAAATCTTACTTTGCATTTCAAGTGAATGAAGTGACAGAAGTAGTTAAAGATTCTCATTTGCTTACATGTGTATAATGCTGAAACTGATGTTAGGGAAGATTTGTTACTTTGTGAACTTATTGATGACAGTACCACATTAAGAGAAATTTTCCATATAATTGATGAATTTTTGAATGAAAATTGTGCAGCTAGGTGGCAGAGTAAATAAAGCACTGGCCCTGGTGTCATTAGAACCTGAGTTCAAATTTCACCTCAGACACTTACTAGATGTGCGACCCTGGGCGAGTCACTTAAACCCAAATGCCTTAAATATCCAGGCCAGTTGTTCTGATATATATTTTGCGACTGAACTCAGATGGCTCTGGAGGAGAGAGTGAGGTTGATGACCTTGCTCCCTCACTTGAATCCAATTCATTGCAAGTCATGAGAATCTGTCATGTTCCTCTTCAACAACAAAGGACAAACAACAACAACAAGAAATGAAAATTACATAATGTGGGAGAATTGCATTGGACTCTGAGACACTTGGAACTTATCAGTGAATGAAATGCAGGTCTGTAAGCATTAATTAAATATGTGTCACCTTGTACAATTTGCACACATCACATGGTTCACAAATCAATTTATTAAGAAATATGACTGAAGGGGGCAGCTAGGTGGCACAGTGAATAAAGCACTGGCCCTGGATTCAGGAAGACCTGAGTTCAAATCTGGCCTCAGACACTTGACACTTACTAGCTGTGTGACTCTGGGCAAGTCACTTAACCCCCATTGCCCCACAAAAAAAAAAAAAGAAATATGACTGAAAAACAACATAAAAATTGTGACAAAATAACCTACCTTTAAAAAACAACAACACAGCACAGTCTGTTAAAAGGAAGACTCTTTGTAAAATTATGTGACAATGTAGGGGCAAAGCCTTGCATGTTTTACTGCTATAAATATATTGACTTTCAAATGTGAAAGTACTTTGAATGGCTTTTAAATTAAAAGAAGAAATCACCATTTTCTTAGTGTTAATAATAAAGATGAAGCAAATTCTTTAACAAAAATTTCCTCCTGAAATTGGTGTACTTTGTGGATGTTTGAAAAACTGAGTATTTTACATCAATGCAAGATTATCAGGTACAGTATAAATATTTACAAAAATGTATTTGATATGTTTTACAATTTAAAAAATACCTGTTCTGCAAATGAAGAATTGCTTGATTAACCTCTTGACTAGTCTATAAAAGCAACTTATTTGAAAGATCTGGCTATTTATAAATATTAATACATAAGGAACCCATCAACAAATATGATGTGTTTGTTCTTATTTGTCTAAACAAAAATAGTTAATAGAAGTATCTTTTGGCTGCACAGTGAAAGAAGTGCTTGCCACTGAAAAAATTTCTGATTTGTCCAAAGGTGAATCTCTGCTATAATAAAAGTGAAATATTTTACTAATGTTCATAACATCTTACTTGTGTGAAGTACAGCTGTCTGCTTTAACTAAAGACAGAATAGTGATTTTTAGTTAGTGACTGGAAAAGAATCTACTTAGGAGGATCATCAGTGATGCCACAATTTGAGAAATGTTTCCCTATGTGAGAAAATAATGGGATTTTGGCAGATACTCAAAGGCTCACCTGGAGATTAATCTAAACTGATTGAATTAAGTGAGAGTGATTGACTGCTGATTAGCCTACTTCAAGTTAATTAGATCATAACCACACCTGGCTAGCCCTTAAGAAGGTATTGTTCGGGGCAGCTAGGTGGCACAGTGGATAAACACCGGCCCTGGATTCAGGATTACCTGAGTTCAAATCCGGCCTCAGACACTTAACACTTACTAGCTGTGTGACCCTGGGCAAGTCACTTAACCCCAATTGCCTTACCGAAGAAAACCAAAACCACCCCCCCCCCAAAAGAAGGTATTGTTCTCAGAAGCTAAGGACTTTGAACTCAGCTGGAGACCAGCTTCAAGTCCAGTGAACCAATGGAATTGGATGATGCCTACCAATCAGCTTGAAGCAGTGTGTAAGGACCGCCTCTGCTCCAGACCTATAAAAAGCTTCCATACTAAGTTTGAGAGGAGTTCGTGGTTGAAGCAGGCTCATGGTGGAGGACTTGAGGAAGAACCTGACCAGGCTGGAACTCTAGGCTAGACAGGCCTCTTAACGTTCTGAACTCCACGTGAATACCTGGTATGCTTTAATAAATGCTTAATGCCCAAAGACTGGTGCTAAAGCTTCTAATTTAAGGTGACCACATTAGACTTTTTAGACATACATTAAATTTTAAACGTCACACCTTAAAAACAAACCCTCTCATATGAATAATGTTATTATGATTATTATTTTGCTCTGATCTTGTAGAGTTGCCTAGAGCACTGAGAGCTGAGTAACTTGCCTGATCTTGCACATGGGTTCTTTGAGACCAAGAAAATCATCCTGACTCTGATTCCGACATTCTATCTTTTTTTCCTTTCCTTTCTTTTCTTTTTTTTTTTTTTTTGGTGAGGCAATTGGGGTTAAGTGACTTGCCCAGGGTCACATAGCTAGTAAGTGTCAAGTGTCTGAGGCTGGCTTTGAAATCAGGTCCTCCTGAATCCAGGGCCAGTGCTTTATCTATTGAGCCACCTAGCTGCCCCTAATGAAACACTTAAAAACTTTTTTTCTTTACTTTTTTTTTGAAAGGAAATGAGGGTTAAGTGACTTGCCCAAGGTCACACAGCTAGTTAGTATCAAATATCTGAGGCCAGATTTGAACTCAGGTCCTCCTGAATCCAGAGTGGGTGCTTTATCCACGGTGCCACCTAGCTGCCCCATTCTATCTAATAGGTCTTTTTATTTTATAAGCTATAAATGTGAAAATTGCAAAGGAATTTTTTCAATCAACTGGTATTTCTGGTATTATTTTATATTTAAGATTTGTTTTGTATTATAAAAATATAAGTTTAAACAATTTTACTTAAATTAAATATGAACTAAGTAAACGAATTGCAGGGTCTTAAAAAATAAATGTCAGATTTTTTTTTTTATCTGAGGAGGAGTCATTAAATAAAGCTTGGAAACCATTTTCCTAAGGGACTTGTCCACCTGAGCAAGCCGTATTACTGTGTGACAGCTGTTGGTTTTTCCTTATTGTTGATCTGCCATCTGCTTATTGACATTATTTCCACCTATTGTCTAGTCTGTCTTTTTGGAGCAACACAGAATATATCTATTTCCTCTCTCAAAAAAGAATTCTTAAATATTTGAAGACCACTGTTCTGTCTCCCTACAAAACATAACTGATCACTTAGTTATACAGAAACAGATAGCAGTACATGGACTATAATGCAAGCCTACTGATCCTCAAGGCTTTATCTTTTTCTTTTTCTTTCCATATAAATATTTTATTATTTCCCAGTTACATTTAGAGATAATTTTCAACATTGCTTTTTATTAGATTTCTAGTATCTTTTTCTTTTTTTTCTCTCATACCATTTTTTTCTTTTTACTTATGACCATTATTGTCCCATGACTGCTTGGTTCTCAATTTTGCCGCCCAATCTAGTACTGCCTTCTTGGTATTATCATTTCTAATTTCATAATTAAAGATTCTAATCTCACTCATCATATGTTATTTCTTTAGGATCCTGCTAGCTGATGGCCTGAGTAGACGTCTTATATTTAACTCATTCTCTTTTTCCTTCAGCCCTCCCCTTTCCTAACTTCTCTATTACTTCTCAGAGCACTACCAAACTCCCAGTCACCCCGGTTTACAACCTACTGGCCTCCTCAACTCCTTATTCTGTCTATTGCTTTCAGGATCAAATATAAAATCTGTTTGGTGTTCAAAGCCATTCGTAATCTATGGCACTCATCACTACTTTCCAGTTTTCTTATACTTTATACCTCTACTGGTTTACCACCCCTCCTTACCCCCCTCCCCTGCCACTCTCACCCCACCCCAGGGTCCTTACTCCCTCTGTTACTTCTTCTTCCCCTTACCCCCTTGCAAAAAACCCTCCCCCTTTCTCTTCCTTGGACAAGAGACTCCATCTCTTGTCTCTAGGCATTTTCTTTTTTTTTTCTTTTTTTCTTTTTAATGTATAAGGTATTTTATTTTTTCTGTTACATGTAAAGATAGTTCTCAACTTTTGTTTATACAAGCTTTACAATTTCAGATTTTTCTCCCTCCCTCCCCTCCCTCCCCCCTCCCCTAGACAGCAGGTAATCTGATATAGGTTATGTCTATATATCTCTATACATATACATATAGATATAGATATATACACACACACACATATATATACACATAATAACATTAATCCTATTTCTGCATTAATCCTGTTACAAGAGAAAAAATCAGAGCAGTGATGCAAAACCTCAAAATGGGAAAAAAAAAAACAACAGCACCCAAAACAAAAGAAATAATATTGTTCAATCAGCATCTATACTCCACAGTTCTTTCTTTCCTTGGATTTGGAGATCCTCTTCTATCATGAGTTCCCTGGAACTCTTCTGTACCATTGCATTGGTGAGAAGAATATAGTCCATCACAGTAGGTCAACACTCAATGTTGATGATACTGTGTACAATGTTCTTCTGGTTCTGCTCATCTCACTCATCATCAGCTCACGTAAGACCCTCCAGGTTTCTCTGAACTCTTCCTGCTCATCATTTCTTACAGCACAATAGTATTCCATTGTATTCATATACCACAACTTGTCCAGCCATTCCCCAATTGATGGGCACCCCCTCAACTTCCAATTCCTTGCTACCACGTAAAGAGCAGCTATAAATATTTTTGTACATGTGGGTCCCTTTCCCCCTTCCATGATTTCTTTGGGCAAAAGACCTAAAAGTGGAATTGCTGGGTCAAAGGGTGTCTCTAGGCATTTTCACTGGTTGTCCCCATATGCTTGGAATATTCTTCCTTCTCATCTCTACTTCCTGGCTTCCTTCAAGTCCCCACTAAAATCCCACCTGTTGCAGATTCCCCAATCTCCCTTAATTCTAGTGCCTTTACTCTGGCAATCATTTCCAGTTTATTCTGTCTTTACCTTGTTCATGTGTAGTTGTTTGTGTGTTGTCTCTCCCTATAGCCTGTGAGGTCCTTGAGAGGAGAGACTATCTTTTACCTTTCTTTATATTTCCAGTGCGTAACACGATGCCTGGCACCTAATAGGTGCCTTATAAATGTTTACTGACTAATCAACATGCCAATTTATGGCAGATGTGTTCATGAGATTGGCAGGACTTACACCTAGAAAGGTATCTTATGGATGATTTACTCTAACCTCCTCCTTTTACAGTTGAAGAAACTGAGATCCAGAGTGATTATTTGATTTACCCAGTGACAATCAGGTAATAAGTAAGTCAAGCCAGTATTCAGAATGAAGACTAATGACACCAGAACTAGTGCTCTTTCTATGAAATGGCACTTTTGTTGGTTGTTAAAGACTTCGTGTGCTACTTCTTCCAGATAGCATGTTTTCTTTATAGTGAGAGATAAAAAAATGACTTATGGGAACTTTAGAAAGTGTGGGAAGTTTATAAGGAATTCACATTTTGGGGCTTTTAAGCCTTGAAGATAACTTTTGGGTTATCAGTACCCCTCACAACATACCGTGTAGTCCTCTGGCAACTTCATTTATGTGTAATTGTCTAAACTTAGGAGAGCTCATTGGGATAGTGGCTCCAGATATAGAGCACGAGGGGTTCCTGGTGTCTTTTATTTCTTTCAAGCCTGACTTCTAGGCTTTCCTTTATATATGAAACATTCATGGTCCCACACATATGTGGGATTTGGTGGCCTTTGAGTAGCAGTTACCTTTCTTGCTGCTGACAGATTTTTCTTATAGAGTGCTCATTTTTACCTTTGCCTTTCTTTAACCATCCTGTGAATTATTTGGTGACATCTTAACATTTACTATTGATACTACATTGTGTGCCATTGTCTTAACTGAAATGGTTAGTTGTCACTGATACAATATATTTATTTACACTGCTGTTTTCAGTGGATACAAATGGAGTCCAGATACCTTCGAAAGTTCCTTGGCAGCTGCTTGTGTCAAGCCCTTGCAGATGTCGTCAAATTTCAACCAGTAGACCCAATAGAGTACTTAGCATTCTGGCTTTACAAATATAAAGATAATATGGTTGCGGAAGAATTGGTGAGTATGCAGGAGGGCAAACAACCAAGTCAGATGGTCTGATTGGTGTATTTTTAACGATTCATAGAATTTTTTTTAAAATATATTGCTAGCGGCAAATGGAACTGGCTCAGTTGCACCGAGAGCAAGAAATAGCTAGGATGGAGCAGGAAATGTTGGAACATTTGAAAGAAGAGGAGCTATTGTTTCAGCAGGTATGACAAAGATTAATCTTTTAGGATTAAAATCTGACTTTTATTAGTTTTATAAATCTTTTGTGATGTATTCTTATTCATGGTGGGTGTTTAGAAATTTTTGTTAAACTTGTAAAATAATGTAAATTTCTGTCTGTGTCTCAATATTTCTCAATATCTATCTGTCTATCCATCCATTCCTCTCTCTTTGTCTCTGTGTGTGTGTGTTGTGTGTGTGTGTGCGCGTAGTACTAGGGAATTGGCTTAGCTCAGCAGCTACTCTGAAAGAGAGACTACAGGGAAAGGGGGAATCCTCCCCCAACTTAAATAGGAGACATTTTTATCGTTATGATGAGAAGGGAGGCCTCAGGAGTCAGGAACAGGGCAAGTCAGTGTTCCCACCTGCATTCTTCTCTATCATTTTCCCTATAGGCTGTTATCCTTCTGTTTTCCTGTATGATCTCTCTCCATTGCTTTCTCTCCCTATTGACTGGGTAGTACCACCTACCTCAAAGGGTTATTGTAAGGCTTAAATGAGAGATAACATGTGTAAAGCATTTTGCAAACTTTAAAAGCATTATATAAACACCAGCTATTGTTATCATTATTACTCTTGTTTTCTATTTCTTGTTCTTTCCTCTGCCTTCTTATCTTTGTTTTTTTTCTCCCTCAGATAACATGGTAGGGGGGGGTACCATAGTCACATGCTGGCCATTTGATAAACTTTGAATAAGAATTTGTAGGTAAAACCCACTAGGCTTGAACCCCTTCCTTTTCCTCTTCATAGTTGTTTTTTGGCTAAGACAAACTTTCAGAAGAAAAAATTGAGATGAAGGTGTAGGAATTTCTCAGAAGTCTTTTCTAAATACCTTTTGCTTTGAAAACGCTTTTTGAAGTTAGTAAATGTTGACTGTTAGTGTTAAGATCACAGCCAAATCAGTGAGCAGGACTATGCACATACTGAGAAGGGGCTATAATAATCTGTTCAGAATGTAGTTCAGACTACCTGATGATACTGTTTTGAAGCCTATCAGTGCCCAATATAAAAAAGTGTGGGAGAATCATTTTGCCAGGACTTTTCATTGTTTCCCTGAAAATCAAGAGAAAGTGTGGAGGAGAGAAAGGACAGTGGTGTGTAGCCTTACAAACCAAGGCAAAGCTAACAGAATTTGGGGGTAAACTATAAGCTCTTTGATCCTGCTGCCATAGATTTTTCTTCTAATGATTTTAAAATTCATTTTCTATTTTTTCAATTAAGGTTAAAGTAGAGTGACTCACTTGTTATTGCTATTGGTGGTGTAGTGGATAGAGCACTGGGCTTGGAATCAGGAAGATTTGTCTATATGAGTTAAAATCTGGCCTCAGATACTTGCTGGTTGTGTGACCCTAGGCAAGTCACTTAACCTCATTTGCCTCAGTTTGCTCTTCTATAAAATGAGCTAGAGAAGAAAGTGGCAAATATCTTTGTCAAAAAAACTTCAAATGGGGTCACAAGGAGTTGGACATGACTCAACAACAACTGACTTGGTGGGGAACATTTTTTCTTTCACAGGACAGGAGGTATAGGGCTGGGGAATCAGTTGAGGTATGTAACAGAAGATTTAATTAAAATTAAATTCAAAAGACACATATTAAGTATGTACTAAGTGCAAGGTATACGAGGGTAGAGTTATAGGAGAGAGACAGAGACAGAGAGAGAGACAAGAGAGAGATAGACAAGAGACACAGAGACAGAGAGAGACAGACAGAGATAGAGACAGAGAGTAGGAGAGAAGACAGAGAATTTTAAAAATACAAAGGCTTGTTACCAAGAGGGTTAAGCACTCTAAGCATTTTGCAAACCTTAAAATGCTCTATAAATGTTAGGTATTGTTATCATTGTTGTTTTTGTTGTTACTCTAACAGCCAAGTTTATTAGACCACTGAAGAGATTGTGCTCTGAAGGGAGCAGGCACAGCATTTCACTATTTAGGGCCCAATTTAGTACATACCTCTTTGTCCTAACAGAACCAAAGGATCTTCATCCTCATTATAAGCAAATAATCTAACCAGAAATAGCAGTGTGGGCTAAATCAGTCGATACTGAGTCATGTTTGTGATAAAATAAGAGCATTACAGTCGACAGTTGTGTCAAAAGTTTACTGGTAAAATGTAAGCTCTATTTATGCTTAATTAGCTGTTTTGATTATTAGTGACTTCAAGGAATATACACAAGACTTTCCCTTCATTACCTTAAATGATCAAGAGTTGTGTATATGAGGACTAATCTTTGGCCAGTGAGAGTTTTTGAAATTTGAATAGTTCTTGAAAATCGTATAAAGAAAATTACTTGATTTATTACCAATTGTAGATACAATTTAGTTATCAAGGTAATTTACTTGCAGTTTTTGTTCTTAGTAGCTATTTTTAAGAATTTAAATCTTTTATTAAATATTTTTGTGTGTTTCAGAAATTTAGGTGGGTGCATACAATTTTGTTACTCCTGGGAAATTTAAGAATAGAAGAACAGATCCATAGTAATTAATCTTATTCTAATTTATTTTATCTATATATTTATTTTTGTATGTTTAGCAACAGCTAGAATTGGAACTGCAAGAAAAAGAGAGGCAGAGACTTGAAGAGTTAGAGAAGGTACTTTGAAGTTTGATATCTCTTCTAACATACTACCTTTACATTATCTTTAAATGCTCTCTTTAAATTGTATGCCTAATTACTCTTTTGGATCAATAATGGGCTGTAAGAAATAATGACTGATGTTAAACATTAAGAAAATGACTTGGTATTGTCTCCAAGTTGGAAATGAAAATTTATAGAAATGCAAGCTATAATAACAATAATTTAGGTCTTTTTGTACATGTTTTATTACAGGTAATTTTGTAGATGATGCTTAAAGCAGATTTAAGGCTTTAAAATGTAATAAATGCTCAGAGAAAATCTACAATTAAAAGCCACTTGTTTAAATAAATGTTTTAAGAGAATACAATCAAAAGCATATAAGTCAAAAAAATAGTAATTTCCTCCTGCAGATTCTGCACACCCTGGAAGGGATTCTCTATCAAGCAGTAGAGGCAAGCACTGATTCACCATGGGTTAAGATTTTTTATGCCTCAGGAAGCATGGCTTTCTTGCTCTTTTAATGGGTGATCTCAATTTATATAAAACAGTTGTTCCAGCCCCAGGTAGATAAGTGGCCCATCTTTCACAGAAACAAACTATATATTTTTTCTTTTTAAAAGATTAAAAAATTTATTTAGTATTTCATTTTTCCCTCAATTACATGTAAAACAATTTTTAACATTCATCTTTTAAAACTTTGAGTCCCAGATTCTTTCCCTTCCTTCCTCCTCACCCCCTCATTGAGATGACAGTCAATTTGATGTATGATATACATGTGTAGTCTCGCAAAACATATTTCCATATTAGTTATGTTGTGAAAGAAAACATAGACCCCAAAAATACCCTCAAGAACATCAAGAAATTTTTTTAAAGTATTTTTTTTTTTTTGGTGAGGCAGTTGGGGTTAAGTGACTTGCCCAGGGTCACACAGCTAGTAAGTGTCAAGTGTCTGAGGCCAGATTTGAACTTAGGTACTCCTGACTCCAGGGCCAGTGCTCTATCCACTGCGCCATCTAGCTGCCCCAAAAAGTAATTTTTTTTTAAAGTATGCTTCAATATGCACTCAGATACCATCAGTTCTTTGTCTGGGAAATGGATAGCATCTTCCAGATTTGTTTTGGACCATTGTATTGCTGAGAATAGCTAAGTCATTTACAGCAGATCATCTTACAGTATTGCTATTACTTTGTACATAGTACATTTCATTTTACATCAGCTCATGTAAGTCTTTCCAGGTTTTTCTGAGAGCATCCTGCTCATCATTTCTTATAGCACAATAGTATTCCATCACAATTGCATAGCATAATTTGTTCAGCCATTCCATAATTGATGGGCATTCCCTCCCCCACCCCAATTTCCAACTCCATGCCACCAGAAAAGAGCTTCTATAAATACTTGCATACATACAGGTCCTTTCCCCTTTAAAAAAAAATCTCTTTTTTAGATACACACCTAGTAGTGACACTGCTAGGTCAAAGGGTATGTATGATTTTATAGCCTTTGGGCACAGTTCCAAATTGCTTCAAAGAATGGTTGAATCAGTTCACAGCTCCACCAACAGTTCATTAATATCCCATTTTTCCCACATCCCCTGAAACAATGTCATTCTCCTTTTCTGTCCTATTAGCCATTCTAAAAGGAATGAGGTATCACCTCAGAGTTGTTTCAATTTGTATTCTTCCAATCAGTAGTAATTTAGAGTACTTTCTCATATGGCTGTAGATAGTTTTGATTACTTTATCTGAAAACTTCATATCTCCTTTATCCATGGGAGAATGGATCCTATTTTTATAAATTTGACTCAATTCTCTAGATTTTTGAGAAATGAGGCCTTTCTTAGAGAAATTTGGCTTAACATTTTTCCTGTTACTGTTGATAACTGTATTTCCCTCCATCCTATTCCCTACCCCAATTTATTTTATTCTCTCTCCTTTTACTCTATCCTCCTCAAATGTGTTTTGCTTTTGACTACTCTTTCCCCAAGTCTGCCCTCACTTCTATCACCTCATTTCTCTTAGCCCCTTCCCCTCCTACTTTCCTGTAGGGTAAGGGATTTCTATACCCAATTGAGTATGTATTGGCTCTTTGAGCCAATTCTGACTACTCCCTCTTTCCCTGGCCCCCACCCCAGAATTTTCCACTGTAAAAATGTTTTCTTGCCTCTTTTATGTGAGATAATTTACTCCATTCTACCCCTCCCTTTCCCTTTTCCACAATGCATTCCTCTTTTTCAGCCCTTAATTTTAATGTTTTTAATATCTTCCCTTCTTATTCAACTCGCACCTGCCCTCTGTATATACTTCAGAGTCCTCTAATAATAAGAATGTTTTTATGAGTTACAAGCATCATCTTCCCATGAAGCAGACAGTTTAACCTTATTAAGTCTCTTTCCTGTTTACTTTCGAGTCTTGTATTTGAAAGTGAATCTTCTATTCAGCTCTGGTCTTTTTATCAAGAATGCTTAGGGCAGCTAGATAGCGCAGTGGATAGAGCACTGGCCCTGGATTCAGGAGGACCTGAGTTCAAATCCAGCCTCAGACACTTAACAATTACTAGCTGTGTGAGTCCTCTATTTCACTGGATGTCCATTTTTTCCTTCTGTGAAAGACTATACTGTTGCCCTCTGGAATATCGTATTCCAAGCATTCTGATTCTTTAATTTAGAAGCCGGCAAATCTTGTATTATCCTGAGTGGCGCTCTATGATAACTTGAATTGTTTCTTTTGGGCTGCTTGTAACATTCTCTCCATGACCTGAGAGTTCTGAAATTTGACTATAATATTCCTGGGAGTTTTCATTTTGGGATCTCTCTTAGGAGGTGATTGGTGGACTCTTTCAATTTCTATTTTACCCTCTGGTTCTAAAATATCAGGGTAGTTTTCCTTGATAATTTCTTGAAAGATGATATCTAGGCTTTTTTTTTTTTTGATCATGGCCTTCAGATATTCCAACAATTTTTAAATGATCTCTCCTGGATCTGTTTTGTATTTGACTACTACTTTATTTATTTATTTATTTATTTATTTATTTTTTATTTTTGGTGGGCAATGGTGGTTAAGTGACTTGCCCAGGGTCACACAGCTAGTAAGTGTCAAGTGTCAGAGGCTGGATTTGAACTCAGGTACTCCTGAATCCAGGGCCAGTGCTTTATCCACTGCACCACCTAGCTGCCCCACTGACTACTACTTTTTAACGCATTTTTCTCTTCATTGGCTTTTTGTACCTCTTTTACCATTTGGCCTATTTGCTTTTTAAAGTATTATTTTATTCAGTATTATTTTATGTGTCTCCTTTACCAAGCTGTTGACTCTTTCTTCATGATTTTCTTCTATCACTCTCATTTCTCTTCCCAATTTTTCTTCTACTTCTATTACTTGATTTTCAAAATCCTTTTTGAGCTCTTCCATGGCCTGAGACCAATTCATAGTTTTCCTGGAGGCTTTGGATGTTGGAGCTTTAACTTTATTATCTTGAGTGTATGTTTTGATCTTTGTCACCATAGTAACTTTCTATGGACAGATTTTTTCCTGTAATTTAACCATTTTTTTTCTAGTCTATTTCTTGACTTTTCAATTTCTATTTTACCTTCTGCTTCTAGAATATCAGGGCAATTTTCCCTGACAATTTCCTGGAAGATGATGCCTAAGCTCTTTCCTTGATCATGGTTTTCAGATAGTTCAGTAATTTTCAAATGATCTCTTTCAATGCTTCATGCAACTTTCAAACTGTGAAGAGTTGTGAATATGCATTGATAGAAAGAGGTTTCTTACCAGGTGCTCCCAATACCAATTTGTAGTTGGAATGAACTGAAGCTAAAATTGAAGGATGCTGACAATGATTGAGAAGAAATAATGAAACAGGGTTTAATATGAAGAATATGAGAGATCATGAAAATGTCAATAGGCTTTATGTAGTTTATGTAGTCATATGTGAATTTATTACCACCAAGGAATCTGATAATAGAACTGCTCTCTAGAAGTTTAATGTAGTCTGATGTATGCATTTTTGTATTTTTATTTAGCAACAACTTGAAATGGAAATGCTAGAAAGAGAAAGGTTGGCCTTGGAAGAGCAGCTACAGAAGGTATTCATGCAGTGTCTATTTACATTATATATTCAGTCTATTCTTATTATATGCCTTTGTGTTATCTTTAAACTATATGTTTGATTATTCTTTTTCATTAAGAATAGGCTATTGGTAATAGCTAATGGGATGCAATTAAGCACTTTGAATGATTAACAGGAAAAATTACTTCTATGATGAAAATGAAAAATTTCCCTAAATAAAAACTATATGAATGCAATTGAAAAGAAAATTGCATATAATGCAGAGAAAGTAGAAAAAACATTTAGAATTTAGTTTTAGAAAAAACTCAGATGAAAAGGAACTTTAAAAGCTTTTAAAATGACAAATTGTGGATGGGATAGGTCAAAATACTTTAATCTCATTATTACAAACATTCTGGAAGATTTTTCAAAAGCAAAGAATTTTGAGCACTAGGAAAATTTTCAGAAAATTTCCAAACATTGAAAAAAAAAAAACCAAAAGCACTGTTAGAATGAATTCATATATTTCTATGAAGAAGAAGCTTAATATTTACTCATGTAATAATTTAATCATGACCCTGATTAGAAAATATTCCTTCAATCTGCAAAGCAAAAGACAGATATGGCTCTGGAGTCAAAGGATCTGGTATCAATCTCGGTTCTGCCAATGACTGTTAATGTGATCTTGGGCAAGCCACAGAGTCTCAGTTTTCTCATCTGTAAAATGATAGTGTTGGCCCAGACAGTGCCAGAGCTCCCTTCTAGATCTAGAACTGTGCTCCTGTCATCCTGTGATATACAAAGAGGGGATCAATTAGGATCATGGCAAATTTTCTTAGGCTGACCGGAGAAATTGGAATAGAATAATGATGCCGACATTTAACACAGTGCTTCAATGTTTGCAAAAATGTCCCATCCATCAACTCATTTGAGTCTCTCAAGGTTATAAATTGTGTGCTGCAAGTATTGCTGTCCTCATTTTGCAAATGTAAAGAGTGAAACTCAAGTGACTTTTATAAGGTCACATAGTTAATAGGTTTCAGGGGTGGGATTTGAATCTGGGTCTTTCTAATTTCAGGTACAGTGACCTCTCAACTCTGTCATAGATGGATCAGGTGTATCTAGTTATAGCAAAAAAGAGCTCCCTCTTTCTTTACTGTCTCTTGAACAAAGTTTAATATTTCTTGAACATAAACAGTTTAACTCTTTAACATGTTGTGAACTTACTTTGTCCTGGATACTTTTTGCCCTATCGACAATATATTCGGGGCAGCTAGGTGGCACAGTGGATAGAGCACCGGCCCTGGAGTCAGGAGTACCTGAGTTCAAATCTGGCCTCAGACACTTAACACTTACTAGCTGTGTGACCCTGGGCAAGTCACTTAACCCCAATTGCCTCACTTTAAAAAAAAGAGGAAAAAAAAGACAATGCATTGGGGATTCAGTATATAAATACTGTGAACTGGCTTTTCAACGGGGTTACATTTGGAGTTTATATAAAAATGGATCATGTGCTGGATAACATCAGTCAACAAACATTTATGAAGCACCTACTATGTCCTAGGCACTATGCTAAATGCTGGAGATACAAAGAAAGGCAAAAGACTGTCCCTGCTCTCAAGGAGCTTACAGTCTAACGGGGAGACAACATGCAGATGATCTGTACAAACAAGATATAGGCATGATAAAAAGGAAATCATCTTGGAGGCAAGGCACTGAGATGAAGGACTGAGAAAGACGTCTTGAAGATGGTGGGACTTTAATTGAAACCTGAAGGAAGCCGGAAAAGTCAAGAAGCTATAGAGAAGCAGAAAATGTATATTCTATGTTTATAGATCATAATACAATGAAGCTTGAGTAGATCATAGTACTGTAAGACAAATGTGACTGGACACTGTGGTGCAGTATAGAGATGCTGGCCATGGAGTCAGAAAGACCTGGGTTCATATCTTGTCTGTCACACATGCCAGTTGTGTGACTGTGCCAGTAATGTAACTTCTCAGTGCCCCCAGGCAACACTTTTGTTCTATGTTACCTATGAGTAATCTGTATCAATGCAAGGAGTTTGCACATCAGACATCTCCAAACCAATGAAAACACTGGTCTAGAGTTCCCTTCAATACACCTTCTGCCACCACCCAAAACCAAAACCAAGCTGAAGGAATAGGTCTAGGTGGAAATGAAAAAAAAAAAACCCAACAACCATCCAATTTATTAAGTAATGATTTGGTGAAAAGGGAAATTTCAAAAGTCAGTATCATATCACATTAAATAGAGTGACAAGACATTGGCTGCATTTCAAAATATATTACAAACAACCAAAGTGGTGCTCAGAGGAAGGCTTATAGGAAGCCAAATATATATATTAATAGGCAGGAAAAGGGAAGCTTGGGGTGATGAGTCTCCAGTTAGAAAATGAACAAGACTAATTTATCAATAGGAAGCAGAAAAAGATGGAGGTAACTATGATCAGAGCAGAGATGAATGAAACAGAAAAAGGAAACAGCTGAATTTATAAGGAGCAGTTTTTGAAAGGACCAAGAAAATTTGATAGACAGTCACAATATTTAATTCTAAATAGAGAAGAGACCCTAAGTACTGACATTAAAAGTGAGAGATTATAAGCCCCCAAAATCAAGAAACAATTTCAGACACAGTTCTGTTAATAATCTTAAAGACTTACTTAGATCACTGTGAACAAAACCATAAAAGAGCCAGATTGACAAAACAGAGTGGACAAGACTCAGAAGAAAAACCTGATAGATCATTAGAAGATGCAGTAGGAACAGACTTTCAAACAAAAAATCAGTTCTTATATTAGCTAGACTCTAAACCTAGTAAAGATATTGGGCTTCTTCCTTCCTTATATGTGATAAATTGCTAGCTAACAGTACTATGTGCGAAAATAGAAATGAAACTGAAGATGAAGTTAGGAATGGCAGGTGGACCAGACTGTATATATAGAAGAAAGCTGTCCTGGAGGTGATGTAATTTTGAAAAACACATGAAAGATTGAAAGATTGATTTTTAAGCTATGAGAGAGAGAGAGAGAGAGAGAGAGAGAGAGAGAGAGAGAGAGAGAGAGAGAGAGAGAGAGAGAGAGATTCTAAATGATAGGAGAGATAACATTAATTTGGAAATTCTGGGGCAGATGGTTTAGAGAAGAGAAATAATGGATCCAGGGAGGTCAAATAGGAGGATATTATAATAGTAAAGGTGAGAGTTAATGAGAGGTTAAAAAAGAGTAGTGGCTTGTGAATGGAGAGATTGGGAAGAGGGCAGGTACAAGAGATGCTATGGAAATAAAATTGACAAAGCCCAGCAACTGATCAGATCGATGGGGGCAGCAAGAGGAAGGTAGAGGAATGATTTCAAATCTTGTACTGTAAATCTTGGTGACTGGAAGGTTAGTGGTATTTTGCATCTTCAACTACCTACATCTTGAACTGCATTTCCCATAGATATATTAAACTCAACATTTCCAAAACTGTATTCATTATCTCATCCACTGCCAACTTTTCTTTCTCCTCAACTTACCTTTTACTGTTGAGGGTACCACCATCCTTCTGGGCACCCAGGCTTGCAACCTAGATCTCATGCTCACATCCTCCCTTTCACCTTACATATTCAATCTCTTGCCAAGACTTGTTGATGTTCCCTATGTGATATCTCTTGCAAATGTCTCCCTCTCTCCTCTGGAATTACCAGATTCTTTTTGAACAGAGATTGATGTGAATTGCACTGAATGAGAGGGCATGGATAATTATGATCCGTACTATTGGAGGAAATACTTACATTGCAGGTTTATGAAATTTTTGTCCTTAATATGATGACCTCTCTTAATAAAACTGAATACAAAATGGCAATTAGATTTATATATTTGAATGAACTATTGCTTAATTACTCTGATTCTACTGTGAGAATGATGCCACAATGTACATTTGATCATTCAGAAAAACTGAATGAAGATGAGAATGTATACAAAATATGTTTTTGTTCAACTTTTTTTTTTTTATAAATACTATTATAGTCAGAGGCCCAGGAGGAGCAAAGTGGGGAAGAAGAAGAGCAAGTAGAAATTCCAGTGGAAGGGGTAAGGAGAAAAATAATTGTTTCAATTCAGCTTCTAAACCAACAAATAAATTGAATATGAGGAAAAAGAGAATAATGACAACTATCAGGAAGGGCTTCCTGTAGGAAAGCCTTATTCACTAATTTTAATCAGTCTTATTTTAATCAAGTAACTAAGGTAATAAAGACTTAATTGGGGTAGCCCTTGTCTATCTATATTCTAGTCATAACAAGTCCCAAATGTGCTTTCAAGCAAAATCTCAAAGTTAATGAAAATATTCATTTATCAATCATTTATTAAGTGCTTGCTAGATCATTGTAATATAAGCACTAGGGGAGACAAAAAGATAATCATTTTTTATAAATAACCAGAATCTTCTGAGAGACTGATAGCATTATTTTAAAAAGATTAGGTTACACATATATTTTTTAAGTATTTTTAAATGCTTTAAGATTGCTTTTAATAAATTTGTACTCTTCCCTGGAAAATCCTCTAATCATCAGCAGCCATTTTACCCTAACTATAACAAATGAATTTAAAATGCTTTGAAAACCTTAAATATGTTATTATGACTATATTTAGTGTGTTGGTTGTAAATACAGAAATAACCATTTTAAAACAGATTAACTTTTTTTTGTAAAGCCACTTAAAATTGAAATTGAATTCTTTGAATTGTAGGATGACTTAACCAAGACATTAGCTGAAATTAGCGATAGGTATGGAGCACCTAACTTAAGTCGAGTTGAAGAATTAGATGAACCAACAACTTCTGAAGTATGTATTTTTAGAAAAGGTGGATTTGATAAGAAAAGACTTAATTTTGGTTAGAGTATAATACTAAATGCGTCAGGGTTGTGGGCCTGTAGCTTCACAGCAAGACAATCTTTTCAGTGGCCAGACTTTGGATCCTGAATTCCAGATAGCCAATTTTGCAGATATAGTATTGACCACAAGAGGGATAGGTAGGAAACTGAGTAGATCACAAATCCATCTCTGCTGGAAACACCTGAAATCGTGTGATTGATATCAGAATAACGACTATAGAAAAAGGACAGAACTTAAATATGTACTACATACTTCATGAAATTCTTAGGTTTGTATGATCAGTTATTGATTTGGGCTTTTAATAATCAAAACAATATTTTCGAATACTAATTATATTAATACCTTGAGTTTTTTGGCAAGAAATTTGGTAGCCACTTCTACCAAACTCAAAATTCTGAGGCCAATCCAATTCAATTGAGCAAACATTTATTGGGTGACTACACAAGGCATTTTAGGGCAAATTAATAAGCTAATGAAGAGTTCATATTTTCATAAGATTTACATGATTTTAATGGATCCTTTAGAACTGTTTTGAAAACAGAATTCATTAAAAAATTCTCTTGATTTTATTGATTATAATCAACCCAAACTGAAACAGTACACATAGTCAAATAGAAGGTTATCTAAACATTGTATCTATTTGCTTTGTGACATTTTCAAAGTTTAGATAATGCTGAAGAATAATATTTGCTTTTTATTTTGTTTTTAGGTAACATTAAATGATGAAAAAGAAGGCAAAGAGCAATGAGCATTGGCAATATACATATTTTTTCTTGTTACAGTTTTCAGTAAAGAAAATCTCCACTCATGAGAGACTTCCATATGTTTATTTTAAATCAGTTTCTGGTTTTCTCATAGAAATGATGATATTGATGGTGGGCAGGTATCTAGGCTATCCTGCAAAAGTCTTAAGCCCAGAATGTCACCAGAATTCTGAATGAATGCAATGAGAGGAAGTTAAGAAGATGACCCTGAGGTAGCTGCACAAAAGGTAAAAGAGGAAAGTTGCATGAGGGTGAAGTTGGACATTGGACACATATATACACATATACATATACACACGTATGTATGTGTATATTTTAAATACCACACACATACATACATATACACATCACACATATATGGTACTGTGGAAATTTATTTTGATTTGGGGACCCTACCTTTGGGCTAAGATTAGAAAGCCTTGGGCCCTCAGGGTTTTTTCTGTGCCAGAGGGGCTGGTGCCCCTCCCCCTCTGCTTCGACTGAGCCAAAAAGCCCTGTGGGCTGTAAGAGATGCAGGGTCAGATGGCTGGGGAAAAAAGCCCCAGTTCCCTCTGCCCTGAGAGGAACTATCCCAGAGATCCCAGGCCAGGCTCTGGTATAGCTTGTGCAGAGGTCCCAGGCACGCAGCGGGGGGCATGTGCGGGGGGGGGGGCAGGGAGCCCCAAGGTTTCAGTGGAGAGAAGGAAGATATATACCTGGGAGTTAGACAGTAAGTGGGGGGGAGCAGACAGAACAGGAGATGGTACAAGAGGTTGGAGAAAGCAAGGAAGGGCTACGATACAGAGAAGGTAGAGAAGCTGGGGGTGAGAGTATGGTAGTGAGAGAGAAGTTAAGAGTGAAGGGGGGGGGGATGCGGCTAGGTGGCGCAGTGGATAGAGCACTGGCCCTGGATTCAGGAGTACCTAAGTTCAAATCCGGCCTCAGACACTTGACACTTACTAGCTGTGTGACCCTGGGCAAGTCACTTGCAAAAAAAAAAAAGTGAATCAGGGGATTATTCAGCAGCTGAGCAGTGAAAGCACAGGGAGATTGGAGTGAAGGAGAAAAAAAGCTAAGAGAAAGCTGGAGCATACCCAAAGGCAAGAGGCAGCAAGGGCCCTTATTGTATTAAAAGCAGACAGGTTGTATAATTTGCATTTCTTAACCCTTATCATTTACATTGATTTTTATAAATAAATTCTGCTTTGATTATTTAATTAAGAGGCTTCCTGGGGGGCAGCTAGGTGGTGCAGTGGATAAAGCATTGGCCCTGGATTCAGGAGGACCTGAGTTCAAATCTGACCTCAGACAGTTGACACTTACTAGCTGTGTGACCCTGGGCAAATCAAATCACTTAACCCTTACTGCCCTGCAAAAAAAATAAAAGAGGCTTCTTAACCTTTTGCTTATCATTTTGGGAGTGGAGCAGTGTGGAGGAATTTTTAATTGGCCTATATTAAATGAATAACAGTCAGATAGCCAGCCAGCCACCAGTCCCAGATTAGGCTTTAGGTACCCCAGTCAGATTAGGCCTCCCAAATTAGGCACGCAAATTAAAAATATTTTCACATTTGAATGGCGACTGTGGCAGGATTTACGGCCCAATTATAATTTTCTAAACTTATAATTTTTCATATACTTATATTTTTTCATATAAGCACAGTTATTATAAATTTTTTCAGACTAAGATTAGCTAGTTAACAAATTTTTTTTACAGTACCTAATCTGTTCCATTGATCCACCATTCTATTTCTTAGCCAGTAATATATATGTATATATGTATACACATATACAAACACACATACCATATATCTGTGTAACTATATACACACATATATAGTATATACATATAGTATAGTATGTATACATACATATACACACATATATATATAGTGTTTTAAAAAATGCCTCAAGCAATCAGAATAGCATTATTTACACCATTTTTACAGATGATGAAAGTGAGGCTGAGAGAGTAACTTGCCCAGAGTCACACAGCTCATAAATGTCTGAGGCTACACAGCTGCCTTTAAAGTAGGTATAGCTGTATTATACATTGTAGTGGAGGGCACAGTGTGTGTACTATCCATCTGAAGGTGAAGGAGAGGTGAGCAAAACATTTCCCTGTGGCAGTCACCAGGTGGCACTGTCAGTAAAGGACAGCTTTGTCCCTGTCTGGAGTAGACTTGGTGGTGATTTAGTACTAAGTCATCTCACATAGGCAGTAAAAACTGTAAGATGCCAGGGGTGGCATCATTAAGGTTACAGTAGTCAAAGGAGCCTTCACGGATGAAGCAGAACTTCGAGCTGAACATGAACAGGAGTTAGGTCAGCAGTAACAGTGGAAGAGAAATAGAATTCCAGGAGGGGGAAAGTGTGAACAAAGGAATGGAGGCAGGATATCTTAGGTAGAGATAAGCAATCACAAAATTTTGAGTTCCAAATTTTTCTCCCTCTTTACCTCCCATTTCCTGTTCCTAAAATGGTAATCAATTTAATATAGGTTTATATACATATATACATATGTGTATATATGTACACGTTTCCTATTAGTCATAGTTGTGAAAGAGGAAGCAGACCAAAAGGTAAAAAACAAAAACAAAAACAAAACCTATGAAAAAAATAAGGTGGAAATAGTATGTTTCAATCTGCATTCAGAATCCACCAGTTCTTTCTTTGGATGTGGATAGCATTTTCCATTATGAATCCTTTATAAATTTTCTTGGATCATAGGCTAAGTCATTCATAGTTGATCATCACACAATGTTCCTGTTACTGTGTACAATGTTCTGGTTCTGCTCATTTCACTTTGCATCAGTTTATATGTCTTTCCATTTACTGGTATTGCTGGATCAAGGGGTAGGCACAGTTTAGTTGCTCTTTGGGTATAGTTCCAAATTACTCTCCAGAATGTTTGGATCAGTTCACAACTCCATCAACAATGCATTAGTGTCCCAATTATTCACATCCTTTTCAACATTTATCATCTTCCATTTTTGTCATATTGGCCAATCTGATAGGTATGAGGTGGTACCTCAGAGTCGTTTTAATTCACATTTCTCTATCAAAAGTGATTTAGAGCATTTCTTCATATGACTATAGATAGCTTTGATTTCTTCATTTGAAAACTGCCTGTTCATATCCTTTGACCATTTCTCAATTGGGGAATGACTTGTGCTCTTATAAATTTGACTCAGTTCTCTCATTGAGAAATGAAGTTTTTATCAGAGTAACTTGTTATAAAGATTGTTTTCCAGCTTTCTGCTTTCCTTCTAATCTTGGTTGCATTGGTTTTGTTTGTGTAACCCTTTTTAATTTAGCATAATAAAAATTATCTATTTTATATTTTGTAATTTTCTCTATCTGGTTTGGTCATAAATTATTCCCCTTTCCATAGATCCGACAGGTGGACTATTCTTTGCTTTTCTAATTTGTTTATATTATCCTTTATGTCTAAATCATGTACCCATTTTGACCTTATCTTGGTATATGGTGTAAGATATTGATCTATACCTAGTTTTTGCCACATTCTTTTCAGTTTTCCCAGCAGTTTTTATCAAATAGTGAGTTCTTATCTCAGAGGCTGGGGTCTTTGGGTTCATCAAATAATAGATTATTAGTCATTTATTACTATGTCCTATGTACCTAATTTGTTCCACTGATCAACCACTCTATTTCTTAGCCAGTAACAGATAGTTTTGATGATTATTGCTTTATAATATACTTTGGAATTTGGTATAGCTAGGCTACTTTCCTTTTTTTCCCCTCTCATTAATTCTCTTGATATTCTTGACCTTTTGTTATTCCAGATGAATTTTGTTGTTGTTGTTGTTGTTTTTAGCTCTACCAAATACTTTTTTGGTAGTTCGATTGATATGGCACTGAATAAGTAAATTAGTTTAGGAAGAATTGTCATTTTTATTATATTGGTTTGGCCTACCCATGAGCAATTGATATTTTTTCCAGTTGTTTAGATCTGACTTTATTTGTGTGAAAAATATTTTGTAATTGTGTTCATGTAGTTTCTAGGTTTGTCTTGGCAGGTAAACTCCCCAGTATTTTATATTGTTATAGTTATTTTAAATGGAATTTCTCTTTCTATCTCTTGTTTCTGTGCTTTGTTGGTAACATATAAAATTACTGATGATTTATGTGGGTTTATTTTATATGCTGCAACTTTGCTAACGTTGTTAATCATTTCAACTAGTTTTTTAGTAGATTCTCTAGAATCCTCTAAGTATACCATCATATTATCTGCCCAAAGTGATAGTTTTGTTTCCTCATTGCCCATTCAAAGTCCTTCAATTTATTTTTCTTTTTCTATTGCTATAGCTGATATTTCTAGTACAATATTGAATAATAGTGGTGAAAATGACTATCATTTTTTCCCCCTTCAGGGCCCAGTTCAGGTTCCCTCTCCTCCATGTTATCTTTCCCAATTCTCCCAATTGTTAGTGCTAACTCTTTAAATTTGCATTATTCCTCTCCCTGCACTACAATATAAGCTATTTTAAAGCAGAGACCGATATTTGTTGTCCATATTGTAGTGCCTTGCATATATAATAGCTGCTTATTAAAGTTGCAATTATTTCTACCTCACTTCTATTTCTATTTTTATTCTTCATGTCTGTATCCTTGAATCTGTTCCTTTACAGGCTTTTTCTTTTTTTTTTTGTTGTTTTGCTTTTTCCTAGTATTTTTCTCTATGATAAGCTTGATTATTTATATGACATACAAAAGGTTTTGTCCAACTTTTAAATTAAAGAATTATTGGCAACAACTCACCAAGTCGTAGCTTTGTTCAGTGCCCCACAATACACAAATGTAAAACAGAAAAGATAGGTTATTATGATCCAGCTATATTTCCCTTCACAGCAAGCTAAAGAATAAAATACCAAAAAACCCAATTTTATATAGTTATTTGAAATTTACAAAGCACCTTCATTATTTCATTGTATTATCATAATTATGTGGAGGGGCTCCCTGAACTTGTTTTCTCGAGTTGCCCTATTTTCTGTGGATAAAACCCCCTCTGAAGTAGGCAGTACAAGTGGTAGAGTTGAAGAGGGAATATAGTCTAGGAACTGGGCATTACTCATGCAAATGCAAGGATATAGGAGAAAGGAGTGCTGAATTAACAACAGAACCAAACAGCTAGTAGCCATGTTTGACTGGATTGTTGAGTTCATGAGTAGTATGGAGAATAAGGTTGGAAAGGTATGTCAGAGCTGGATTGAGGAGAGCTTTAAAATGCCAGATTGAAAATACAAATTTGAGTTTTAGCCATGTTACAAAGAAGGGTACTAGGGGAAGGTTATAGATGGTGTTATCTTTTAGTTTTATTGAGGAGTAGATATATAGGAGAAGGACTTGGGCTGAAGGATAGAAATTTTTTTTTTTTTGGTGGGGCAGTGAGGGTTGTGACTTGCCCAGGGTCACACAGCTAGTAAGTGTCAAGTGTCTGATGCCAGATTTGAACTCAGGTCCTCCTGAATCCAGGGATGGTGCTTTATCTACTGTGCCACCTAGCTGCTCCCAGGGTAGGAAATTTTGAAGAGAGAAATTGGGGGAGGGGTCGAAGTTGGAAAGGTAGGAGATAAAATTTTGAGGAAGGGAGAAAGAAGTAAAAAGAGTAAGGAATTTGAGCTAAAGGCAAGCTTGAGCAGCTTGGGAGAAGGATGTATTATAATAAAATCATCAATATAGAACTGCAAAGGACATTACAGGTCATTAGGTCTGTTGCCCTTAGGAAAATGAGCTGATATGTCTAAGGTCATGCAAGTTGTAACTGGCAGGGCTGGCATATGAGCCCATATACACTTATTCTAGAGTTAGTGCTTTTCCCCTGTACCATGTACTCAATTCAACATTTACTGAATACTTACCACATGTCAGGTACTGTGGTAGGTTTGGAGATTCAGAGGCAAAAACAACAGCTATTGTCCTCAAGTAACCTACATTCTATTGGCCAGAAACAGCACATATATAGATTAAAATATAAGCAAAATAATTTCCAAGGGGAATATGCTGGCAAAGCATATTAAGAATCTATATCTCTGAAGTGGAGGTAAGGGATCACTTTAGAATGCCTGTAGAGGATGAAACATGAGCTGAACTTTGAAGGAAACTTGCCATTTTATGAGATGGAGGTAGAGTGAGGAGGGAGTGTGTTTCATGAATGTGGGACAGCCAGTATAATTAGAAAAGGGACAAGACTAATTTACCAATAGAAAACTAGAGGCAGATCGTGAAGGGTTTTAAAAGCCAACCATAGGGGCAGCTAGATGGCGCAGTGGTTAAAGCGCTGGCCCTGGATTCGGGAGTACCTGAGTTCAGGTCCAGCCTCAGACACTTGATACTTACTAGCTGTGTGACCCTGGGCAAGTCACATAACCCCCATTGCCCCGCAAAAAAAAAAAAGTCAACCATAGGAATCCAGATATTATCCTAGAGGCAATAAAAGAGTCAGTAGAATCTTTTGAATGTTTGTGTGTGGATAAGCATTTATCAAATATCTACTGTGAACCAGGTACTGCACTTAGTGGCTCAGAAATAGCTCATTTGAAAATGAAGGCATTGACAGAAGTTTAAGGATATCAGCTTTGTAGCAATGTGGAGGCTGAATCGAAGAGAAACCAGAGGCTGGGATACCAATTAAGAAGTTCCAACAATCTAGGTGGGCAGTAAGGAGGTATTGAGCCATATACACTTGACCATGGTCATGTGAATGGAGAGAAAGGGGTGAATGCAAGAGATGGTGTGAAGATAGAATGAACAGTATTTGGCAACTGATGATATGAGGCATGATGGTGTAGTGGAATGCATCAATTCCTGATAACTCCTGAGTTTGTGAACCTGGATCTCTTGGGTGAACTTTTGTCATCAGTGGCCTTATTTTTGACTACTGTGAGTAGCCCATCTCCTAGTTCAAGGGGCTATTGATTATAGATTTCTACTTGTAGAAATGAGACTAACTGATGGTTCGGACTAGTGCAACTATCATTATGTCATTGTCCTGATCTTTTTTTTTTTTTTTTTTTTTAGTGAGGCAATTGGGGTTAAGTGACTTGCCCAGGGTCACACAGCTAGTAAGTGTTAAGTGTCTGAGGCTGGATTTGAACTCAGGTACTCCTGACTCCAGGGCCAGTGCTCTATCCACTGCACCACCGAGCTGCCCCTGTCCTGATCTTTTTCAATGACATTCAGAGAGAAATAATTGAAAGACACAAATAACTATCATGCTATTATTCTTTTCTTTAAATATTCTATAGATTATTGTTCAGGTATACAAAATTACTAATTTTGTAATTGAATGAGAGTATTGGGGCAGGATGATGGAAATCACATATACCTCATCTTGTTTCTATGCAGTTTAAATTTCTTCCACTGGGTATATAGATAGATACCAATATATGAAATATATTGAATGTTATTCATTCTGTATAGTTTGGAGATTATGAGTATTCAGCATGGTAATAGCTATTAAAATATGAAATTTTTATGAATCACTTATACCTGGGTAGTTATTCATATATCTCTAATAGTTATAACCATTTCTGCGTCCGAAGGGTTGATGTACCATACTCCATCCTCTACTATGGGGTCTCTCTGCTACCTGGACCCACAAATGCAGTCCAGACTAGATTCAGTTACAGGGAACCTGCGCACCTTGTACACATCTTTTTTATACTCTTTGACATATTATCTTCATTTAGTGCCCTGGGGGAATATTATTTAATACTTAGGTTTTATCTTATGTGTGTTTTCTCTGCAAATTGGGGGGAGAGAGGAGAAAGTACTCGATTTATAGCTCACATCTGATACAGCACAGGTATTTATTTCCTCTATACACAAAAAAAGCCAAAACATACATTGACATAAAAACATCAATAAGAAGCAGTGTTAACTATTGTTATACTTTCTTGGGAGGTTGATGATAAGAACATAAAGCAGTATGTGCCAAATAGGGTTTTTACATTTCATTTCACTCTGCACTGTTTCCCATGAGAATGGTGTCTTCTAGCAAGCTAAGCTAGAGCTTGGACTCATCCTTTGGCTCGTTATCTTATTTCCAAGAGGATCTGCCTGGAAGGGTGAAAGATTGTGAATGCCTTTCCTCCAGTCCCGCCATGAGGGTGAGCACTGACTCCTTCCCTGACCCATCCAGGAAGAGACTTGAGTAGGTTTTTTTCCTTTCCCCCATGATCTTCAGGCCAGAAGAGAAGGCAGAGGACAGGTCACTCATTGCCTTTTGAAGATCCACTGATTAAATGGCTTTTCCTGCTTACTGGGCATTAAGGGGATTGTGTCATCACCTTAAAGCACAAGTCCTTCATTGAGTCACACATATCCCTGGAATCTATAGAAATTTCCAGGAGATCTCTGTTACAAAATCCCTGGGGTGCATTGCCATACATATTTGATGGGGCACAGCTTCCCTTAGGAATTAAAAAAAAAGAAAATGAATCATTAAGAAAATTTAAAAAGCACTAAAGAGAAAATCTTTAAAATTAGAGGAGAAATAAGTATGGGGGTGGGGAGAGAAACCCTATAGAACTGAGGAAACTAAAAATCGATTCTTTGAAAAGATGTTTTAAAAATGGATAAAACTTGAGTTAACCCAAACAAATAGAAGAGAGGAAAATCAAATTACCCAAATTAAAAATTAACAAAGTGAAACTCCAACAAACAAGAAATATGAGATAATTATCAGAACTTACTATAAACAATTATTTGCTAACAAAACTGAGAACCGAAAAGAAATGGAGCATTACTACCAAAATATAAAATGCTTAATTTAACAAAATATGAATTAAAGTACTTAGTCCAATCTTAGAAAATAAAACAATGATAGGAGTGAAAAGCTTGTATAATTCTGTGTTAGGAAAAATGGTCCTGCTGTTGTGAACATTTCTAGGTCACAGGGTTAGACAAAGAAAAACCAAAGTCTCCAAGCCAAAGGAAATAGGTTTATGTAGAGAGGGATCCTGTCTCACAATAAAGCTGGTCTCAGGTCTAGGACCCAAAGACCCTGAGCCTCAGGATCTAAGGTTATTTATTCACAATAAACTCCTCCCACAATTTTAACACAATCCAAGTGGTACATGTACAATAAGTTTGAAGTAGAGAGAAAGACCTCATTAGCCTTTCATCATGCAGTTGGTTAGGCCAGTGGATTTGGTTTTTCCTCCATGAACAATGGCAATCTGATGGCATTCCACTGAGTTGATTGGAAATGTCTGTCTGTCTGTCCACCATACCAATGTAACTTTTCTCTAACTCTGATTGGTTCTTTTAATCTCAGAAGTTACTATTTTTGGTATTTGACCTTTAAACTGATTGGTAGACACCTAACCACAATTGGAATTGAGTTGATGGTTATCAGTTATGTGGTTTCCAGACCAGTTTACAATATAGCATGTATATCAGCTCTACCAATATCTGTCTCACTTACTCCATTATTATTATTAGCCTAAGCTACTAAAGAATACCTAAATATGTTAAAGCACAGTTTGTTGTTTATAAACTGATTATTACTGTAATTAAATCACTTATATCTAAGGGATGGGGAAAATCTCACTCACATGGTATAATATCAATGATAGTGTGAAAATGTGTGAAGATCCTGACTCCTACCTACTTTATTGAGAAAATCATGACCATCAATTATGGGCTACCTCAGCTCTCTAATGGCACACATCTAAATAGCTCTAAACCTCTGCTTACATCTGTTCTCTGAGGAAGAAGTAGTCCTTATCTTTGTTCAGGCCAATCCCTCTGTTTATACCTTTAATTCCAAGCTTCCTTATCTTTTCTGGGAGCTTCACTCATTGATCAATCCTTCCCTCCCACTCTTCTTCAGTTTCTCACCATCTATGGCTATTTCCCAGTGTCTATTAAAAACTCAGATCTGTCTCATAAAAACAAACAAACAAAAACCCAAACTTTTATACTGATACTGTTTAACTGCCATTCTGTAGATCACTGGTCTCCAGAGCAGATTACATAAGAAAATACATAAGGGCAAAAGTTCCCAACCATTTTTGTTCTCTATATTCCTTTTTCAACATAACTTCTGATACATTCTATTCAACGTGAAAGGAAATAATTTCTAGTATTTACCATGAATAAGCAATAAAAAGAAAAAAAAGATTAATCGATTTTTCATAAAGAAAAATAAGAATGGGGTTTACTTCTCTTAAAGGTACACCAAAATCAATGGAAATCAATTTAAAAAAGGAAATGAAAAATATTCCTCATACTTCCTTAACACGTTTTTCATATCTCACCCTGGGGTATACATACCCAAAGTTGAGAATTCCTGCATTAAGGTGTGGGAAGAAAGTAATGGAACTTCTATTTATAGTTATCTAAAAATAAAAATAAATTATTTTACTAAAATTCAGTATATACATAGACACCGGTGCCATTGTTCAGCTCTTATGGATAGAGTCAAATGTCATATAATAATATTTGACAAGTATGGAGGGAAGAGTTGGACTCCCACCTACTAGGGTCAACAAGTGGTGCCTTTCTTGTTTACTTTTTGTGCATCGTGATGCATTTCAGTTTGATATGAAGACACCACAATCAGCAAGACTTAAAAAACTAAGCTTTTGTTGCTGAAAATGAAGTGTCACTTAGAAAATCTCTCCTATATTGCACACTTAAAAAAGTAGAACTAGAATTTCTTTTTCTTTTTTTTTTTTTTGCAGGGCAATGAGGGTTAAGTGACTTGCCTAGGGTCACACAGCTAGTAAGTGTCAAGTGTTTGAGGCCAGATTTGAACTTAGGTCCTCCTGAATCCAGGGCTGGTGCTTTATCCACTGCACCACCTAGCTGCCCCCTAGAATTTCTTAACTTATTTAAAAATCTTACAAAGAACTTCAATGAATTTTAAGTACCTCCCTCATTCTGGCTCATTGTGGCCATCCCAGAGTAAGAAGGAACAAAACAAATATTTATTAAAGACCTACTATGTGCCAGGCACTAGGTTAAATGTTTTACAGATATTATCTCATTTGATACTCACAGTAACCCTGGCAGATAGGTGATGTTATTATTCTCATTTTACTGTAGTAGAGGAAACTGGGGCAGTCTCAGTGGTTAAGTGATTTTCACAGGGTCACACAACCAATAAGTGAATGAGGCTGGATTTGAACTCAGATCTTTCTTATTCCAGACCTCGTGCTCTATCCATAACTTCTCCTTGCTTCTTCTGTAGAAAAGCAGGGAAAATCTCCAAGTTATGGTTCATTTGTAAGGATGTGAGCCATATTGCAATAGGATCTGGCTTCCCTGTTTCCCTACAACAGGGATTAATTTTCTTTAAAAAGCAACAAATCAGTCCTTGGGACATAATTGGCCCTATCTCCCTTGTTGTAGCTCCTGATTACCCAACAGCATGAAAAAGGGTGGAATCAGGGCACTTCCAACTTAGTGGATATTTGAAGACCACGTGAGTTGCCGTATTCTGCCCTACTGACCAGGTGCATTTCTGCATGTTGACAAGTAGGGATTGCATCTAGAGAACTCACTGTATTTTTCTTACATATTCTTGCATAGGAACTTTTTTGGTGGTTGGCCCATTCCCCAATTACCTTTCATGTGTAGGTAGCTTTCAGATTTCAGTCACAAGGGTGTGCTCAATATATGCTTTTCTTTGAAGAGGATGATAATGTGAGAACAAACAATTCAATAGAAATGAGTTTGGCTGGTAGATGAGGATACATAAAACTTTAATAATTAATCATGTCTAACAAGTTTGGTTATATAATTTTGGCTTAGATAGGTGATGCCTTGGGGAGGAGAGCGACTGGCCAATCATTTTAGACTTTCTACACCCCACCCACTTTACTTCTAAATGACTGGCTGTTTCCATACACACCCATATCTGGCTCATTGTTACTGCACATTAGGTTTTTTTTTTTTCCTTTGTGGATGTGTTTGTGAGTAAAAGGAGTGGTATTTATTAAACAAATGATAGTGCTGACAAGAACAGAATCTTGGTATATTTATCAATGTCATATTAATAACAATGTTAATTGAAATTGTCATTTTCATCAACAGATTTTTGTAGAACTTTATATTTACAATTTTGTAATTTTGATTATTGTAGAACTTTATACTTACTTTTTTGAACAAAATGTTTACCTGAGATTTTGACTGACAACTTTAAAAAGGCAGTGTGTCAAAGAGGCTTTGACAATTCCTCAATCTGAAGTTTTGGGGTTTTTTTTTTGACTGTTCTCTCTCACAACCTAGCTAATGTGGGAATGTTTTCCATGACTACTCATGTATAACTTATTTTGAAATGCTTGAGTTCTAGTGGGTGGGGGGTGGGAATGGAGGAGGAAGAGAAGTTGGAACACACATTTTTAAAAAATTTATGTTAAAATTTGTTTTTACATATATTTTGGAAAATAAAATTCTATTCAATATTAAAAAAAGGCAGTGTGACCTGGTAGATAGGTAACTGGCATTGGATCTAGGATAACCTTGGTTCAAGTCCTACCTGCAATGTTACACTGACTGTGTGACCATGGACAAATCACTTTCCCTCTCGGTGCTCTAAGCAACTCTTAAGACTATAGGTTGCAGAGAAAGTATTGGTCTGTATTGGTGGAGGCAGCTTCCTCACTCATGAGTCTCCTATGCCAATGAAATCATAGGGTAGATCCTTATGTTATCCATAACATGAAATAATATTTAAAGCAAAAAGGGAAATTAGAGATCCTATAGTCCATCTGTCAAATTGGACTAACAGGAAATTGAGGCTCAGGAGTGACTTACTCAATGTAAAACAGAGATGGTCCATAACAGAATCAAGATTAGAACCCATGACCTTTGACTCAAAACCCAATGTAGCTTGCATGATACCATTGCAATTTGCTGGATCACATGGCACTTTGACTTAAAATACCTGGGACATGTATGGCACACATGAGCACATTCTTTATATTTATTTAAAAATGATCTTTTTAAATAAATGTTTTATTGATGATTTTTCCTATTTATTGCTATGATCATTCTACTCACTTCCCAATGATTCCTCCCTTCCCTCAAATAGAACCTTCCTTTGAAGTGAAGAAACAAATTGCTATGTTGGAAATATCTGACAAGGTATACTTCTTTCAACACCTTTGATTCACCATCTCTTTGCTGAGAGGAAGGGGAGGCACACTTCACTAACAGGTCACTGAACTCATAATTAATCAATATATTGATTGAACTCCTGTCTTACTTTCCTTTTAAATTATTGTGGTCATTGCCATTCTATATCAGTTTTTGCAAGTCCTATTTTTCCTGAATTCTTCATATTTTTTCCTTTATTAGAGTGTAGTAATATCCCATTATATCCATATACCACATTTCATTTAACCATTCCTCAATCAATGGATACCCACTTTGTTTTTACTTCCTTGCTATGATGAAAAGTGCTGTTGTAAATAATTCTCTCCATATACAATCTGCTTTTAACCTCCATGGGGTGTATGCTTAGTAGTGGTATCATTGGTTGAAAGAGTAAGTATAGAATTTAGTGTTGTTGTTTGTCCTTTATTGAAGAAGACCATGGCATCAGGGTGATGTCAAGACTTGCACTGAGTTGGATTTAAGTGAGGGAGGGCTATGCAAGGTCATCAACCTCACTCTTTCCTCTAGAGCCATCTGAGTCCAGTGGCAAGCTATACATCAAGACGACTGGAGATAGCTCCTGATATTTTGGGCAACTGGGGTTAAGTGACTTGCCCAGGGTTACAAACTAGTAAGTGTTTAGAACTCAGGTCCTCTTGACTCCAGGGTCAGTGTTCTATACACTGTACCACCTGACATGTCTACTCTAATGCCAAATTATTTTTTAATTAAATTTTATTTTTCAATGATTAACATCTATCTTCTCTCCCTCTCATATTCCCTTTCTCCTTTCACTGTGAAAGAAAGAAAAACAACCCTCTGTTACAAACATGTAGTTAAGCAAAACAAATGAACACATTGGCTATGTCCAAAAAATATGTCTCAATCTGTACTCTGAGTTCATTGTCTCTCTGTCAAGTAGTGGGTAGCATTTTTGATCATGCTTCCTCTGCAATCATGATGGATCATCATTTTCATCAGTCCCTAAGTCTTTCCAAGTTGTTTGTCTTTACAATATTGTTGTCATTATATAAATTGTTCTGGTTCTGCTCACTTTGTTCTGCATAAGTTCATTCAAGTTTTCAATGGTTTCTCTGAAACAGCTCTTTAAGTTTCTTGTTTTCTTACACTTTTTCATTTTCTTCATTTCCTTTATAAAGAAGATGGTGATAAGAGAAGAGCATATTCAGCAGCAGTACCCTAGATTAGGTACAGTTTTCCTCTGTTCCACTTCACCTCATCTCTTTCCATCATTCAAAACTCAATTATGGGTTCTTAGCCTTTCTTTTCTTTTAAGTCCTCTTTGAGATCCTCCCTCTTTAAAATTTGTTTTGCTTAGGACTAATCCTGCCTTAATTTACTCTCTGTCTTGTTCCCCCTTTTCTCTCTCCCTATTCCCCACATTTTTCTCTATTGAGTGATGTGTATTTCTGTATGTATGCATGTGGTTTTCCCTCTTTCATCTAGTTAATTTAAGAGTGAAGTTCAAGTTTCTTCTGATCCCCTCTTCCTCCTTGTTTGTACAGACTTCTATTTCTTCCCAATTATGTGAGATAATTTTCCCCATATTTCTTCTCTCTACTCTCAACCCAGTGTATTTCTCTTCCTTCCTTTTACATTTTTCTTTTAAGATCATCAAAACACAATAAAATCATGATTACTTGCTCACATTTACCTTTTTATATTTCTCTTGACTTCTGCAGCTCTGTTTTCATCATAAATATTTGAAAATCCTCTATTTCATTAAAAGTTCTTATTTTTCACCTGAAATATAATACACAGTTATTCCCATTTGTCTATGTCTCTTGCCTTCTGGAATATAATATTCCAAGATCTTTGCTCCTTTAAAATGGTGGATGCTAAATTATGTATGATCCTGATTTATGCCTCTTCAGTACTTGAATTCTTTCTGCTTGAAGCTGCTTGGAGTATTTTTTTCTTCGGTATGAAAGTTCTGGATTTAGACTATAATGTTTCTGGAAATTTCCATTTTGAAGTTTCCAAAGATGTCTGGTAGATTCATTCTATATTAAATTTGTCTTCTGGTTCTAAGAAATCTGGGTAATTTTCTTTTATGATTTCTTGAAATATGATGCCACAGCATTTAAAAAAAATCATTGTTTTTAGGTAGTCTGTTGATTCTTAAATTATCTTTCCTCAATCTATTTTTCTAGGGAAAGTTGTTTTTGCTATGAGATAACATTATATTTTCTTCCATCTTTTTCAGTCTTTTGACCTTGTTTTAATACATCTTATCTCATAAAGTCATTGGCTTCTGTTTGGTCCCTTCCAATTTTTAGAAAGTTTGTTGTTTGGGTAAGATTTTGTATCTCTTGGTTCAAACTATTAATTCCCTTCCAAATTCCTTCTACCTTCTATTTTTTCTCAAGTTACAGAAACATTTTAAGCCCTTGCTTCATCTCTTTCAGGGATTTTAGTTCAACTTGTGCCCTAGCTATTTTATATTTGAGAGTTTTCTTGCAAGTATTTTGGAGTCATTCTCTTCATCTAGACTTGTGTCTTGAGTGATCCTGTCACCAAAATAGCTCTTTATGGTGGGATGTATTTTAGGGGTACTGATTCTTCTAATCTTCCTGGCTTTGAAGTTTATGTTAGGGTTGGCCTCTGAGCACTTCTGGAAGAAATGTCTGGGCTGAGCTTGTGTCTTCTTGGGTCCTATTTGATTTGAGTGTTGCTTTCTTGCAGTATTGAATGTTGTGTTATTCCAGCATCACAGGAGATATCTCAGGCTGGAATTTACAAATTTTAATTGCCCCCAAAGTACTCTGATTCAGAACAAAGTCTGATCACTGCCATCATGGTCTGAGCTCTGCAAATTCCTGATCTGGGTTTGAATCTAAGCAATACATCTGTAGGCTTTCCTCTGAGTGGAGTTTCAGTAGACTGCTGCTAGACTCATTATTAGCTAGCTGAAAGGTTTTGTGGGTTTGGTGAGGGAGAAATGCAGGTTCCTTTTTAGTCTATTCTCCCTGTCATCATATTCAACTGCAGGCTTCAGATTGAACTGAGAACTGGAACTTAAGACTCATCTCCACTCTTGGGGTCAGAGCCACACAGTTGCTATTTGCTTTTTTTTTTTTTTTGAGTGGGGGTGTTTGGGGTTTATTCTATAGAAACTTGGCCTCAGACAGCCCTCAGTAGTCAGCAGTGTAGTCGGTGCCACGGAGACCCCGACACAGCAGCGTGAACTCTTTCACCATCTCCTTCACTTGCTGCTTGTTCACTCACTCTCTGAGGACCTGCTGGCTGAAGGTATCCTTCTTTTTGGCACTGAGCCGGTGTGAGGGGGAAACCCGGCGGCTGTATCACCTCCTTGATCCACACACTGAGGCAGCTAAAGCAGTGTTTGTTGAGGGCAAAGAGGATGTCTGCAAAGGAATCCATGAGGCTGCAGGAGGCCTGACTGTTGATGGCCTCCAACACAGCCTGCAGCAGTACTCTGCCTTCCTCCTGGACCACCTGCCCAATGGTGGGATCTCCCCACATTGGGGCAGCAACTCTGTAAAGAAACCGTTAGAGGCCTTGACAGTCGGGGCCTCAGGAAACTTGAGTGGCAGCACACCGCACTGGAACACCACCTTGACATCCAGGCTCTCTGACAGGAAGAGGTCTGGCTTCCGCTTCAGGGCCTGTGACAGGAGTTGCATAAATGAATCAACCATATCAGAATGATCCCTGTGCCCTTGGTGGAAGAGGGTGAGTGTGACAGAGGTGACAAGAAGAAAGAGGGCCTTGATGGGGGGAAAGTGGGCAGGTTCATGGGCAAAGAAGTGCACCAGCTGTGAGTGAGGTTGAGGGCAGAGGCCTGGGGAATTGTGCTGTACATCTGTTCCAGCATCTCACACAGCTGGGGGGACCATGGACGCAAAGTCATCCAGCAAGGTCTTAATGGACTTCTCAAAGATGGCGCACACACACTCTGCCTCTACTACCTGGGCATCATTCAACCACTTGCTCAGCACCTTCTGGATGAGTCGGAAAACTTGTTGAAGCACAGCCACCACTGGGTTAGGTCCCTGTGGGATGGGCCTTTGTGCTCATCATCATGGTGAGTGATGTCCAGCATAGTGAAGAGGTTGGAGAGGAGCCCCAGGATGTGGACAATGGCCAGCTTGTTAGAAGGGTTGGGCATCTCCTCAGCCAGCTTCTCCAGCTGCTGGATGTGGGGCGTGATGAGTGGAGTTTTTTCAGAATCTCTTCTACTTGTAGAGCTGATAGCAGGAAGCCCAGGGCCTGCATCAGCCACATGCACTGGCTTGTCTTGTGAATCTGTTTCATCAGCACATCCTGGGACACAGCCACAATGTTGGCTGCATAAGGGGGGAGGTCATACTTGCACTCCCGGCAGATCTTCTTGAGGGTAGAGACAGAGGACATGGAAAGTTCAGGATTGTCCAGGGCATGAAGCACCAGAGGCAGGACATTGTTAATCAGGACCGGATGGTCTGCCAGCCACTCAGACAGGGCCGCAATGGTGAACATGATGGTGTCTGCCAGCTGCACATTGCTGATGCTTATGCGGGGGATGAGACCAAGCTATTTGCTTTTAAACTTGTTCCTTGTTCAGTATGCAGCCTATGTCCTACCACTACATTTTACTCTGGAAGGCCACTCTTAGGAGCCTTTCTCTGTTCATGTTGGATTCATGTCTCAGAAATGGGTGCATGACAGAGCTGTCAGTTGGCATTTACCTATTCTTTAAAAAAATTTTTTTTTATTTAAATTTTTTTTTAGTGAGGCAATTGGGGTTAAGTGACTTGCCCAGGGTCACACAGCTAGTAAGTGTTAAGTGTCTGAGGCCAGATTTGAACTCAGGTACTCCTGCCTCCAGGGCAGGTGCTCTATCCACTGTGCCACCTAGCTGCCCCCACCTATTCTTTTAAAAAAATGTTTCTTTTTCTTTTTTTTCCTTTTTTTAATTTTATTTTTTATTTCCCCAAGTTATATGTAAAAACAAATTTTCACATCAATTTTTAAAACTGTGTTTTAAATTCTCTTCCTCCCTCCCTGTCCACCCCCTTAAGAACTCAAGCAATGTAATATGTAATATAAGTTATACATATGCAGTTATGCAAAACATAACAGACACAAAAAACTTTAAAAATAGTAACTAACAAAAACAAACAAAAAATATACTTTAATCTTTATTTAGATGCCATCAGTTCTTTCTCTGTACATGGACTGAATTTTTCATAAGTCCTTCTGATAGCATCCTGATCCTCATTTCTTACAGCACAATAGTTTTCTATCTTATCTCTGCTTCAATTTTTTCCAATTACTATTGCTAACTGTATTACCCTCTATCCTATTCCCTCCCCTGGATATTTACTCTATTTTCTATCTTCTTTCACCCTATCCCTCCTCAAAAATGTTTTGCTTTTGACTTCCCCTTCCCACAATCTGCCTTCCCTTCCTTCACCCCTCCCCCTTTATCCCCTTCCACCTCCCTACAGGTAAAGATATATTACTATACCCAATTGAGTGTGTATGTTATTCCCTCTTTGAGCCAATTACGATGAGAGTAAGGGTCACTCACTCCCCCATCTCCCCCTCAACTCTATAAGCTTTTCCTTGCTTCTTTTATGTGAGATACTTTACCTCATTCCACTTCTCCCTTTCCCTTTCCCCCAGTGTATTCCTTTCACACCTTAATTTTTTTAAAGGTATCATCAGTATCATCATGGGGGCAGTTAGGTAGCACAGTGGACAAAGCACCTGCCCTGGACCCAGGAGGACCCAAGCTCAAATCCAGCCTCAGACATCCAACACTCACCAGCTACACAACCCTGGGCAAGCCACCCAACCCTGACTGCCCCACAAAAAAATAAAATAAAAAAATGCTTCAAAGATATCATCCCTTCATATTCAAAAGTTCTTATGAGTTAGAAGTATCATCTTCCCATGTAGGAATATAAATAGTTTAACCTTTTAATATCCCTTATAGTTTCTTTTTCTTGTTTACCTTTTTATGCTTCTCTAGGGTCTTGTATTTGAAAGTTAAATATTCTATTCAGCTCAGGTCTTTTCATCATGAATGCCTGAAAGTCCTTTCTTTCATTGAAATCCCATTTTTCCCCTGAAAGATTATATACAATTTTGCTCGGTAGGTGATTCTTGTTTGTAATCCCAGTTCCTTTACCCTCCAGAATATCATATTCCAAGCCCTCTGATCCTTTAATATAGAAGCTGCTAGATCTTGTGTTATCCTGACTGTGACTGCACAGTACTTGAATTATTTGTTTCTTGATACTTGTGTAACTATTGAAATGGCGCCACCTGCTGGAGATTTACTGTAGAAGAGTTCTGCCCATGAAGTGAAGGTTTTTGAGGGCAAGACCAGGAGTCTTTTCTTTGGCATCAGGAAGTGACGTTCGGTAGCGGGAGGAAGAAGGAAGAGACTATCGCTCTGTCTTGCTCTCTTGCCTTTGGACTCTGGTGGAGAGCGGAGCTAGAAACATGTTCTCCCTTTAATAGATAGATGAATGTAGGCCTTTCTCTCTCTTTACCAAATTCTTATTCTCCTTAATAAATGCTTAAAAGTCTAACTCTTGCTAAAGCTTATAATTTATTGGCGACCACTCATTAGATATTTTAGACAGTTTAGCTAGAATTGTAGCCCTTAACACTTGCAATATTTTATCCTTGATCTGGGAGCTCTGGAATTTGACTATAATATTCCTGGAAGTTTTCATTTTGGAATCTCTTTCAGGAGGTGATTGGTATATTCTTTCAATTTCTATTTTACATTCTTCTTCTAGAATATCAGGAAAAATTTCCCTGACAATTTCTTGGAAGATGATGTCTAAGCTCTTTTTTTGATTATAGCTTTCAATTAGTGCAATAATTTTCAAATTATCTCTCCTGGATCTATTTTTCAGGTCAGTTGTTTGTCCAAGGAGATATTTCACATTGCCTTTTATTATTATTTTTTATTCATTTGGATTTGCTTTATTGTGTCTTGATTTCTCATAAAGTCATTAGCTTCCATTTGCTCCATCCTAATTTTTAAGGAATTATTTTCTTCAGAGAGCTTTTGTACCTCCTTTTCCATTTGGCCTTTCAAGCTTTTGACGTTTTTTTTTTAAATTTTTCTGCATGTCTTTCATTTCTCTTTCCATTTTTTCCTCTACCTCTCTTACTTTATTTTCAAAGTCCTTTTTGAGCACTTCTATGAACTGAGACCAATTCTTATTTTTCTTGGAAGCTTTGGATATTGGAGCTTTGACTTTGTTCTCTTCTTCTGATAGTGTATTTCGATCTTCCTTGTCACCAAAGAAACTTTCTAGGGTCCGCATTTTTTTCTGTCTGCTTATTTTCCTTGCTTATTTCTTGACTTTTAATGCCTTCTTAGAGTGGGACACTGCTTCCAGGATGCCCTGTCCCAAGCTTCAGGGGATTCAAGGTGGTTTAATTTAAGGAGAGGCTTGTTCCCCACTCTCCCTCACCTGTACTCTGGTCTTCAAGCAACCACAGGCCTGCTTGCCCTTTCTCCTGGGAACACAATCCTGTTCCACTATGGTTGCAAGCTCTGGTGTCCTCATGACCCTCCCCATCTTGGGCCACCACTCAAGACTATGACCTGGATCTTAGCTCAGGCAAAACAACAGAGTCCCAACTTACTGCCAGCAGAGACCCCTGTAAGCTCCCCCCAGCCAACCATTCAACACCCTCATCCTCTGTGGGCTAAGTTCCAGAAGCAGCTGTAGCCACAGCCGAGAGGCTCCTCTGGAGTGGCCTGCCTGGGTCTGGATCTGTGTGGAGTGGCCTGAGGCTGGATCTATGAGGCCACAGTGCTGTGCTCCACTCTTACCCTGGTATAATAGACTTTTGCTGCCAACCTTCTAAGGTCTGTGATGTTTAAAATCTAAATTGTGGTCGCCTTAAATGAGAAACTTCAGCTCCAGTCTAGCCTAGAGTTCCAGCCTGGTTGGGTTCTTCCTGAAGTCCTCCTCCACAAGCCTGTTTTAATCAGGAACCCCTTCTCAAGCTGACTGTGGAAGCTTTTTATAGTTCTGGAACAGAGGCGGTCCTTACACACTGCTTCAAGGTGATTGGTTGGCATCATCCAAATCCATTGGTTCTGAAGGTGTTCTCAAGTTGAGTTCACAGTCTAGTTTCTGAGAACAATACCTTCTTAAGGGATAGCCAGGTGTGATTACAATCCAGTTAACTTGAAGTAGGCTTAATCAGCAGTCAATCACTCTCACTTGATTCAATCAGTATAGATTAATCTCCAGGTGGGTCTTTGAGTATCTGCTAAATCCCATTATTTCATCACAGGCCTTTGGCTGGAAAATAATCTCACCCCATACTTTTGTGAGTTCTGTTGCTCCAGGAATTGTCTTATGGCATTATTTGGAGCTATTTTTGGAAGGATTTTGAAGGAGAGCTCAGAAGTCACTGAATTTCCTCTGCCATCTTGGCTCCCCCCCCCCACCTACTTCTTCTTCTTCTTTTTTTTTTTGTGAGGCAATTCGGGTTAAGTGACTTGCCCAGGGTCACACAGCTAGTAAATGTCAAGTGTCTGAGGCCAGATTTGAACTCAGGTCCTCCTGAATCCAGGGCCGGTGCTCTATCCATTGCACCACTTAGCTGCCCCTGCACCTACTTATTCTTACCTGTACAATAGTTTGACCCCTGACCCCTTTGTGCTGGATCTGGGTTCTCTTCTTGTTGTAGCACATAGCCTTGGTACTCTTTTGATTGCTATGCTGATTGTCTACGTGTCTGTTCCTGGTTTGACTAATTGTGGTATATGGTATAAGAAATCAGCATAAGCAATTTTCACCAAATTACTTTCTAGTTTTCTCAATTCTTCTCTAATAGAGAATCATTATCCCAATAGTTTATATTATTGAATTTGATAAGCTGCTACTATGCTATGCATTATGAAGGGTCTTGAGTCTAAACCACATAAGGATCAGTTGAAGGAACTGGGGATATTTATCATAGAAAGAAGTTTTTTGGTGGGTGGAGGGAAGATATAACTTTCTTCAAGTATGGAGAAAGAATTAGGTTTGTTCTGTTTGTCCCTAAAGGGAACAATAATATAGAGTGTAGGCAATGCAGTTGATAGAGTGTTTGGCCTGGAGTCAGGAAGACCTGAGTTCAAATCTGTCCTCAGATACTTACTAGCTGGACACTTACTAGCTGACACTGGGCAAATCATTTGATCTCTGTTTGCCTCAGTTTCCTCATTTATAAAATGGAGATAATAATAGCTTCCAGGGTTGTGTGAGGATCAAAAGAGATTAACAATCACAAAGTTCTTAGCACAGCTAAGCCTAGAACATAGCAAAACATTGTATAAATATTAGCTGTTATTACTAGCCATTATTTTTTAAATTTTCTTTTCTTTTTTTTTTTGCAGGGCAATGGGGGTTAAGTGACTTGCCCAGGGTCACACAGCTAGTAAGTGTCAAGTGTCTGAGGTCAGATTTGAACTCAGGTCCTCCTGACTCCAGGGCTGGTGTTTTATCCACTGCACCACCTAGCTGCCCCCTACCAGCCATTATTATGAGTAGGAATTGTAAAGATGCCAACATAGGTTTGATGTCAGGAAAAACTTCCAAACATCTAGGGCTGTTCAAAAGTTGAGTTAGAGGCATTGAAAAGTGATGGATTCCCCCTCTTTGAAGGTCTTAAAGCATGTACCAGGCAACCACTTGTTTGAGTTATTTATTGTGACGATTCCCTTCGTATTTGGTTTGGACTCAGTGGTTCCTGAAGTCCTTTCCAGCTCTCAAATGTCCAGCTCTCATTTTTCAATAGCTTCTTGTTTTTACTTAATTTTTAAAAAAATTGTAAAATAGGACCAAGTAATCTTTATGATTACTATTCTGCAGCCTGGTAATTCTGTGCATCTTTCATTCTTACCTTTTTCATTATTTCTCTGGAGATTTAAAAAAATATTTCTTTGATTTTAAGGATTCTTATTTTTATATTTATTTGGGGTTTTAATCTTCTTTCTAAGTTTTTTTTCTTTTTAGTTATGCACTCAATTTATTGACTTATTTTCTCTCTATCTTGTTGATGTAAGTATTTTCAGATATACATGTTCCCCAAAGGACTGCTTTGGATGTATCACAAGTTTTGAATCTGCTGTCTTATTGCTATAATTTTCTTTGATGTAATTTTTTTTAATTTGTTTTTTGACCCACAAATTGTTTAGTTTCTACTTGAGTCTAAATCTATTCTTCAAATTTCCCTTGTTGATTATACTTATTGCGTTGTCATCTCAGAAGAATGTTTATTATTTCTAACTTTTTGTATTTGTGAGTTCCTTATTAACATGATTGTTTTTTGTAAAGGTGTCATTTAAAACTAAAAAATACTAACACTTTATGATTCTCATTCAATAGTCACCAAAGTTCTATCAAATCTATTCTTTCTCATATTGCAATAAGATCTTAATTTCTTTCTTTTTTATCTTTATGGTTGATTTGCTTAGATTTGAAAGGAACATACTGAAATCAGTAACTTTTGCTTTTCTTTTTATCTTGTTCAAATTGTTCAATTACATTTCCCTTTAAGTACTTAGATAATATACCATTTGGTGCATATTTTTAGAATTAATTAACAATGATGTTTCCCTTTACCATGTTTTTACTGTTGCTTTATTTGAGATCATGATTTCCTCCTCTATTTTTTTTTATTCAGGTGAGGCATAATGGCTTTTACTGTAATCTCTAATTTTATTTTATTTTACTTTTTTTTTTTGCAGGGCAATGAGGGTTAAGTGACTTGCCCAGGGTCACACAGCTAGTAAGTGTCAAGTGTCTGAGGCTGGATTTGAACTCAGGTACTCATGAATCCAGGGCCGGTGCTTTACCACTGCGCCATCTAGCTGCCCCTTGTAATCTCTTATTTTAAGTCTGTATGAATCTTTATATTTTAAGTGTATTTATTATAAAATGCAAATTGTGTTTTGCTTTCTGATTTATTCTATGACTTTCTTCTATTTAAGGGGAAATTCATTTCATTCACATACACAGTTATAATGGTTAGGGTTGTTTACTCCTCAACCAAATTCCATTATACTCTTTCCTCAGTTTGACTCCCCACCCTATTATTAAAAAGGAAAAGAAAAGGAAATAAGAGAGAATGAAATAAGTTCTAGCCCTTTATAGTTGGAAAAGTATAATGAAAATTCTTTCCCCTTACACTTTTACCTAGCACACAATAATGGGGATTTGTTCTATCTCTATCTACGTCTCTCTTTGTCACTAATCCCTCTTTGAAGTATTTTTTACTTTTTCAGTCTTCTTGAAATCTCCCCCCTTCTGATCCTTTGTGTACCTAGTTCCTTGTTTCCTTTTCTTTTTTCCCTTTTTTTTGGGGGGGAGAGGAAATTGGGGTTAAGTGACTTGCCCAGGGTCACACAGCTAGTAAGTGTCAAAAGTCTGAGGTCGAATTTGAACTCAGGTCCTTCTGAATCCAGGGCTGGTGCTCTATCCACTGCACCACCTAGCTGCCCTGTTCCTTGTTTACTTAATTGCATTTCTATACTACATTTCATTGACCCACCCTGCCTTTTATTATCCATTTCTATTTAAGCTATGTAAGATTCTTGAGATCACCACTCTCCTCTTTCCCCACCTACATGCTTGTATACTCTTCATTTGTAAATCCTTAATTTTAGAACATAGTTCCTACTCTCTCTTCTCTTTTCCATCCATAGTTGCTCTTCCTTTTTCCTCTTCTCTCTCTCTTTAGTTGATAGAGTGTTAGACCTGGAGTCAGGAAGATGTGAGTTCAAATTCAGCCTCAGACATTTACTAGCTGTGCAACTCTGGGCAAGTCACCTCCATCTTTCTCAGTTTACTTATCTGTAAGATGAGGAGAATAAAAGCACATACCTTCCAGGGTTATTGTGAGGATCAAATAAGGTCATATTTTAAAAACACTTTGCAAAATTTAGTATTGTATAAATGTAATTTGCAAAATTTAGCATTGTATAAATATAATTATTATTATTCATTATATACCCTGTTCCTAAGTTTGTCTGTTTTGTTCTCTCATTGACCTTTATAGTAGTATGACTAATGCTCCTTCCTCTCAGAACTGTCTTAGGGTAGGTTTATAAAGAGATAATAGTATAATTCCTCCTTTCAGGTTATAGACATTTGATCATTTAGCCCTCAAACATTTATTTTTCTAGGTTTCTATTTAAAAAATTCTACTCAATTCTTGTTTTCATCAGTTCTATTAAAGGTTAATTCCATCCCCTTCCCCTGGTTAAAATTGCTTTTAACTTTTCAGAATAATTTATTCTTGGTGTAGACCTTTTTATATTACCTCTTAAGACATCATATTACACTTATTTCTTTTCTTATAGTTGCATAATTTCAAGTGATTTCTTATTTTGTGCTATATATTTTTATCCTGTTTGCTTCCAGTATTTTAGTTTTGTTACAGAAGCTTTGGATTTTGACAGTAACATTTCTGGATGTATTATATTAATGTTTATTTTAGAAGGTAGCATGCAGATTCTATTTTTAATTTGCATTTAGGGATAATGATTTGTGGGTAATTTCTCTTAATGGGTTCTTGAAACTTGGGGTGTACATTTTTTTTTCTCTCTCAGTTTCATCCTTCTTTTCAGAAAGTTCAGAGATTTTTAAATGATCTCACCTTAACCTACTTTCCATTTCAATTTTTTTTACCTTAGATATATCATTTATCTTCCAATTTATTTGCCTTGTGAATTTGTACTTTCTTTTTGAATTAATAACTTTTGAATTCTGATTCATCTGTTCTATTTTTCAGGATATCAAAACCTTTGGAGAGGTTTTCTTTCTTTTTTTTTTTTTTGAGCTATTTATTTTCCTCCCAATCTTTTTTCCTTAAGGATTCTAATTAGACTCTTTAGCATTGCCTTTATCTTTTCCTCATTTTTTAAAAGGAGACCTTCCATCTATTCTTGAAGTTCTGATGGCCAGCCCATTCTCTTTTCTGGTGTTCTACTTGAAATTGCTTTCAAGTTATTCTTTTTATTGGAGTTATATCCTGGGGTTCTCTTAATCTATAGTATTTCTTCATTGCCTTAGTAATTTTCTTATTTTTGCTCATTTCTTTAGTTTCTCCAATAGAGTTGTCTGGTGAAGATTCCCTCCTTTGCTGTTTTTCTGAATTAAATTTGCCTTTGTAGCTGCTGCTGCAAACTGCTCTGAAGAGCAGGGCCAGTAGTGATTTGAGTGTAGCCTTTGACTATTATCCTCAGACCCGGGGTCAGAAGCTTTTCTTCTCCCTCCAAATTTCCAAATAGATGGCCCAAAGCTATTAGCATGTCCAATGCCCCTCCATCTTTGAAATGTCTTGGGGTAGGCTGAATTAGATTGAGTTAAGGGCCAGTGGTATATGGGATTGTAGTATAAAGGTCTGTAGTATTTCCATTGCCCCTCTCTTAGCCCTTCCAATTAGCTCAGAGTAGATGGGTTGCTTAAAGTATGGTCCTTTGTTGTTTTCTCTTTTTCTGGGTTATTTTTCATGAATCCTGCCTTCCTGTAAAGTATTTCCATTTATATCTTTTGCTTTAATTTCATTTGAACATTTTCTCATTTTTAAGGTGATTTTAGAGGGGCATTGGGTTCAGTTGAACTTTTTTCATGTTGCTAACTCCCCCCTCCCCCACCCCAAGATTTTTAAGAAAGTATTTCTCTCTCTCTCTCTCTCTCTCTCTCTCTCTCTCTCTCTCTCTCTCTCTCTCTCTCTCTCTCGGTGGGGCAATGAGAGTTAAATGACTTGTCCAGGGTCACACAGCTAGTGAGTATCAAGTGTCTGAGGCTGGATTTGAACTCAGGTCCTCCTGAATTCAGGGCCAGTGATTTATCCACTGCCTCACCTAGCTGTCCCAAGAAAGTATTTCTCTTAAATGAGCTAATGTATAGAAAAGCATTTTGTAAAGGATATGGCATAATTGATATGTAATGAATTATCATTAATACTCTTAGAATATTAATTAGTACTAATTATCACATTTATACTTCTGTTATTTGTATACTAGTACAGTATATTCCATTGTTATTCAATAGGAATATAACATTTTCTTTTGTCTTCAGAAGATCACGGAAATTCTTTCTCTATCACAAAGACTCAAAATGATCATTATGTCTCAAATAGTGATGTCCAATCTTTATGCAGTAATAGTACTTTATCATTATTAGTTTGATTTCGCACCATAACACCCTTCATGAGTTATATTTCACATATCCAGTGTTTTAGTTTTAGTGAATTAAAACCCATTTTTCTCTGGCAATTTTATAAGACAGTTGGAGATACCCTCTTAAAACCCACTCTAAAATGAAATTGCAATATCTCAAATGATCTATCTGGATACTTTGTGAATTCTTATAATTTACTTTTCCTTGAAATTGAGGCATGAAGGTATGTTGTTTAACTAAACATATTACTTCTTTGCAGATTATTTCTGAATATTTCTTCTATTAATTAATTACTTGCTCTGCTATCTTTAAAGTCACTTTGGGACTTGAGTAGGACAGAAGTTACCTACTGTTTATAATGTTGTAATTTACGTTATTCACTGTGAATTCTGATTCTGGAATTTACTTCACCCACAGTGAATTCTGATTCTCGGGTAGAATAGAATAATGATATTATTCTCAACCCATTCAAAAGAAAGCCTAGGTATTGCACCAGGTAAAAAAAAATAATCAAATGAAAAAAACTTATTAGACAAATAGAAGACACTATTTAACTTGGGTGGGGATGAAGTAAAGAGATATAAAGACTTTTTAAAGATATGGGTTTTGTCCTTATTTACTTCTAAAGACTATGTACCTGTAACTTTATTTTTTAAAAATGTGGTTGTTTTATTGTTTATTTACTCTCTTTTGCTCTTTATTCTTTTTTGGTGTGCTCTTTATTCTTAATTAAAAACACGCATACATTATGGTATAGCGGGTTCTCAATGAGGAAACTTCACTTGCAAATTCAGATGAGAATCTGATCTGCCATTTATAATTTTAGGGAGCTTCCTGGAGTTTTTGAGAGGTTAAGACTTGCCAGAGGTTACACATTCAGTTGTGGCAGAAGACCTTGAACTCAGGCCTTCCTGGTTTCAGTTCTGGCACTCCACTGTGCCACCTAGCTGCCTTTATGCCATACTCCTCACTCCTAAAATAAGTTGAAGACTAAAGAGGATAGCTCTTTAGTTAAGTAATGATTAAACACCAAGAAACCCCAAAGAACAAGCAACAAAAAGTCTTTTGGGTTAACTGTAAACCCATAGCACCTTGTTGACATAAAACATTAATGTTTTACTTATATGAAATCTACTTTTAAAAGACCAAAGGATATTGAGATATTGTACTGACCCCGAGATTTTGGAGGCATTCCAAGTTCTCTTCTGTTTGATCAAGAAGAAAAAGAAAGGTAGAAAGAAAAAAGAGAAAGAAGGAAGGAAGGAAAGATAGAGAAAGAATAAAAGAAAGAGGAAAATATACTCTGTATACCTACTTGCTTACCACTAGAGGAATAATCCTGTCCCAGATAAAAATGCAGACATATCACTTGTTATTGCCTAAATTCAAATTTTGGGGCTTTGGTGCTCTTTCTGGGATTTAAGAATTGTAAGGTATGAAAATGTTGAATTCTCTAGATTCCTTTTGATCTGAATTTTTCAGAATATCTTTTTCAAGTATGTATTACTCTCCGTGCAGCCATCTCTTTTTCCAACCTTTCTTTTCTTTAAGATTTATGGTCATAATTCCTGCATAATTTAATTTCTAAATTCTATTCATCTTTTATTTAGTCCCTTCCAGTTCCATATTGCTTAGTAAGCTTAATCTAACTTAGTTTTTTTGGGGAAGAATGATATCTATTTTAGAATGCTACAAAAGTGGAAGAAGGGGAGGTTTCTGAATTAGAAGATGACCACCAACAAGAAGACTGACTCAAACCTGGCTGTATCATCAGCAGACATGTGGCAGGGCTTGTTTGGACAATGAAGAGCTAACAAGAAATGTAAAATGCCTAATCACTGATTTGTGTTCTGACAGGATTCAAGTATCAGTCCTCTGGTAGATTTTTTTTTTGTGTGTGTGTGTATGTGAGGCAATTGGGGTTAAGTGAGTTGCCCAGGTTCGCACAGCTAGTGAGTGTCAAGTGTCGGAGGCCAGATTTGAACTTAGGGGTCCTCCTGAATTCAAGGTCTTTGCTTTATCTAATCTGTCACCTAGCTGTCCCCTTCTGGTAGATTTTAACATAATTATGTTAAGTTACTTAAACCTTTTTTTTTTTTTTTTTTTGGTGAGACAATAGGGGTTAAGTGACTTGCCCAGGGTCACACAGCTAGTAAGTGTTAAGTGTCTGAGGCCGGATTTGAACTCAGGTACTCCTGAATCCAGGGCTGGTGCTCTGTCCACTGTGCCACCTAGCTGCCCCTTACTTAAACCTTTTTGATGTTTGTTTTCACCAAACATGTTCTCTGTTCAGCATTTTGTCTGTGTGTAGGAAATAAATAATTATTCCACCCCTGATTCATATATACATTGAATACTTTTCTACTTTCCCCTTTGGAGATATCTTACCCATGAGTCTAATCCTAAGCTTTTTTTTTTTTTTTTTTTTTTTTTTAGTGAGGCAATTGGGGTTAAGTGACTTGCCCAGGGTCACACAGCTAGTAAGTGTTAAGTGTCTGAGGCCGGATTTGAACTCAGGTACTCCTGACTCCAGGGCCGGTGCTCTATCCACTGCACCACCTAGCTGCCCTTAATCCTAAGCTTTTAATGAAAAAAAAAAAGTAAATGAAAGTTAGGAAGAACTAAGGAAGCAATAAACAGCTCATCTTTATCATACTTTTTAAATTTACAAAATATTTTTTCACAACCATGCTGAATCTCATTTTCCTCATCTACAAAATGGGAACAGTAATATCTGTAGTACTTATGTCACAGTTAAACATCTATGTAAAATGGTATCCAACAGACCTGACCTGACAAGATTATTTTAATGTCTGTTTTTGGAGCCATGTGGTTCCTTTCAGGGGTCTAGCAGATGTGTTGGCATCCCCTTTAGGAAAATGAATCTGAGTCTATATGCAGACTCTTTCCTCTCCATGTCTCTCTTGGCTTTGGATTTCTCCCTCTCTCTTTTATCTTTTTAAAAGCAAAGTCTAACAGTATGTCTCAGATATTACCTTCTAAGCAATTATGTATTGACTGAGCAGGTATTAATCTATGCACTACATAAAGATGAGGTTAACTAAGGTCCTCAGGACAAGGGCAGTTCACACATTCTTAAAAAATGCCAAAAAAAAAAAAAAGCAAGAAAAAGGTTTCATCCCCATTAACCTTTTTTTTTTTTTTTATCCCAGGGAATTATCTCTGACAAGGTATTGACTCTCTCAAGGGAATCTAAAATTTCAATAAGGAGACACAGGAAGTACGATTGATTTCTCATTACTCCTTAACAGGTGATCTCTGGACCAATAACTGTAGTCTCTTCACTATCTTCCTTACTAGGGAGGCAATATGGCATAGTAGATGGTGTCCTGGAATTGAAATCAGGAACACCTGGATTCAAGTCTAGCCTCTGACATTTACTTAGCTGTGTAAGTCACTTAATGAGCCTTAATTTGCAATTAAGTGTTTGCCATTTAAATTTTATATCTAATTCAAGAGAGTAAGTATGTATTTTTAGGGCAGGAAGATCTTAACCTGAGATTGGTAAGCTAGTTTTAAAAATATTTTGTCAGCTGTATCTCACCATAATTGGTTTTATTTGAAATCCTATTTGACTTTATGCACTTTAAAACATTATTCTCAGAAGGGGTATATGGAATGCACCAGACTGCTAAAAGGGATTATGGTGTGAAAAGGTTAAGAACTCCTCCTACTTCAGTGTGAGGTTTTGCAATAAAGTTACAGAAAATGATACATCAATGATGTATGCTTGATTTTTAAAGTCAAGTTCATTCTATGAGCCATGAATGGGATGTCAAAGTTGAAGGCTGCTCCATAGAAATAAAATTTATCGCAATCCTTTGACATTAGGTTGCACTTGGGTAATCACTGAGGGATTGTGGAACAATTCATGCGTAATGGAGAGTTGTTTATATTTGTTAAAATCAAATAGGGAAATAGAATACCTTTGGGTTCACATCTCAAAGTAACATCCTGATTTCCCCAGTCAGGTCTGGTTGTTCCTTCCCAAAGGAGTCAAAGGACTGATTCTTTGTGAATCTGAAATACACAGTAAGGTGATTTCTCCAGGTTTCTGGGTTGGATGAAAATGAGTTCCACAATACAAAGGAAACCTAGACCTTTCATTATCTGTCTATTAACTATGAATTATGTAAGACATTTTTGGAGCCATTTATATTCTCAACCAATCATTTTCTCTCTTTAGGATAATAAATTAAATAAATCTTTTTTTTTTCTGTGTGTATACACGTTTGTATTTTTATTGTATATTAAAACATGGAAAGAGTGCTTTCTGCCTCATGAGTTTTTTCAGGATCTTTGGGATTTGTTGTGCCATGGTGCTTTTTCCTCTTCTGGGGCTCCCAAGGGTATGAATGTGATTCTGTACAATGTACTGGGAAGAGCAATCAAGGAAAGGAGACATCTTAGTTTAATTTTGAGTGACTATAACTATTTAGCAGAGTACTTGGTGGTGGGGAGATCATGTAAGGGGCTGATTAAGGGGGAAACCCTAGAGGAAATAAAAGGAATACCGTGCTATTTTTTTAATGCAAAAGGAAGAGTTAGAAAGAGAAATTCAATTTGAGACAATAAGAAAATGCATTAAGTACCTGGAAATTAACCTAGCAAAACACACATAAGACTTACATAAATAAAATTGTAATAACATTTTTAACTGAAATAAAAAAGACTAAATAATTGGCAAGACAATCGATACTTATTTTTTAGCTATGTCAATACACTAAGAATAATGATACTTCTTAAATTACTTTATAGATTTAATGATATGTCAATCAAATTTGTTATTGTTGTTTGGTCATTTTAGTCTAGTCCAACTCATCAGGACCCCATTTGGGGTTTTCTTGGCAAAGATACTGGAGTGGTTTGCCATTTTCCTTTACAGATCATTTTACAGTTGAGGAAACTAAGGCAGAATGGAGTTAAGTGACTTGTCCAGGGTCACATTGCTAGTAAATATCTGAGGTTAGATTTGAACTCGGGAAGATGAGTCTTCTTGACTCCAAGCCTGACATTTTATCGACTGAACCACCTAGCTGCCTATTAGTCAAATTACCAAAGGAATATTTTAGCGAATTAGTCAAAATATCAATTTTCTAGGTGAGAATTCTTGATGTAGGAAGCCACACAGATTGCATCTATGACTTAGTACATGAGTCTTGGGACACATAAATGTTATTAGCTAGTATCAGAGGTGGAATCTAAACCAAGGTCTTTTTGACCCCAGCTACAGCAACCTATCCATTAGGCCAGTCCCACTTGATTGTAAACAATCCTTCCATACTACACTATATCTGGTTTGAGACTTCAATTTGGACTGTGCTTTTCCAAGTTGCTGGGTTCTTTTGGGAGTGATACATGAGTGGGTGTTAAAGGAAGAAGTGGGTGAAGTCTTTGAGGGCATGTATAGGGTCATTGATATAGAGTTGAAAAATACCTTGGAGGTCAACTCTTATGTGTTCAAATATCATATTTACCCACTCCCATCAAGGAACTGAGGTTAAGTGATTTGCCAGGGTCACAAAGCTAACTGCCTAAGGCAAGATTTGAATACAGGTCTTCCAGACACCAAGTGCAGCACTCTATTCCATATACCATATTACCTCTCATGACTTTTTTTTTTTACTTAACTAGGGATTGAATTTGGTACTGAAGGCTTAGATAGTTATAATTCTTGGCATAGTGGTACTGTTATGGCCTTGATAAACTGACCAAAGACCAAAGACCATCATTTTCATCTAGTGGTCCTGAGACAACACTCAGAAGCTGCCAGCATATTCCATGATGGAACATTCCTCTTCCCTGCTGTAGTTTACAGATCTGTTAGCTGGTGGTTTCAGCATGAAAAGGGTCATTGAAAACAACCCATAATCCTATGGAAAGGTTAGGAGTTTATGAGGGTAGTTGCCTGTCAGGTAGGGATCATCTTAGATGGGAGGTCTACTTCTATCAAACAGGTTTCCTGACCACCTTTGGAATAGGTCCCTGGATGCTGGAAGTAAAGAAATATTTGCAATTGGGCAATGGATCCACAAAGATAGAAGTTAACTTCTCCGGGGTGGTCACTGAGTTGCTTTCCCAATGCAGACATCAGTCAGATCAATCAATCAGTCAATCAACAAGCACTTATTAATACCAATGTAAGATAGCTAGCTGAGCTCTCAGCCAGCTATTCTTTAAATCTAGGCTACACTATCCTGAAACTTCATATCCACAGTCTTAGCATGGCCTGGGTCTTGCTTCTTGGTGGTAATATTTCACCATATTTTCTACCAGAATTAAGTTGAATTTACTTTACATATTTTACATGTATTTATGAGTATATGTTGTTTCCCCCAATGGAATATAAACTTTCTGAGGACAAGAAGTATTTTAATTTTGTATTTATATTCTCAGTGCCTAGAAGAGCGACTAGTCCCCTAACTGCTAGAGCTTACTCCTCTGAGGGTGCATCTACTCCTTGCATCTACTCCATATATCTTGGATGTATCCACTTGTTTGGATGCTGACTTTCCCAGAAGTAGTAGTTGACCTTGAAAGCAGGAAGACCTACCTCAGACACATACTGGCAATGTGACCCTGGGCAAGTTACCTAACCTTCCAGTGTGCTAGGCAATTTTCTTAAGACAGAGAAAATGTTGACTTGCATTGCTATGGGGAGTTTCTTTGTCAGATGAATAGGATACAGTAATGAAATTATTGATGTAATCCCTATCCCTACCCTAAATTCCCCCAATAGAATATACCTTACTCATATAAAGGGATCCCTTTTGCATTTGCATCAACAGCATTTAGCATAGGGCCTTATGCGTAGTTAGGTGCTTAAGAAATGATTTAAAAAATGGAATCCTGACCGACGTTTGTATACTAACCAGTGCTATCAGTTTCCTCATCATTGGAGTTGGGATATTTGTCAGGACTGTGATGAGAATGTATTGGCTTCCAGTGAGGAGTTGAGAAATATTCCTCCCTCTACTCTTTGTAGAGGCAGGTGATCATGTATATAGAATACTTTATATACTGTCAGGCGTAGTCAGTTTCAGAAGACTAATTTTTTTCTCTTTCATTTTAAATCTTTATTACAAGGAATGACTTTCTGGGTCAGAGAAGAGGGAGAGATACATTTACAAATGAAAATTATGGTGAAAGCAAAAGATATTGATAAAACTAAGACTGGTCCATGTTATTCAGTCTTGGCTGAAGGGTAGTAGAGAGAATAGGACAGGGTAAAGTCCATGTTCTGGATTGAACCCTCCACAATTCTAGAAGCAGGGAGGGAAGCATAATGGTAGGGTTTCAGTAACAATGGAGGTCAGAAGTATAGCAGAACTGTGCAGATAAACTGATTAGCTAAAAAGGACCAGAGGTTGAGGGAAATGGAAACAGCATCAAAATCAGAAATTCACAACAAAAATATGTAAGGGGATGGGGATAGGGGAAGTTGCTGGTAAAAAGCCAGGTCTGGATTTTAGTCTATGAGTTTAATGCCAGGAGACAGAAAAGGGGCCAATTTAGACCCATCTTTCCTTAATTTATTGCATTTAAAGGCATATACAAGTTTCAAACCCAGCTGTCTGGTGGTTAACCCTATCCTTTCGAATCATTCAAACCACTGTCATCTATAGAAACCATGTCATTGACTGCCTGTATTTTCTTCTATGGAAGTTACTGTAGAACAGAAGGCAAATGATTCCAGGGGAGAAGTTAGTCAAATAGAAAAATGGCAGCCACTAGGGTTAAGGATGGTGGGTATGGAGGCAAGTAAATCAAGAATGAGGTGAGATGGATCAAGAGAATAGGGATAAGAGACTATATATGCTAAGAAATTTAGGTTGATGGATAGGTGTAAACTAAGTTAGAGTGGTCAAGGGAAACAGATAGGAGTGTGTTTTTAGAGATTAGAATGTCAAAATTCCAAATATTAGAAAGGATACAAGCCTGAGAGATGATGAAGCCTAATGAGTGATTATGGCACAGATGGAATCAAGAAGGAGATTACTCAAGTTGAGTAGGTCGAGGAGTTAGAAGATCAGGCTATTGGAAGAGATATCAACATTGATATTGAAATCCTCAAGGATATTAATAGGAGATGATATGGAAAAGAAAACTGTAGAAAAGAGGCTAAAGTCAATATAAAGTTGGGAGAGTGACATGGATAGGGAAAAAGGTGGTATTTAAAAAGCACCACCATTAAAATAAGATGTCACTGAGACATAGTATAGAGGAATGTTCTGAAAGTGGCCAGTAGGAAGAAGTATTTATGTTGCTAACTTCTCCTTTGGAGTCATACCAAGTCCAATATAATATGGTAAGAGTTGCCAATGGTAATTAAGAAGTTGAAGTTGGGAGGAATGGCTGCATCTTGTCCAATATGATTTGAAGATATCTGAGTTGATAAGCACACAGAGAGCCATTTTTTGAGGCACTTCAAAGAAAATTATAAGAGAAAAGGTCACAGTTGGTGTTTTATTCCCACCTACTCCCTTCAACTGATGAGAAAACACCAGCAAGTGTTGTGCTTGCTCTCTCATTTCTATGAGCTTTTTTATGAGGATGGTTTATGTACACACTGAAAGTATCTTTGATTTTTATATAGTCAGTCCTCAACTTTTGTGGGGGTAATGTTCCTAGAAAGCCATATGAAAGTAAAACACTCGAATGCTGATACACTGGTTTTATGGGAAACATTGGGTTAGATTCCTGTGACCACTAAAAACTGTAATCTTTCACTAGACATTGATGAAAATACACATTTATGTATACAGGTCTTTATAGCAAAACATTAATTCTAACAATATGTCCTTTTGCTAACACAGTAACCATGAAATAACCCACAAGATGCACTACAAACGATAAAATTGGGAACATGCAAAACATTATTTTTCTTGCTAGTAATTCCTTAGAATTTCATGACCTTTTGTGCCAACATCTCAATAAAACAAAAACACATTAATTTCAGACAACATTTATGTTTCATAACACATGAAATCTACAGTTCCATAAATCTGGTACAGCAAATAAAATTCTTAAAACTAAAACATTTTTTAACCTGGGTCTTGCCTTCCGCTGTGTGAGGGTATTATAAAATATACTATATTGCTGTAAGCCTCTCTATGTAGGTTGCCCTTAGTTTTCAACGAAGCAAGAGCTTGCTGGAACTTAAGTCACTCAGCCCAGTTGGCTAGCACCCCAGCACGGTCAGTTCCATGTTTCCCAGTTTCCAGCCCCTTTTAAGCACCCCAATAGTACTGGGAGCAGAGCCAGTGCGTTCCTAGAGCTTCCCAGGAGAGCCTTCTCCCTCCCAGGTAAGCACCCCAGGCCATGCAGCTGTGTTCCTTCCCTCCTTCCCTCCCCCTGAGCACAGAAGAGTTTGGCTCCAGGCTGAGCTAGAGAAGCCAAAGGAGGCAGCTAAATTTTGCCCCTAGCAACTTTCCCATTTGCTCAGAAGGTTCAGAAAGTGAGGAGGTCCGGATATCACCACCTACATTCTGTCTCTACTGAGCATAGTCATGAATGTGTGGGGCATTGCCAACCCAAAAGCAAAAAATGAGGTTAGTAATAAAATCACATGAATGCTTGAAGTTGCAAAAGTTAAATCCACAGAAATATTGAAGATGAATTTTACACACATATCTATATTTGTGTATATGGATATGCATATATGGATATGGATATTTTGTTGTTATTGCTTGTCCTTTGAGAATGACCTATGATATCTTATGTGATATCTTGACTTGCCCATAATTTAAGTGAGGCAGAGTAGCACAGTTGTCACTCTCTCTCTCTCTCTCTCTCTCTCTCTCTCTCTCTCTCTCTCTCTCCTCTCTCTCTCTCTATCTCTTTCAGAGTCATCTAAGTCCAGTTGCAAGACAAAAGTCAGGATCATTGGTGGTGGTCTGAAATGTAGTGTATGAGCCTGGCATCTTGGATGTCCAACCAAGCTTTAAGCCTTCTATAGTGCCTGCCTTAGCTTCCTTCCTGGTCTTTGGAACAAATTGTTCTCATCTGTCCATTCCACCAGGGGAAGTCTTCACATCCTTGGTGTAGATATCCCCTAACTCACTGACAGATTTGAGGCCTGTTGGTTACTCTCAACCATCTGCTAAGACAGTTTTACCAGGGTGTGGCTGCTGTGCATGCTACATCTTCTTGTAGCCACAGGTGAGAGTTGGGTGACAGATGGATACCAAAGGTAGATGAGCAACCCTGAAAAGGAATTGGCATGTCCTCACGCCAGAGGTACTAGTCCTCCCTTAACAGAAGTGAACTGACTGTCATGGACACTGTTTTACATACAGTTAGAAAAAAATATTTTGTCTTGATGATAAAGTATTTTAGATGCTCTTATTAAGATGACATTGCAATAGGTTTATCAAACACAATGCTATAGAGCCTCTTCAGTAGAATCCCCAACAATTTTAAAATTATTTCAACCATCCACATTAGAAAAGCAAAGTGGATGAAACATACATATTACCAAGACTATGACATTCAGCTGGATCTATCTACTGTATTTTTTCTATTCCTTCCTTCCTTCCTTCCTTCCTTCCTTCCTTCCTTCCTTCCTTCCTTCCCTCCCTCCTTCTTTCTTTCCTTCCTTCTTTCTTTCCTTCTTATTATCTCTCTGTTTCTACATGTATACACACACACACACACACACACACACACACACTAAGAGACAGGCATTACAGATAAATAATGAACTGGTCTTATAACTAAACCAGAGAGGATGTGAGGGTGGATGACGTTTGGGAAACTGTATAGTATATTAGATCTTTCAATGATTCTGAGTGACAACAAAAGCTTATTTCTTTAACATCAGTATTCCCCTAGTGCTGGTATGTGGCTAGAAAAGCCGTAATCCTGGAAAAACCAAATCTGAAAGCTAACGGGAAAGTACATGGTGGGTTGAAACATACTAATAATGGTTCTCATGGAAGAAATGGCATAAACAATGAAAGCAATGGCACTGATAACCAGAAAACATGATGCACTTGTAGAGTAGTTAGAATGGAAAACAAGAGATGGGCAACACAAATGTTGAATTTGTGACACTAAAATAACCAGAGGAAAGCTTCCCTAGCATTGATAGATCCTCTGTGGAAGACTTATATAAAGACATGGATATGAATTGCACGGGATACAAATTATGGATGGGGTTGTAATATGTACTGGTGGAGGGACTACTAACACTAAGAGAATCTCAGATTCAACTCAACAAACATTAAGTGTCTACTATGTGCAAAGCTCTGGGGATTCAAGAGCAAAAATAAATCAAGCCCTTCTCAAAGATCTTACGTTCTATTTGGTACAGGGGAGAGGCAGGCCTCTAATGTCTACACATATGCTACATGGCTCTGGAGTCCCTCCAAGGACCTTATACTCACAAAGATCAAATTCATCTTAGGGGCCCCTTCACCCCGTCCTCCCTTTAAGAAGGTCACTATCTCTCTTTTGTTTTGCCCCTCCCTGGAGGAAAATTCCAATGAAATCTCTAAAACCAAGTTAAGATAACATAGGGGAAATAATGGTTTCCCTGTGTCGGTAATAGCTTCCCACTCCCACCCTGTGAAAGTACTCAGTGTACCATATGGACTTCAAGTATCGGTCAGCTTTTTATTTCTACTATTCTAGAAAATATATAATTGCAAAGGACACTCATGAAGAAATGGTTGGTTGTCCTTTGTTCTCTAAGAGGATAAAAATGACATCACTATGTTGGGGTCAGGGTACAGTGTGTCCTACTGTGGCTGAGACCAACATGAGCTTGGAAAGCTGTATTACAGGTCAGGCAGAAATAGTTCATATGAATATTGGCAAAGGAAATATATCTAAATTTGTGCACCTCATGTTTCTTTTGAACTACTGCAATTCTGTTTTGTTCATGGAGCACAGCACCTTCTTTGATGTGGGCACACCACACTGAACAGACTGGTGCTAGCATCTCTCATGTCTCACAATCAATTCCAAAGTTATTCTTGAGTATGTCCTTTTGTACTGCTTCTTCTGACCTCCATCTGAGTGCTTGCCTTGTGAGTTTTCCATAAAATTGTCTTTTTAGGCAAATGAATATTTGGCATTCAGACAACATGCCCAGTCCATTGGAGTTCCACTCTCTGCAGTAGAGTTTGAATGCTTGGCAGTTCAGTTTGAGAAAGGATTTCAGTGTCTGGTACCTTATCTCACCAGGTGATCTTTGGAATCTTCCTAAGACAATTCCAATGGAAGCAATTCAGTTTCCTGGCATGGTGCTGGTAGATCGTCCAAGTTTCATAAGCATACAACAATGAGGTCAGCATAATGGCTCTGTAGAGCTTCAGTTTTCTAGGCAATCTAATACTTCTCTCCCATATGTTCCTTTGAAGCCTTCCTAATATTGAGCTAGCTCTGCTAATTCATGTGTCACCCTTATCATCTGAGTACATTCCTAGAAAGTATACTGCCAACGTAAGTGAAATTATCCATAGCATTCAAAATTTCTCCATTTGCTATAACTGATGGTCGCAAATATGGATGGATGGTATTGTGCTGACTGGTGGAGAACCTCTGTTTTCTTGTTGTTAATTGTCAGGCCAAAATTAGTACAAGTAGCAGAGAATTGAACCATACTTTGTTGCCTCTCAGTTTCTGAGGCTGCATTGTGTGTATAATCATTTGTGAACCAAAAGTCATGCGCCAATTCTCCCTCCACTTTAGTCTTGGCTTGTAGCCTTTGCAAGTTAAATAATTTATGCTCAGTGCAGTAGTTGACTTTGATGCTATATTCATTCTCATTGAAGCTGACCAACAACATCATGCTAGAAAGCATGGGAGCAAGTGCGCAGCCCCGCTTCGTATGGATGAGGCTGTAATATGTATTGGTAGAAGGAGCACTGGCACTAAGATAATCTCAGATTCAACTCAATAGACATTTATTAAGTGCCTGCTATGTGCAAGGCCCTGGGGATCCAAGAGCAAAAATGGATCAGACCCTTATCTTGAAGATCTTACATTCTATTTGATGCAGGGGAGGGGCAGGACCCTAACATGTATGCATGTGCTACATGGCTCTGGGGTCCCTCCTAGGAATTCATACTCACAAAGACCAAATTTGTCATAGGGATCTAAACCTCTTCCCTGCTCCTCCCCACTTTAACTTGAGACAGTACCATCCATTATCTAGAACCTGTGCAAGAAAGCTGCAATGAAACTGATAGTGGAGGCATCCTTGAACTGCTGGGAGATAACCTCCTCTTGTTATATAACCTGGAAAATTTCAGTCAGCTTTTTATGCACAGCAGACCCTTTGCCTTGTAAATCTCAGCTAGAATAGAATCAGCACCAGGCACTTTACCACAAGAGAGGAGCCTCATGACATTCAAAACCTCTCCTTCAGTTGGAAGTTGGAGTAGAAAATATAAGGTATATAAAATACTCATTACACTCAATACTGACCCTGCAAGATAAATACTATTCAGCAAAATATAAAGATACTGACTTTTTGGATTTCTACCCTATTAGCCCAGTTATTGTAATGCAATAGTAAGGAGACCAAACCCATAAAATGTAGAAAATAACTTCGTTTGCAGTACATTTGCATTCCCTTCTACCTGTATTATAAATGGTGTTGATTGAAAGGAGAATGGAGTAATAGAGTATGAATGGTTCAGTGCAACCTATCCCTACTTCTACAAGAACAGTTCAAAGTACATGCCTTATTTAAGTGGATCATTAATAGCATCATTGCAAATAAAGGGTGGAACATTTAGAAATCTTAAGGACAGGGATTATGTCTTTTAGTAGCATGCATAAAATATTTTGGGAAAAATTTAAAATCTGACCTATTCAATTAGGACATGATAAACAAAAGGCACAATTTCAGGAATTCATTGTTGTTGTTTGACCAGTTTCAGTCATGTCTAACTCTTCATGGCCTGATTTGGGGTTTTCTTGGCAAAGATACTGGAGTGGTTTGCTATTTTCTTCTCCAGTTCACTTTACAGATAAGGAAACTAAGGCAAACAGGGTTAAGTGACTTGCCTAGCCTCACACAGCTACTAAGTGTCTGGAACTAGATAGAGTACTAAAAGAAGGCAAAGGGGGCAACTAGGTGGTGCAGTGGATAAAGCACCTGCCCTGGATTCAGGAGGACCTGAGTTCAAATCCAACCTCAGACACTTAACACTTACTAGCTGTGTGACCTTGGGTGAGTCACTCGACCCTCATTGCTTTGGGGGCTGGGGAGGGGAGGGGAAGAAAAAGAAAGAAAAAGAAGGCAAAGTCATTATGTAGTGAGTAATTTCCACTGGGATGACCATCTCAATTATAAAAAAGTCTGAATTTCTTAGGAGACGTTCCTTTTTACATTTTCTGTGACCTTTCCTACACAATTTTCTCTAGGAGATACCATGAAACCTGAGATTATAAGGAGGTCTGGGGATGTAATGGTCTGGGACTGCCCTTCCATGTCTGGGATAGTTATAGTTCCTCAATGACATCCCAGTAAGGGGTAGGAGGTGCTTGCATAGCTTTCGTTTCTATATAATATTTTATTTTCCCTAATTATGAGTTAAACCAACTTTTAAACATTAAAAAAGTTCTCAACTTTAATTCTATCTCTCCCCTCTTCACCTTCCCCTTCCTTGAGAAAGTAAGCAATCTGATATAGGTTACACATAAACAATCATTTAAACATTTCCTTATTAGTCATTTCACATAAGAAGACTCAAACAAAGAAAGAAAGTGAAAAATAGCATGTTGCAGTCTGTATTCAGACAGTATCAGTTTTTTCTCTTCCTCATCGGGAGTCCTTTGGGATTGTCTTGGATCATTGTATTTCTGGGAAAAGCTAAGTAAGTCATTCACAGCTGATCCTTATACAATATTGCTGTTACTGTGTACAACATTCTCCTGATTCTGTTCACTTCACTTTGTATCATTTCATGTAAGTCTTTCCAGATTTTTCTGAAATCATCCTTCTTGTCATTTCTTATAGCATAATAATTTTCCATCACAATCATATACCACATCTTGTTTAGCCATTCCCCAGTTGATGGACATTCTTTTTGATTTCCAACTCTTAGCCACTACAAAAAAGAGCTGCTATAAATATTTTTTGTACTAATAGGTCCCCCCCAAAACCTTTATGATGTCTTTGGGATATAGATCTAGCAGTGGTATTGAAGAATAACAATTTTATAGCCCTTTGGGCATAGTTCCAAATTTCTCTCAAGAATGGATTGATCAGTTCACAACTCTAATCAAGAGCTTGTCTAACTTTCTAAAGGATCAGTTCTCTATGATTTTAGCACAGGATCCTATAATTCAGGGAAATAGCATGGCTCAGTGAGTGGAGTTCTGGACTTGGAATTTCAGAAGACTTGGATTCAAATCCAGCTCCTGGCACTTGTTACCTGCATGACTATGGGCAAGTTGCTTAACTGAGTTCGATTGCTTATCTTTAAAGTGGAGACAATCATCCAGAGGTATCACTAGCCTCTCAGGGTTATCAGAAGGTTCAAATGAGATAATATGTACAAAGCATTTTGTAAGCTACTATAAAATGACACTTGTTATCATCTTGAGGTAGAAGGGACCTGACAGATCAGTCATCTCATCCAGGAGTTCTTAAGTAGATAGATTCCAGGGGGATATGCCCATCTTTGTTCTCACCAGCCTTTCATTTCCTTCATAATCCTGTGTGTTTTATTTCACACATTTACAAACACGATTCTTGGAGGGGGTTCATATCTTTTACCAGGTTTCCAAATAGATCTATGACACATACAATAAGCAGATAGATAGTGCAGCTGATAGAACACTGGACCTGGAGTCAGGAAGACTCATCTTCTTGAATTCAAATCTGGACTCAGATACTTACTAGCTGTGTGACCCTGGGCAAGTCACATAACCCTGTTTGCCTTAGTTCCTCATCTGCAAAATGAGCTGGAGAAGGAAATGGCAAATCACTCTAGTATCTTTGCCAAGAAAGGGAGTCACAAAGAGTCAAATGACTGAACATGATTTAATCCAAATCTCTCATTTTACAGTTTGAAGAAACTACAACCTATTTAAAAGGGATTTGCCCATGGTTAAACAGAGAGTAACAAATCGAATTAATTTTTTTCTCCTTTTATATTATAATTCATAGTTGTCTCCTAATACTATTTAAACTATTTTTAAAAGGGGGAATATTAATGATTCTACTACTGATTTTACTTTTGCAATACAGAAGACAATGAAAACACTGATTTGCTTCATTCTAGCTCCTAAATGAGAGCATACATAATTTTTTGATACTTCAACTTTTTCTTAATTTTTTTGACTGTTTAGTAGATATTAAAAAACAAACAAACACTAAACCAAAAAAACTGATTGAGGGAGGAACTTGGGTCTACAGTCCAAATTAAACATTAGCCCACTATACCTCCTGTTTTGAAGCAAATATATGCAGAAGAAATTTGCCAAAGCACAATGATGATGAAACATTTTAGGTGCAAACAATGTGAATCCCGATATACTGACAGTATCAAAGGTTATCTCTTGCCCTAATGTGATTGTCCTTTAGCATCTAGCTCATGCCATTGGCCTTTTCTTCTCCTTTTACTAATCCCCTCCACCCCCACCCCTACCCCCCAAAGCTCCCTCCTTCTTAAATATTGCAAAATAAAATGCAAGGTCCCATTGCTTAACATCTGGAGAGTGTTGGTGTCATTTCGTTGGCCATAGTAAAGTATTTAAAAGTGGCTTTTGTTCCTGAGCAATTAGCAAAACCATCAGTGTTCTGGTTGTTGCTTCAATGCCTGGAACTCATGCCAAAAGGGAATGGTGGCTTTTTTAACTTAAAAATCCATAATGCATATATGGGAGACACATAAAAATATAGTCATCATGGTTTCTGATCATGCCTTTCACATTTTGTTATTTTTGCAGTGTTTGGCGTTAGGTTTTGGGAGATCTTTTGTTCTTCCCTAGCAGAAATTTGTTTTTCTATCCATCTAAATGATCCTTTCAAGGTCATTACTTTCCATTTTTATTGTTTCAAATTACAGAATAATCCAAACATATTTGGAATGCAATGACAAATTAGTGGGTGTTGCTGTCAGGAGTGCATTGTATTTTTACCTGTATAATATGGTTCATTTTTATTTTGGGCATAGTAGAAAACTCTAGGATCAGCGTGAACAGGGATTCCTTAGAAGTTATTGAATCTTGGTTACTATACATATAAACATTACATTTGTACCCTGACAGCTCTAGAAAATTCTACTTCTTCATAGCTGAAATGCCCCAAGAATGATTTTTCACTTTTAAAACTTTCCTGGAAAAAATCCATTTTCTCTTACTTAACCTGAGAAACTTGATTCAGTAATAGTCCATCTAGTTGTTAGGTAACAACTTCGTAGAGGCAGAAATACCTTTTACCATAATTAGTGTGGGCAAAGAAGACTTGAAAACAAAGAAGAGGCATGCTTTCTTTCTAAGATGAAACTGTGTTGAAAATATGCTTCTGCCACTGCAAACCAAAGGCAGAATTTAGCTTTGGCTTTCTTTTAGTGATAAGCTCAAAGAGATCAATGCAAACTGAGATGTCTGTACTGGACAAGATAAAAGAAATAAATAAAGAAAAAAAGAAAGAAAGAAAGAAAGAAAGAAAGAAAGAAAGACAGAAAGACAGAAAGACAGAAAGACAGACAGAAAGAAAGAAAGAAAGAAAGAAAGAAAGAAAGAAAGAAAGGAAGGAAGGAAGGAAGGAAGGAAGGAAGGAAGGAAGGAAGGAAGGAAGGAAGGAAAGAGGAAAGGAAAGAAAGAGGGAAGGAAGGAAAGAAGAAAGGAAAAAAGGAACAAAGAAAGAAAGGACGGAAGAAAGACAGAAGAAAGAAAAAAATGAAAAAAGAAAGAAGAAAAAATACTAAAAAGAAACAAGGGAGAAACACCTCACAACAAGGACATGCTACAGTCTCTCCCTACACTCCAGACCAATTATTGTTCTCTTACATTTCCCTAGGAGAGTTTGATCCTACATTTTTATGTTTTCATGCAACAACAGTACACATGTGAAAACAATCCCATCCTTCTAAAGGGGATGTTAAAATTGGAGTAATTCATAGATTCCTAATGGAGCTAATCAAGGATCCCATAGATTCTTTACTTCTGCAAAAACATGGGGTTTCTTGGTGTGCAATGCTGGGTTTTATGTTGTGGGGGATCAGAGTTCATTGAAATTCCTCTAAAGAAAGAAGGCTCCCCTCCCCTCTCAGCGAATGGACTCCTCCATTTTCTCACATGATTATTCAGGCACTTTCACTTTTCCATATATAGGAGCAACTGGAACTTAAGATCCAATCAGCCAGAGACACTGATAGAGGGAAGAGGCACATGCCGGTTCAGTTCACTCATTCACTTTTTCATACATCCTCGTTCTACTCACACTTGCTCAAAGCTCTGCAGGCAGAAGCAGTCTCCTACATAGAAAGAAAGAGCTCTGCTAGGGGGAAAATTCCTTTTGGATCCCAAAGGAAACCAGGGTGCAATCAGAGTCCTCAAGTTGTTCCTTTGAAGAAACTTACAGGGCAAGTATTTCAACATGAATGGACCTGTGGATGGCTTGTGTGACCATTCTCTGAGTGAAGAAGGGGCTTTCATGTTCACTTCGGAGTCTGTAGGAGAAGGGCATCCTGGTAAGTTAGCTTGCCTGGGAGCGGCTTCACAAAGTTAACTTACTAGCAACTAGTGACATGGTATGGAAGAGGTGGGTGGTTGTCTAAAGGCGAATCCAGTTAGTGTCGGCAGTGGCACCAAAGAGGTCAGGTTGTATTAGCCTATATTACTTTTGTGATTACTTCTCTAAAAAGAAAAAATAAAACTCAAAACAGCTAGATTGTGCAGTAGATAGAGCCCTGGACTGGGCATCAGGAAGATGTGAATTTGAATCTTACCATAGACATTTATTAGTTGTATGACTCTGGGCAAGTCACTTATTATCTGGCTTCTTCATCTGCAAAATAAGGATAATATATTAGCATCAAACTCTTTGGGTTGTTGTGAAGATAAAAGAAGGGTATATGTGGAGCATTTTGCACCCATTAAAGCACTATATGAATGTATTAGTATTATTATTGTCAGTAATAATAATAATTATCATCATTATCATCATCCTGTCATTAATATGAATGGATTGGGTTTGACCTCTATGTTCACAAAGTCTTAGAAAACATATTTTCATAGAAAAGACGACCTCTTAGCTGTTAGAGAGAAAGCATAAGATAATAGGGTAGAAAATAGGGAGTATATTTAGCCCCACTAGCATCTTGTTATAATTTTAAAATAAGGAAATATATGGAGTTGCTTGAACTGGAATCGCCAAGTTTATCAGCTGAATGTCCATAAATACAGTCAGAATATTTAAAATCATATATACTAAAAAAAGCCAAATGGTCATCTGTCACCAATATGCAGCTTGAGTCAACAGAAAATGTTCCCTCAAACAAGGACAAGGGTCACTGAGTTTTCCATGTTAAGTGAATGTGCTTTAGAAAGAAAGAGATGGTATCGAATGTCTGTTATTTTAGGAAATGTGAAGGAAAAAAAACCCTATTGGTGGAAAAGATAATTATTTGCCCTTCTGCTCCTACAAAGGCATATGAACGATAACTAAGTTAGGCAGGGAAATCATCGTTCTGGACAGTTGTAAGTATGATAAAAATCACAGGATCAAGATTTAGAACCAAAGAAACCTTTGAGATCATAGTATTATAGGCTTTGAGCTGGAAGGGACCTTGGAAGTCATCTAGTCCAACCTCTGCCTCAGACTCCACTTCTTTTTACTTTGCACCATGCTTACCCAAAGACAGAACATGGCATTATGGATTGAGTGCTAGACCTAAAATTAGGAAGCATGGGTTCAAATTCTGCCCCTGAAACTTATTAACTGTGGGACCAATGGCAAATCCCTTAACCTCTGGGAACCTCATTTTCCTTATCTACAAAATATTTTCCAATAATACCTGTAGTATCTATCTTATAGGACTATTGATAATCTCATATGAAATAGTGTCTTAAAGTGAACCTGAAGGCTAAGCTGAAGGCACTCCTGAAATTCCAGTTGTTGTTCAACTCTGGCATTATTCTTGTACAGACATTATAGATATAGGGGTATCAGGAAGTTCGGGTGTATTTTGGAGCTCTGCATAAGTTCATTTTACTTTAGATTAATGTGACAAGACATCAGTTTCAGCAGGTGCTTATGTACTACTGACAGCTCTGTTGATCATTTGAGATATATTGCAACATAACATGTTTACTCACTTGAACTGAATCCAGGAAACATTCCTATCTTCTATTGCCCCTTATTTGTTTTTTTCTTTTTTCTGCCTGACATTTTCTTTTGGTACATTAGTACCTTCTCCATCTCCCTTTGCAATAGGTGAATGTTATTATGCCTATATCTTCCAATTTCCCACTTCAAATTTTTTGTTTACTAATTTTGAAGTATGGTATTTGGGATTGTCATGGCATTACTTCCCAGTATACTATTTTGTCTCATGCATTCTAGAGAACTTTAAGAGATTATGAAGTTCTGAGAATTAGAAGTTTTGATTCTCTGTACCTAGGGGAAAAACTTAGGTCCTTGGACATCCAGTGACCAGTTTGGGCTGTCAACGAGCCCATGACTATACAATACTGACATGTTGAATAGTTGAAAAATGAAAAACTCTGTCAATTAATGAGTGATTTAGATTACCAAGTACTAACATTTAGATGGATTCCTATCCATCATCTCCCTTAACCCTAAATTCATTAAACTGATGTTTTAATTTTTTCATTATATGAGAATAGTCAAAGACTACCAAGTCTGGGGAAACTTCATCATGTACCATATTTGAAGTAATTTTGAATCATTTAATAACTAAATGCAAGGGAAAATAGTGACTGCATATTACCAATGAAGACTTGTACATAAACAGGTTATAAAGGATATTGTTAAAGAGACGCAAGCCTAGAAAAAGAAGTAGGGTGGTCATGTCCTGAGAATGCTTGCTCTCAGTGGAGTATAGTCCACATACTCCACTGGCATTGTTATCCATCATGAGATCTAGAAGAAGATATGGTGGCTAGATCCCCTGGACAAGAGTAGCACAAGATCAGCAAGCATAGATGGATGGGCTGTGATTTTAATGGTTAGGGTGAGTACCCATACCAATTAGGTTACAGATTTATGGATGTATCACTGAAGGATCAAAGTAGTAACTGAAAAAGTCAGAATTTGAATTAATTTCAAAATGAAATTTTTGTGGGTAATATAAACAATTTAATCACTTTGAAGCTTTGGAACTGGAAAGGAATCTAGACTGCAACATTTCTATAAAGCTTCAGAATGTAATCATAGTATTTTCTCTACAATATTTAACAATACCAATAAAAATAAAGACTTCATTAGACTTTCTCAAAATTCTGTTGAAATCTTTGAGGCCTTACTATCTTGTACCACTAATTTAGCATTCCCATGTTTCCCTTTTAAAAACATATGCTTCATCTCTCCAGATAGATTATAAAATACTTCAGTGTAGTAATTATATCTTTCAAATAATAGGAGCCTAATAAATGCTAACTTATTCTGTACTCTTCCTTAGCTTATATAGGAAGAACAATAGTTATTTAATACTGAAAAAGGTATTGTTTCTCAAATTGGAATCTACTGCTTATTTGGACCTCCATAGGAGGCATACTGACAGATTTATGTCACTCTGAAAGATTCCTGGGTAAGGATTAGCACATTGTCAGCCATCCATAAAGGATGGCTGCAATAGCTAACAGCTGGAAACTTATTTATTTACCTTAAATACAATGTGGAAAAGGAATTAGTCATTCCTTTGTGAAAGGAGCATAAGTATAAATGATAAAAGCATATATACATACATATACACACACACAATTACAATAGAACTAATTCATGTATTGAGAGAGATTTCTTCAAAATTATATGAGAAAAATAACTACTCACATTTATTTTTTTATTTTTAAGCAGGCCAATGGGGGTTAAGTGACTTGCCCAGGGTCACACAGCTAGTAAGTGTCAAGTGTCTGAGGCTGGATTTGTCCTCAGGTACTCCTGAATCCAGGGCCAGTGCTTTATCCACTGTGCCACCTAGCCGCCCCATTACTCACATTTATTGAGCAAACCTGTGAATTAGGTAGTAAAACTACTGGAATCCACATTTAAAAGATGAGAAAAGTGAGGATTTTAGAGATTAAGGGATTTTTCTGAATGTGTTTTGATCTTCCTCAACAGCATAGTAACTTTCTATAGTCAGATTTTTTTCCTGTTGCTTATTTTCTCACCTATTTCTTGACTTTAAACTCTTTGCTAAAGTGGGACTCTGCTTCCAGGATGGAGGGTGCACTGTCCCAAGCTTTATGAGGTTTGTTCAGCTATTTTCATAGATACTTCTAAAGACCTGTTTGGTTTTAGTTCTTACAAGCTGGTATAATCTAAGGACATGTGTGTTTACTACTCTCCTGGCCTGTGCTCTGGTCTGTGAGAGACCACAAGTTTGCTTTTCTGACCTGGAATTGTGAGGAGGGTTCTCTACAAGCGCTAGTGTGCTCATCCTGGGACTGCCACTCAGGACTGTGACCTGGATCTGAGTATGGGCAAAACAACAGTCTTGACCCTGGTGCCAGCAAAGAGACCCCTGTGATCTCCTTCTGACCAGTTGTTTGATGCCCTTACTATCTGTGGGCTGAGAGCTCCATAAGTAGCAACTGGAGTTGTCAATTCAGTGGCACCCAAGGCCTTCTCCTGATTTTCTGGGGCCTGGTCTGTGCTGGCATAGCCTGCACTGGACTGTGCTCTACTCTTACCCCAATATGACAGACATTTTATGCCAAACTTCTAAATTGTCTTGGGATGGAAAATTGTTTCATCCCATCCTTTCGTGGGTTCTGTCACTCCAGGATTTGTTTCTTGACATTATTTAAAGGTGTTCAGAGAGACTTGGGGGAGAGCTCAGGGAAGTCTCTGCCCTCTCTCCACCATCTTGGCTCTACTCCCAGTTAAATGGCTTTTCCATGGTCACAAAATATTAAATCTTTGAGGGGAGATTCAAATCCAGGTATACTAACTCCAAGTCCAATATGTTTAGCATCATGATGTATTGCCTCCTTTGGCATTTTGACAATGTTTATATTTATAGAGAAAGAGATAATAGTCAGCAGGGAGTATCTTCATTCCTTCTTGTAGTTTGCTTTCTACCAATGTTCACAATGATAGTAATAGCTAGCACTTCTCAAGTTGAAGGTTTCTAAAGTAAGTGCTTTACATTATATTTCATTTTATTCTCACCACCTTGGGAAATTGATGCTATTATTAACCTCATTTTACAGATGATGAAACTGAGGCAAACAGGTTACCTGACTTGCCTAGTGTCACACAGTTCTTATAAGAATGGATTTGAACTCAGGTCTTCCTGACTCCAGAATTAGGACTCTATTCACTGATCTAACTCTTGCATTTTCTTCATGAAGACCAAGAAGACATTCTTCATTAACCGCCCTCAAGTTTAATCAACTTTCTTTAGCAAAATGGATGACTCCTATAAGTTTAGAAGATTTTGAAGTGGGCATTGTCTGCAAATGTGTCCTATCAAACCTTAGATGTAGCCTGTAACATACCATCAATTCTTATTCTTCATTGTGGAATGGAAGGAATTCGGAGTTCTTGATGGCTATGTCAGTAGAGCTGAAGTGCTGTTGGTTTACTTAGCTGGAAAAGCTCTAATATGGACCTAGGGATGGGCCATCTATGTGCTGTCCAATGACCAGACTAGCTAAATTTTAAGAGGCTCAACACCATGTCATTGGCCACAGGGTGATATATTTTTCGGTCTTACCAATTCCTAAAGACCAACTATGATGTTGTAGTAGGGTTGCAATCTGTAGTCATGGAGGGAATATCATGCCAATAAACTGTATATTCTCAAACTCCTGGAGTAAGGGCTATTGTTTCTAAATTGCTTAGAGTTCCTTTTTCCTTCATCTAACTGGATACTTATGTAAAGCTGACTGAATTATTCAGTTTAGTTGTATCATACTCACAAAGTAGATAATTTTGTGAGCTATCTACCGTGAACATTTTGTTCTTAAACTCTTATTTTCATAAGAGAAGGCTCCTTCTTTGGCTAACCATCTGCCAGCCATACATAAATAGGAGTAGGCTTTGCTTTTTTACTTACTTGCTTCAGTAGGCCTTTAGGGAATTGGCATACAATCTTTGTTCGATGTTGATCATGATAAAGAACCTAGGAGACATTGGCCTACTTTGAGAAGGTCTAAGTACCCTGCACTGGGCTTCCTGTCCATTATTTTGTACTGCTCTGTATTTTCCATGGCACTTAGTATAGTTCTAGGCACACAGAGTGAGTGAATATCAAATGTTTATTGATTAATTTCCTTATTTATAGAGGTCTCAGAGGTACCCTGAGGTGTACAAAGCACTTGGCAATAGAAGATAAGTTGCAATCCCTAGAACCCAACATTGTTCCTTACATATAGTAGGCATTTAATAGATGTTTGCTGAATTGAATTATAATTATTATACCCTTTCTTCAGTTGGGTGCAGTTTTGGCTGCTTCTTCTGTATGTATTCAAGTATATCCAGTTGTGGTATTTTGACATCATGAGATTTTATTTCCTGTTTTCTATCCCACCCATATAAATGAGAGACAGGGAGGCAGGCAGGGGAATATTGTGATGCTTCATTAAATTGTCATTGAGGTTATTCATTCTAATCTATTGTTATTTGGTTGACACATAGCCCTTGAATGGCTCTCTGGTTTCTACCATGTAGACGCTGTTCAGATGCTCTGAGTGTTAAAGCAAGATGAGGAGTTTTGAAAACATTTTTTCAGTGTGAGTGCTGGATTTGGAATAATAATAATAATAATAATAATAAATCTGGATTTGGCATGTACTTCTGCTAACTACCTGTGTGACCTTGGATAAGTCATTCCCTTTTTTGTACTCAGATTCCACATTTGTAAAAAGAAGGGGTTGGATTAGATGGCCCCTCAGAATTCTTAATCTGTTGTGCTTTGAATTTTTCTATAAACTATGTACATAGGTAACTATATTCAAAATTTCATGTTGGGGCATAATGAGTAGAGTTCATACTCAGTTTTCTCCCCCTTCAGATAATATGAACTATTAGAAGAATAACATCTTTTTAGTGAATATTTGAGAGTTTTAAAATTTTGTTCTGACAATACACTTACAGTAAAATACATGATGTATAGTGCAATATAATACTTACAGTGTTGGAGCATGAAAGGATCCCAGACATGTTTCCCTTTTGGTTTCATTGAGAAAATTTCTATGTGGAAAAATATTTGTATATATGTTCAACTTTCTATTTCCAGACTAGTAGATTATTTTGTGCAGTAGAAAATATTAAGACAAATTCTTTTTGATTTGGGGATGCATGGCATAATATATTTTTTTGTGGGGCAATGAAGGTTAAGCGACTTGCCCAGGGTCACACAGCTAGTAAGTTTCAAGTGTCTGAGGCTGGATTTGAACTCAGGTCCTCCTGAATCCAGGGCCAGCACTTTATCCACTGAGCCACCTAGCTGCCTTTGGCATAATATTTTTAAAAGCAGATTTATATCCCAATTAAATTCAATTATACATTTTCTAGAGTGATAATTTTTATGATAATAATTGAAAGTCACTTGTAGGCATATATATTTTTAAAAACAGAAACAAAAAATATTACAAGCAAATTCCCACTGGTAAAATGAGCCTACAATATGAAGAAAGCATAGTAATACCAGGTAAATATTGCATATAATAGTGTAGGGGAAATTGATAAAAGGCAACAGTATAAACAAGTTTCATATTGTTTATTATCTGTCTGAACTAGAGCAGAATTCAATGTAGATACAATAACTGTTGTTCCATGGCTACATTCTTAACAGTTTCTTGGTTTAATTATTAGTATTCACATGATTGTGTGGCCCTGTTCTTAGTAGTTATTTCTCACTGGAGAAAAAGTGATTTAAAGAACCAATTGTAGCTAAGTTGAAACTTGAACTTGACATCTGAGGATGTATTTGTAAGGTCAAAGTGCTTTTTATTCCTTAAGCTTTGAACAGGGCATCTTAGATTGTCCTGAAGTAACAGTGTTATGATGTTTTATTTCTGGAGAAGTTTTCCCCGAACTTGATGCTCTTCAAGATGTGAATAATGGTTGCATAGGAAAATTTTGTATTTCTTCACTAAAATACTAAATATCAAATAATGTACACATCAAATATGTATCGAATATGGATTTTTTGGTATGAAAATAAGGCTGATTTGCTCAATCCAAAAGTTATCTCCTCTCCCTATGTGCAAATGCAATGCAATATATTTTGACTAACGTGTGTGATTTTGTTGGTCTTTCTCAAATTCTGAATTGCTTTGTGACCAAATTGGGTTGGAAAGTGCAGCTCTGGAATACCTCTTTAAAAGTATCATTGATGCCAAAGACATCCTAAGTAAATATGAGAAGAACATTGTCAGACTATGGATTGAGGCTCTCTTTTATAGATTGCTGATAGCATTAGACAGGACTTTTCAGTTAACTATTCATCTCATCAAAATCAATGAGAATGTGTGGCATTTTGGTACTATCTAGGAAGGCTAGAGAATTTCTCATGAAAATATCTTAAACTGATATACTGATCTGGAGATATTCTTCTAGTCACTTTTGTTTTAGAATTCATACATGCTAAGATGTAACATTTTGAACCTAGTGCACTGAATCTTAAACTGCTCCGCCCCCCCCATCCAGTCTATTGTCTGATCCTATTTCACTGCCTTACCTTTTAAACCTGTTACTATTGAAGTAAGTGTTTTAGTGTCTGCTTCTAGGATTTTTCCAGATGCAAACTCAGGAATTACGAAATATAGGTTGATGAATGAAAAGATTATTAGAAGAACATATATGAATTACCCCAGAGGTCTTAGAGTAACTATTTTTGGCGTATATTTTTCTCTACAGGAAATTCCAGGATTAGGACAAAAATCTGCATCACCCCAAAGCTGGGGTGGGAGAGGAGTGGTGCTGGAAACAATCTTTGAAATGATTTCTCATTTCTTGGATACCCAATATTATAGTCTTTTTTTAAAATAGCTAATGATATATTGAATTTGTTGATTCATATATTATGTATTTACTATTTTAGACTCATATTTTTCTTCTTCTTCCAGATAAGATTTGTGATCAGATCAGTGATGCTGTGCTGGATGCTCATCTTAAACAAGACCCAAATGCCAAGGTTGCTTGTGGTAAGTATCACAAAATCACATGATTTCTTCATTGGAAGGAACCACAAAGGCAATCCAGTTCAACCCATAGTTGAGCAACAACCCTTTCCACATATAGCTAGCAAGTGATTCTCTAACCTTTCTTTGAAGATCTTTACTAGAGGTGTGTGTGTGTGTGTGTGTGTGTGTGCATGCACGCACACGTGCATGCGCACATGTATTCATACACGCACATGTGCATGCGCACATGTATTCATACACGTGTATTACCTCTAAAAGCACCCATTCCACTTCTGGATTGCTTTGGTTGTTCATATGATTTTTCCTTAAATCAAATCTAGATTTGCATCTCTATAATTCTGACTTATGGCTCCTAGTTCTGCCACCTACCATATTAGCAGAAAGGTGGCACAATGGCTAGAGTGCTAGGCCTATAGTCAGGGGAAACTTGTGTGACCCTGAACAAGTCACTTAATCTCTGTTTGCCCCAGTTTCCTCATGTGTAAAAAGGAGAATAATAACATCACCTAGTTGTTGTGAGGATCAAATGAGATAATAATTGTAAAGTTCTTAGCATAATATTTGGCACATAGCAATATATAAATGTTAGCTATTGTTCTTGTTGTTATTACTATTATGGGGGGCAAGTAAAGCAGGTCTAATCTTTCTTCTATTTGACAATTTTTCAGTTACTTCAAGAGAATTATCACTTTCTCCTCTCAAGACATTTTTAGGCTAAATATCCCTGGTTTTGTCTCCTAACCCTTATGTGGCATGTTCAAGAAAGCTTCAATTCTGCTCATTCTCTCCTGGAGATTTGCTGACTTATCAATATCCTTCCTAAAATATTGTGCCTGTAACAACATCATTTTCCAGATGTATCTTGATAAGGGCAGAGTACAATGGGACCGTCACCTACATAATCCTGAACATTATATCTCTCACTGCAGGATGTTGACATGATCTTTTTGACAGTCATGTCATACTGTCAACTTACATTGGTTTCAACCCACTCCACCCCCCACCCCCCATCAATTTTTTCAGATGACCAGCAGGTTAACCACATCCCTCCATCTTATATACTTATGAAATTATTTTTTAAGATCTGAAAGTGTAAAACCTTTACAATTTTATCTTATTAGATTAAGCCCAACTTTCTACCCTGCCAACATCCTTTGGGATTCCAATTCCATTATTCATTGATAGCTATCACTTTTAGTTTTGTGTCATTTTATAAATGTAATAGAGGTCTTATCCATTTTGGGGTCCATGTAAAATTTATTTTCTTCTCCTGGAGATCAAAATATCCAAAGGAGCATTGAGTCATGCTTTCATGCCTCATGGAATGTAGTGTTTTACTCAGTCAATGAGCTTTTATTAAGTGCTTAATAGGGGCTAGGCACTGTGCTAAGTGCTGGGTTAAAATGTTAGAGGTGAAAGGGACCTTAGAAATAATCTAGTTCAAACCTTTCATTTTAAATGTGAGGAGCCTGAGTCTCAGAGAGGTTGTGTCTATTTCTGAGTCATGTGCCAAATTAGGGACACAGACAATACTAGGCTCCAAATAGCCTATCTCCTAAATTCACTATCATTCAGTGGCCTGAATTTTTTCCCAATTGTACAGATGAAATCATTGTTATGTGAAAAATTAGTAGTCTTTTTAATTTTTTTGGTATTTCTTCTTGGTATTTTAGTGGTCCTAGATAAGTTACCTTTCCTGGGAGAATAATGCTGTACATAGACTGTCTCTGAGCTTGGTAACAATTAGAAAGTCCTAGAGAGTTTGTTCCCATCTTCATTCAGGGGGAAGTACCAATGTAGAGTTTTGGGCCTTGTGTGAGAAATTATTAGGCAGTGCCTGGGAACAAGCAAAAGCTTTAAAGTAACTGTTAATGATGCCTTCACTGTACCAAAAATGGGATACAAACACAGATGTCTCTCTCTGGCTTAAAGGATTTTTTTTTCATATATAATTTCTAATTCATGATAGCATTTGACAGTAGAGTGATTTTCTAGGGGGTTATTATTTTTGCACTAGTCTGTTGGTTAAAGTTAAATTATTCTCCCATATATGTCATAATATCCTCTTGTGGTTCCTTATTAAGCCAGTAGATAGAGCAAGGTATATTATTGTTTAATTGAATCAGAGGCACCATCTAAATTTCATTCACATCATTATCATTCTCTATCAGTATTTCTTAGACCTGTATAAGGTACAAGGTTCTTCATTTTGACATTAAGGGGATGTTCTTTTTCCATATTCCTTTGATTTTAATAAGACTCAGGATTATAATGATAGATTTATAGAATTTTTGAGTTGGAAAAGTTTTTAAAGATCAACTTTGCCCAACTCTATCCTTTGATAGGTAAGGAATCTAAAACCAGAAGGACCATAAGATGATAGGTTACTTACTGGAAAGGACACCAGAGGCCCTCTTGTCCAGCTCCATTATTTTACAGATAGGGAAACTGAGACCTAGGGAGGTTGAGTGACTTCTAAAGTCACAAAGATAGGAAATGTCAGAGGTGGCATCTGAACTGGGTCCCTGGGATCTATAGACAGTGCTCTTTCCATAGTGATTTTTTGAAGGTTACAGGGCTCATTTGGTTTCATGCTAAAACTAATTTCAAAGGACATATACAAAGCATAGTCTGACCAAAGGTGCAGTTGTGCAAGGGGAGAGTCTGACCCCTAGTCCCCCACATTATGCAGGAGTTGAGAGAGGGATTATGGGCCACTGTTTGCCCTCTGGTAGGGAAGGGGATTGGATAGAAATTGTGCTGTGTGGTGACATAGAGGATGACAAGCAGGATGATTGCTGTGAAGAGAAAACATGCTCTCTGCCTATATCAGTGACCTGGAACAAAGCCCCAGTCACCTTATGCTAGTTATAGCTCTGCCATTCAGTCTCCTTCAGATTTTTAAATGTCTCTGAGGTACATGTCAGGCAGTATGGAGCCTTTGTTGCCTTGAAATGTGTGGTCTAAGTTTTCATCTATTCTGTCCTTCACAGAGACTGTCTGCAAAACTGGGATGGTCCTACTATGTGGGGAGATCTCTTCAGTTGCCATGGTGGATTATCAGCGTGTAGTCCGGGACACCATTAAACACATAGGCTATGATGATTCAGCCAAAGGTAGGGGAGAAAATGCATTGAAAAGCATATTTGAATTAACTATCTGGGGTGAAAGCAGATTTATTTGGAGGCTGCTCAGATGCCTTTATGGGTAAAACACCTGTAGGTAAATACTCCTGATAGTATAGAAATTTAGACTTAAATGAAAATGCATTTCTGTTCAGGTTGTTTGTTATGGCATCATTTGATCCCATGGGTGGGTGACCTTAGTAGTCAAAATATCTTATTTAAACAAATGAGAAGCTTTATCTTTGGAAGCACAAACATCACCTATGAATGTTGTCCTTCCCAAGGACTTTGTACTCTTTCTTTCTAAGTGCATTCTAAGATTAGTCTGCTGTTGTAAATAGGAAAGAGTGAAAATCAAGTGATTAATTAGAAAATTGTACTTGATGAAAAGATCAGGAACCTGAAGTTGAATTGCTAATATTAGATATTTCATAACGGTGGGTGTCCCTAGCTACCTCAATGGCAGTAAACCTAGAAATGAAAGCAAGGTAGCTCTCTTGAAATAATGGTAAATGCCATGTGACTTTGCATTCAAGGCCAGATGATGAAGACTGGCATAAGAATTGCATAATGAAACACAGGGATGATATTGCCTGCCTTCTCAATCAGTGGGAGAGGGTCCGAACAGAAGTAGAGGGAGAGAATTTGGAACTCAAAATTTTAAAAAGGATGTTAAAGTAAATAAATAATAAATTGGAAAAAATAAAATAAAATAATTGAAGGCAAAATAAAGCACACATAAAGGCAACCTGGTGGAAGGGAGCTTGCTCTTTCAAAGACCTGGGTTCAAGTCTCACCGTTGACACATACTAACCATATGACCATGGGCTAGAAATTTCCCTTCTCTGGGACTTGGGAATCTCTTTAACATTATATATTGTAGGGGGCAGCTAGGTGGTTCAGTGGATAAAGCACCGGCTCTGGATTCAGGAGGATCTGAGTTAAAATTCGGCCTCAGACACTTGACACTTGCTAGTTGTGTGACGCTGGGCAAGTCACTTAACCCTCATTGCCCTGAAGAAAAAACACAACCAAAAAAACCACACTAAAGAGTGGGTCGTTGCTATGGGGCAGCTAAGTGACACAGTGGATAAAGCATCAGCCCTGGATTCAGAAGGACCTGAGTTCAAAATCTGGCCTCAGACACTTGATACTTGCTAGCTTTGTGATCCTGGGCAAGTCACTTAACCCTCATTGCCCTGCAATAAACAAACAAACAAACAAATAAATAAATAAAATTAAAAAACAAAACAAAGCACCATATGTTGTAGAAAAGGCCTTTTCACCATTGACTTACTTACCACTTGTTCTCCCAGGAAAGTCCCCCAAACACAAAATGTCACAATGACACTTTGAATCCTATGATGACAAAAAGATATTATAAAGACATTTTGCCATTGGACTCATTACCTGTTTTTTTGGCTCTTAGCACAGCCACATTAGGAGCATGTTGAGCTAAAGTTAGGTAAAATGGGGATAATAATAGGATTTACCTCATAATATTGTTGTGAGGATCAGATAAAATATTTTATAAACTTTATAGCAATATATGGGCTAACTATCATTTCTACCGTTATTACTATCACTATTACTAATACAGTGCAAAGTAGAGAAAATATTTAAAAATTCACTGATATTATTTATACTTCTATTGTCAAGGTTAATCGTTTTCCTAATATATTTCATCTTTATTTTTTCATTTGATCTTATTTTTAAAAAATATTTATTCTTGACATTGTTCTAAAAACTTTTGAATTCCCAATTTTCTCCTTCCTACTTGCCCCTCCCTCACTTACTGAGAAGACAAGTAATATGATATTAATTACACATGTGAAATCATGAAAAAAAACCATATTAGCCATATAATCAAAAAGCAAGAAAAATAAAATGAAAAAAATGACACTTCAATTTGCACTCAATTCATAAGTTCTCTCTTTGGAAGTGGACAGCATTTTCCATCATAAGTCCTTTGGAATTGTCTAGAATCATTGTCTTGATCAGAGCATTTAAGCCATATTTGTCTTTATTAAGGTTATTAGTACCTACCTCAAGTCCCAGTTTCTCAGTGACAACTTCTTGGACTATTAGAATCTACATTGACTTCCCTCTGCTCTGAGCTCACGGTTTATATCTATAGTGCCATAAAATCTAGCACATAGTTGTAGTATTTTATTGTTTGTTATTGTTGGAAATGTTTGACAGTATGGAGTTCCCAGGTGGATTTTAAATTTCTTGAGGGCAGGGATAATTTTTTTTATACTACTTTGTATTCTCCTCTACCCTCAACTTGGGTGAGATAAACAAATACTTGTCTACTGGTAGTTTAAAAAGTGCTTAAGTTTTCTTACTTATGTTTCAATTTGTCAAGTTCATTTTTTAGTAGGGATTTAGATTTAGTCTAAGGGCACCTAAGTGGTGCACTGGATAGAGTACTGGGCTTGAAGTCTGGAAGATTCATCTTCCTGAGTTCAAATCTGGCTTCAGACATAAGTTGTGTGACCTTGGGCAAGTCACTTTACCCTGTTTGCCTCAGTTCTTCATCTGTAAAATGAGCTGGAGAAGGAAAGCACAAACAACTTTAGTATCTTTGCCAAGAAAAATCCCAAATGACTGAACAACAAAGGCTTAGCCTAAGGTATAGTATATTACTAGAAATGACAATTATCCTTCACAGTGGAAGTGATTTCAGGTTATTTAGTTGGCTAATTGTTCTACTATATTGTAAACAAAATAACTTAAATTCAAAAATTAATTATTGAACACCTACTATATGCAAGGTATGATAGCAAGTGTTATGAGAAATGCAAAAATGAGTGATACATGGTGCTTGCTCTTAGGAAGCTTGCCATAGAGTAAGCGGGATAAAAGAACCAATATAACCAATAACAACTGTAAGGGGGGCAGGATAAAAGAACCAATATATACCAATAACAATTGTAAGGGGACAGAGCAAGAAAAAAGATGGACTGTCACATTGGAAGACTAACACTAGATAACATTGGAGGTCAGTGTCACTGGATCACAGAGGAGAGTATGGTATAAGGAACCAGGAAATATAGGACAGGACCAGATTATGAAGGACTTTAAAAACAAAACAGGATTGTATATTTGATCCTGGCAGTAATAGGGAACCACTGGAGTTGGTAGAGTGGGGGTGGGGTAGGGTGGTGACATGTTAAGAGCTATACTTTAGGAAGAATATGGACTATTTTAGTCTGACCAATGGTAGAGCCTTCCAAGCTCATATTAGTCTTATGAGCCAAAGATGGACACACTGTACCTTGACCCCAACATAGTGATGTCATTTTGGTCCTCTTCAAGAACAAAGGACAACCAACCAACTTTAGGAAGATCAATTTGACAGTTGAGTGGAGAATGGACTGGAGAGACTCGAGGCAGGGAGACCCACCAGCAGTCTATTTCAATAATCCAGCCATGAGGTGATGAGTACCTGCACCAGGGTCTTGCAATGTTAGAAGAGAGAAGGGGATGTACTTGAGAGAGGCTATGAAGCTATGTATAAGTCATAAGACTTCACAGGCAGGAAATCTTAGAATCATCTGGTGGGATCAGCATCATAGATGTGATTGTATTTAACCATGGTCTTTTAGAATGGATAGGGAGGAGACAACATGTAAATAGCTAAGTATACAGTTTACACACAAGAGTCATTATTTCTTTCTCTATCTATTTTTTTGATTTATCCATACATATCTAGATAGATAGATCTATAGATATCTATATCTAGATAGCTACAGATCTAGATCTAGATATCTAGATACACATCTAGAGATGATACATAGATAGATAGACAGATAGATAGATAGAAGGTAATATGAGAGGAAGGCACTAGTAATTTGGGGTACTGGGAAAGACCCCCTGTAGAAGGTGGGATTAGAGTTGAGTCTTGAAGAAAGCCAGGGAAACTAAAGAGATGGAGGTGAGGGGCTGAACATTGTAGACATGGAGGGCAGCCAGTGCAAAGGCATGGCGATAGGAGATGCAGTGTCCTTTTCAAGGAATAGAAAGCAGGCCAGTTTAGTGAGATAGCAGAGGGAAGGAATCAAGTGCAGGAGTTTTCCACTACAGCAGAGTCAAGTGTCTGGCTCATCTGCTTTAAAGGAAATAAAAATTCCCTCATTATTTTATATAATAATTATGTTCTGTTACCAAGCTTCCCTGTTTTTAGATAACTTTAATTTGAATTTATGGGGCAGTCTACAGAATCCCTCTAAGTATAAGAAGCAATTTGGCACAATGGACACTGCCAGATCTGGAATTGAGAAGACACTGGTATAGTTCTGTCTCAGACACGCTGGCAAATCAGGTCATCTCTCAATGCTTTAGAGAACTCTCTGAGATTAGTTAGAAATTTTAGAGACGGTGCCAACCTGCACTGAAAGGGGGAAGTTCTCCTTACTCCAATGAAATCACATCTAGCCTATATCCTCATCCTTATCTCTAGTTTGTGATATTTACCAATTATATGACCATAATTGAGTCACTTAACCTATCTGAGCCTCAGTTGCCTTATCTATAATCTGAGCCTGTTTCCTCATCTATAAAATGGGAACAGTAGCCCTTGTAATACCGCATAGATTATCTATCTATCTATCTATCTATCTATCTATCTATCTATCTCTCTCTCTCTCTCTCTGTATATACATACACATATGTAAACATATACATACACACATATATCCGCATTGTCTAAGCACTACCTACATGAGTGAGAAAATGTGACTTGAATTGCTGGAGACCCAGATTTTAATAAAATTCTGCCCATGATAAAATACCTTGCAGGTGTGCACTCTGTCCCCAAAGTATTATTTGCTGATTTCTTCCCTCTCCCCCTTTCCACCCTTATCACTGGTTGATTGAGCTATCAACCAATATCAGGTCAACCAAAAGTTTTGGATGATTTTTATTGGTTGTATTACTCATGAGAGTTTGGTTGTGATTGAAAATTTCGCCAGCCAATAATAATAATGGTGGAAAAGGTGGGGGAGGAGTAGCATATCTCATATCCACTAGACAGGAGATTATAGGAATGCTTGAAGATGTGAAACTAACATTTGAACACCCATTCTCCAATGAGGCAACACAGCTTTGGGTTGAGTTGGCCATAGTCAAGGAATGTGGGAACATTTGGCACTTCAGAATTCTTGAACTGTTGCTTAATGTCTCCATTGGCTTCTCTTAAGGAAGTGAGGTTGGGGAGAGGAGAGAACATCCTTGAGGTTCTAACTATATTCTCCTTATACGCAAATGAGACAATACCCCTAAATGCTCAGCTATCATTCTGATTAAGCATTATAGACAAGAAGATAAAAAAAAACTATAGGGGCATCTATTTAGAACTAAAAGGGACTTCAGAGACCAATGGACTTATTTTACAGAGGAGGAAACTGAAGCACACTTTTCCAGAGTTACAACAGTTGTGTTCAAGGCAGGATTTGAACCCAGCTCTTTGTGACAGACCATCATAGCTCATAGATTTAGAGCTGGTGGAGAGCTCACAGATCATCTTGTCAAACTCATTTTTACAGATGAGAAAACTGAGGCCCAAGAAGGCTAAGAGAAATGTGTGAAGTAAATACTTCTCTCCACTTTGCTAGTTCTTAGGAGCCTACTTATATGACACATCTCCAAGGAACATTCTGTTCAAAATTATTTAACCTTCCTGAAATGCCAAATGGGCATGTTTTGCCAGACAGAACTGTCAACATGTTCTACCAGGAAAATCATTTTATTTTGGTTTATTCAGAACTTATTCGAATGACTTTTTGTCTTTGTCTTTACAAGAGACAATTCCCAGAAGGGATTTCCCCTAGAAATGGTCAGGGGAGAGGAAAGTGAGAGAGTGACTCCAAAGCTCGTTTTTATCTCCTCATGAGCCCATCTTGCTATAGCAGATGACACATGGACTGTTGTCTATGACTGCTAAGTGGCACAGACCACCAGGCATGGAGTCAGGAAGACCTAAAGCCAAATCCAGCCTCAACACTTTTTAACTCTGTGACCCTGACCAAGTGCCTTTACTTCTGTCTGACTCAATTCCCTAAACTGTGAAATGTGGATAATAACATCACCTACCTCGCAGGGTTGTTGTGAGGATCAAATGAGATGTTAAAGTGCCAGGCACATGTTAGCATTTAATAAATGTTTGTTTCCATCCTGTGACACCTGCGCAGCTCTGTGACTCTCTCTCTCTCTCTCTCTCTCTCTCTCTCTCTCTCTCTCTCTCTCACTGTTGAACACAGGTGCTAGACTTTATTTTTTATTTGATCATCATCTGGCATGGAGAATGTTTCAGGAAATCTCTGGCTGTTGCAGTCGGGCAGCACACCTTATTCTGCTGTTCTATCATGTGTTTGTTGCTTTAGTCCAGGGTGATTTTTGTCACTGTCCTTTCTTTTCACACACTGCAGCTACTTCTGTTTCTGTCTCATAGGTTCCATCTTAAAAAAAAAAAAAGATGTTGATGCCTTTTGTTACATCACCGCCATTACTAGAAATACTGCCCTCCCTCAGGGATTGAACCCTCTCTTGTAACTAAGGAAAACAGTTAAGCAAAAATGCCTGACAGGGTGACCTTTTCTGCTGAGGGGATCATAGACCTGAGTTGGAAGGGGCCCAGAGGCTATGTAGCCCAGTCCCCCTCACTTTACAGTTGAGGAAATTGAGACACAGAGAGGTAAGTGAGTTGTCCAAGGTGACCCAGAGGGTATTCGTCAGAGGGGACATTTGAACCCAGTTTTTATGACTCTAAAGGCAATTCTATTTCCACTGTACCATGTTAATGGACAGCAGGAAGGTGCAGTTAGATCTCATTATCCGTCCCCTGGGACTGAGGTACACAGACTCTCTCTGAGTTCCTGCTTTGCTTTCAACCATCCTTCAGAGCAAGTCCATTGACTAGTGAATTCCTGAGGAATGGACCAGGCTTCTCCCTATGACCCTTTGGCTAATCCTCTCACATAATTGCCTCTGCAGTGAAGGGCTCTCCTCCCATTTGTGATATTGATAGGCCCTTTGGAACATGTGTCTATGTCGCTCTCTGTCCACATACAAAATCCATCACTGGTATTGAGTGTCTGAAAAGGCTCTGGTTGTTGGGATTCACCTGGAGGAGCCCAGGAGGTATTTTTAGCCCAGTCACTTGGGGAGGGAATATCCCTTGGTCTTAATCTTGATTTATTCACATTGTTGGCATCTTCAGACCACCTTGAATGCTAGGCTTTTTATGGAGTTGCTCACATTAAGCTAGTTTTCAGTGTACAAAACATAACAATAGCCAAGGAGGAATAGGTCTCTGGCTCTGAAATGGAATATTTGAATGGTTGTGTAGAATTCCAGCCATGACAGATGGAAATGTTTCATGAGATGAAGTAAGATTTCTATGGTGGGTTTGTGTCATTTTAGGATAAAATGACTAGTGTTTTTTTAATTGTCCCATGTTGAGATAATCTTCTCAATCCCCCCTCCCAAACCCCGTTACTTCAAAAGTAAGGAAACTGAGACTCACAGAGGTGGTGGGATTTGTCCCAAAATTATACAGCTAGTCTGTGGCTGAGCTGGGATTGGAACCCAGGCCCTCCCTGCCTCCCAACTCAGTGCTATTTCAGGAAGACCTGAGTTCAAATCCAGGCTCAGAGACTTACTGTGTGACCTGGATGAAGTCACTTAACCCCTCAGTTTCCTCATCTGTAAAATGAGCTGGAGAAGGAAGTGGTAACCCACTCCAGTGTCTTTGCCAAGAAAACACCAAATGGGGTCACGGAGAGTCAGACAGACTAATCAATCAAACAACAACAACAAATAAAATCAGGGAAGCTAAATGGTACAGTGAATAGAGCACTGGCCCTGGAGTCAGATGGACCTGAGTTCAAATATGACCTTGGACACTTACTATCTGTGTGACCCTGTGTGGGTCACTTAACCCCGAATGCATTAAAAAAGTGTCCTTTTTTGGGACCCCTTTATCTAGCAGAACGGGACAGGTTACATTTTCTATTCTGTGACTTTGACTCTCTCGAGCTCTACCCTTGCTTCTTTGGGTTTACAGATAGGCACATGGTAACAACAACAACAATGACAACAACAACCATCACAGTGCTAGAGCCTTCCCTCTGTTGATTACCTCCAATTTATCTTGCGTAGATCTTGAGTATACATAGCAGTTTGCTTGTTCTGGCTCCATTAAATTGTGCACTCCTTGAGGGCAAGGACCATTTCTTGCTTTTGCTAGAGCTTAGCACAGTGTCTGGCACATAATAGGTGCTTTTTTTTAGTAGGGCAATGAGGGTTAAGTAACTTGCCCAGAGTCACACAGCTAGTAAGTGTCAAGTGTCTGAGGCCAGGTTTGAACTCAGGTCCTCCTGAATCCAGGGCTGGTGCTTTATCCACTGTACTGCCTAGCTGCCCCCTTGTAATAGGTGCTTAATCAATTCTTGTTGACTAACTAGTTAGTGCTTTCAGTTTTGCAAAGAACTTTAACAGTTTTATTTTATTTTACCTTTATCACAAACCTGGGAGATAGGTACTATCATTACCCCAGATCAGTCATCCATTTCTTGTCTTGGTTTTAGTTTGTGCCTAACTTTATCTTATACAAAAGAGGCAGAGAGAAGATATTTCCCTGGAGGTATAAATGAAAGAGGGGAAAAAAAGGTAGGGACCCTAGCCAGGGTTAGGAATTGAGCAAGGCCATCCTGTGTTCACTTGGGGAACTGGCCTCTGTCCAGCTCACCTGTGAAATGTGTATCAGCTCATAATCTGCTTTTCCTCCCCCACAGGCTTTGACTTCAAGACCTGCAATGTGCTAGTAGCCCTGGAACAACAATCTTCAGATATTGCTCAGTGCGTGCATTTAGACAGAAATGAAGAAGATGTTGGTGCTGGAGATCAGGTGACTAAGTATTATTAACCTTAGCAAAGCCATAATTCAGTCCTGGTTAGTCAATTATTCTGTATGTTCATTCCAGAAAGGAAATGGGCTCTGTTTTTTAGAATACCTCAATTATTTGAATTTCCTAACTATTGATACCACATTGTGTTTGCTTTCTCTGTGTTATTTCTATCCAGTTACAAATTGTGGGGCAAGCCCAGTAGGTGACAGTATTGCCAACAACTTTTCCTTCTCCTTCTCCCTCCACCCCCATCCTATCAAATAAACTTCTCTCATTGATTTCCAAAGTGCCTTAGGACTTGGGAAGAACCTTCAGGCTTTGTATAAGCGGATATTGCTTCTTCTCTTTTTCAGTTCTTGTTGTCCTCCATCAAAGAAAGATTGATTTACTATGAGGTATTTGCAGTTGGATAGATGGCAATTAACATGAGTATGGTCTGATGGACAGACCTCTGAGAGAGTATTTATAAGTAATACAAAATAAGCTTAATAAAATTTCAAAGGTCAGAATCACCATAAAAATCTCATGTTACATCAAACACAGGATACTGAGGTGTGCTGAAGCCAATGCTTACTGGCTATTGAGGATCAATTGTTAAATTTTCAGTGTGAACATTTACACATTGAAAACTGGCAAATGCTACAAATCAGGGCTTGATTTGCTTGTGGATTGACTAGACTTAAGATAGTGCTGGAGAAAATGTTAATAATGCAGGTTAAACTAAAAATATGTCATGTGTACTTTTCCCCCAGAGAGCTGGTTATTAAATGCTTACCAGCATACTTCTTATTGTAGAGCATGAGAAACTAATAAACTCATATGATATATGTGATCTCTATATAGAGAAGGCAGTATGGTATAAGAGTATGCATATTGGCGTCCATAGGGACCTGAATTTGAATCCTGCCTTAGATATTTATGAGCTGGATGATCATGGGAAAGTCACTTAGCTTCTCTGACATTCAATTTCCTCTTCTTAAAATGGGGATAATAATAGCACATATCTCATAGAGTTGTTTTGAGGGTCAAGTGAGATGATGTATATAAAATGCTTCCCACAACTTAAATCAGTATGTAAGTGTAAGCTTTTATTATTATAAGAATTAGCATGGCATGGTGGAGAGAAAGGTCAACTTGCAGGCAGACTTGGGTTCATAGTTCTGCCTATGTAACCCTGGGCAAATCACTTAATTTCTCAGAATTGTAAATAACTCTCTAAGGCTCTAAGTTGAAGACAAAGTGCCAACCTGCTTTGGCAGAGGGAGTTTCCCCATCTGGCCATTTATCTTTGGCAGAATAGCAGAACAATGAGCAAATAGTTTAAATCAAAGAAGACTTCAATCTAGAAGTAGCTGGTTCTAAATTATAAATTAGAGCAAATCCAAAAGTTTTATGTGTTTGACGCAGTTTCTATGATAAATCCTCCTACTTACTGTGTAGGAAACTCAGCTGGGTGGGTTGTGGTAATTGATGTCTAATACAGGGCTCAGACCACTATTTGCATTATCTGTAATTGTGGGATCACTGAGAGATTGAGAAGGAATGGTCAGATGGAAGAAAGCAATGCCAGAAAGATCCAGGAAGGAGAGACTCTTTAAGGGATATGGTCAGCAGTAGCAGACATTGCAGAGAAAACAAGAAGGATGAGAACTGAGAAAAGAAAACTAGATGGAGCAAATAAATGATCTTTGGTGACCTTACAGAGAAGTTTTGATAAAAGGGTGGGATCAGAATCCAGATTACAAGAGCCTGAGAGGTGACAGGGAAATAAGAAAGTAGAGGCAATGCAAATAAAAAGCTTTTCTTTCTTGGAGTTTGTGAAAAAAGACGAGAGAGAGATGTGTGAAGATCTATTTAAAAATAGATAATGAAGAAAAAAGTCCATACATTCTTTTGCACTGAAATCTGGATATTTGGTATATATTATATTTAGTTCCAAAAGCATAAATAAGAAGAGAGGGGAACATAATGTCATAGCAAAATACTGGAGCTAAAACTGCTTCCCAACTGGTAGTGGATCTGACTTGGAAAGTTCAAAGTGAAATGGAATGCAGTTGAATAGCGCCCAAGTATAAGTTAGAGGATGCTCAATAGGGCTGTGAGTCTCTAGAGGAATTTAGATATTAAATTAGTCATTATTTCCTGGTTGTATATTTCTCAGCCTATGGCCCTTTTAGAGCTGGGTGAATGGTCCACAATCTCTGTTCGGGTTTCTTTCTCAGAATCTGGTTTCTTAAGCTTATAACACTAATCCATGTCAAGTTGTTCAATTTCTCATTCCACTCATGGATAATGGACAGTAATGTCCAAATAAAAAAAAATCCTTTTGTAATTTTATTAGAAAACAAAAAGAGCATTTCTCAATTCTAATGGAATTTCAAAATCTACAAGGGTCAGCTTTGAGGGTTAAATTAAGAATTCAAGAAGCTCAAATGTTGTAGCATGAAATTCTTTTTTGGGGGGGCATCATCCACACCTATGTGTTTATAGATATAAATGACTCTAAATTTATATTTGGTTGGTTTGAGACTGAATGGATTCCCATGTTTTCAAAATGAGCTCCCTCTTTTAAGAAGCACCATGTCCATTAAGACACCAATTATTTTCTTTTTCATCCAGTTATTAACCATACTTTACATTTATATGAACTTAATGCCTCCCTCAGTGTATGGCCTTCTTTGTCAATTACTTTGAGAATGGGGACATTTTGGCAGGACTTGTTAAGGAACCTGGGAGGAATTATCTGGAGCAAGGAGCCAATTAACCCCAGGGTACAACCACATATAGTTGGGATACTGACATGTTCTTTTTTCCTCTCCCTTTCTTCTTTTTGATGTAGGGTTTGATGTTTGGCTATGCCACAGATGAGACAGAAGAATGTATGCCTCTCACCATTATACTTGCTCATAAGCTCAATGCCCGGTTGGCAGATCTGAGGCGCACAGGGGTTCTTCCCTGGCTAAGACCCGACTCCAAAACTCAGGTAACTCTTCTTTTGATTGTCTATAGAGGGCCACTGACCAGCAATTTCAACATTCTCAAACTTTGCTTAAATTTTGTCCCTCACCAGGTTAAAATGGTATACTTAGAGACACAGATTAATTTTTAACATATTTTCATTATGAAATTAACATTTATCCTCAACTCGAACATTTCAGCATACAAATAACAGAAGAGAGCTGGCTCCAATTGATTGGGGGCAATCTTCTTTCACTCCTGAGATGAGGTGGAGGTGGTGAGTGAGGTGTTAGAGCCCTTGAGATGTAGTTGTACCAGGCTACCCTAGAGAATTAGGAGAAAAGGCTGTAGAATGGTGGGGCTCTCTCCAGTCATACTACTACTACTACTACTACTACTACTACTACTACTACTACTACTACTACTACTACTACTACTACTACTACTATTACTACTACTACTACTACTACTACTACTACTACTACTACTGCTGCTGCTGCTGCTGCTGCTACTGCTACTGTTACCACCTAGCATTTATCTAGAAATTATGTAGAGTCTTCACAGCACTTTGTGTATGTTATTATACTTGATCTTTACAATAGCCCTGCAAGGCAGATGCTATTATTATCTCCATTTTGCAGATGAGACTGAGGGAGGTTAAGTGACATGCTCAGGGTCACATAGCTGGTACATTTATGAAAAAAGATTTGAACTTAGCTCTGTCTGATTCAAAATCCTGAGTTCTATATACTATACCACCTTGCTGCCAAACTTGGTAGTCACTTAGAAGAGGGGGATGGAACACAGGGAGGTGATACTCAAGAAAAGGGTAGGATACCCATTTTATAGCTGAGTTGGACAGGCAGCATGGAAGTATAGACTGCCTCTATTTGGGTGTGGTTGCATTGGACAACTCCCAGGATGAGTTGTAGGGAGGAGGTGCAGGAGAGTTTGAGATCCCTTATTAGGGGTCCTCATGATAGAATTTGAGTACTAGGATAGAAGTGGCTCCCTGCTGTTACAGTGGCACTGGACACCTTCAAAAGAGATTAGAGGAGGCAAGGAAGTAATTAGGAGTTTGGTAGTGGGAAGGAATCCTAACAGTGTCTCATGGGTCAACATCAGCAGAGGGCTAAGAGTGTCTAGGATGGCTTATTGGAGAATCATTGTAGCTCCCTTGTCCCAAAATGTTGGTGCCAGAGACTTCCTAGGCACTAATTCCAGTTTCTTTTCTTCATTCTCATCCTCCTTGACTTCTCTGTAGCCCGTACTATTGACCACTTCTTTCTTAGAACTTTCTTTCTTTGGCCTCTATGACACTACTCTATCTTTTTTCTTATCTCTGACCATTCTGTCTCCTTCCTTGGTTTTCTTTCCCCTATCAGAACTATAACTAACCTCTGTAATTATTTTTTTAATCACGTGTGTTCAAAATTTTGGAGTCACCTTGGATATAATTTTCTTCTTTCTCCTGATATTTAGTCACTAAATATTGGCAATTTCCCTTTGAAATGAGTCTCAGATTCATCCCTTTCTTTATATTGTGACTGCCATTATACAGATCTTAGCCTTCATCAACCGACTCTTGTATCAGTACAATAGCTTACTACCTAGTCTTTCTACAGTCAATCTCACCTTCTGCCAGGCAGCTAGGTGGCATCATGAGAAAAACCTGAGCCTGAGTCCTGCCTCAGCCACTTACTAGCTATATGACCCTGGGGAGGTCACTTAAAACTCTCTGTGGCTCAGTTTCCTCATCTGTAAAATAAGGGAGTTGGAGTCAGTTGCTTCTAAAGTCACTTCTAGTTTTAAGCTATGATTCTATGGTTCCCTCAGATCCATTCTGCATACAGCCATTAGATTGGATTCCCTAAAGTATGACTTCATAATTTCATATCTCTGCTCAAAAATCTTCAGTGGTTCCCTCTCTCCCATTAAATAAAGATCAAGTGATTTAGTTGGACATTCAGGTTCTTAGGCAATGAATCCCAATCTACCTTCCAAATATGATGATCTACTCTTCCACATGATCCCTTCACTGTATATCTTGAACATGCTTTTTTGTAAATACCTTTCTCCTTGCCTGAAACACTTCCCTTCTTTTGGCTATCTATAGATTTTTTTTTGCAGGAGGGGGTGGGGTGGGCAGGCAATGAGGGTTAAGTGACTTGGCCAGGGTCACACAGCTAGTAAGTGTCAAGTGTCTGAGGCTAGATTTGAACTTAGGTCCTCCTGAATCCAGGGTTGGTGCTTTATACCATGAGCCACTTAGCTGCCCCCTGTCTATCAAATTCTTACCCATCCTTCAGAATTTAAGTCCTTATTTCTTGGTGAAGCATCCTCTGACCTGATCAGCCCAGTGTAATATTTGCCTCTTTTGACCTGCTATACCATTTATTATTTGTCATGAAAATGACTCATCCATGTTCTGCCTTCCATTTTAGGTATTTTAAGTATGTGTGTGTGTGTGTGTGTGTGTGTGTGTGTGTGTGTGTGTGTGTTTCACCAACTAGATTTTTGAGGGCAGAGATCATTTTACATTTCTTTTTGTCATCCATAGTACCTGGCCCAGAGTTTTGCATATTGTACTACTCAATAAACACTTTGGATTTGGTTTTGTGCCCTAGCAGCAGGCACTTCGCCACCTTGCCTCTGGGCAGAATTTTGAGGACAAACTTTTTAATTGATTGATACAATGGGCATCAATGTATATGCTGCTTAAAAGACAATGCATGAAATCTTCACTAGAAATTGCATCAGCAGTGGGGATTTAAAAAAAAAAAAGTCATTCTCAATTTCCTTCCTTTTGGGAGAGTAACATGGAGGAGAGATCAGAATAAGAAATTTAAAATATATTTTTTATTGTACCAAGTAAAATTGACAAATAGATGTCTGATTTTAGCTAGATGTACAGATATTGAAATAGAATGGGATTCACAGAGAAGGGAATCTTGGAATTGAACTGTAAAGAAATAAGTTGATCCACCTGAGTTTTCCTTTTCCTTGGGTGATGGATGGGAAAATTAAATGTATACTTGCAGTGCATTTAGTAGGAGGGGATTATCCATTTTACTTGTATAAGAAAGCAAATTACCTCCTTTGCTCCCGTGCTGAGAAATGGAATGTTCCTGGATCTGGAAAGGAGAGAGAGAAAGGGCAAACATTGATGCAAAGCCAAGTTCCTTCTGGATTTACACTTCCCTGAGGACATGAAAGATCCACATACACATTTTTTTGGGCCAAGGCTTGTAAGGCTTATTTGCCTTCTCAGTCAATTGCAACACCACTGAATTACCATTCAGTATTTGTGCCAGGATAGGTTGTTCCAAAGATTCCTGAAAGGGGATTTTCTCCATCTAGAAATTAGACATTTGACAGTGGTAGCTTCTCTACCAACATTCTATTCATGATACGTTTCCATTTTCAATCAAGAATTTTTTGGTAGTACAGGTTTTTTTTTAGTGAGGCAATTGGGGTTAAGTGACTTGCCCAGGGTCACACAGCTAGTAAGTGTTAAGTGTCTGAGGCCGGATTTGAACTCACGTACTCCTGACTCCAGGGCCGGTGCTCTATCCACTGCACCATCTAGCTGCCCCTAGTAGTACAGGTTTGAAGTCAAGAATACAAGATTCAGGTGGCAGCTAGGTGGCACAGTGACACTGGATTCAGGAAGACCTGAGTTCAAATCTGGCCTCAGACACTTGACACTTACTAGCTGTGTGACCCTAGGCAAGTCACTTAACCCTCATTACCCCGAAAAAAAAAAACCCAAACCAAAAAACAAACAAAAACAAAGCCCAGAAACAACAAACACAAAAAAGAAGACAAGATTCAAATCCTACCTCTAACAACACCTACTATCTGTGTGAACTTGATGGAGTCTTTTGTTTTGTTTTTGTTTTTGTTTTGCGGGGCAATTGGGGTTAAGTGACTTGCCCAAGGTCACACAGCTAGTAAATGTTTAAGTGTCTGAGGCCGGATTTGAACTCAGGTCCTCCTGAATCCAGGGCCGGTGCTCTATCCACTGTGCCACCTAGCTGCCCCTTGATGGACTCTTTTAACCTCCCTGGGACTCAGTTTCCTCATCTGTAAAATGTCTTGATGCCTTCTGTGGTCACTTACAACTCTAGATATATGATCCTTTAATAATTCCTTCTTTCTGAACAGCATTGTGCTGCTTCTTATTGATGATCAGATAACAGAAGGAATGCCTGAGAGTATTGTGGTTGGTCAGTCGCTTCAGTCATGTTCCATTCTTTGTTAACCCATTTGGGGTTTTCTTGGAGTCTTTGGCCATTTCCTTCTCCAGCTCATTTTACAGATGAGGAAACTGAGGCAAACAGCATTAAGTGACTTGCTCCATCATATCAAGTCTACTCAGACATAAGTTTTAAGCATGATTCTGCATGAAGGCTGAAACACAGACTTCTCAAGCTCCTTTTCCCAGCCCTAGGACTTGGAGATAGTGCCCTTGTCACACGGGAATTTAAAAGATAATGCAATCACAGATTTAAATTCCTTAGAGGTCATGAAGTCCAACATCATTTTATAAATGAGGAAACTGAGGTTCAAAGTGTTGATGGGACTTGCTCAACATCACACAAGTGGTAAGTTGCCAGGCCAGGATTCAAACCCAGGGCCTCTGCCTTCAAATCCAGCATTCTTTCAGTGAGTATATATGTGTGTGTGTGTGTGTGTGTGTGTGTGTATATTTTTTTTGGGGGGGGCAATGAGGGTTAAGTGACTTGTCCAGGGTCACATAGCTAGTAAGTGTCAAGTGCTGAGGCCAGATTTGAACTCAGGTCCTCCTGAATCCAGGGTTGGTGTTTTATCCAATGTGCCACCTAGCTGTCCCTAAGTCCATACTTCTAAATAGGCAAATGTTGGGGTGTGGGGGAAGTTTCCAGCATCTAGGAAACTTTTTAGTCTTTGTGAGTCTTCACAAAGTCTTCACTGAGTCATGAAATCAACAGCTTCCATCCTTGACCCAGATCCAGTACTGCCTCCTCCAGGAAGCCCCCTTGGCCAGTCCAGACCTGTTTCAGGCACATTCATTTTGATTTTCAGCTTTTTGAGGGCAGGGGCCAATTTATATTTTCATCTCTTCTCCAGTATCTAATACCATAGTGGGTACTCAGTACCTGCTTTTTGATTGGTTGATGTTTTGGGTGCCCTGGGAAAATTTTGTGCTATAAATCCCTCTTCCAATGAATTGCTTATCCTTGCATGGATAGCTCTGTAGATAAAATGGGTGGGATTAAGACTAATTGTTGAGGGGGCAGCTAGGTGGCAAAGTGGATAAAACACCAACCCTGGATTCAGGAGGACCCGAGTTCAAATCTGGCCTCAGACACTTGAAACTTACTAGCTGTGTGACCCTAAGCAAGTCACTTAACCCTCATTGCCCTGCAAAAAACAAATAAAAAACAGAACAAACCAAGACTAAGTGTTGAATGTCTCCAATTAAAGTATAGGTATCAGCAGCAGGTGGGAGAGATCTCCCTTTTGTTAATGGAGACTCCTGAAATTGTATTATGCTTAGATGAAAAGCTGCCCCTGAACATAAACATGAAAGTGCTTTTATGATGATTAAAAGGTGGGATGGTTCTGAGGTTTCTTCCCCAATCCATGCCACTGCCTGATGCCTGAGGGAGGATATAATTGTCACTAGTTTTACTACAGCTAATGAAGGTCTGTTCCTAGGAGTTGTTGGGGGTAGAATATGTATGTATTATCATCAGAGGTTTCTTTTTATATCCTGGACCAGCGTACCATGAGACCCTTTTCCTCAAGATCCTCACCTGTTGGGGAGTCTCAGACTTTTGTTTCCTCTTCTTCCATAACCAAGATGCTAGATGATGGAAATTCAGCATCCACTTTTTCTGTGCTTTTGTGCCTTTGGCCTGACTTACCCAGTTCTCAAGCAACTCCTTGCCTGTCACATAGTGATGCCCACTTCTTGGGAAGTGTAGACACAACTTCATGACCCAGAGTGCCCGGGAAATCCAGAATATTTGGACTTGAGTATTAGGGAACAGCTAAGCATTCTATTTAAGATACTTGCAGTTAAGATAGCAAATATGGGTATGGCAGATGCAGCTTCAGTCCTTGACTATGAAGGGTACATGGGGGTACATCAGGTGTTAGAGGATTGGAGCTATTAACCTTCTATTAAATGTAATTTTCCATCTTACTTGTGACTCAATGGTAAAAAGCCTTATATTGAAAGAAATGCCACTGAAGGTCTAAAAGAATGGGAAGAAAGAACCTACCTAGTTTAATAATAATAATAATAATAATAATAATAATAATAATAATAATAATAATAATAATGACAGCTAGGTAGATAGAGGGGATAAAGTGCTGGGTTTGGAGTCAGGAAGACTCATCTTCCTGAGTTCAAATCTGGCCATAGACACCCATGAGCTGTGTGACCCTGAACAAGTCATTTAATCCTAAGTTTCTTCATCTGTAAAATGATCAGGAGAAGGAAATGGACAACCATTCCAGCATTTTTGTCACGGAAACACCAAATGGGGTCTCAAAGTGATGGACAGGTCTAAAATGACTGAACAAGAACAACAAATTAATAAGGATAATTCAATTAATTTATGCAAATTGCTTGCAATTTATGGTTAATTAATATAACTCTATAGCAATAATTTGTCATTAAATATTTATCAAATGCATTTGTCTGTTATTTTCATTGTACCTTTAAACTTTGTTCTTATGGGTGCCACTGCATTATTGGAAGAGTCTCACAGAGCCTTGTATTTAGTGCATACTAGCTAAGTGCTTGGTGAATTGAGTTGAATTTATTCAGGGTGGTCACTTCCTTCAGTAATGCAGATCAGAACTCATCCATATCTTAGTGGACAAGTAGGATCTTGGGATTTGCTGTGTTGAGTAATATCTATCACTTTGGGTTCACCCCTTCTGCTTACTAGCTGTTTGACCTGGGGCAAGTCATTTCACCTCTGCTGATCTCACTTTCTTCATCTGTAAAATGGTGATGATAATAGCCCCTACAACCAAGGTTGTTGTGTAGATAAAATAGTGACATTTGCAAAATACCTTGTAAACTTTAAAGTGCTATATAATTGCAAACTATTGTAGTATTGTTAGCAGTGGTGATAGTATGTTAAATTTAACCAGGCTGACTCTTGGATAACAGAAATGCAGTATGGTATCCTGTTGTTTCCACCTTGGTAGGACCTGATACACTTGATCCTTTATTTTTGAATGAGAACACTGGGTTACCTTCCTGCCATAATGAGACATGAAAGAAGAGGAACTTGCGTACTTAGCCTTCATAATTTGTAACCCACAAGGCACCAATACATAGCCTGGTCCTCTGCTTACAACATGGAAGGAACATGAGTGATAACCACCTTGTTTTTTCTCCATGCAGGTCACTGTCCAGTACATGCAGGACAATGGGGCTGTCATTCCAGTGCGCATTCACACCATTGTGATCTCTGTGCAGCACAATGAGGACATCACACTGGAGGACATGCGCCAGGCTCTAAAGGACCAAGTGATCCAAGCTGTGGTGCCTTCAAAATATCTGGATGAAAAGACAATTTACCACCTGCAGCCCAGTGGGCGTTTTGTCATTGGTGGGCCACAGGTGCCTTATATATCTTCATGTCCTAGCATCCAAATCAGGCCTTGTTGATTCTGTTCCATAGCACAGGTTGAACATTGGTTTTATCTATCTATCTATCTATCTATCTACTCATCCACTTACCCACCCACTCACCCATCCATCCATCCATCCATCCATCCATCCATCCATCCATCCATCCATCCATCCATCCATCCATCATCCATCCATCATCTATCTATCTATCTATCTATCTATCTATCTATCTATCTATCTATCTATCTATCTATCTATCCATCCATCTACTTATTTACCTCTCCATCTATCCATCATTAAAAGAGATATTTAAGTGCTTTGTAAACTTTAAAGCTATTCTTATTATCATCTATTTTGCAATGAATGAAAATCTGCTCACCCTCTCTCCCACATTGATCTTTTTTTTTTTGGAATAAAAGAAAAACAACCCCTCTATTTTTGAAGCAAAGATGCATAGTCAAGAAAAACAAATTCACATGCCCACATGTATGTCCAAGGAGGCACAGGAGTTGATTTGGGGTGGCTCAGTGGGGTCTGCCTCTAGCTAAAGTTGCTAATTTATTTTTGCTGCCCCTCAAGCTCTACTTTTTGAAATCCCAGGAATAAGCCTATACCTTCTTCCACTTAACCTTTATTTACCTCAGTTTGCTCAAACCTTCTGGTCCTTGTAGGCAGCTATCATGTCCACTTTAATCATCTCTTCTCTAAGGTAAACCATCCCTAGTTCTTTCAATATCTTGGCTCCATTGTTTATGTGATTGGGTATGTGATTAAATAATTCCATCCCTCTAAGGTTTAGTTTCTCATCTGCCAAAAAAAGAGATATTCTATTTCCCTTCCCATGGAAAAAATGCTTTGTAGAGTATTAAGGGGCTATATGAACTTTAATAATAATAATAATAGTAGTAGTAGCAGCTAACATTTATATATTGCAAAATGCTTTACAAATATTATCTCATTTGATCCTTACAACAACACTGGGAGGTAGGTGCTATCATCATCCCCATTTTTACAGATGAGGAAACTGAGGTACAGAGAGGGTGTCTTATTCAGGATCACACAACTAATAAGTGTCTGAGGCTAGATTGGAATTTAGGTCTTCCTGACTCTAGGACCAGTTCTCTAACTGCCCCCTTTAGTTGCTCCTCGAACTGCTGTTATATGCCAGTCATTAGAGTGAATAATGGATAACAGGTGAGCAGTCCACTACTACCCACGCAGTGTCACAAGATCTTGAGGCAGGTGCCCTCAGGACATTAGGTAGATTGTGGAGTATTTAAAGGCAGATATGGAAAGAAGTTACTCAGGATGAGAAATGCTATATCTTTGTTTTCTTCCATGTCTATCCTAGAGTGCTAGTCTTTGTTGGCAAAATGCTTGATACATTTGTGATTACCAGGCATTTCTACCTTGAGCTGACTTTAGTTTTTCAAGGGCTATGGTTTTCTATGACTTGAAATATTTTCTCCCATCTGATCAAATAAACATTTGTTAAGTGCTTACTATGTGCCAGGCACTGTGTTGAAGACTCACCATACAATTAATAAAAAAGACAGTTCCTGCCTTCAAGAAACTTATAATCTAAAGGAGAAGACAGCATACAAAACGAAGCAGAAAATTGGGGAGGAGGAGATACAACATGGCATCTTGTTCCTTTGAGTTGAAACGAGGCAGAGCAGCAGATGCAAAGTGAAGAGAACTGAGTCAGGTTTCTACCCTCTATAAAGGAAGGCATTGGAAGGCGTTATTGGAGGGGAGAGGAGACTTAGAGAGAGAGTATTGATCAAGCCTCGACTTAGCAGCATTGTGGCAAGTTAGAAATGATGAACTTGTCTTGAGAGGGGCATCTTGTTCTGTGGAGCTGAAACCAGCCAGATCAGCAAAGACCAATCAGAGTTCTACTGGAATAATGTTGGTCTGGGCCTTTGTTGTAAGGTGGAACTCTGCCCAACTTTCCAAATGTAAATCATCTCTCTCTTTTCCTCCTGTTCCATTCTAGGCCCCATCCATTGTCCATTTTCCCTGTTTGTCCTAGATATATTCATTGCTGGACAAAATCCATGGCCTGCCCAAACAGCTGCATACCAGGAGAAGCTTATTGTGAGATAGTGGACTGTCCTTTTCCTGCTCTCCTCAGATGAATCTCTATTTTCCACGCCATACAGGGTTATGAGACATCACTGACATTTTCTTTCTCAGGGCATAGAATGCTGGGCCTACAGTCAGGAAGACCTGACTTCAATTCCTGACTTAGGTACTTACTAGCTGTATGATCTTGGGCAAGTCACTTAACCTTTATTTACTTCAGTTTGCTCCACTGTAAAATGGAGATAATAACAGTACCTACCTCATAGCATTATTGTTTCAAGTGAGATAATTTTTTTTTTAGTGAGACAATTGGGGTTGAGTGACTTGCCCAGGGTCACACAGCTAGTAAGTGTTAAGTGTCTGAGGACGGATTTGAACTCAGGTACTCCTGACTCCAGGGCCAGTGCTCTATCCACTGTGCCATCTAGCTGTCCCGAGATAATATTTGTAAAGGGCTTATTACAATACATAGTAATAATGATTAATGGCTAACATTTATATAGCACTTTAAGGTTTTTAAATATGCACAGTAATATGCAAATATATTAAGGTATGCATATTTTGCAAATGTGCTTTACATGTGCCATCTCATTTAATTTTTACAACAACACTATAAGTTAAATGCTATTAGTATTCCCATTTTATATGTGAGGAAACTGATGCCATAGAGAAGCTAAGTGACTTGCCTGGGGGGGTCACACAGTAAGCTTTTGAGGAAGGAATTTAAATTGGGTCTTCCTTACCCCAAGTTCAGCACTCTATCCACTGTCCCATCTGGCTACCTCATCATCATTATGGTTATTATTCTTATCCCAGGTATAGGATCCTATGTCTCATTTTCCCTCTCTACTAAGGGGCTAATTGGAAACTAGGATATTGGCTGATTTGAGTTTAATCTGAGGTACTAGCTCACCCTCAATGTTGTTTGCCAAAATCTTAAAGAGCCAAAGAAAAGAATGAAGCTATAAGGGTAAACAGCAATTAATGGCACTGGTGGCCTGGAGCAGGTGGCCTTGCCTGGTGCCACTTTGACTCCGATCATATCTATTATCTTCTGTTCTGCTTACACGGATGGCTGGTTCTGGCCCTGTTTAGAGGGTCTGATTTGAAGCTAGTGCAATAAGTAGGGACCTCTGGACAGTTGTCCTAAACACCGCTGACCCAACATCGCCATCTAGTGGAAAATTCTCAACACTAACAGTTTCTTTGTGGGGCTGGTGTTCTCTCAGAATTATTTCATCAGTCATCATCTGCCCCCCACCCCCAACACACACATACTCACCATACACACACTTTACAGAGGAAATTGAGGTCCAGAGGGGAAATATGACTTAACTAAGCACAACAGAGTTAGTTGCTCTCCTGACTTCTTACCTATCAGTGGCCCCAGTGTAGGAAAATGGAACTATGCCTTGTATTCTTGTAAATTCCTTGAAGGCAGGGATTGGCTTTTGTCTCTTTTTGCATCCTAGGAGTTTAGCACTGTGCCTGGGACATAGTAGGTACTTAGTAGATATTATTGATTGATTCTGGATGACACGGTTGGTTATTCCTCAATCTGAAACTGCTCATATGATTCTTATTCTTGCCTCCCTTCAGGGGGATGCAGGAGTCACTGGCCGGAAGATCATTGTGGACACTTATGGAGGCTGGGGGGCTCACGGGGGAGGAGCCTTCTCGGGAAAGGACTATACCAAGGTGGACCGCTCTGCAGCATATGCAGCCCGTTGGGTGGCAAAGTCCCTAGTGAAAGCCAAACTGTGTCGGAGAGTTCTTGTGCAAGTATGTTGGTGCTTTTCTTCTTCCTTCCCTGCTTCCCCCCAATAACCTTTTCAACTTCAGGGGCCAGTTTCTGATGAAAATATGTGATTTCTGGGATGCTAAAGGCTATGGTCATTTTCCAGACATCATTCTTTCAGAGCTCCATCTCATCCCATGCTATTCTTTCCCCTTAGGTATTCATTTTAGGATGATGGGAGAAGACTTATTTTAGCATAAAGGATATCAAATTTAGCAGTATTTGTGGCAGAGTTAGCCCTAAGGTGGTGGAATATATGCCTTAGGTTTCCTGCTTTTATAAAAACCTGGATTAAGGTGAGAAATGGGAAGAGGTAAAACTATGATGGGACAATGAGTGATTTGTCCCAGGGTGTCAAAATTTGGAGGTTCTGATGTAACTTGTACTCCATTAGAAACAACAACCTATTTAGTATCACTAGTTAAAACAGGAAGCTAAATGATGGCTTCCTTCCTTCCAGGTTTCACCTGCAACAGCCTATTTCTGCCCATAGGGTCAGTGACTTAGAATCAGTCTCCCTATGGTCTGAGGCATACCCCAGAGATGTCTCTTTTACTTTAACCTCAATTGACTTTGTTTGTTTGTTTTTTTAATGATTTAAGGACATCTTTCATCTTGCTTACCTTAGCTTCCAAAACTGCTAGCTATGACTTTGGTAATGGTAGAGCCTCCCAGCTGATCTGTCTCTTGTGCCCATCTCCCTATGAAGGTTTCCTATGCAATTGGTGTGGCTGAGCCTCTCTCAATTTCCCTCTTCACCTATGGGACCTCCCAAAAGACAGAGAAGGAGCTGTTAGATGTGGTGAATAAGAATTTTGATCTTCGTCCTGGAGTAATTGTGAGGTAATGGTCTAATAGTTGCAATGCGCCCATTAAGGGACGCTCGTGCACACACACACACACTTTTTTTTTTTTTAGGCAATGGGGGTTAAGTGACTTGCCCGCGGTCACACAGCTAGTAAGTGTCAAGTGTCTGAGACCGGATTTGAACTCAGTCACTCCTGAATCCAGGGCCGGTGCTTTAACCACTGCGCCATCTAGCTGCCCCCCCCACACTTTTAAAGAAGCAATAATTATTTCCCCTTTTCCAGTATACATTTATTCCCTATGCCCCTGCCTCTTCACTAACTAAAGAGGAAGCAAGACAGAGGGTTTTCTTCCTTCTGAAATTATGATTTTTGGAGGAAGAGGGAGAATTCAGAGACTTACTCATAAGAATGAGCTAAGCCAATCTTGGAAAGCTGAGGAATCTAGGAATTCTAACATGTGGAGCTGAGGTGGGAGTGCATTCTGGGCAGGAGGGGGCATCTAGGGCCAGATGTGTTCCCATGCCCTTTGAAGGAAACTTCAGGAAGGCTGAAAGTGTGTACAGATAGGATTAATATGTAGTAAGTCTGGCAAATTAGGCTGGAGTCATGTTGTGAAAGACTTTTTACAAGCTGAGGAAGTTTTAAGCTTTTCCTGGAGGCAATAAGGAGCCAGTGAACATTCTTGAGCAGGGGGTGACATGGCTGTAGAATATGGCAGAACATGGCATAGGAAATAATAATATCAAGACATTCTTCATTGCAGTAGAATACCTAAGTCCTCTGACAAAGAGTTTTCATGACATCCCAAACCTCAAACTTTATATAATAAGAATAATGATAATAATGATGATGATATATTTTAATAGAGTTTTAGAGTTTGCTTTACATACATTAACTTATTTGATCCCCACAACAACCCATCACAGGCAGGTGCTATTGCTCTCCCTAACTTATGTATAGAATGAGGGTATTTACTCTCGGTTCTCTTGTGTTTACAATGCATGTGATCCAGAGACTGCAAATCTAGAATAACAGAACATTTTCTTTCCTTTTGCTAAACCCTTAGGGACCTTGACTTGAAGAAGCCAATTTATCAGAAGACAGCATGCTATGGCCATTTTGGAAGAAGTGAATTTCCTTGGGAAGTTCCCAAGAAACTCATATTTTAATGTTGACAGGAACCGGTATCTTGAAGAGAGCAAAGTAGGATTCCATATTGCAAGATGGCCCCAGATTTCCACTCCCATTTGATCACTCTATGTCCAGATCAGAGAGCTACACGATACTGACAGACTGTATTATCTCTATAGGAATTGGTTTTGTTATTCACTACTGCCCCAACTTAGTGGCAAAACCATGCCTACTTTTAGGATGTTGCTATCAGCAGCGGGCCTGGTAGAATTCATCTTTCTAGTGTTGCTAGATCAGACCTGTTTGTAAAGATCATGATGATTTCTCTTCAACTCTTGATTCTGACCCAGGACAATATGATTTGAAAAGAAAGACATATATCCAGGCTGTATATACAAGCCAATTGCAGCTCTTATCCCTTTATCACTCACAGGCCAGTGGTGGTAATGGGGTTTGGAATTGAGGAAGTGTAGGGCCCAGATTTATTTCTCTTATAATGGCATCCTGGGTTCTTTGTAGATAGATCTCTTCTACTTGCCATGTGCCAACACAAGGGTTTCCCAAATGGGTCAATGTCCCCAAAATTTGGCCTTATATTTACAAAATAATCCTTATACCATGGGGTTCCTATTAGGACCCCCAAGGAGGTTCATTAATAGATTTCAGGGGGTCTGTGAATTTAGCTGGGGGAAAAGTGCACACCTTTATATTCACGAACCTCTAACTAAAATATAGACCATTTTCTATAATGATTTAAAGACATTCCTCTGAGAAGGGGTCCCTAGGCTTCATTCACCAGATACTGCCCAAGAGGCAGTTAAGAAAACCTGAACTACACTGAAAAGTTCTTAACTAGGGAAGAAGAGTGATGAAATGAAGAGATTCTTGGATTTGGACTCAGAAGTCCTGGGTTCAAATCCTGACTTTGTCATTTAGTGTCTCTGTGACCTCAGGCAAAGCACTTAGCTCCTTCAACCATAGAGTGAGGGCAGTTGGCCCTCTAAAGTCCCTTCAATTCTAAATCTATGACCATATGAGCCTAGGGCCAGTTGAGGGTCATACTTCTGAGGTCTCAGGCTCCTTCCTGTTGAGCCCTGTCTTGGTGCTCTGGGCCAGGTTTTTGTCAAGAAGCAGGCCTCATAGAGAAAGCAGGTTTAAATGGCACCCTAGCCAGTGTCTTGAACATAGTAGGAGCTTAGTAAGCATTTATCGAATCGACTAGGAAAGACTTATTTGAAATATGTCCACATCTGCCTGGAGAGAGGACTGACACTTCCATGGCTGATTGATAATCAATGATCCTCATGATTAAATGCATAAAAGGAGACAAGGCCAGGGAGAGAAGCTAAAGAAGTATTTATTGCTGTCTCAGGAATATTTCACACAAATCATATAATGTGTCATCTAGCAAGGATACCCAAGAGGTTGCTCTTGGAAAGAGAGTGGAGGATAAAAACCAGTGAGAAGCTAGAAAGATTAAAGCACTAAGAGGAAACCCTGCTAATCAAGAAATCCTGTGTCACTCAGGGGCCCCAGTTCTGGGGCCCATTTTCCATAGAGGAGCTGCTGCTGTTGTTAGGAAGATGAATCCTGAAAACTCATTTTGAAGAGACTTATGTTTCCTGGAGGACATAGCAATGGAGCAAGTTCTTTACTGGAAAAATCACACCTCTTAGACACAAGCATTTTTTCATGTGAAGGACTGCCAAGCCTGAAACTGTGATTATACTTTCATTTTCTTACCTGGTACTTTCTAAGTAGAGATATTTTTAAATTAAATGCATCTATATCTTACTATGAAACCATTGCTAATAGGCAGGCCCATTGTAAAGGTCAAGCTGATTTTTTAATGTATAACACTAAGCTACATAAAGTAACAGATGTAATATACCTCAGCTACCACTCCCTCCTTTTTTTTTTCTTTAGCTCAAATGAATGTGAAAAATAACTCAGCCACTGAAGAAAATTCTGATTTGAACCAAGGATACTATGATGAATCAAATCAGTCTATCATCTCCAAATTTAATTCCTTATTCCTTTAAGGCAAATCTCTTTAACTGATACCACATTGTCCTTACGGCTGTGAACTCACCTGTGGTTCATCAATTACTTATCCGCCTAGGAAACTAAAATTCCAGCATCCTTTTGTCATTGATCACCAATAATGTTCTATCTTTTAAAGTTCCTCTCACATCTACATAATAATTGATGCATTTTTTTTTTTAGTGAGGTAATTGGGGTTAAGTGACTTGCCCAGGGTCACACAGCTAGTAAGTGTTAAGTGTCTGAGGCTGGATTTGAACTCAGGTACTCCTGACTCCAGGGCCGGTGCTCTATCCACTGCTCCACCTAGCTGCCCCAATTGATGCACTTTAAAAAAAAATTATTTTTTGGCCCCAGAGAAATCCTCAGGACAAGACTTTCTTTCAGACCCATAATTTCTAAGTATTTGCCAAGAATTCCAGTGTTAGGCAACTTCATGAGACAAGCAACCTGTCTGCCCTGATCATTGCCAGCAGAAAACTCAGTTTTACTTCACATTAATGAAATGGTTCTGACAGATAAAATTCTAAGGGCAAAAAAGGCTAGTGGAAGAGGATCTCTGTTCTTGTCCTATGATACCTGCTGAACTTATTGTTATTATTTTTCATATTCATGGGAGATATTGTCTGAGCACAGAAGGATAATTTATGCACAATCCCCTTGAGCCAAAATGGGATGCAGAAATGCCATGCTATAGCTTAATAATATTTTGCCAAAAAGTCCCTCTACTTCTAACAGAGTATCACATTTAGGGCCAGATTTGGCCTTGGCCAGCCTCGCCAAAGGAGTAAGTGACCTGATTTTTGTTGACTCTTCCTTTCCAGAAATATAAAGAGCAAGTTCATTTCTTAGCCTATTTGCAATTCATTGATTTTCTACTTTCTTGCCCCCATCAGAAAAAAAAATTAAAGAAAAGGTATTTGTATGAAGCTAACCTCTTTTCTTCTTAATATTCAGCTCCTGCTAGTTCTGTATATAATAAATAAAATTCCAAACAAGATTAGTCTTCGGTTCAGTCTTTGCCATTCTTCAAAGTCTTCCAAAATAGAAAGAGATGGGGAAAAAGCAGAATAATATTAAACAAGATTGCACTTTGAAATGGAAACAAAGGGGCCAACTTCTGGATAACTCCATTTTTTTTCTGTACTCTATCATGTCTTTTCTCATATTTTTTTCTCTCAGATATTTCCTCAAGTTTTACAGGTCATAATGGTTAACTCATAATGGGTAAAGCACAATCCATTATCATATCACTGTATTCAGACTGGTTCACAACTGCACACTGCTTAAAGGAATTGAAGGTTGTAGAAAATGTGCAAAAGACCTTTTGTAACAAGATCAAGTTAAGGAGACTAAGCTAACTTGTTGAGCTGCTAATTCCTCCTTGTTTTATGCTCAGTTTTAACCTTAATGTCAAAATATTAAAAATACAAGTAAATATGTATGACTTCTCACAAGTTTTCTAGTATGAACAAGTATGCCGGCATACTGATGTGATCTTTTTTCTCAAAAAGATGCTTTATGTATTTGTGTATATAATACATAATACATAGTACATACAGACATACATACATGGGTGTATAGGTTGTTCAAGGAGAACTTGCATCTCTGGTGTGAGGTCTTGCTGAGTCCTTTTCAGGGCTGCTCATCCGCCGTTGCTGTCTACCTGTTCCCCAACTCTCTCCAAAAGGTGACTCCAAAGAGCTCTAAGTAGCATTTTCTTTAGCCACAATGTGGTGAAACCATTTGGGCAGAAGGGCTAAACCAGGCTGAAGGTAACTGAGGGGTCTCACGCCTGTCAGGGGATGTCTATCCCAAGCATGCGAAGATTACCTGGTAGAACGAGCAGAAGTGAACAATTTGTCCCAATGGTCACAAAGGTGACTGAAGCAGGCTATGTGGAGTACTTAGACCTCGGTCAGACATCCAAAATGCCAAAGTCATCTACCACATCCCAGGCCATTGCCAGTGCTTCTGACTTTTGTCTTACTATTAGACTATGATGACTGAAAGAGAGTGTGAGGCTGATGACAATGTAATTGTCTCACTTAAATCCAATTCATACACAAATCAAGACTTCACCCTGTGATGTCATTAGTTCTCTTGAAAACAAAGGAAAACAGCAACACGCACACTACACATACATAAATACATATGCACTCATTTTTGGGCGGTGGAAATGCTCAATAAACTTTAAAGTGTTTAAAAAAACCCATAAATTTTCCTCTTCTTCCTCTATTTTCTTTTCTTGTTCTTCCTCTCCTTTTTTCTACCCTCTTCTTTCTTCTTTCCCTTTCCCACTTCCCTCTCTTTATCTTCCTTCCTTGTCCTCGTTTTCCTCTGTTTTCTCATTTTTCCCCTTCTCTTCCCTTCTCCTTCAGCTCCAAGAATCTGCAATTTGTTGGTGTGTATTCACCAACATAGAGTGCAAACTCAATTTGCTCTAGTAGATACTCTGGGAATTACTGCAGCTGAAAAAATGTCATCACTTTGTGGCCAACCTAGTGTTGAATAGACCCTCTCCACTTATCCTGGCTGCTGCTTAGAAGATAGACATTTGCCAAGCCTGTACTGGATGGAACCTCTTTGAATTTGGAAGGACCAATCAAGTCAGGTGTTTTCATAGCCTTCAAGAACCCAGTGCTACCTCCAGAACATGATGAAGCATTAGAAAGCGCTGGTGTGAATATACTGAGACACATGTATTCTGCTACTCCATCCAGTTTAGATTCACCTTCTTTAGAGAGAGTCTGAGTCATGAGAATCAAGCCACCTGCTTTCCTACTGGAATGGAGATCCCTTAGTGAGGAAATTCCTAAATACACTTCAGGTCCTCCAGATACTATTTCAGCATTTCTTGGTGCTCAGATCAGTATACCATGTCGTAAGGTTTTAAGAAATAGTTTTTTCTTCTTTTATTTATTTATTCATTCATTCATTCATTTATTTATTTATTTGTTTGTTTGTTTGTTTGTTTATTTATTTGTTTATTTATTTATGTATTTATTGCAGGGCAATGAGGGCTAAGTGACTTGCCCAGGGTCACACAGCTAGCAAGTCTCAAGTATCTGAGGCTGGATTTGAACTCAGGTCCTCCTGAATCCAGGGCCGGTTCTCTACCCACTGTGCCACTTAGCTGCCCCAAGAAATTATTTTTTAGAGATATTTTTAACTTTGTGAGGATTTGGGGGCTTTGGTTTTTAGAAAGGAATATGACAACCCTGAGTAACTTCTTGAAACTTGTGATTCCAGCAAAAGAGCTGTCCTAGATAGTCTGTGGTTTGTCCTAGGAGTAATCTCATTTGGAAACTGGTTCTTTTACTCCTGCCTATAGATACATCACCTAAAAATAAAACCTTACCTTCTCTCAATGTTGCCACATGATTGAATTGTTCTCTCTTCTCTTCCCTTGTTCATTGAGCAACTCCTTCACATTTACTGTATTCATTGCTTCAACACTGTTCCCATCATGTTATGTTACTGAAAGCTCCCTCTTTAATGTCATTAGTGACCGCATTAAGTGCCAGTTGCAATGACAATTCTTTCTCATTCTCATTCAATTTAACAAGCATTTCTTGAGTGAGTGAGGCAAGACGCTATATAGTGTGTGGAGAACTAGCCTCTGAGGATGGAAGACCTGGATTCACCTGCATTGCTAGGTGTTTCCTTATCTAATATCTCTGTGTTCATGAACTTATTTGTCCAGGCCCCATCTTTATCTTTATCATTACTATGTTGGTAGGGGCAGCTAGGTGGTACAGCGGATAGAGTCCACTGGAGTCAAGAAGAACTGAGTTAAAATCTCACCTCATACACTTAGTGGCTGTGTGACCCTGGGCAAGTCACTTAACCCTAATCGCCTTAAACATCCAGGGTTATCTCCAGTCATCCTGATATATATATCTTGCCACTGGACCCAGATGGCTCTGGAGGAGAGAGTGAGGTTGGTGACTTTGCACAGCCCACCCTCACTTCAATCCAATTCAATGATATGGCATCACCTTGTGTGTGAAGTGGCCCATGAGCTGAAGGAACTAGAAATTCCAAGAGGCTGGAGATGAGGAGGGAGAGCATTCCAGGCATAGGGGATGGCAAATACAGTCAGAAAATGAAACTCCTACTTTGTTTGGGTCTTGCTGTTGCCTAGGAAGAGGATATTTGCTTTTGATCTATGTTTTGAATAGTTGTACCTCTGAACCATAAAATCATAGTCAACATGGCATCCATGACATATTCAAGTGCCTGAAAAGTGAAGTTATTTGGATGTTTCCTAATCTTTTTTTTTTTTTTTTTAGTGAGGCAATTGGGGTTAAGTGACTTGCCCAGGGTCACACAGCTAGTAAGTGTTAAGTGTCTGAGGCCAGATTTGAACTCAGGTACTCCTGACTCCAGGGCCAGTGCTCTATCCACTGTGCCACCTAGCTGCCCTCCTAATCTTTTGACATAAAAGAGGTCCTGGGTGCTTGAGTTATGTGACAGATACATTGATATACAGATGGCAGTAAGTCCTCTTGAGCATTTAGAAGATAAGTTGATAAGATTCCTCTGCTGAGTTGCTTTATGAAGTTAGGGCAGCCACCTAGCTCCCAGACCACATTTCTTTTGACTTTTTTGTTTTTTGGGCAGGGCAATGAGGGTTAAGTGACTTGCCCAGGGTCACCCAGCTAGTAAGTGTCAGTGTCTGAATTTGAATTTGAATTTGATTTGAATTCAGGTCCTTCTGAATCCAGTGCTGGTTCACTGTGCCATCTAGCTGCCCCAATACCACCTACCTACCTCTCTTTTGACTTTTCAGCATAGATTTTCACTTCATTTCCCCCCCACTCCCACATAGCCCTTCCTGCCTCCTATTCCTTCTTCTAGTACATATCTATCCTCATGATTTGATCTACCCACAAACCTAAGAACATATTGGTGTCCCTGGTTGACTTTCCCTGGCTATATGCCCCTTCTCGGAATTGAAATGGCCAGGCATCCTGAACCTGATGGAAATTAATATGTAACTTCTGAGGCTGCTAACGTGACCTGCTCATTCTCTCTATTGGAGATCTAGGGTGGGTGAAATAGCAATTTGTCATACAGAATTCAGTACATAGAAAAGAGATCAATAACAAAATAAACAAGATGGCAGCATAACAAAATGGTAAGTATTGACAATAGTCCTAACAAGGGCACAAGTTTTTTCCTACCTACGCTGAGAATGCCTGTATGTGAAAGCTAGGAGAGCTGGAACTTCTAGCTTGTATTGAGGCTAGGTTCCTGTGCTATAGTTATAGACTGGTGTTGTGATGGATCAAGGTAGAACAAGAAAGCCAAACACCTTTTCATGGAAGAGCACTGTGGGTTTTACTAACTGGAGTACAAAACAAGTCCCTGTTTGTCTGTTTCAACCATTTTGGTGTTACTAACATTATTGTGCTGCTCTGTTTTGTGTATTTGTGTGTGTTTATATATTTCTGAAGTAGACTTGCATGCCAGGCTTTGCTGTAAATTGCTTGAGGTTTAAGACCCAGAAGACACTGAAGGGCTAGATGATGATGTTGTACACAAGATGCATGTCTTTGACTTCTTTGAGCAATAGCTGGGTTAGAGATTATAAATCTCTGGCAGTTATCCTCAGTTACAGGAATAATTTTGGAAGATTAAGTATCTGTAAATCCTCTAAAGGCACTGTTGACTCTGCTGGAATGTGACAAGGTCATTTCTAAACCTGTGGTCAGCCAGGAAATGGAAACTCTCATTCTCCATGAACTTTGTGTAGAGACCTTGAATTTAATCTTGGGACCCTTTCCCCTTAACTAATATTTGCCTCTACCTAGCCTACCTTGAGCAGTAAGGTCATATTTACAGAGTGCAATTCTTTTGGAAGAGGTTCTATTGAGATTAAGAGAGACTAATTCAGGGGCGGCTAGGTGGTGCAGTGAATAGAGCACCGGCCCTGGAGTCAGGAGTACCTGAGTTCAAATCTGGCCTCAGACACTTAACACTTATTAGCTGTGTGACCCTGAGCAAGTCACTTAACCCCAATTGCCTCACTAAATAAAATTTAAAAAAAGAGATAGTGATTAATTCTTAATTCTTTCAGTAGGTTCCAGTCTGTACTACTTTCTCATTTTAGGAAAGGGGACTCCTTAATGCTATGCCCTGGAAGTGATGACTCCCCCCGAGACAGATGCTTCTATTTTACTATTAGAGAAATATGCCCCTCACTGTTCCCAGGATTTTCATAACTTAAAGAGAAAAGTTATTAAAAGCTTAACCTGAATCAACCCTAGAGATTTTAGCATGCATAGTGAGTCCACATTGCTTGGGGTGGGTCACATAAACATCTGGATTCTGACATTGAGGGGTTAAAGAGTGAGGGGGTGCTTGTCACCAAAGCATGTTTCTTTCTCCAGTCTCAGATGCTTACTTGATACAGCTTCTTGAAGCCAAAGGTGAGAGTTGAATGCCAGGTGGACACCAAAACTGGAAAAGCCTCCCTCACACCAGAGGTGCTAGTCTTTCTTGAACACCTATACAACTCTTATTTACTTGCTACTAGAACAAACTCCAAAGAAGCTTCTATTCTTTTCTACTTCTTTTCTAGCAAAATGGCTTGGAGCATGTGAAGACAATAATTTATAACTGTTTATGCTAGCTTGCAGTGGCATTTGAAAGTTCATTTGTGAATCAATTCATCTGGGAAACAATAAAATATTCTTTCCTATTGAGGGGTCAATAAGGAATTTTTGAGTAGAGTAGGCTTTTAGTCATAAGTTATTTTGGCCACTAGAGGGTAGAAGAGACTGAATTTTCATAGAGGTACATAACATTTGATTAGGATTTCTTCCAGGGCTGGAAAGGACTCCCCACCCAACTCCCCCAACCCCCATCAACCTCGAGCCTCTACAAAGAAGTATATGGAAGCATTAAGGTGTAGTGGATAAAGAATTGGACTTGGGATCAAGAAGAATTCAGTAAATCATGGCTTCAAACCCCATTTCTGATGCTATGTGACCCTGGCTAAAGGGTCTGAGACTCACTTTTCCCATCTGAAAAATGAGAATAACAATGTCTGTAGTACCTACAATGTTGCGAGGTGTATATTACTATCTAAAACATTTTGAAAACTTTAAAGCACTGTATAAATTTGAATGATTATATATGTGATTCCCTCAACTAACTAACCAACCAGAATTTCCAATGAGAGAAGCAAGATATGCCTAAATAACAGGGATGTCTTTAATGAGAACTTCCCAAACACTTTCATCTCTCATGGCTTGCTTTGTGCTGGGAACATGCCAGAACTCAAGATGGAAAAAAAAGAAAACTAAATTAAACAAACAACACCTTCCCCATCATACTTTTTCAATTAGAAAAATATTTCTATAAATTCTTCACATTTAGCAATTCATATATTTCTTGTAAATTTGTAAGTATTTGTATTGGTCTTTCATGAATTTACACCCAAAGGAGGATGCAAGCATGCCCATAACCTGAATGTCATGGCAGAGTGACCCAGGCATTCTAGGCCATCTAATGTTTAAGTAAGCTGCCTTAGAACAGAAACATCTCCAATGATGAGTTGTTTCTTTGATTGCCTTGGCAGAGGGCACAGAAAAATGCTCTGCTGAATAGGCCATTTCTCCCTTCTATTTGAGCAAGATTTGATTATATCAGGCATACAAAACAAAGTGGAAACCTTTTTATGGACCTGAGAGTAATAAAGCCAGTCCACAGAGTCATAAAATCTCAGAGTTGGAAGTGGCCCAAGAAGTGATGAGGCCCAATTTTCAGCCCAGTGAGTGAGTATCTTCTATATCTCATGAAATAAATAAGTGCCATAAAGGGGCATTATCCATGTCTGCTTGAGTTTTAGAACCACAGCAACTCATGATATCTACTACATTGTCGAGGAGTTACAGTCTTCATGCTTCAAGGTAACTGTAGACCTGAAGGAGCCCTCCCTGTATGATGGTTAGACATGTCTTTTAAGTTCTGTGGATCTCAGCTGTTTTCATATCCAAAATGAGGATGCTAAACTAAATGGTCATTCCAACCCTAAATCCCATGGTCCTCTTACACACCTTCAACAAGTTGTCCTCCAATTTCTGCTTGAAAGGTAACTCCCTACCTACAAAGGCACTAATTAGTGGTATATGTTTTCTTTTACTGAGCCAAAAATCTGTCTCCCCTATAACTTAGTATCCTAGAATTTTATAAGTGATTTCAGAAGTCACCAAATCCAACTTCTCATCCAATGTAGAGATCCATTCTATAGAATATCTGTGAGGTGAGCGTGCGACCAGTTTAGAACACTTCCATTGATATATGTTCCCACTAATTTCTAATTCAGCCTTTCCAACTGGTTCTAATTCTTTCCTATCGAGCTACAAAAATACACTTCAATTCCTTTTATACATCATATTTCTAGAGTAAAGCATTTGGTGGAGTTTTTCCTTCAGTGACTTTGGAGTCACAGAAACTGGGACCAGTCCTACTTCTACTACTTTGTCTCCCTGGGCCTCAGTTTCCTTATCTGTCAAGAGAGAGGTTTAGGTTAGATAGTCTCCAAAGTCCCTTCTAGCTCTAAGTCTATGATCCTACATAGACTAGAAGGTGGTGCCGTTAGGTGGGTTGGAATGGGTTGTATGATCAGATCTAAGAATTGGTCAGGAGTGCCCCAGAAGTCTATTCTTTGCCCTATACTCTTTAAGACTTCCACCAATGATTTGAAGAAAGCCATAGAAGGCATTCTTGACAAATATGCAGATAATAAAAAGTTGGGATTAATTGTTAATACATTTGTGTCAAAGGATCTCAGGTCACAACAATAGGACCAAATTAGTTGCGATAAATATTGAATTCCTCATTAAGTCAAGAAAAGAAAAACCCTAATTTATTATACGGGAGAACTGTGGTTAAACAACAATATCTCTTAAAACAAGATGCTGACATTTTTAAAGAGTACCTATTTAATGAACCAGGAGTATGGCACAACAGCTAAAACACAGATGAAGTCTTTGGGTTTATAATGATAGGCATGGTGTCAAGAATGAGGGAGGTGTTCATCTCTGCCTTGATAAGACTATAGCTGGATAACTGAATTTAGTTCTATTCACAATAGTTAGGATGAGCAATGACTGGCGTTTGAGGATGTTTAGAGGAATATGGCCAAGATGGTCAAGGTACAGAAGACTCACAGATTGTTAAAGAAAATGAGAATGTGTACATCGAATAAAAGAAGACATGGGAAACCATAGTAATTCTCAAATGGATTTGGCATATAATTTCCTCTTTCTTCCAGCTACTGGGAATCCACCCCCATCAGCACTTCCTACAAATGTAGACATTTGATAAACAAGGCTTAACTGTTCCTCAGACCCCAGGAGTCACTTTGGAAATAAAGTAGAGGCAAACATACCACAGACATAGAAAGATACAGAAAGATAGCCACATTTTGCACCAATTGTTCTTACCTTAGTAGATGCCCCTTTCTAAAAGTTAATTGAAAAAAAAAAAGAAAAAACAAGTTAATTCCAAAAAAAACCAAAAAACCCCCCAAAAAACCCCAAGTTAATTAAAATTTGACTAAATGAAGTTAATGGAAAGCACACTAGTGTCATGAATGACAATACTAGACAGCTTCAATCTCTCAAGAATTGCCCCTTGAACCCTGAGGAGAATAATGGCAGCTGCACAGTAACCCAATCGTTGAGTCCACATTCCAAGTTGAGGGAGTGAACCTAGAGAGAGTGATATATTGGTATTACTCATGTAGTGAAAACCATTTGATTTTCCCCTCTCTTGGCACATAGTTAATGAGAGGGCACTTGACTTTTTTCACTATGTCCCTACTCTGAATATTATAGGAAGCAACTCAGATATTTAAAAAAATGTTGCTATCTTTTGTTTTTAAATTATCTATATTCTTCATTGTATCACTATATCCTCTCAGACAGCCATCTTTTATGATAAAGAAAGAAGAAAAAAACAGTTCAGCAAAATTAACCATGTTGAAAAGGTCTGATAGCTCCCCACCTTAGAAAAGAAGTGTGTGTGTGTGTGTGTGTGTGTGTGTGTGTGTGTGTGAGAGAGAGAGAGAGAGAGAGAGAGAGAGAGAGAGAGAAAGAGAGAGAGAGAGAAAGAGAGAGACAGACAGACAGACAGAAAGATATTTAGAGAGAGGCAGAGAGAGAACAGAGATGGAGAGAGACAGAGAAAGAGAGAGACAGAGAGACAGAGAGAGACAGTGAGAGAGAGACAGAGAGACAGAGAGAGACAGTGAGAGAGCGAATGTTCTCATATCTCTTCTTTCGAGACAAGCTTGCTTATTCAAATTTGACAGTAGTCAGTTTCAATTTATTTTTTGGTGGGAGTATTTTGAGCAACCCTACTTTGGTTCCAAAGTGACTCTGGGGGCCTGAGGGACACTGAAAGCATGTTTTGTCAAGTGTCAGGACTTGTAGGAAGTACTAATTTGGGTGAAAAACACATTGCTTAGACAGTGAATTTATCTTGTCTCAACCTGGTGTCAGTGATGGAGAATTGTTTAAAGATAAAAAAGTAGCTTTGTGTTCCTGAGTACTGGGTGAAATATTGTATGAGGCAGAGTTTTGTGGTAACCAACTATCCATAGTTCAAGGGAGAGGCTTTAGACTAGAGTCATCCAGGTAGGTCCTAATGTTTGGGCTATAAAACCACCATGACAATGATACTCTGAAATAGCCTTCTTTGCCTGACTGAGATAAGTTTGGGAAAGAAGATAGGCTTTCTTCTGAAAAGGGTCTACCCATGATACTTTGCGGGAACTTAATAGAACTATAGGCAGAGCAATGCAGAAAAACTAAACTGCAAGAAGAGAGTAGGAAGAGGATGATCTATGATTCTATGATATACTGGGGAGCCATACAAGGTAATATTTCCTGGTGGGTTCTATCTGTGTGCTGACAAAGGATTTTGGTAACAATGCACTGGATTGTGTCATATAGTAAAACTCTCATGGCGGGGGGCGGTTCAAGAAAAACAATCAGCCAATGATATGAGAAATTCCCTCATTGTATACATGGGAAACTAGATCAAGATGGTGGAATAGCAGGAAGCAGTTCAGCCCAGGTCACCCCACAAGTACTCTAATAACAATATAAGAAGAATACCAGATAAATAGTGGCTTGGAAATCAAAGACAAAACTACAATGTGTCATCTTTCTAGCCAAAGATCATGAATTCAACCTATACCTAAGTGATCAGGGCAAGAACTGTAGACTTGGAATGGACTGAGATTCAGCTCCTAGAAATCTGAGCTTTGCCAGAAATTCGGGGACACTCAAAGTTGACTGTGGATTCAGACATGAGTCCAGTTTTCAAGATGGGTTAGGACTGTGAACTTAGTGCCCAGATCCTTGAACAGGCATGATCCAGAGAAAGTTATGGCCCTACTTCTACCACCTAGGATAGCAGCCAGGTGGGAAGATGTATATCAGAGGGATCTGAACTACAGCCTCAGGCTCTAAAATTCCTATCTAGGCCAGCAATGTATAATTTCCCAGAGCCAATTTCTGGAAGAATAAGTAAACCAAAAAAGATAAAAACTTATTATGATGTCAGTGATACTCATGACCCAAACCCAGAAGACAATAATAACTCCAAAACTACTACAAGCCAAACCTCAAACAAAAACAGAGATCTACAAGATCAGTTAAATTTTTTACAAGATATAATGTGCTAAGAAAAGGAATTGAAATTATTCATCAAAATAAAATGAAATGTCTAGATGAAAAAGTTAGAAAAGGAATGACAATCAGGGAGAGATTTGGAAAGATAATTAATAGTTTAGCATAAGTGGTATAAAACCTTGTCCAAGCAGCAGACTCTTTGAGTTAGAATAGACCAAGAAGAAGTTAATGTCACCATAAAATAAGAAATATTAAAACAAGTCAATGGGCAGCTAGCTACCTGGCGCAGTGGATAGAGTACCTGCCCTTGAGTCAGGAGGACCTGAATTCAAATCAGGCTGCAGATACTTAACACTTACTAGCTGTGTGACCCTGGGCAAGTCACTTAACCCCAATTGCCTCACAAAAAAAAATGAAGAAAGAAAACACAAGTCAAAAGATAGAAAAACCCCAAGACAACGTAAAATAGCTTGTATAAACAACTACTGACTTAAAAAAAACTATCAAGGAGACATAATTCAAGAATCAGATTACCTGAAAATTATGATCAGAAAAAGAGCCTAGACATCATATTTCAAAAAATCTTGAAAAAAATTCCACATCACTTAGAACCAGAGAGCAAAGTGAAAAGAGAAACAATTCACTGTTCACTTCATGAAAAAAGCCCCAGAATGAAAACTCCAAGGAATGTCATAATCTGGAACTTCCAACGGAAAAACAAACAAACAAACAAAAAACAACAACTCCCCCCCCCCCCAAACTACAAGTAGCCAAAAAGAAAGAGTTAAGATATCAAGGAACCACTCTCAGGATCACACAAGATTTAGCAGTTACCACTTTAAAGGAGCAGAAAGGATGAAATACAATATTCTAAAAGGGAAAAGATGCATGTTTACAAACAAGAATAGCTTACCCAGCAAAACTGAGTATAAATCTAGTGAGGAAAAATATGGCCCTTTCACTAAATAAAGAACTTCCAAGTATTCCCAATGAAAAGACCAGAGCAGAGTAGAAAATTTAAAATACAGATGTGAAAGTAAAGAAAAAGATAGAAAGGTAAATACAAGTGAGAATTGGGAAAAGACTTTATAAGGATAATGTTTACATTCTAATGGGAAGGGACAAATGACAGAAGCATTCCTTAAAAACTAAAATGTTATCAAGGGGTCATAGAAGGAGTAAAAAAATTCAGAGGCTCTGGGAGTGATTTTTGTTATGTTTTATGATCTTAAAAGGAAAAAGGGAAAGGATTAAATCCAAATTATTTCACAAAAAGGGAGGATATAAACAGAAATCTATACAAGGAAGGGTAGGAGGGTGGATGTCACCTGAGCCTCATTTTCATCTGAACTAGTCAAAGAAGGGTAGAACACAAAAAGAGTTTGGTATAGGAATACCCAAACAGAATATTCGACCCAACAGGGAAACAGGTGGAAACAGGGAGAGGGAAGAGGGAGGAGTGTGAAGGATGCTAGATCTGAGGGGGGATTAGTAATAAACAAAATACACCTTAAGTTTAGAAAAACAATTCTCTTTTTTTTGTGGAAAGGGGGTAAACGAGAAAAATTGTGAAAAAAAATTTAAAATTTAAAAGGAAAGAAAGGGTAAGAATCTATATGATTGGAGCCTGGGCGAGAGGCAGAGAAAAGAGACTGGAGCTTAGAAGCTATTTGCATCAAGCCTAAGCACTGTGCTGAGTACATTCTCAGTCCATGACCTTCTTCTACGTAAAGAGAGGTTGGGGAACAGACAGAGGAAAAAGAATAACAGAATAGGATTGAGAAAAATTCATAAAATGTATTTTTTTTTTTACACAAAAGGATCCAGTACAGTTAAGATTAGAAGGGAAAATAACCTGGGGGTGGGTGGGAAATCTTTGTATCAGATTTCTTTGATAAAGGTTTCATATCTAAGATATACAAGGAACTGATTCAAGTTTATAAGAATAAGATATATTTCCCAATTGATAAATGGACATGAATAGGCATTTCTAAAGAGAAGAAATCAAAAGTAATTGTAGCCATATAAAAATTTTCAAAATCACTAATAATTAGAGAAATTCAAATTAAATCAACCCTGAAATTCTACCTCAAACCCATCAGATTGGCATAATTGACAAAAAAGTAAAATGATGAATGTTGAATTAGAACCAGGTGCATTAATAAACTATTAGTGCAGCCATGACCTGTTCTAGCCATCCTAGAAAGCAATTTGGAATTATATCCAAAAAGTTACTTCTTGGTCTATATTCTCAAGAGATAAAAGAAACAGGAAAAGGATCCATACAACAAAACAAAACAACAAAAAACTTACAGCTGTTTTTTTTTTGTATTGGCAAAAAACAGAAACAGGGGGTAGTGTGGGGGAGAACCCATCAATTGGTAAATGTCTGAACACATTATGATTTACTTATTAAATGTAATACTATTTTCCAGTAAGAAATGATGAGAGAGATGGTTTCAGAAAAACCTGGGAAGATACACATGGATTGATACAGAATGAAGTGAGAAGAACCCAGAAAACACTTTTTAGTAAAATACCAGCACTGTATTTGAAAGGTGTAAAAACTCTTAACAGTGCAACGATCAATCATGATGAATGAAGAATGCTGCCTAAATTCTGATAGAGAAGCGATGGGCAGAATGAGGTGGGTTTTTCAGACATGGTCAGCATGGGAATTTCTTTTGTTTAAGTATACTTATAAGAATTTTGATTTTCTTTTTTTTCCCAGGGAGGAGAAGGAGGAGATGTGGGAAGCAGCAGCAGCAGCAGCAGCAGCAGCAGCAGCAGCAGCAGCAGCAGCAGCAGCAGCAGAAGAAGAAGAAGAAGAAGAAGAAGAAGAAGAAGAAGAAGAAGAAGAAGAAGAAGAAGAAGAAAGCTCTTGATAATTGAAAAATACAATTTAATAAAAAAAATTCACAGGAGAGAACTGGAGGAAGACATATAAGAAATACTAGTATAATAGCTTTGAAAGTTATCGGTTAGGGGGCAGCTAGATGGTGCAGTGGATAAAGCACCAGCCCTGGATTCAGGAGGACCTGAGTTCAAATCCAGCCTCAGACACTGGACACTTACTAGCTCTGTGACCTTGGGCAAGTCACTTAACCCTCATTGCCCCCCCCCAAGAAAATTATCAGTTAAATTTATTAAATACTTAAAAGGAAATAGAAACTTAATATATTAGAGATTAGCAAGTACATGTACAACCCCTCCTGGTTTTTTGTTTGTTTTGTATATGGAGATGCTCATTTTATTGGGAGTTATGTTTAGAATAAAAAATCAAACAAAAAAGTATTATTGGGTTCTTCTTAACATGTAAGAGTCTTTGACATGAGGTTTAAGCCACATACTATCTTTGGTTATTTTTTTGTGACCCCTTTTCATCCCACACATAAAAATGGGGCTATATAGAACATACTTCTTTTAGATTAAAAAGAATGAAAAGTGATTTTTCTGGATGATTTAAAAATTATTTTGAAGGCTTTTTTCTCTTGAACTTTGTGATACCTCTTGACATAACTGAAATTTCATAGAATCACTGATATGTGTTGTTTCCCCTTTAATTAAAATGTAAGCTCCATAAAGGCAGGGAGTATATTCTTTGCTTGTTTGCTTAGTACAGTACTTGGCACATAGTAAATGCTTAATATATTCTTACTTGTCCATCCATCCCTCCCTCCCTCCCTCCCTCCCTCCCTCTCTCTATCCATCCATCCCAACCCATCCCATCTATCTATCTATCTATCTATCTATCTATCTATCTATCTATCTATCTATCTATCTATCTATCTATCATCTATCTATCTATCTACTAAACTATTAATTTATCATGGGGCAAGATGAAGAGACAGCTGCTCAGTCTAGCAGAATGAGATACATAGGATCAAGGACCAAGTCAGCTGAATTTGTGCTTTGCCTTAGGGTTAGCCTTTCTTTTCCTTTGAGGCTAGTGCCTAAAGAACTGGGGCAGTTGTTATTTTAGGCACATAATATTGTTACAGTCTCCTTCTAAATCATTTCTTTTCCCCAATGTCCCTAAAGCAGTTGATTAATATATTATAGTCCTTGGCCCTGTGTCAACTTGAGAGAGAGAAAAATTCCCTGGGTGTGAACTATGGAAGTTTATTATAAGGGGATTTTTATATTTTTAACAACGCCACTGGAACATGCACACTTCTGATGAATGTTTTGCCCTTCACTCTAGTCCACCATGTGGAGGCTCCCTCATAGTGGGATGCTGTCCTTGGAGTATTTTTGGAACTCTTCTGGCATTGCTGTCAAAGCCTGTGTGTGGCACATTTCTTTTCTCAGCAGCTAAGATTCTGTGACTATCCTTGGTAATGATCAATCCTCATCCCTTGAGGGTGGCTTGATCTTTGGATAGAGCCAAAAGTTATTTATAGCCAAGTATGACAAAAATGTGATCCAACTGATTAAGGCTGTTTTGAGTTAAAAACAAGATATGCTTAAGAAGTCACGCGACTGACATTTTTGCACGAAGTATAAATTGGCACAGAAGCCCATTCTCAGAGAGGAGTTCCCAACACATATTTGAGCAATAGTGGCATCGTTGGAATGGAACCTTGCATTTTAGTGTGACTACCAGGAAGGGAACACTCCTTTGGATGTAGAACTTCTGCTGTGTTTATTAAAAGAGTTTTCCTTTATCTGTTGAAGGTACTACCATCCTCCCAACCGCCGAGATTTGAAGGCTCAGTGTCATCTTGATTCTTTATTCTCACTTCATTTATGCAATCAGTTATCATTGTCATTTTCTATCCCCCACAACATTTCTAGTGTCAAGCTGGAAAAAAAATCAGACTGATTCAGTAATTGGTATATAAAGTGATGCATTTATTCGAAGTCAAGGAATTGCAATTTAGGACAATGAACTTTTCTATTCAGACAGGAATGCCCAGAGAGGAAGGAGAGAATGGGGTTCTAGGCATTGTCGTGGGAAATAGATCAGAGAGTGTATAGTCTGAATACACAGAAGAGCTGAGCTGTAGGAGGGGAGTTTTGAGGAGTTACAAAAACAAAGTCACAGAAATGAACTTGGGATAGCTTTGCCAGCTTTGCATAGCCATGAGGGGCTGTTGGAAATTGCTGGGGCATGTATAGATTTTCTTGGAAGCAGTTAGAAACTGTGGGTAGGACCCCAGAGTTTGACACTAGTATGTCTTTTTTCTCATGCAGTCTCTCACCTCCTTTAAGCCCTCATTACCTGGACTGTTGAGATAGTCTCCTAATAGTTTTCCCCAATCCATTTTGCCTCGATCCAATCCATCCTCCACACAGCTGCATAAGGTATTTTCCTAAAATGTTGGACTGACCATGATATTTTCCTATTCAGTAAATGTCAGTGGCTTCCTATTGCTTTATTGTCAATGACAACCCTTTACAATCTTGCTTCAACTATTTTTGTCCCAGACTTATTACCCATTATTCGCCTTCATTTATAATATGGTTTGGTCAAACTTGCTGTTTCTCATACATGGCACCCCACTTCTTATCTTCCGGCTTTTCTTTGGCTGTCTCCCTTCTCCAATATCCACCCCACCCCAACCTCTGCCATATGCTGGACATCTTTTTTTTTTTTTTTTTTTTTTTCAGGGCAATGAGGGTTAAGCGACTTGCCCAGGTTCACACAGCTAGTAAATGTCAAGTGTCTGAGGCCATATTTGAACTTAGGTCCCCCTGAATCCAGGGCTGGTGCTCTATCCACTGTGCCACCTAGCTGCCCCCTGGATATCTTTCTTTATCATCACATCTTATAAACCTAGTTCACTTCAAAGTCCATTCCAAGTTCCATCTTCTACATTAATGGTGCCAAATAGAAACAGGGGTCACTAATCTATGTATAAAGATCCTTGCTGTCTGCATACTCAGTTTTAAAATGTTATCTATATTTAATTGTATTTTTTAAAAAAATATTTTCCAATTACATGTTAATCTCTTTTCAGGCAGCAGTAGAGAGTGTTGTGAGATGCATGTGGCCTGTGGGTTTAAATCTCTGTTCTATATGAAGCTGAGCCCTTAACTGCTAGTGCCTTTCCCCTCTAAATTATCTTGTACCTACTTTGTATATATTTTGTACTTTATTTATCTGTCTATCCACCCACCTACCCACCCACTTACCATTCTATCCTGTTCTGTTCTGTTGTATTCTATTCTATTCTGTTCTGTTCTGTTCTGTTCTGTTCTGTTCTGTTCTGTTCTGTTCTGTTCTGTTCTGTTCTGTTCTGTTCTGTTCTATTCTGTTCTGTTCTGTTCTGTTCTATTCTATTCCTACCTATATTATTTCTCTCTGAATATAAGCTTCTCAAGGGGAGGACCAATTTCACTTTTGTATTTGTATCCCCAGCACCTGGCACAGTACTTGGCACATAGTAAGTGCTTAATATATGTTTGCTGGTTGATTGATTGAATGGCAATCATCTTGTTGCTTCACACATATATCCAGGTCAGAGCAAGACTGTCTTAAGAAAATGACATTTATATTGTGCTGGTTTTAACAAGGGAGTCTGTTGGACTTGGACTTAGGCTTCACATCTTGGCTTTGCTCTTCACTACTTTTGATCATGGACCAATCATGTGTCTTCTCTGGGAACCGTCTTCCTTTGCTGTAAAAGGAGAGGGTTGAATTAGATCATCTCTAAGGTCCCTTTAAGCTATTGTTTTTTGCGATTCTGTGATTCTGATTCTATACTATCACTCTACCAACAGAGGTTCCAGAGAGTCACATTGAGGGTGAAAGGATATAGATGAAGATTCTTGTCTATTTGGTTCCTTATCTGCTGATGTGCAATGATAGCATTTTATATAGTAACAGGAGGCCAATTCACCAGGTCCTAAAAGGACTCATTAAAGTATGACCTCCATTGGACACATATTCAAAAGAAGGGAAAGAGCTAATACTCTGACCTATGGTAAGACCTGGGATAGACTCTGTTCTACCATTTATTATTTGTATGGCCTTAGACCAATCTCTTCCTCTCTCAGGGCTTCAATTTTCTCAAATGTCCCATGGAGGGTTTGGTTGCTTCCAGCTTTTGCATCCTGTGAGTTTATGAAGGGGAAGCAGTTGTCTAATGTGGAAGAACCACTGAAAGCTTGTGACAGGCAAGTAAGATCCACATGAATTTCATATATGGCCCAATGCTTTTTTGCCTTGGTAATATCATCTTAGAAGGGATAAGCTAGAAGTCAATGAGGTCTGGAGAGGGCCTTACTTTATATGGCCCCTGCTAGGGAGATCTCTGGCATCTGGCGGATTCTCCAGATGAGAAGGGTGATAGGAGGGAGGATCATCAGTGAGGTCATTATCAGCACAGCACCAAAGATCACCAGGGCGATGGCCCAAGGGGTAAGAACTGTCCCTTCCATTCTGGCTTTTGGAAATCTGTAAATAGAAATCAGAGTAAGGGATCTTCAATATAGAAAGTCACATGGTTTCTGGCTAAGTTGTCCATAGATACCAAAACAATCTAGATATTTACTTTCATATCTTCATTCATTCTGGAATGGAAGATATGAAATCTCATTAATATCCTTGATGCTATTCTCTTACACACTTTTATCAGTGACTCAGATGAAACCCTATATGGATGGCATCCTTAGACAATTTTCTGATGGTTTGAAGCTGCGAAAGAGAGCTACTACATTGAAAGATAGATCTTGTGTCTAAAAAGGCCTAAAAGGTTAGAATGGTGGGCTGAATTCAATAATAATAACTGTAGAGCCTTCTTCACTGAATTAAAAAAATCAACTGCATAAATATGTGAGTTGTAAAGATTGTTTTATTTTTTATGTTGATATCACCAAATACCTAGCAAAGTGCCTGGCAAATAATAGGTAGGTACTTAGGTGGCAGAGAGGATAAATGGGCCTGCAGTCAGGAAGACTCATCTTCTTGAGTTCAAATCCGTTCTCAGACACTTACTAGCTGTGTGATCCTTGCTAAGTCACTTAATCCTCTTTGCTTCAGTTCCCTTCTCCATAAAAAGATCTGGAGAAGGAAATGGCAAACCACTTCAGTCAAGAAAACTCCAAATGGGGTCATGAAGAGTCAGACATGACTGAAACAACTGAACAACAACTTAATAAAGGCAGATGGATTGATTGATACAGAGCTAGTAGTTTTCGTGAAGGATGTTAGAACGCTAATGGACTACAAGATAGCAGTGTAAAAGAAGCAGTAAAGTGCAAATGTAATTGGGGTAGGTCAGTGAATTCCCTGGTCAGCGAATTCCCTATCACTGGGACTACTGTGGAAATAGTGCTGGAGATGAAGGCAGAAAACTTAGGTTGAGATTTCAACTCTGCAACTCTAGTAGGCTAGCCACTTAACCTTTTCAGGCCTTAGTTTCCTCATTTGGAAAATGAGCAGGAGTTGACTACATGATCTTTCTGGCTCTAAATCTATGGTCCAAGCCATTCTGTCAACCTTGAAGTGAAGGAAAAGTGAGGGGACTAATAATCAAATCATGTACACATTCCTTCAAGGGAAGAATCACCAAAAATGGGCTATGGAGAAGCATGTCATTTGACTCTAAGTCACTTTCTAGCAGCTTCAAAGGGTACTGGACATAAGGACCAGGATCTGGATACATGACTGAGTTCTATAACTATCCGCCAAGAGAAAAAATGTACAGGTTAAGGAGAGTTAATTTAGTTATTTAGAGTGTGGCAATTTTAAGGCCAAGGTCCTATGGTATAATTTATTTGAGGGGAAACAGCATGGTTCAATAAATAGAGTGCTAGGTTTGGAGTCAGAATACCTGGATTCAAATCCTATTTCTACTATGTTCTACCTGAGTGATCTTGGGGCAAACCTAGGCTCATCCCTCTGAATTTTTGGTTCCTTCTCTGTACAATGAAATGAAATCTTCGATCCCACCCATCTTTAAAGTTATAATCCCATGAACTACATACACTGCATCAGCCACAGCCTGGAACCCATAGAAATTCTTTTCCTTGGAGAGGCAGATGAGTCAATGGGAAACTGTCAACAAATGAATCATCTCTAGTGATCGGAAGCATCAAAAATTAGGGGCTTTCTGAGCAGCACTTTGGGTTCTCCTTTTCAGTCAACGACCCAGTGAAAACAATCTCTGCTAGTTTCCTCTTCTACTTGACAACTAGAAGGTGAAAGTGTCCATTTTATGCTAATTCTGGGAAATGTGACTGTTAGTGGCATCCGTGTGGGGAAATCCTTATTATAACCAACACTGTGTTTGTTGTGTGTACTGTATGACATGGATCCCATGGTATTTGGTGTCAGTACAAGCACAATGACCAAGTGTTTGTTGAGAAAACAGCCATGCCCTAGCTTTCCAGCTGGCCAGATTGTTGATGAAATGGCAAGAAACTCAGTCAGGAGTCAATGGAGAATGTAGGCAGTTCCTTTTCTGGGGAGATCTGTCAGCTATAGGAGTTTAGAAATGGAAAATCCCATAGTGGCTACCTCTAGAGAAACTTTGCAAAGGAGGCTGTCCATTCAGATAATTACCAGGTTTTTTATTTCCTGAATATAGTAGTTATAGGGAAGATCAAAGGAAATCTTATTTTTCCAGTGAAGAACAAATACAGAGATAGCATAGGCCGGAAACAATAATGAGGATGATACTAATGATAGCCAGAATGTATGTAGTGCTTTAAGGTTTACAAAATGCTTTACATGTTATCTCATTTGATCCTCATAAAAAACTTGTAAGGTAGGTGCTATCCTCGCTATACAGATGAGAAAATTGAGGCTGAGAGATAGGATAAGTGACTTGACCAGAGTGAGAGCAAGCGTTGGAGGCAGAATTTGAATTTAGGGCTTCCCCAGTCCAACTGTAGCAATCTCTCCATTGTGCCACCATTGTCTCCCTAGCTCTCTCTACTTGAACAGTCCACTGGCACCTCAAACTCAACATGTGCCAAAATGAAATCAATTTCATTATCTAAAACCTGCTTTCCTCCCAACTTCCTTTTTTCTGTCAATGGTATGACCATTCACCCAGACACAGGAAAGTGTTAGACCTGAAACTGAAAGTCCTGCTGCCCTGTTTTCAACATGCACTAGCCATATAACCATGTAAATCATGCTCACTATGAGTCAGTGCTTTAATTTCTTTGGTGCATGGATAGATTTGTGATCTCAATGTAGTACTCTCTCCTCTATGCCCACCTTTGCAATGAGGTGGCCAAGGATTAATAGTGGGGGTCTCATCAAGTTGTTAGTAGAATTTCTCTGCTGTAGGTTATCTTATATGATACATGTTGATGTATAAACTCAAACTATTTTCATTTGTCATTTTGTAAATGTTTATCATGAGTCCTGCAAATAAAATGACCAGATGTCTCATGAAATTATGTTTTGTGTTACCTTTGGACATTCACCAAAACCAACTTCACAACTTCACAGTTTTCTGCTCTAGGGAAAAACCCAGAAACCTTTATTTTAGTTAGGGACAACTATTTTTTATTTCTTACTTTCATTTATTTGGGGCTTGGTATCCAACAGACACCCCCTCCCCCAGTAGGTAGGTTTCAGGGTCTAGTTGTGAATCTGGAACTTCTAATATTTTGAAAATTGCATTTCAATATAATTGGTTTTCTTTGTAATTTGCATATGTGGTCGAATACGTGTATATCATTAGTCTAAGAAGGAGTTTATGATATAGAAAATGTTAAGAACTTCTGATTTATTATTAGACTTTCAAGATTGACATGATACAGATTTTCAATCCATCAATCAAGAAGCACGTACTAAGAACTTACTATGTGAGCACAGTACTGACTAATTTTTAGTCAATGGACAAGGATCTCATCGGCTAAATTCATGGTTTTTTTGTTGTTGTTCAATCATTTTTCAGTTGTGTCTGACTTTTCATGACCCCAACTGTGGTTTTCTTGGCAAAGATCTTGGAGTAGTTTTTTATTTCCTTCTCTGGCTCATTTTATAGACGAGAAAACAGGCTTATGTGACTCGTCCAGTGTCACACAGCTAGCAAGTGTCTGAGGCCAGATCTGAACTCAAGAAGATGAGGTTTCTTCATTCTAGATGAAATTTCCTGACTCTAGGACTGGTGCTTTATCCACTGTGCCTCCTAGCTACTGGCCATGTTTCTAGACAGCCATAAATGATGAGATTCTTGGTACTTTTGGATCCATTTCCTGTCAGTCTGCTACTGTCACTCTCACTGCTGTTACAGTAGTGATGGGGCTGCGCTTTATCCATTGTGTATCATTTTGTATTTTTCTTTATTTCACCTGGCATTACCACCCAGGAATTCATGACTAGTTGGAAAGCTTACTGATTATGAACCTGCCTGTGCCTGATTTGCTAGATTGAGCCTTCAAAAGCAGACATCATCTGTAACCAATATGGTGCCAGGAGCCATTTTTGGCATAGGAAAACCTGTCAGGCTTTCATTCTGCTCTTGTAGCCTTTGAAAATCGAGGGTCCCCTTTGCACCACAATGAAGCACTGAAGGCAGAGCTTTGGAGAAGATGCTGGTGACTTAGTTCACCAAACCCCTAATACTATCTTAGGCTACATTCAAAGGAAAGAATGTACTACTCAAGTGTGAGTTGTTACTATCATCAGCAACTACTGGGACAGTTTCAGAAAGCAGCCACCCAAAGCCTTTTCATCTCTTACTAAATGCAGGCCTCAGAATGTCTTTTCCATTTCTACTCAAAACATTTAAATGGCTTTAAACAAAGGGCTTGGCTTTATGATGAGCTAGGCTGGGGATGAAGTTTTTTTTTTTTTTAAATTTCTGCAGCTGCTTCCCTTAAAGGCCTCTAAGGGGCTAAGCTTTGAAGGGTTTTCCTCAATATTCATGACTCTCATTACTGGGACCTTGGAGTTTTTCTTACCTGTCTAACCAGAGATCTAAAAATATATTTGCCTTTCCAAGGCCCCAAATGGATGAATAAGTTATTTCTGACTGTGTGCTCTATTCTAGGAGTGGGTGCATTGCTCTGGCTAGGATTAAGCAGGTCATTTCTTTGTTGTTTACTGGAGTAAATGAAGCCATTGCTGCTGAACTGGGTGTATATGGAATGGTGGGGGAAAGCATCACAGCAGAGAGGAGAGTGGGGCTGGGTGGATAAGGAAAGATGAAGCCAAGACACTCCTGGTATTCAAATGTCACTACTTGTAAGGACAGTATCATTAATGGGCTAGCAACACATTACCAGGGGAACCATGGGAGGCACATTTTCAGGGCTCTACCAGTGGAAATAAACACTGAAAATGACTAACTGTGTGGCCCTGAGCAAAGGGATTCATCTCTCTGAGAACATTTCTTCTGTTAAATGGGGATACAAATGCTTATATTTAATACCTGTTAGGATTGTTGTGGGGGTTATGTAGTAACATTACCTAACACTTAAAATTCCTTAACATTTTATAGTCTATGATGTCATTTGATCTTTGCAATAATCCCATGAAATTTGTGCTCCTGTTATCCCTATCATACAGAGGACACTGAAAGACTTGCCCAGGATCAACCAGCTAGTAAATATCTGCAGCTGGATTGGAACTTGTCTTCCTGACTCCATGGGAAGCACTCTATCCACTAAGCCAGCTCACTGTCTTATTATTTTTATGACTCCTAAATGGAAAGAGTCCCAGATAATGAGTTAGGACACCTGGATTTTGGTTGGAGATGAACCTTTGAAAAACTAAGGGAGTAGGAAGGTTTGCAATACATAATTTCTATTTCTGCCATAACATTTTGTGATTCTCCATCTGAGACACTGCTGATCATTAGTATCCTGGAGAAGGTCAGAGTCCATCCTACTTATCCATATGGAGAGTTATTTAGAGAAAGAGAAAGTGAAAGTTTAGATTATTTAGAGCCTCACAATGACCCCAACTTTTATGAAAAGGGAAATTTTGCTTTCAAGTCCAACAACTGCTGAGAAAAAATTGAAAACTATATTGTAGTTGAGTTCATCTCTTGCAAATAGCCCCTACTGTCTTCCACTCCAGATTCAGCACTCACAAGTTAACAATCTGAATTGCAAAAAAATCAAGGTCGTGGGAAGAATTCAGAATTCGAGTCTGTAAGGATGATTGGAGTATGTGAAACTGTGTGAATGGCCAGATGTCAGAGGTTGGACAGCTGGAATTGTGACAGGAATGTGTGGAAACCTGCTTAGTACATGGGGGTAAGCAAGACACAATGATGATCATTTCTTCTCTCCGTGTGTATATACACCAATATATGTGTGCATATATACATACATATATTATACATATATATTATATATATGTAGGCAAGGGGGGGAGGAATGGAGGAAGGAAAGGGTAAAAAGAAAGAAAGAAGGGAAGAAAGGAGAAAGTAGGGAGAAAAGGAGGATGGGAGAGAAGAAGGGAGGAAGGAAGGAAGGGAGGAAGGAAGGGAGAAAGAAAATTCGGGAGGAAATAAGGAAAAAAGGAAGGAAAGAAGGGAGGGAGGGAGGAAGGGAAAAAGAAAGGGGGAAGTAAGGAAACAAGAATTTATTAAACACTTATAGACAAGCAAAAAGAAAGATAGGGTATACTCTCAAGGAGTTTACAATGTAGTGAGGGAATACAAAACACAAAAAGGGAACTGAAAACTGAATGAGTGGGGAGAGGGGAAAGAAATGGTGCCAAGTCAAATTTTGAAGTCCGAAATGTTAGGAAGAGTTTACCAATGGTCAGAGGGAGGCTAGACTGCAGAGGCAAGAATGCCATATGGGTGGGAGGATGTTGTCGAGTGAGGAGGCCTTAGAGGAAGCTCCAGGATGAGGTAGCAGCAGAGACATGACTTTGAAGTCCAGAGCTGCAAACAAAGCTGACGGGGGACAGGGCCAGTATACAGCAGAATTCCTAGGCCTTATTGAATCTAAGCGTTTCATATATATATATATATATATGCATATGTGTAATATTTATATTAATTTGCTTATGGAAAGGTACTTACCCATGTAATATCGCACAAGTACAAGCAAGAGTGAGATAGGTCAAGACAGTGTTTCCTGTTAAAGTGGGAATTTTCTATGTGCTAAAGGCTTTATAACAGTTTATATTTATATAGTAGCAAAAGTTTTACAAAACACTTCCCTCCCAACAACCCGGTTAAATGAGTTACCTTTACATTTTGCTCTCAGGTTGGCAAATCATTTTCATACATTTTATGCAAGACGTGACTGAAGTAGAGAGAGGTTTAAATAATGTATCGTGCTTAAACTCAGGACTGGGTTGTGAGATATATGAGATGGGAGATAATATTTCTAAAGTGCTTTGCAAACCTTCAAATGCTATATACAGACTTGTTATTTTTGTTGGTGTTTATATACGATACCATGTTGTCTCTCAATATGAGTAAATAGTATGACTTGCAAACATAAAGCCAGTCTCTTAGAGTATAGGCACTAAAGACCTGTGAATTCATTGCTATAGGAAACTCATGGTACTAATGCACATTCTTTAGGATAAGTCCCAAATCACCTTTGCCAAAAACCTCTCTTCTTCAACTCAGTCCTCTCTTCTGATGGATCTTTGAAGCCTTTACTTTGTCTATGACTGATGGTGGATAGTCATAGGCTAGTAATCTGACTTGCAACCATTAAGTTCAATTATATGCATTGCATGTATGTATTTTCACCCCAACTAGACTGCAGGCCTCTGGATGTTAGGGATCATAGCACCTAGATAGTGCTTCACATACAGAAGTTAATCAATATATGGGGTATGGCTTCACATACAGAAGTTAATCAATATGTGGGGCTCAGGTGTATAATACCCCATACCCAGATGAAAACTCTATACCAAAGAAAGCCATTGGCAGCTCCAGGGTGAAAGAGATTGAATTTATTTAAAGGAGACTCATTTAAGGGATGGGGGTGGGGGGGAGTTTCAGTGTGTTGGTGGTGGCAGGCAGACATAATTGCCTTGAATTCCCTCACTTTCCCTCCCATTCTCCTCTGATATTTATACAAGTAGGTTACATAGGGCAAGGAGCCTTCTTTGTTCTAACTAACGTTATCCATTGGTTGCAGCGCTTGTGAGGAAAATTCTGATTGGGTTAAAGGCTGCATGAACTCCTTTTGCACAATTTGCTCATACTATAGGCACTTCAAGGGCAACATGTATGGTTCTTCCTTATATGGGTAGTCCATACTGCATGTCTTGGAATTTATATTCCATCCCTTATATGGATATTCCTTCCGTTCTTTACATCCCAGACCCTATACAATACATTTCAGAACTTAACAGCTCCTAAAATATAGGGCCAGCATGTCCTGCCTTGGTTAAGCCAACACCCAGAGCACATCTGGATACCCCCTTTTTAGTGAAGATAACAGGATCATAGAATTAGAGTCAGAAGGGACTTTGGAGGTCAAGCAAGATTATAGGATTATAATGCCAGAGGTGGAGGGGACCAAAGAGGTTGTCAAGTCAAATCCCTCACTTTATAAATGTGGCCCAGAGTGGGCAGCTAGTGAAGGATATATTTTGAACAAGGAGCCTCAACTTAAAATGTTAGCTCCTGGGGAAGCTAGGTGGCTCAGTGGATAAAGCACTGCCCGTGGCTACAGGAGGAGCTGAGTTCAAATCTGGCCTCAGACACTTGACACTAGCTGTGTGACCTTGCTCCACCAAACAAACACACACACACACACACATAAAATAAATGTGGCCCAGAGAAAAAACTGAGGCCCATTGTGGAGGTCACATAGTAATCAATGGAATTGGGATTTGGATTATAGCCCCTGTACTCTAAACATAGTACTTTTTCTCTATACCATACAACTGGAATGAAGAGGGGAGCCAAAATGAGGCTATGGAAGACCCCACTAAAGGGCTGTTGGAGGAAAGAAGTGTGGTAAAATAATGGAATTTGGCAGACTGATTGGGTGGGCCACACCTGCCCTGTCCTGAGTGACGTATCTGCTGATGTCAGCAGGAGAAACCACTCTCCACAGGCAGTTTGAAGGACCTCCCCTTTTGGGGGAGGGAGAGTAAATGCTTGTTGAGGGGAGCTCAGTCAATTTCTGGAGTCAGTCTCTTTCTGGTTGGGTGAGCTGGCAGGAGCGGACGAGACAGAGGTTTTTCCTGGGAGTTTTTCTGCTGGGCCCTGGCTGCATAGCTGTTTCCCATTGAAGCTACGGATCCCAGGTGGTGAGTTAATAAACCCGACTCTTTGAAATTAGCTGAGCTGGAAGCAAGTTTGGGGATTGTATAGGCTTTTTGTTATAGTTAGGGGAATTATCATTTTTCTTTTTCCCTATTCCCTTGTCTTTGACTTTATTAATTTCAACTTTGCTGTGTATTTTATTCCCATTAATAAAACCCGATTCATTTGTGGAAAAGAGACTGTTAAGCTCCTTTCTTATTGGCCTGGGAGAAATATCCAAAAAGGCAGCTCCAAGGGGAGGGAGCTTCAGACCTAGAGGTCCCTCATTATTTTCTGAACCCCAATATTAAGGTGAGCCACCCGATTAACTCCCCCTATATCAAATTTGACCCCAACAGAAGACTCAGGAGGGTCTTCACATTCTTTACTTTGGCATTTAAAAACTTTCATTGATTCCCTCTAGCCTCCTTTTCAGATTTATTTCACATAACACCACTTGGGTCATTCTGTATTCAGTGAAACTGGCCTGCTTGCTGTGTCAGCATCATATCTCCGATCTTGGCTTTTGTACAGGTTCTGTGCCTGGAATTGCCTCTTGCCTTGCCTCCATCTCTTAGAGTCTTTGGCTTTCTTCAAGCCCAGAATAATACACCACCTCTTAGGAAAGACCTCTCTAATTCCCCTCATTCCAAATGCTTTGTTCTTCCTCAAATAATCATGTATCCATTTCTTTGGGGCAGGTAGGTGGCACAGTGGATAGAGCACTGGGCCTGGAGTCAGGAAGATTCATTTTCCTGAGTTCAGTTCTGGCCTTAGACACTGACTAGCCATGTTACCTTCAGCAAGTCATTTAACCCTGTTTGTTTCAGTTTCCTTATCTATAAAATGAGCTGGAGAAGGTAAATAGCAAAACCACTCCGGTATCTTTGCCAAGAAAATCCCAAGTGGGATCAGCCAGGACCGAGATGACTAAACAACAAATCATTTATTTAGAGGGTGTTTCCCAGAGGAATGTAAATTGCTTGGAGGCAGGGACTATTTTTCCTCTTTGGATCCACCAGTGCCTTAAATGATTCTTGGATTGGTTTAGGATGCTTTCATTAAGGACTAAGTGTTATTCAGACTTAAAAAAGCCAACTATTGAAATGCAAATATCTTTAGTAGCCTATCAATCTCATCTGTACTTCCCAACATCTACTCTGAGAAATTCTCCCAACACACAAGTGCTTCTATAGTGAGTCCTGCTCTCAAATTGCTTTTAGCTTCTGACTAACCAGCTCCCTTCACCTTTAGCATGGCAGGATGAGCTTATAAGGCAGAACCAGAATGACCAGACACTTTACCCCCTACAGAAGGTAAGGGAGAGTTACCTTTTCCACTTGCCTCTGAGACTCCTTATGAAGCAAGATCTTCACCAAGCAGCCCCTGGAACCATGGAAGCAAAGAGAATTTTAGCTGAAAGGGACTTTGGGGATCCTCTAGTCTGACCCTTTCATCTAAAAAGCGGCTGGTACCTTACATTTGAACTATGCTATATACTTTTCAAAGCCTTTCCCTAAATTTTTAAATCTTCTTTTCTTTTCTTTTCTTCCCCCCAGGGCATTGAGGGTTAAGTGACTTGCTCAGGGTCACATGGCTAGTAAATGTCAAGCATCTGGGGCTGCATTTGAACTCAGGTTCTCCTGAATTCAGGGCCAATACTTTACCTACTGCGCCACCTAGTTTCTCCTCTTAATCTTATTTGATCTGTAAAACAGCCTATAATAGGAGATAGGAATTATTAGAACTGGAATTATTTCACTAGACTATATAATTTCCTTGGGGGAACATCTCCAGTGCCTGGCACATAGTAGGCATTTAATAAATGCTAGGTGACTGACTGATTGTCCCTATTGGACAGATGAAGAAACTGAGGCCTAGAAACCCAAAACAGCTCAGCCAAGGTATCTCAGTGAACGAGTTAGTGATAGCTTTGGGGTCAGAATGCAGGTCTCTTAACCTTTAGTTCAGGGCTATTCTCATTAGGCCACCCTTCTTATAAATCACCATAAACCTCTGTGCCTTATGGTCCCAAAGGCTCTTCTTTGTATCTCCAGTGGTTTGTCAGATCATACAAAGCCTTAGAACACTTGTTCTGGCTAGTGATTGAATTGTAGTGCAGAGTGAATCCTTGATGATTATTTGATTTAGTCCCTAATGGGCAGCTAGGTGTCCATAGTGCACTGAGAACTGGATCTGAAGTCAGGAAGACATATTCCTGAGTTCAAATCCAGCACAAGACCCTTACTAGCTGTGTGACCCTGGACAAGTCACTTAACTTTGTTTGCCTCAGTTTCCTCATCTATAAAAGGAGCTGGAGAAGGAAATGGCAAAACTACTTCAGTATCTCTGCTAAGAAAACCCCAAATGGTGTCACAAAGAGTTGGACATGACTGAAAACAACAGAACAACAACAAAATCATTAGTCTGTTGAAGAGAGATTATTTTAGACATTATGTACATTAGATATATGGAACCATTTTCTGTCACGAACCCTTTCTCAGTCTGCTGAAGCCTGTTGACCCCTTCTCAGAAAAAATGTTTTTGAATTCTCAGAATAAAATACATAAGTTGACTAAAGAAACCACTTTTATTGAAATACTTATCAAAATACTTTTTAAGAAACCAAGTTCACTGGTTCTAAATTCAAGAATCACTGATCCCCAGTCTCACCCTTTCATTTTATAGATGAGGAAACTGAGACTCAATTTAATTAAGTGATTAATATGGTCACACAGCTAGTAAATAGGAGAGCCATAATTTGAACCCAGGTCCTCTGCTGCCAAATTCAACGTTCTTTCCATCCATTAAATAACACTGCTATGTCTTTTGAGTGGGGTAAGAATCTTCTTAACATTCACTTCCCTCATCTGTATTTTGTATTGATAGTATATTACTTCCTTAATACAGCTGCATCCTTCAGACCAGACCTCTAAGAACCTCTGGTAATGAGGATATCCCACTGACAGCTGTGGAACATATTCTAGTGAGCTGGGGTGTATAAATACATCATGTGGCCTGATTTCAGGGAGCTCAGGTCTCCAGGGGAAGAGAGGTGAGACAGATGGCTGAGATTGATGTCACTTTTTGCTCTGGTTTATTATCATGCCCTACCCCACCAAAACAAACAAACAAAAAATCAAGAATCTGAACTGCAAAAGAGAGGTCCGGAGTCTTCCTGACCACTGGTATAGATGGATTAAGTAGATATGAAGAGCTTGTCTCCTGGGTGGTTGTGGCGGGAAGTGGGGGATGGTTATTGGATGGTCATTTTTGGTAAAATAGAGCAGATGCAAATGAAGTGTGAGGAGAAGGTATGAAGAGTGTGGATCATCAGTTGTGTCTGTGGAGCAGGTGAATGTATATAGAATGGAAAAACCTTTGGATATAGCCATCATGTGCTAAGTATGGAATCTTTGAGTTAGTGTTGTGCCCAATATATGGGGAAGGGGTTCTAGTTCAAGGGAAAGTGGGCAGTCTTTAAATGTGGCATTGTTGAAAAGTGAATAGGAGCCTAGGGTTCTAGCATTAGGTCCCATAGAGCAAGGCCATTAGGTGGGCATGATGAATAACTCTGGGCAGATTTGGTCTTACATCTGAATTGGCATTTCTGAGCCTCCAGAGAGAACCACAGTGCTCAGGGAGAAGTCAGTGGATCTAAAGCCACAGAGTATCTAGGATCTGATTGTGTGTGTGTGTGTGTGTGTGTGTGTGTGTGTGTGTGTGTATGTTTCTGTCTGTCTAGGTATAGAATACCCTATGGTGCAGTTTTCAAATGAATTCCCTCCAAATCTGACATATTTGCAAATGTTTGCAGACAAAAGAACAGCAACAAAAGACATCATCTGCAGATATCACAGGAGACTTCTTTAAAATCCAAATAAAGGTTTATGTTGGACAGACCTATTTCTGTAAACCCTACACCACAGATGTCTGGCTTATTTAGTTTTTTACTAGATGTGTGTGGCTATGGCATGTTATGCAATCGACTTTTCCATATGTAAAACCCCAAGATTCTAAGGGGCCTGAGAGAGAGAGAAGTTACCAAAAGGATTCATATTTATTTCTACAAACTTGGCACAAGTCAAATTTAAGAAGCAGAAAGGTATGTAGGAAAGAGAACAGGACTGAAGGCTGAAAACCTTGGTTCTAAGCCCTAATTTGCTACTAGTTAAGTGCTTGTCCTTGGGCAAATCATATTTCTTCACTGGCTTTCAGTTTCTCCATGTGTAAAATAAGGGGTTTGGACAAATTGGGCTTAACTGTCCCTTTTAACTTTAATGCTCTTTGCGTCTGTGTCTAATGTTCTCTGGGTGTAGCAGCCCCGAAGTCATATGTGATGGTGTCCAATTGCAGTTGGCTGATTTTCTTTGCCCACCTCTTCCTCCACTGGGATTCTCCCTTCAGTTCTAACTTAACCTGTCCGAGAAAAAAATGCTGGAATATGATTTACATTTTCTTCCCCCATCTTACCTGGATTCATTCTGTGGATATTAGGGATGCAGTCAGAGGATTTCAGGGGAGTCCACAGTTTGCTTGTTAATCTGCACTGGATCCCATTTTTTCTCAAAAGAACAACAACAAAAAAATCACCTTCCAGACAACCGAGAAACAACATATATCTTTATCCACTTCTCACTTCCCCAACCTATCTTCAGTGGAAGAAGGAAATGTAGGTAGGAAGAAAGTTTGTCCTTTAGCAGGGGAGGCTGACACTGAGGGTGGAGTGTGTAGGTAGGTGTTGGTCTGCGTTACCTTTTGCTCTCTTTCTTAAAGAGATAGCTTCTTATTAGTGAGATTTGGTTGAGATATGGGGAGCTTTTAAATGGAATGACCTGATTCATCTTGCTTGGGTGCATTTCTTGTGATTGAGAAAACACATTCTCTTTCTCTCTATCTGTCTGTCTCTGTCTCTGTCTCTGTCTCTGTCTCTGTCTCTGTCTCTGTCTCTCTGTCTGTCTCTCTGTTTCTGTCTCTGTTCTTCTCCCTCTCCCCACCCTCCTTTCAATTTCGAGGTATTAGTCAGCAAAGGGGCAGAAGAGGGGTTTAAACATTCAGCACCGCAGTTTTCCTAAATCAACAATGTTGGTTTTTTCCTCCCTCTTTTGGTTCTTTCTCTTTCCATGTTCTTTTTCTCAGTGCTGACCCTCCAAATCCGCTTTTTTTGGATCTCTTTTTTCTTTTCTTTCTTTTTTTTTGAGTTGTAAAATCAAGAGGTTGCCAGTGAAGTCCCATGACCCCCTTTTTTGACTCCTGTTCTACCTCAGATGGTTCCTAGTTGTGTGACTCTGGGCACATCACTTATCCTCTCTCTCAGTCTCAATCTCCTTATCTGTAAAACAAGTCAGAGGGTTTGATGGGCTCTAAGGCACTAGCTCTAAATTGATCATTCATGATTAAATGACATCTAAGTTCCCTTGTAGTTCTAAATCTGTGACCCTATGGTCCCTTTCTGCCATAGTTGATAGAAAGAGTTGGGTTCTTCAATGGAGATCCCCTAACCTTGGATATTCTCAAGGGCCTCAATTCACACGGTAACATTAGACTCTTCCCTGAGAATCCCCAGGGCTTTGGCAGTGAATTAGGACTGCCCTGAGTGTTCACCTGCATTAAGGACTATCTATACTCACACTTCTGTGTAGTCTTGCTCAATAATACCCCTCAATAAATGTGAATCCCTTAAGAACTGGGCCTCTGGATCGAAGTGCTCCAATCTGCTTTCTCTGTCTATCCTTCTTCTTCTCTCCTCTTTTCTCTTCCCCCTTCACTCCTACTCACCTCCTCTTTTATCCTTCTCTGCTCTCTGGGCTGAACAGTTCAGGATTTTGATGCCCTGTATTGGTTGAAACTATTCAGTGTACTCTGCTTCCAGTAGTTATTCACTTCAACTCTGGAAAGTATCCTGACTTGTTGGCATGAGAGAAGGGCCCTCCCATCCCTGAATAAACATCATTAAAGTCCTGACAAAGTAAACTACCTGATTCTTCTGTCCCATTGGCAGAAAACATTGAAGGAAGTGAATGCTAAAGCCACAATATCCAGAGAAGTCTCTAGTGATGATATGGCACAGGAATTTACAGGACTATCTGTGATTCAGGCATGCATAGCACTTTATGGTTTACCAAGGGATTTTGTCTACAACATCCCTTCTAAATATGAACTGCAGACATCTTTCCCATCATTGACTTGTCCAAGGTTCCATGGCTAGTAAATGTCTAAGGCCAGGTTTGAATTTAGGAAGAGCAGTCCTCCTGACTCCAGAACTGGGACTCTATCCACCACACCACCTAGCTATCCCATGGATACCTATATAGATATATATTTGTAAGTATAAATATTATATATGTATTTATGTCTACAGATATGTCTTTATATTAATTACATATATTATATATGTATGTATATATAGATACAAACATATCCATAACCTATATATACACACATATAATATCTATAGATACACATACATGTATATACCTTTTCAAAGAGATTTTATTGTATATGCACATATCTATATACATACTCATATGTGTACACACGTGCATTGTGTATATACAAATGCACATATACATAGATTTGTATATATCTATCTGTGTGTACATATCTATCTTTTCTTTAATAAAAGTATTTTATTATTTTCCAGTTACATGTAGAGATAGTTTTCATCATTTTTAAATAAGATTTCCAATTTCAAAATTTTCTCCCTCCCTCCCCTCCTTCACCCCCACCAGGAGCAGGTAATCTGATATAGGTTATATATGTACAATAACATTAAACATATTTCTGCATTAGTCATGCTATAAGAGAAGAATCAGAACAAAAAGGAAAAACCTCAAAAAAACCCCAAAACATACCAACAGCACCAAAACCAAAAGAAATAGTATGGTTCTATCAGCATCCATATTCCACAGTTCTTTTTTTTTTTTTTTTTTCTGGATTTGGAGAGCCTTTTCCATCATGAGTCCTCTGGAACTTTCTTGTACCGTCGTATTGGTGAGAAGAATCTAGTCCATCACAGTTGATCAACACATAATGTTATGATACTGTGTACAATGTTCTTCTGGTTCTGCTCATCTCACTCAACATCAGTTCACGCAAGTCCTTCCAGGTTTCTCTGAACTCCTCATCATTTCTTACAGCACAATAGAATTCCATTACATTCATATACCACAACTTGTTCAGCCATTCCCCAATTGATGGGCAGCCCCTCAATTTCCAGTTTCTTGCCACCACAAAAAGAGCAGCTATAAATATTTTTGTACATGTGGGTCCTTTTCCCTTTTTTATGATCTCTTTGGGAAAAAGACCCAATAGTGGTATTGCTGGGTCAAAGGGTATGCACAGCTTTATAGTCCTTTCGGCATAATTTCAAATTGCTCTCCAGAATGGTTGGATCAGTTCACAGCTCCATCAACAATGCATTGGTGTTACAATTTTTCCACAGCTTCTCCAACATTTATTATTTTCCTTTTTTGTCATAGCCAATCTAATATGTGTCAGGTGGTACCCCAGAGTTGTTTTAATTTGCATTTCTCTAATCAATAGTGATTTAGAGCATTTTTTATATGGCAATAGATAGCTTTGATTTCTTCCTCAGAAAACTGCCTGTTCATATCCCTTGACCATTTACTAATTGGGGAATGACTTGGATTCTTATAAATTTGATTTACTTCCTGATATATTTTAGAAATAAGGCCTTTATCAGAAGTACTGGCCATAAAAATTGTTTTCCAGATTTCTGCCTGCCTTCTAATTTTGGATGCATTGCTTCTGTTTGTACAAAACCTTTTACATTTAATCAATTTAATGTAATTTAATTTAATATAATCAAAATCATCCATTTTGCATTTCATAATATTCTCTATCTCATCTATGGGATGCAGCCACAGCAGTGCTTAGGGGAAATTTTATATCTCTAACTGCTTACATCAATAAAAAAGAGAAAGAGGAGATCAATGAATTGGGCATGCAACTTAAAAAGTTAGAAAAAGAACAAATTAAAAATCCCCTATTAAATGCTAAATTAGAAATCCTGAAAATTAAAGGAGAAATTAATAAAAATTGAAAGCATATTTATCTTTTGAAAGAGATTTTGTTTTCATGGATAGCCCATATTCAGACCATCATGGTGGCTGTCACATTCTTATCTCATTTGAAAGGCTTCAAGTTCAAGCTCTATGACAATTGCTTGAGGGACCTGAATCTCTCAGTTTATAGAAGGGAAGACGTCAAAGAGATGCAATGGCTGTTTTCAAGAATCTAATGGCCTGGCAGGTGGAAGCAACACTAGGTTTGTTCTACTTGGTCTCTGAGAGTAGACTCTGTAGTGATGAGTGGAGGTCACAAAGAGGCATCTTTAGCCTTGATGTCAGGAAAACAAAACAAAACAAAAACTTCCCCAACAACTGGAATTATTTCAAAAGTGGATGGGTTTTCTTGGACACAGGTGGGTTCTTTCCCTCTCATTAGAAATATTCCAACAAAGTCTGGTTGATCTCTTGTGGGGTAAATTGTAGGGAGGATGTTTTTTCAGAGTGGTTACTAAGCTGTCTGTCAGAGTTGACATTTTGGGATGATGTGATTTGATAGTTATAACAACAATATGGGATAACCTCAGAAGAGGTGTTATTTATTATCCCTGTTTTTTAAAATATAAGGGGGGCAGCTAGGTGGTGCACTGGATAGAGCACTGGCCCTGGATTCAGGAGGACCTGAATTCAAATTTGACCTCAGACACTTGACACTTAACTAGCTGTGTGACCTTGGGCAAGTCACTTAACCCCAATTACCTCACACACACACACACACACACACACACACAAAACATAAGGAAACTGAGTCTAAGAAAAGTTAAGCAATTTGCTTAAAGTTTTGAAGGCTATAGATGGTAGAACCAGGCCTGAATCCATGCCTTTTGGCTTCAAGTCTAATATTCTGTCTACTATGTGTGATACCTATCTAATCAATTAACCTCATTGGACCTCATTTCCTCATATATTTCATGAAGTATATGGATGAAATAATCTCTAAATTTTCTTGCAGCTTAAAAATTCTGTAAGTTTATAGGAATATTATGAACTGCAGTACTTAGTGATCAATTCCTGGAGAAGGTAGGCTTTGGATTGGATCTTAAAGGATCTGCCTAACTAAATGGGGTTTATATCCTTCATATTATAGATGAGAAAACTGTGGCAGAGAGATTAATTGCTTAGGATGGCATTCTATGTGTATTGGTAAGCTTCAGATGCCCAGAAGGGTATTATAAGAGAAATCAGATATGCTGATCAGTTGATCCAGTCTAACTCCTCAGAGGAGAAGGAATGAGTGTAGATCAATAAGGATTAATCAGTTCTCATTCAATCATTGAATATATCTTTACTGACTGCGTTCTGGTTGTCTAGCTTGGTGCTAGGCATCATGAGGACTATTAGGGAATAAGCATTCCCTTCCCTTCAAGAGCTTACAATCTGATCATGGATTTTGGACATGCACACTGGAAAACATTTATTAGCATTACCAAGCAATGAGGATAAATTTCAGGAATACAGAGTCATATCTGTTTCAGGGGTTCAGAGAAAGGGGAAATCATTGTGGGATTGCAGAGTGAGGAAGGACTTTATAGGAGAGGTGGGAATCAAGCTGGGCCAAGAAGGATATTTAGCATTTGAATAAGTAGAAGAAAGAAGCAAGAAAAATGTATTCCTGGAGGAGGACCCAGCTGTAGTTTTATCTTGTCTCATGACTGCAGATTGATTGCTATCTTTTCCACATGGGCTTCTTATTGGGAAGTGGACATATTGCATCGCAGGACATTCATATCAGTCCATAAATGTGATAGCATTTTGAAAAAGTTAAAAGTCTTGTAAAATATATATGATGTCAGTATAACACCTGAGAGACACATGGTAGAACGAATAGAGCCTTGCCGCCCAGAAGATTCTCAATTAAGTCTTGCTTCTGACAAAGCTGAGGGACTGTGAACAAATCATGGAACTTCTCAGAATCCTTAGATAACTTTCTAAGGCTCAACATTACAAATGAGTTGTACTTTAGGTAATTTATAAATGAATTTTCACCTCTTTGGGCTTAAGCTGAGTTTCTGTATCAATAGAGCCTCACACTGAAGAATCACAGATAGACCTCTCTTCTCTCTCTCTCTCTCTCTCTCTCTCTCTCTCTCTCTCTCTCTCTCTCTCTCTCTCTCTCTCTCTCTCTCTTTCTCTCTCTCTCTCTCTCTCCCTCCCTCCCTCCCTCCCTCCCCTCTCTTTCTCTCTTCTATTTGAATATCTAAGCATTGTAACGATTGGAATAACGCCACCTGCTGGATACTTACTGTAGAAGAGTTCTGCCCATGAAGCGAAGGTCTTTGAGGGCAAGACCAGGCATCAGGAAGTGACGCGGACGAGTGGGAGGAGGAAGGAAGAGACTGGCACTCGGTCTGGGGCTTTTTCCTGAGGACGCTGGTGGAGAGCGGAGCTAGAAATGTGCTCTCCCTTTAATAGTTAGGAATCTAGGCCTTTCTCTCTCTCTTTACCAAATTCTTATTCTCCTTAATAAATGCTTAAAAGTCTAACTCTTGCTAAAGCTTATATATAATTTATTGGCGACCACTCATTAAATAGTTTAGACAGTTTAGCTAGAATTTTAGCCCTTAACAGCATCTACTTGTTTGTCTCTGTCTAGTTGTCTGTCTACCTATGTATCTACCTACCCATCCATCCATCTATCCATCATCTATCTATCTATCTATCTATCTATCTATCTATCTATCTATCTATCTATCTATCTATCTATTCATCCATCATCTATCTATCTATCTATCTATCTATCTATCTATCTATCTATCTATCTATCTATCCATCCATCCATCATATATCTATCATCTATCAATCTTTCTATCTATCCATCCATCATCTATCTATCATCTATTGATCTTTCTCTCAATCTATCTATCTACCCATGTATGTATGTATGTATGTATGAATCTAATCTCTACCATTGATTAGAAAATTGAGGCCCCAAGACTAGGATTAAGTGATTTACTAGAGGGCAAAATAAGTTAGAACTAAGCCTAGATTAGCCCTCTGATTCCAAGTCATTCATTGTTCTTTTTGTCATACTCTATTGTGTATGTTTAGGAGAAACAACTTAGCAGCCAACAATTTAGGTAGAAATAGTCCAAAGCAAGGAATGGGACATGAGTTTCCTAGAAGAGGCAGATAAGTGGTCAGAAGGAAGGGAGAAGAGGTCATAGCCAATGAATTGTGCTGCTTTCACTCTTTGACCTGGGGAATCAGGCCCTAGTGAGGGGCTCAGAACTCACAGATGGTGAGGCGATACTGCAGACAGCTTTTGTCATTCCAGGTGCCATCTCTGTACATCTCCACACAAGGCTCCCGCCCTTTTCCGGCAGGCTCCCCTGAGTACCAGTTGGTATAGTTCACTGGGCTTCCATTGAGGTAGTAGAATTCCCCTGGTATCTTCCCTTCTTTCAGGCCTAGGTAGGCATATGTTTTGTACTTCTGCACGAGGCTCATGATAGCAGAGTTCTCCTCTGCATTTCTTGGGGTGGCAACAGTGCCACCTGCCTTGGCACATGTCTCACTGATCTTCTCAAAATTCGCATACTGAGCATTTGTAGAAAAGATCTTCTCTCCCACCTGCAACATGCTGCCTACCAAGTTGAGAACTGAAGAGCAAAGGAAACACAGTCAAGGTCTCTTTGTCTTTGTGAAGCTCTCGATTCTCAGTTTATGTGCAGTGAAAGAGGAAGACAGGGATGGAGGAAGGGGGAGAGAGAGAGGAGGAAAAAGAAAAAGGGAGAGGGGAGGGGGGAGGGGAGAAAAGAGAGAGAGGAGAGAGAGACAGACAGATAGACAGACACAGAGACAGAGAACCATTAACTTCCCAGGGTGAGAAAGGGGGTAGTGGTTGTGAGAAGGGTTGAAGCTTGAACAAGCTATATGGCCTTATATCCTAGTCAGTAAACTTGACCAGTCTGAAGCTCAAGGTCCTTCTTGTACTCTGGTCATTAGCCCTGTACCCCTAAACTGCCGCCAGAATTTCCACCTTAGAAATTCCCAGCAGAGAAGAAAGGAAGGATCCTAGAGCCATGAATAACCCCAATTTTTTATCCCCATTTTTTATTCCCCTATTTTTTGATTCCCTTCTTCCTTGCCCATTTTCTCCCCACCCCAGTTTTTCCTCACTTCTCCCCTAGCCAACTCCTTAGCCCACACTGTGATGCCAAGGACTGGGGGGATGAAGTGGACCCTTATCTCCCTTCACTGCAGGTCTCACAGGTCCGCACCATAAGCCTTTCCCCACTCTATGGCAAGGATTGTCTCCCTTACCTCCCATACACTGTAGGATGCGCTGTCTGAAGTCCTGAAGTACAGACTGTAACTCTTCATCTAAATAAGCAGGAAGCCCTGAGGAGGAGACACTTCTCTTAGGAGTAATGATCATGTCCAGGAGCCACCTGAACTCATGAGGCATTGCTCAATGTTCATTCACATTCTGCACACTCTTCTATGGCAGTTTACTAAGTTAGAGATCCTTTAGATTGTGGGACCAGTTTTGCCATTAGTGGTTTGAGGAATATTAAGTATTTCTCCCTTACAGCAGTGTTGTAATGGGTCACTCAGGCCAGTCTCCTCCATATTCCTCTGAACAAGCCATTCTTAGACCATTCAGCAACCAGTAATATTTTTCTCATCCTTTTTCCTTGTTCATATCCTGCCCATCCTTAGGCCCCTGTTCAAATGTGACTTTGTCACTCAAGTCTTTCTTGTCCATCTCAGCCAGTGCTTTTTTCTTCATTGTAAAATGTCTTATATTTTTCTCTGTGTCTTGTTTCCTTACTTAGACTAAAAGTCCTTTGAGAGCAGAAACCTAGTCTTCTTCCCTTTTATCCCCTATAACAACTAATAGAAGACTTGTTGAATTGAATGGAATTTGGGGAATGGGAAAATGTATTAAAAAATCTCCACAATACAATGGATTTTAATGGTATTTCAGGCATTTTGTACCCTTGAGTAGGGGAAGCATATTTTATCAGACCTTGGAGATCATGTTATCTGCCCCATCTCATTTTACAGATGAAAAAACAGGCCTATAGAGGTTAAATGATGTGCCCAAGGCAACATAGTAACAGAGACAGAGTTTGAGTATTGGCTCTTTAACTACTAGTTTAGTCCCTTAATTTTCCTAAAGGCAAAATATTCTCTCTGTAGTAGGTGTGTTGGTATAGTAGGTCGGAGTGGTAGGAGTATTGATGGATGCATATTCCATCTGAAGCCAGACCTCCTTGAATAGGCTGATGGGGAGAAAGGAGACCACTGACAGTACTTTGGGGTGAGTAATTCATTTGAGATTTTGGAGAAGTGGTTGTAAATTTTTTGTTTTTTCTAGACCAGAAGGAAGGCAGAGTAAATAATTTCTAAATTCTCTGCCCTGGTTATAACTCTGGGGGTCACTGGAGAACCTAGGAAGAGTGTAGTTCTTTCAAAACTAGATTTTCCCCCTTTTTTACCCTTGAGCTGGGGGAGTGAAGATTGAACCTGACACATACTAGCACTGGAAGAGAAGGAAAACTATTGCTTGTTTCATCATACAGCCATGCTCACCTGGAGGTCCCCTCTCACCCGGCACACCCTTTTCACCTCGTTCACCTACACTTCCAGGAGCCCCAGTCAGCCCATCCCTTCCAGGGAGCCCTGGCATGCCTCCAGGGGGTCCCATGGGGCCTATAGAAAGAGAACCAAAAGATTGGGTGAACACAGGAACACATAGCCTATAGGACTTAGGACAAGAAGACAAACAGCTTGACATGGGGCTTGGACAAGTTCCTCAAATACTTCTAACAACTCTCCCTACCTCCCACAATTCTTAGCTTTGGCAAATCTTCAATCAGATCTCAAGGGAAGATAGATATGAGGCTATGATAAGGAGAGCCTTGACCAAAACTCTCCACCTTTACCCACATTCTTTTCTCCATCTGTAATTTCCTTTTTATTCCCCTCCATCTGGCTATGGTCTGTCCATCTTTTAAATACCAATCTCCTTAATGAAATTTTTCCTCATGACTCCGGCCTACACTGATCATGGCCTACTGTGACCCCCTAAAGTATTACCATTAGGACACTTAGTTGAAAGGAAATGGACTTTTTTTCATCCTTAAGCAAGCCTTTTCTAGAACAGGAATTTGTAACCTTTTTATTTCATGTGCCCCTTGGACAATCTGGAGAACCCCTTCTCAGAATAATACTTTAAAAACCCCTTAATAAAAGAAATGTTAAATTTCAGTCAGAGGTTAATTCATATAAAGATGTATTTTTTTACCTTCCAAGTTCACAGACTCACTGAAATCTCTCAGTGGAACCCTGGGGGGTTCATGGACCACAGATTAAGACCTCCCTGCTATAGAGCAAGGGCTAATGCAACCATTACCTCATCCACCCCTGATATATATATATAGACTTGTCCTGTATTATGTTAATTGTAGCTAACCTCATTTGTGCCTCTAGATCCTTCTACTTTATTGTATTTAGTCTGAGGGTAACTATTCTATTAGATCACAGGAAAGCAGCTTTGGAGTTGGAAAGGACTTTAGACGTCATCTAGTCTAACTCTTTCATTTTATACATGAGGAAACTGGGGTCCCAAGAAGTTGTGACTGGCTCAAGATCATACCAGTAGTGAACGGAATAGCTGTGATGTGAACCATGTCCTCTGATTCCAAATTTCATCCCCCTTTTTGGTGTCCCATGTCACCAGAGCATGTGTGCGGTAAGGTGCTCTCCTCCCCCCATCCTATAATAGTAGCAATTTACATTAATCTAGTTAAGATTTACAAAGCACTTTCCTCCTACCAATTCTTCAAGGCAGGTAGATAGTTCAGGTTTGATCCCCATTTGAGAGATGAAGAGAACCTCCAAGAAATCAAGTGACTCTCATAACTCTACAGTTAGTAAGTCCAAGAGTCAGAATTTAAAGCCAGATTTCCCGATTCTATCTAGAGCACTTTCTATTATTGGTCCTTTCCCCAATAATCATGATGTCACACTCAGGTAGGGGACAGGGAGTTTTCTTGGGTACCTGGTGGCCCAGGGTCTCCTTTGACACCATCCCGACCATCTCTGCCAGGCAGACCTGGAGCACCAGGGGTTCCTGGGATACCAGCACTTCCAGGGCACAGTTCCATGCCACCCATGACCAGAGAAGACAACAGAAGTGTCAGGGACAGGACCAGTGAGGACAGAGTCATGGCACCAGGTCTACCTGCAAAGGTCAACAGAAGTATTTGTTTAGCAGAATAGGTCAGAATATGGGTACCTGCCATCTTTTCCAATATTTTAACTTGAATTGTATGTCTCTACACTGGCTTATCAGCTTGAGATGGGCCCCCTTGCCCTTAGCTCTCATTACTACTCTGGTTTTCACAAAAGGACTATATATCCTTTGATGACTGGAGATCTTGAGAAGGTGACAATACCCCCTCTCCACAGATTTTCTTACCAAGTGGATGCTGCCTGCAATTTCACCATAAAGGCTTTATTCTTTAAATGCTAGACTTTGATCCCTGGGAAACAGCAGGAAGAATACTAAGCAGTGAAGCAACCTGAATGCTGGTCCTGGATCATTTACTAACTAGCTCTGTGATTTTGGGTCTTACATAATGTATTTTGGCCTCAGTTTCCTCAACTGTAAAATTAAGATCAAATATTTCGTGCTAGAAGACATCTAGTCTAACTCTAATTGTACAGATAAGGAAACTGAGGCCTAAGAGGTTGTTACTTACCCAAGGCTATAAAGATAATAAATCATCAGAGGCAGGATTAAAAACCAGATCCTCTGATCTCATAGACACTGCTTTGCCCACTGTACTCTGCTGTCTTTGTACCCAAAGAAAAATAATGTCACTTCCATATAGGTGCATAGAGTTTAGAGCTGGAACCATCTTATAATTCATCTAATCCAGACCCCCTAATTTTGAACTGAAAACAGGAGATGAGAAAACTGGGAAGTAAATTCCCCAATACCTGTAGGGGGCTGTAAAGAATATGAAATGCTAAAGCATTTGTATATTTCTAAAGAAATATACAAAGATAAAATAAATTTCATCAATCACAATTAGATTATAAGCTGGGATGCCAGTAGGGATACAGGAATCATAAATTTTTAGAGCTAGAAGGGGTTCATTATCCCTGCTTTAGAGATGAAGAAACTGAGACACAGAAATAATAAAGTTTTATCATAAAGTTGGCCAAATCAAAGAGTTGCTAGTTCCTTTGGGATTCTGGGCAATACTTTCTTGAAACTAACTTCAACATTGAAACAATTCCTAGTTTTTCTTCCCCAAACCCCATTATCTTCTAACTATTAGTGCTGAATATTTAGATTGGGAGAGTCCAACATTTGGTATCCTTTTGGTTATGAGGACTGTAGGAAGAGGTTGTTAGGTGTTGGGAAAGAAAAAAATGCACGTAGATAAAGTTTTTGTTTGTTATCATATTTCTGCAGCTCAGTGTCTATTTACTTTTTCCCCTCTCCCATTGGGTGCCTTACCTGTGAATTCCATGAATGCTATCCAGCATACCCTACTTCCATGTCTCATTTGAAGGCTTTTTTTTTTTTTTTTTTTTACTGCATCTGTTATTCAGAACTTACCTTGTTTGCTTTTTCTTTGGCAGGAAACTTTTCTCGGTCCACAGGCACAATGAAAGGGTCCTCATGAGCATGAGTTTTATAGTTGATAATATCTCAATACGTTAGCCCTCCTGAGGACTTTGAATGATACCATTCATTGGTCCCAAAGAAATGACTATCTACTGGTGGAAATTTCAGGTTTTGTGGCAGACAAGTGGGGAGATATTGTGGTACAAGGAGGCCTATCTGGTTGCTCCTATATCTCACCATACCGCTTCTTCCTAAGGGTGGCTCAGTATAGTTGTGTCTGCTGTTACCTGGTTGCCAATATCCCCTTTCCATTTGCCCCAGTCTCTGTGTCACTTAGCCAGCTCAAAGGGGAAGGAAGGGATAAATGCCCTGGATATAGAGAAATTCGGAAACATTTCAGAGTTTAAGTAACCAAGACTTACCCCTCTTCTTCAAGGCAGTGTCAGGAAGGGAAGCTAATGGTCCCATTTATACTCTTTGTAAGGCAATATATATACATCCTGTACCTGAAGAAGAAATCTGGTCACAAGGGATTCCAGAAATTATTAGGAGGAGGAGGAAAAACACCCTTTTATTTACACATTTAATTTCTTCCCCTGAACATTCAAGTGAGTTGAAGGGGGCACTTGGTGCTTTCCTTCTGGGCAAAGAGTGATAGGATTTTAGCTAATAGGATGTGGGGAACCCCTACAGGTGAATGAGCAAGGAGCTTCTGATTCGGAAAATGTCAGAAAGACTGAAGGACAGATAGGTGATTTTGTAGCACTATTTAATTAAATCCACCACTTCTTTGCGTTACATTGCCCCGTCTCTCCCAATCTCCTCTTCTTAATTAAAGCAATTTTGTTTCTCTTGATCTTAGTACCTTACATTTGAAATTATTCTGTTAATTAGGCCAGAGTCTCTGACATGAAAGAGTGGAGTGAAATTTTTTTAGGGGAGAGGTCTTTCCTCCCCTACTCAGTCAAAAGCTGAGAACATCATTATCTGAATCATTCTTCTCTTTCTGAAAGGACCCTCAGTTCCCCACAAGCACTCGGGTTAATCAGACAACTACTACAAAATACAGGATTGATTTAACCCAACAGGAAAATGTACAAAGGGTTTATAACTAAACCTTCCTACCCCAGGAAAACTCACCATCCTAGAGAGGATCAAACAACTCCCCTCCTTGGGGCCCTACTTTACCCCAGGTCACATGACCAGAAAAGGGACAGGTCTATGTTGTTCCTCTTCATTGGGGTTCTCTGTTTCATCATTCTTCGGTGCATATTATGACCTTATTTGCCAATTTCTCTACTACTAGCAAGGGCAAAGTCTAATGGTTTTATTACTCTCTCTAGTGGCTTCTTGTCATTTCATCACATTTTTTTGGTGTTGACTGCTGCTGTATATGATGTTCCCTTTAGGGTCCATGTGGACATTTAGGCTTTTCTCCAGTTTTTGGATGCAGCTATGCATCTCTGTCTTTTACCTCCAAGGTCCACATGTTCCCACTTATGTATGGAAACGGATCTTTTTCCTACAGGGGTCCCAGGAATTCTCCATGAGTGAGAGGGAGGGGTTTTCTTAAAGTGTGTATGGAGAAGAGAACATTACTCATATGCCTATTATAAGACAATTTATAGACCTGAATCTTACTTCATTTTCTTTCCCCTGGTGCACACTGCCTTCATGCCCATTTGCAGTTTTATGACAGGTTTGTGTTCATTTGAGATCCTCCCTTCACTGCACAGCAACCATTCAGGAAATATCTGAATGCAAAACCAGCTGTGGCCTAGAAAAAGTTGTGTATAAATATTTTTTTTTTCATTTTCAATAAATTGAATCTGATTCTAAATGTACCAGGGGAGCTCATTAATAAACCACATGGCAAAATGTTTTGTTAAATGGAATCTCCCCACCTCCCACACATCCCTTATTGTGATTGCTCTGTTCTGTCCATTTGGATTTTGCTCTGTCAAGGTCACTTTTAGAGATTGGAGCCTATCTGCATCAGGCCACGCTGTGCAGTTTGGGATAGAATATGAAAGTTGTCACAGCCCTGATAATCTGGTTCTGAGGAGGACTGGTCCCTTGGTGACTGAGATGGAGCTGCAGCACCCTAATCCTGTGGCACCTTGTCTGTTTCTAATGTGGATGGACAAAAACAGAGAAGTCATGGTTGCTTGAAGTCCATAGACAAGCACATATAAAGAAGACAACAACATTGTGGGGTTTTTTGAGAGGAGAGGGACACTCTTCAGGTTATTTTATTTGTTTGTATATGTACGTGTGTGTTCAGCAATTTCTCCCCTTTCATTGTTTCCCTAGCATTTAGTACAGTTCTTGGCACATGGTAGGTGCTTATTAAATTTTTGTTGGCTTGAACAATTTGACTGTTGGCAGTCTGTTGACTGGAGGCAGTTGTGACTGTTAAATTAATTTTGTGAATTCAATTCAACAGGCATTTAATAAGCACTTCTATGTGACAGGTACTGTGTGACATGTCATGGATATGAAGGAAAACTTAAAACAGTCCTTTCCCTCAAGGAGTTAAAATTCTTTTGGAAAGAGAAAATGTGCATATGGATAAGTAAACACAAAGTAATTTCAGGAGCCAGATAGGGAGGGAGAGCACTAAGATGGGGGGAGGATCAGGAAAAGCCTCTCATAGCTGGGGCACTTGAGCTCAGTCATGAAAGAAGCTTGAGATTACAAGAGGTAGAGGTGAAGAGGACAGGTATGGGCAACACATTGTACAGAGGCATGGGGGCAGGAGATGAATGCCCTGTATGAAGAACAGCAAATAGGCCAGTTTGACAATGAGCCTTAAAGGGACAATATAACACACACGAATAACCAAAATCATTCATATTTCCCTAGCTCTTTGAAGTTAACAAAGAACTTTCTTCAGAACCCTTTGTGAGGTAGCTAGGACAAGTATTTTTATCCTGATTAGCTAGATGAAGAAGTGGAGGCTCAGAGAGGTTAAATGATACACTTGGAAGTAATGACTGAAAAGATACTTAAACCCAGGTTTTCTGCCTCCCAATGTAGTGCTCCTTCCACTACTTCTTGGATATAACATATACTAATATGGTTACATGCTGAAGATGGTAAATGCTGTGAGAAAGAATATAGTGCTAGGTGAGCTCAGAGGAGAGAGTGGTTATTTTTATCCAGGAGAGATAGATAGATAGATAGATAGATGGATGGATAGGTAGATGGATGAATAGTTAGATATAGATAGACAGACAAATGGATGGATGTGTCGATAGGTAGGCAGATAGGTAGAAGCATGGATGGATGGGTAGATTGACAGATATATAGATAGGTAGAAAAACATTTATTTATTAAGTGCTTGGTATGTGCCAGAAAGTGTTCTAAATGTTTGAGATACAATACCCATCATACATTAGAACATAAATTCTAATGGGAAAAGATAACATAAAAGATATATGTATAAATGTGTATATATATACATATACTAAATATATTTACATATATACATACACACACACACACATATATATATATATATATATATTTACACACACAAACATACATATGCACTCACAGAAACACACGTAGTAGCATGATGTGGAAATAGCCTGGAGGCCTCATGCCAGGGACACTAGCAGTTGGGTGAATCAGGAAAGGCTTCAAATAGAAGGTGGTGTTTAGTCTGAGTCTTGAAGGGAACAAGATGTGAGGAGGGAGGTTATTCCAGGAGTGAGATATAGCCAGATAGAGCAAAGTTACAGAGATTAGAAATTGTGTCTCACATGAGAAGAGTCAGAAGGTCAGCTTGAATGGACTATAGAATGTGGGGAAGGGAGTAACATATAATGAAGGTAGAAAGGTAGGTTGGGGTCAGTTTATCAGGCTTATCAGAGAAGATCACATTTGGAAGCAACAGGGAGCTAATAGAATGGCTACACTATTTTCCTATGCCTAAGGAAAATCACTTTGGCAGTTGTAAGAAGGATGAATTACAGAGCAAAGATACTCATTTAGGTTCTAAGTCCTAGAAGAAAACAGAAAGTCACTTATAGGACAAGTGGTTGCTGAAAAAACAACTCTGAAGGGCTCTTAACAGTACCTAACTTCAGATGCTGTTATGAAACCATGTGTTATACAACAGTTTCTGTATATGCCTTTCCTTTGCTCCACAGGAAGGTACATGAAACTAGGGCCAGGAAAACTGTGAAATCAACAAAGTTAAATTTGACATCCTTCCCCCTCCTCTTTCATAGCCTTATCCCTTTCATGCCCCAACTCTCCTGCTTATTTTCAGCATCCAGTGTCTCTGTTCTTCCCTTTGGATAGCTCAGACCTTATATGAGAGCATCTAGAAGGGTACAACCCTTTTGGGGAATTTCAGGCCCCTTTTTGCCCATGGTATTTCTTTATCAGCAAATTTGTAGGTCATTTTAAAAACATTTCTCAATAAGATGTGTGTCTGAAAGAATTTGATAAATGGATTTGTTTTTTCACTTTCCATACTTCAAAAGATCTATGGTATGAGTAGTCCACTGCCAGAGTTAACACAGTAACCCTTCCATAACTTACTAGAATTGCTGTGACCAAAATCACTTATTACATGGTGGTGATCTCTTTATTGAGAAGTCTCAACATATTTAGCTAGGTTGTCTTGGATAATGCACAAAATCTTTTGGTGCGTCCATATCTGAAATCTTTCCATCTTGGTAGGACACACAAGAGCTTGGATTCCACTGGCATAAGCAATGAAAACCCAGAGTGACCTTGATGCCAAGATCAAACATTGGAATAGCATTATAATGAAGAATACCAGGCCATAATGAGGTATGACTCTTTCCATGGAAGGCTGCACTGGGACAATGTCTACATTCAAAAGAATGAACCTTTAGTGGCAGAATTTCCTGTATTGTGGTTGGTGGGAGATATTTCCTTATCACAGACATCCTCTCTGGTGCACTACAGGGGGACACGTGTGGGTATTTATCAATTTGGTCAGTGGACAAGATTTAATGCCACTTTGAATAAGAGTTCTGTACATTGTTGATTATATTTCCTTGCAAAAGGAGTCACATTCCTCTTCCCTTGAGCCATACTGGGTAATCATTTAAAATTGTGAGGTACTCTCTTGATCCAGAAAACTCCACAAAACAATGCAAGTCAAGGGGTTCAAATCTCTGGGTCCACTTCAAGAATACCTGTCAAACAGCCCAAACTATCAAAAACATGCATATCTGAAAAGCTACCAAGTATTTGAAAGATGTCACATTGAAGAAACAATGTGTTCCCTTCTATCAATACAATGGTGGAGTTGGCAGGTGTGCCCAGACTGAGCAATGGGGTTGGATACAGGGTCGTTGGCACCAAATGAGTGCTGAGCTCTTGATGCATATGCTTAAAAATGCAGAAAATAACACTGAACTGAAGGGTTTGACATTGTACATATCCAGGTTAACAAGGCCCCCTGACATTGTACTTACAGGGTTCATTGTCAAATCAACCCATACATGGGTTCCCCTTGCCATATTGAGGCGATACTGACTGAAAAGGAACAAATTGTTCCTAAACTAGAAGAGGAGGTTGCTCAAAAGTAAAAGATATCCCCAAAGAGACTGAACAAAAGCTTATGGCATGGGAGTAAATGTGACATTATTATGCAAATAAAAGTGAAATTAAAATATTTTTAAAAAGGAGGCACAATGTAGAAAGTAGTTGAGTCCCAATGTAGTTACTTAATGGAGGATCTTCAGTTGGCAGCATGAGTGGATGGTTTACGGATTAGTTGTATGTGGGGATTAAAATTGTTCAACTCACAATAAAAGAGACTGAGGCAGAGCTCTGAGCCAATGGCACTTTATTAAAGGGTCCATGGTCCCCTCTAATGAAGTGGAGCCCAGATCTAACTCATGATCTGAGATGTCCCCTTCTTCTAGGACCTTATCTTCATAAGGTTTGATACCATATCTATATTACTTGGATATTCTAAAGCAGCTATGCAAAGTACAGGATTCCATTGGTTGACATATGATGCCTAAGCTAAAATAAGCAAAAATGGTATGTCAGCAGGGTCATGGGTTGAGCAAAGCAGGGGGGCATCTCCGCTGAGAGATGGTCACGAGGTGGTCATTCGCTCATGTTGGACAAGATTGAATGGTCTCGAAGTACAAAAATAAGTTGGAAGACTTTCCATGTAATTGAGTCACCTCCACCACACTGGGCTTGGTCACCATGACAAAGAAAAACAAGTGTGGAGGGGCTCTAGTTAGCTTCCTATGATTAAGCAGGTGAATTTAAAAGCTTCAGTTCATAGCTCTGGGACCCAATATATAGAACTTATCATCACTACCCCAGGAGAACCATATCAAACTGATTAATGCTGATTGGAAAAGAGGAGGAGTCCAAAGGAATTATTTCTCACGTGTGCACTCTTAGAGCTGATTGGCTGAGCCAAAGGCAGTGCTCAGGGATCAAGCTGCACCACTGTTCTAGGAGAAAAATGCCAAAGAAACACATCCTCTGCCTGGGAGTGAGCAAAGGATGGTAGTTAAAAGGTATCTGAGAGAGTAGCTAGTCTAATCCCCTCATTTTCTAGAGGAAGAAACTGGCTCAGGGAGGCCAAGTCACACAGGTAATAAGTGTCAGAGATGAAACTTGAAATTAGGGCGTGTGACTCCAGAGTCAGTGTTCTCTCCCCTGTACCACAAGCTCTTATAGAATTCTTTGCCCAGGGTGTTCAATCAATATTTGTTGATTGATTAAGGAAACAATTAAGAAATGCTTGTATAATAATAATAATGGCTAACATTTATAAAGCAACTTACTAAGTTCCAAGCTCTGTGCTAAGTGCTTTGCATTTACTATCTCATTTGATCCTCACCATGGCCCTGTGAAGAAGGTGCTCTTATTATCCCCATTTTATAGATGAGGAAACTGAGGCAAACAGAGGTCAAATGACTTGCCCAGGGTCATATAGCTAGTCAGTGTCTGAGGCCAGATTCAAACTCAGGTCTTTCTGACTCCAGGTCCAGTGCTCTATTCACTGGGACACCTGGCTGACAGAAGTGGGCAGGATGGTTTGAAAGGGGACAAGGCAGGTAAGGGATAGTCTTTAGAAACGATGACCCAAATCATCTAATACAACACCACTGAGTCCTTCAAAATGACTTCATCTCCCTGAGCTGAGGAGGAAGCTTAATGAAATCAAGATCCTGGTAGGTACGGACCTCTCTCTCCTTCAAACAGATCCACCTGGCAGGATCTTAAAGAGTAAATGGCTTGGGAGTATTGGGCTCTTCTAAATCAGTTTCAAAAACCCTTCAGAATCCCCCCCAGCCCTTTCGGCGCTTTCATCAGGTACTCGTGGCAGGCAGCCAGGGCGGGGCCCATTCTCAAGGGCCCCTTCTCTGAAGTTCTGGGGCCTGGTCACACACCTGTGCTCAGCAGGGGCCAGGGTCAGCCCGGGTTGTCCAGGAAGAGAGCAGTGCAGAGGCCCTATCCCCAGCAGGCATTGATTTAACTGCAGTGGAGTGTGACACTTCATGAAGGAAGCTGTGTAAAAAGAACAAAAACCTACTGGGGAAAAGAAATCTCTGAAGGATATGAGAATTTTCCATAAAACTGAAACCGGAAGGTGAGGGCACCTTTACAAGGAGGGAGTTGTCCTTAGTACCAAAGAGGCCAAGGAAGGAGCAGGGAGCCTGAGAGTTTGTGGGAAGTAGTCATGCAGTCAGCCTACAAGCATTTACTATGTGCTGACATATAGGAGAGAAAATTGGACTGGAAGGCAGGAGGGCTTGAGTTTAAACCTGCTTCAGACCCTTTGTAGGTGAATAACCCTGGGGAGGTCACAGCCTGTCTCTGCCTCATATGTGTAAAATGGAGATAATAACAGCACCTATCTCACAGGGTTGTTGTAAGGATGAAAGGAGATAAATATATGAAAGTGCTTAAAGTGCTAGCTGTTATTATTGTGTTGGGCACTGGGGGCAGCAAGGAAATAAAAGGAATAGAGATCCATGCCTACCAGGATCTTAATTTCATTAAGCTTCCTCCCCAGCTCAGGGAGATGGAATCATTTTGAAGGACTGACTGCTGTCATGTGGGATGGAATTAGGAGTTGCTTTTAAGGACTAGCCCTACCTGGTTTGTCTTCTTTCATGCCACCCTGCCCATTCCTGTTAGCCAAGTGGCTCAGTGGAAAGAGCACTAGACCTGGATGAGTTCAAATCTGGCCTCACACTTTTACTACCTATGTGACCCTGGGCAAGTCACCTCACCCCGTTTGCCTCAGTTTCCTCATTTATAAAATGAGCTGGAGAAGGAAATGGCAAACCACTCCAGTATCTCTGCCAAGAACACTCCAAATGGGGTCACAAAGAGTTGGACATAACTGAAATGACTGAACAACAACAAAACAGGCACTGTTTCCTCATCTATAAAATGAGGTGGTGGTGGGGGGGAGAGGGTTGACTTGCTCATCTCTGACATGATCCCTCATTTTATATATGAGGAGACAGATCCTAAGATGTTAAGGGACTTATCCCAGGTCAACCTGTCAACTAGCATCTGGAGTACCATTTGAACCCAGGTCTTTATGATTCTGAGTTTGGCTTTCTGTTTTCTATGTCATGTTGGCTCTCTTAGTGGTACAGAATTCCATAGGACACCTATATAATAGAAATAGATTTGGATTTTTAGAGAGCTGATGTGAGAACTTTTAGAGCTATTGGGAACTTGAAATTTTTCTTTGATCTACATAGAACCTATATATATCTCTATCTCTCCCCCTCTTTCTCTCTTTGTCTCTCTCTTTAATCTCTCTTGTCTCTCTACCCCTCTCTCCATACACACACACACACACAAACACCCTCCCCAGAGGTTCCTAACCTTTTTGAGGTTTTGTACCCCCTTCTAACATTGAAAAATTGTGTAGACCCCAGAATGAAAACAATTGTAAAATTAGTATTTATTAATAGAGAAAGGAAATGATGGCAGAAAGCAGTTATAGATTCAGGAATGTTTTTAAATGACTTTGTCCTTTATTAAATATAACAGCATACTTTAAAACCATCTACTCAACATTCACACTATCTTGGAGCAAGATAAAAATCCAAATGATGATGCTCATATGCTCATGCAGTCACAGAGTCCTTGCAGCAGGACCATGTCCCACCATCCCCTGACTTACATCCTACAACTTAACACCTAGTAATACTGTCTCCTGTTTGCTATTGCTTCATATTCCTTAGGACTTGCTACATTTACTAGGCTTTAAGCTCCTGGGCAGAGCCCTCATCTTATGATTTACATTCCTCATAGCGACCAGCACAGTACTTTAAACCTAATAAGTTTTCAATAAAGACCTGTTTGACTGATTTGAACCCCTTTGAAATTTTCCTAAATGGGGAACAGCTAGGTGGCACAGTGGATAGAGCACCAGCCCTGGATTCACGAGTACTTGAGTTCAAATCCGACCTCAGAGACTTGATGCTTACTAGCTGTGTGACCATGGGCAAGTCCCTTAACCCTCATTGCCCCACAAAAGAGGAAAAAAATTGCCTAAATGTCAAATACTCTCAGACTATGAATGTAGCCAGGCTAGGCATGTGTTTGATGGCAGGCAGATGAGGTAAATGGGAGTGAGTACTAGCCATGGTTAATGGGAGTGAGGTATGGCATTTTAGAAGAGCCAGGAAGGCAGATCCCAAATGTGCCCTAGGAATAAAAGATGCTTTCATAGGCTCTTACCATCTAGAGTTGAATAGATGTTTGAAATAATCTAGTTCCTGTATGGTGGGTGGACAGGCTCCATGTTTCTGGGTGGACAGCTGTCACTCCCTCTTATCTGCCCCTCCCTGCCTCCCTTCCTGGCATAGGCGGTACTAATACTCCCTAGCTACTTCTTTGGTTTTTCCCTTTTGGAAAGTTTTCCTTTCAAACCAGGCAGAAGAAAGAATATGGAAGAGCTTGGCCAATGTTCTGCTGCCTGTTCCCATAGCTAGTTACAGAGTCCTTCCTCACTGCCTAGAGAAAAAGGACCCATATTACATCATATCTCTCTCTGCTCTGGGAAATTATAAAATAAATCAACAATTCTCTTTCTGTGGCTTGAACCATCAGAGAAAATTATTCTGGCAAAATATATACTTCAAAATGTAAAAGCTATTCTTTCCTTCCTTGTATCTCAACCCTATCATCTCTTTCTGCTGCATTTATATAATGATGTCCTCCATAGTCTGGTCATGCCAAGTAAACATATCTATTAATCATCTGTCAAGAAACATTTATTAAGCACCTACCATGTGCCAGAGACTATGCTAAGTTCTAGGGATACAAAGAAAGGACAGAGGTTGTCCATGATTTCATTATACTTTATAAGACAAAAGTAAACAGACAAGCACACTCTTTTTAAAATATAATAACAAACTTTTTTTTTTGGGTACATGGCAATGAGGGTTAAGTGACTTGCCCAGGGTCACACAGCTAGTGAGTGTCAAGTGTCTGAGGCTGGATTTGAACTCAGGTACTCCTGAATCCAGAGCCAGTGCTTTATCCACTGCATCACCTAGCTGCCCCAATAACAAACATTTTTATTTAAAGTTTTGAATTCCAAATTATATCCCTCCTTCCCATCTTCCTCTCCCTCCTCTTTGAGGTGGTAAGCAATCAGATATAGGTTATACATGTACAATTATGTAAACATGACCATATTACTCATTCTGTATAAGAACTTGAATAAAAGAAAAAATGAAAGAAAGTGAAAAATAGCATGCTTCAGTCTGTGTTCAATTAATATCAGTTCTTTCTTTGGAGGTGGATAGTATGCTTCATCATTAGTCCTTTAGCATTGTCTCAGATCATTGTATTGTTGAGAATAGTTGCCATTTACAGTTCTTCATCAAACACTATTGCCGTCACTGTGCACAATGTTCTCCTGGTTCTGTTCCCTTCACTATACATAAGTTCATATAAGTCTTTCTAGGCCTTTCTGAAATTGTCCTGCTTGTTGTTTCTTATAGCACAATAATATTCCATCACCATACAATACCACAGCTTATTTAGCCATTCCCCAATTGATGGGCATTCCTTTGATTTCCAATTCTTAGCCACCACAAAAAGAGCTGAGATAAGCACATTCTTAAGAAATGGAAATGTTGGGGCAGCTAGGTGGTGAAGTAGATAAAGTACCAGCCCTGGATTCAGGAGGACCTGAGTTCAAATCTGACCTCAGACACTTGACCCTTACTAGCTGTGTGACCCTGGGCAAGTCACTTAACCCTCATTGCCCCACAAAAAAAGAAGGAAATGTTTTGGGGGATAGTGACATAATCTCCTCAGACTCATAGCAAAGGAAGGGGTGGGGGGGAGGAGAGGAAATAACGTTCATTAGAAGGTGGCTTTTTAGTTGGGACTTAAAAGAAATCAGACCTGTCAGTGTTCCAAATGGAGGGGAGAGAGAGCATTGAAGGCATGAGGGACAGCCAGAGAGGATTTGCAGAGCTGGGAGTGATTGTCTTTTTCATAGAACAGCCAGACTATGAAGAGTACAGGTCTAAGAAGACTGGAAAGGTGGGAGGGGCTTAGGCTATGAAGGTCTTTTAGTGCCAAATAGAGCATTTTGTATTTGCTGCGGGAGGCAACAGGGAACCACCAGAGTTTATCGAATAGGGGGCGGGGTCACAGTTTGGGATTACATTCCTTGCATCTGAGTCAGTCCATAGTTTTTATGAATAGCATTTCATCCCTTATGAGCATACAGGTTACCCACCATTCTCTGTTGCCATTGTATTTGGCACAGAAACATACTCCTTGGATGCAAGATTTCTTCAATGATCAGTCTTTCTGACAGAATCCTAATAGGTCTGTGGTGTGTTTGATTGTGAATATTCATCCTGATCTGTCACTAAAAATTAATCTGCAAAGGAACTCAGTATAGGCCTCCAAAGACTTGTGCCTGTTTCAATAGCAATTAAGGCATTCATCATTTCCCAAGCCATTTGGATGTAGCTCAGTTTAAAAGAGGCAAAGAAATATTTTTCTGACTTGTTTGTTGGAAAAAAAAAAAGAACACTGTTTAACACTGGTGGCAAATTTTGAAGTTTTGAGGCTGATTCTGAATATCATTCTATAGTCAATTATTGTTTGTAAAACGTATGTAGAGCCCATAATTAAAATTTATAAGGAGCTCATAATTACTATGTTGCCAACCCACTTTACCGTCTGGAAATATCTTTAAAAACAGACAAGATGCTTGGTAGTTTTATTTCTTTTTAGCTTATGAATGATTAAAAGTGCAATCACAGCTGGGATTCCAGGATGGTTGGGTTGGGTTTGGATAAAACAAATTTCAAGCGTTTTTCCAAAGTTTCCTTTCAGATTCCATAGAATTTCTCAAATGTGCTTCTGAATGAAGTCAGATGCTTGTTTATATCACCCACTGAAGACATCTACCGAGATCAAACAGCAAATATTAATTGAGAATTGTGGTGGGTAGTAGAAAAGACAGTGACCAAGGACTTAGGAGTCTATTTTCATCTCATTGGACCTCAGTTTCCTTATTTGTGAAATAGAGGAAATCAGACTCAGTGATCATTCAGGTTCTTTCTAGCTCTGCCATTGTGTGACTTCATGTGCTTTGTACCCAGAACTTTCATTTCTCCACTGATTCTATGTGGAATCTCTATGGAAGCCTGTGCAGAAACTAATACTTGAGGTCATTTCCACAACCTCTGTGGGATTGCTTTGGTTTGCTTTATTAGCTCTATCCTTCCCCCTTCAAGTTTATACTTCTCCTCGCCACCCATTCTATCCCCTTCCATCCTTCAAAGTGCAAATCAAGACCCATCTTCTATCTGAAGCCTTCCCTGATTATTGCAGTCCTCGCTGATCTCTCTCTCCTCTAAATTTTGGTATCAATTTCTATCTACATAATGCAATTATCGTCCTGTAGTGTTAGTTAACTTTTCATGTTAGTTATTTCATAGACAATCCTCCTGTGTAATGAATAGGGTGAGCCAAAAAGGAAACTTCTGGAAAACAATGTGGGAGAGCTGGCAGCATGGAAACTGGGAACATGGTGTTCCAGGGATGGACATACTTGTGAAGCTGCCAGTAATGAAGGGGAACTTTGATACCTAGATCCACTTCTCCAGGTGAAAAGGACATCAGAGACAATCTAGTTCACCACCTTCATCTTTATTGTTGTTTGCTGTTGTTCAGTCATTTTCAGTTGTGTCTGACTCTTCATGACCATATTTGGGGTTTTCGTGGCAAAGATACTGGAGTGGTTTACCATTTCCTTCTCCAGCTCATTTTACACATGAGGAAACTGAAGCAAAATGGGTTAAGAGACTTGTTCAGGGTCACACAGCTAGTAAGTGTGTGAGGCCAGATTTGAACTCAGGGATATGAGTCTTCCTGATTCTAGGCCAATCAACAGCTAGTAAGAGGGGTTGGGAAACTGAATTTCTGAAAAGAGTTCAGAAATACACATAGCCCAGGGAAAGTGGGCATTTGTCCCAGGATTCTGACACTCAAGTGTCATACTTCCTTTTAGGGAAATACCTCTTATTTCAGAAAGGTAGATTTTACCATATCACAAGGAAAAAATAAAACTTCTTGACAGAGGAACTCTAAGGCAGGATGTGCTGTCTTAGAGGTAATGGGTCCCCTTCATTAGATGGCTCCAAGGAAAGACTGGACTACTTTTTGGAAATCTTACCACTTAGGGGATAGACATGGGGAGTAGAACTATAATTTCATTTAGGCAGATCATTTGCAGTAGATGAATATACTTTTCTAATACGTATTAGCACCTTCTATTCTCAGAGAGTTGCTTGGGGGTACTAAGAGATTAAATGATTTGTTCAGGGTTAGACAATCAATCAATCAATCAATCAATCAATCAATCAATCAATCAACTAGTATTTATTAAACACCTACTTAGTGCCAGGTACTTCAGGTATATGTTAGAGACAGCTCATGATCTCATGCCTCCCTTGCTCTGAGGCCATCTCTCTATCCTCTACACCATGCTGCCTCTCTCACAACTTAAATATTCCTTTTCGTGTCACCTTGAGCAAAGACCTTCGAATTTCCAAGCCTCAGTTTCCTTATCTGTAAATGAGAGACATCGAACTAGATGGTCAATGTGATCTTTCTGGGGCTGTGAAATTCCAGATTAGAGAAATTTGACCAATAGAGGAATGTTAGCAACTGGTTATTAGTATGGAATCCTACATGAATTTCTAGTGTAACTTTGAAATTCCCTTCACTGGGCTGGAGATTCTTCTAATGTAAAATGGAGACCTTTAGACTAGATGACCTCTGAGGTCACTTCTAGGAGCCTATGATGCTCCACCGATATTCTTATCGCAGAATAGCTTTACTGTTCACCTCTCTACTTTTCTCCCTTTGGGCCTTCTCTTCTTGCTCTCTCATCTTGTTCGTCTCTCCCAACAACACCAAAGCAAGACTGCCCTGTTCTTTACACTTCTAGAGATGAATTTCTGAATAGTCTATAAAAATTTCCTATGCCAGGTTATAGGGGATACATTGGAATGGGTTAACAAAATATAGCATGATTACTGTACCTGAGGAACAACCTCAGGGTCTCCAGCTGGAAGACTGGCAATGTGACTCCATGGCTGTAGCCAGGATACTTTTTTTTTTTTTTTGTGGGGTTTTTTTTGGTGAGGCAATTGGGGTTAAGTGACTTGCCCAGGGTCACACAGCTAGTAAGTGTCAAGTGTCTGAGGCCAGATTTGAACTCAGGTCCTCCTGAATCCAGTGCCAGTACTTTATCCACTGAGCCACCTAGCTTCCCCACCAGGATACTTATTAACGAATATATTAATCAAATAGAATGCACTGAACAATGTGTTTCAGTTAAAACTAGCCATTCCCTGTAAAGAATATTTTGTTCCTGTATTCATCATTGTGAAAGTTCTAATGTCACATTTTTTAAGTTGGTTCCACTGGCATAGGCACACTGACCAGCTGCACGAAACTGAGAGTGTATATAAACTCAGGATCCTGTGATTAAAGTTTGTCTCTGGTGGATGACTTGAGACCCCTCCTCTTCTCATTTGTGACTGGCACCAAGATGTTTTAGAGAAATCATTTAAATCTCAAACCTGGGAAATATCAAGAGGAATCTTTTTAGGTGGCTCCTGTATCAAAACAAATCAGCTCTCTTCTTTGCTTTGCTAGTGTAGACCTGGCCTGAGTTTCCAAATACCTGGATGAATCAAGAAAGGGGGCCAAGAGAACTGTGTCAGCCAAAAAAGGCCCCTGAGGGAGAACCACCAGCTCCAGACTATCTAAATATGGGAACTCAGTCTCTTGGGTCTCCCTCATTGTAGGCCAAGTTAAAGAGGTAGATCAGGAATAAAACTTTACATGAACAGGATGGAAATATGAACGAGGAGAGAGCAAGAGAGCTTGTATTCTAGCCCCCAACTCTAGGAATCATAGAGGGAATAAAACAAGGCTTCAGGCCATAGAAGGATCCTCAGTCCAATTCACTCTGTTAAGGGTCAGAATGTAGTCCTGTCACTCAATCCAAATTAATCTACAGCTGAATTTAGTATATCACCTCCATGTTTACTAGGATTTTTATGAAAGTGCGTGATTTATCTGGCAGATGAAATATTTCTTTTTGAATATTTCCCCTGTTCCCTGCCCTCAACATTATTTCTCTCTTCCTCTTTTTAAATCCTCCTTATTATATGTAAAATCAATATATAGATTGATCATATACTCTGCCTCTTTCCTTCCTTATTTCATTCTGTTCATTTCAATGGGGTCCTTTAGACTTAGTCCTGTAGGGCATCCAAGAGAGGGGTAGCTTCCTACTGTACCCCATACCTATCTTGTCTCCAGCATTTGTTTTTCAAAGACTCTGCTCAGCTCCTGCTAACCCTCTGTGGGTGGGTCTCTGTATTATGGTAAGAAACAATGAGCTTCTCTTAGTGAGTACAAGTCACAGGCTCTGACTGATTACATCCTAGGGGACTGAAAAAGCTAGCAGATGTGATTACTGAGTCAGATCTTTGAACAGTTGTGGAAACAGGAGAGGAGGCAAAGGATTAGGGAAGGGAAAATGTTCTGATTTTCAAAAAATTAGGGATCCATGCTATAAACTATAGGTTAGTAAGTTTGACTTTGATTTCTGGCAAAATTCTAGACTATTTATTGAAGGGATGTTCTGTGAATATTTTGAAAGATAAGCAATGATCACTAAGGGCCAACATAGCTTCATCGATATCAAGTAGTAGTAGACAAATTTAATTTTATTTTCTGACACATTAATTAGAGTGGTGGATCAAAAGAATATTGTTGGGGGGAGGGGAGTAGGAAAAAAGCATTTATCAAGTATCTGCTATGTGTCAGGCACTGGGCTAAGTGCTTTATTTATTTACTTTTATTTTATTTTATTTTATTTTTTTGGTGAGGCAATTGGGGTTAAGTAACTTGCCCAGGGTCACACAGCTTGTAAGCGTCAAGTGTCTGAGGCTGGATTTGAACTCAGGTACTCCTGATTCCAGAGCCAGTGCTCTATCAACTGCACCACCTAGCTGCCCCGCTAAGTGCTTTATTAAAATTACCTCATTTGATCCTCACAACAACTCTGAGAGGTAGGTGCTGTTAGGTTCTCCATTTTACAGATGAGGAAACTGAGGCAGACAGAGGTTGTGATATTATCAGTATCTTAGGTTGGTTTTAATTCAGTCCTTCCTGATTTCAGACTCACGTACTCTACCCCCTGTCCCCTGTAACTGTATAACAAAGATTTCCACAAAGCATTTGGCAGATATCCATAATATTCTTGGCTAGATGATGTTTAGTTAAGTGGAGTCAGAACTAGTTAAATGAATGACCAGATACAAGAGTAGTCATTGGAAGGTCAAGGATGACTTGGGAAGTCTCTTATATCAGACTTCAGAGATTTGTCCTACAATATACATACAAACATGCATGTGTTTCGTGTGTATATATGTACATATATGTGCACACACACACATATATATGCACACATGAACATATCAACAATTGTATTGGCAATATTGGATGGAAAATTTTCAGATGACAGGGAAGTAGGGAGAAAAAGCTAACGTGTTACAGTTAAGTTCTCAGAATGTTTTGACCAGCTTTTTCCACATGACTAATCTATATCATGTTTAATAGAGACAAAAGCAAACTCCTCCACTTGGGTACACAAGTCAACATGGTGAGAGGGAAAATGTCTAGAAAAGAGTTGCAATTTGGGGGTTTCAATGTACTACAAGCTCAAAATGATTCAAATGTATGACATGGCAGCCACCTAAGTAAATATTATCCTAGGCTCAATTGTTGTTTTTGTCCTTCATTCTCAAAGAGGACCATGACAGGGGGCAGCTAGGTGGCACAGTGGGTAAAGCACTGGCCCTGGATTCAGGAGGACCTGAGTTCAAACCCTACCTCAGACACTTGACACTTACTAGCTGTATGACCATGGGCAAGTCACTTAACACTCATTGCTCCACCCCACCCTCCCCAAAAAGAGGACCATGACATCATGAGGTGATGTCATGACTTGCAGTGATTTGGATTTTTTTTTTGTTTGTGTGCGTGTTTTTTTTTTTTTTTTTGGTGGGCAATGAGGGTTAAGTGACTTGCCCAGAGTCACACAGCTAGTAAATGTCAAGTGTCTGAGGTCATATTTGAACTCAGGTCATCCTGAATCCAGGGCCAGTGTTTTATCAACTGTGCCACCTAGCTGCCCCAGTGAATTGGATTTAAGTGAGGAAGGACTGTGCAAAGTCATCAACCTCACTCTCACCTCCAGGGACATCTGGGTCCAGTGGCAAGATATACATCAGAATGCCTGGAGATGGTCTCAGCTTTTTAAGGCAATTGAGGTTAAGTGACTTGGCCAGGGTCACACAGCTAGTAAATGACTGAGGTCAGATTTGAATTCAGGTCCTCCCAACTTCAGGGTCAGTGCTCTATTCACTGTGCTACCCAGTTGCCCCCAGACTCAACTACAGTGGCAGTAGTGTCCATACAAAGAGTAGTCTACATTTCCCTTTTCATATGATATAAGAAGTAACATATTCATACTATGGTGCCATAAGAAATGGTGAAATGATCTGGTTTTCAGTGAAACCTGGGAAGACTTGTATGAGCTATTGTGAAGTGATCAGAATAAGAAAAACAACACTAGCTAGCATTTATATGCTGCTTTAAGGTTTGCAGAGTACTTTACAAATATCTCATTTGATCCTCACAACAACCCAAGGAAATAGGGGTTATTATAATCCCCATTTTACAGGTGAGGAAACTGACGCACAAAGAGGTAAATGACTTATTCTGAGTCACATAACTAGTAAGTATATGAGGCTGGATTTGAACTCGGTATGAAATCCAGCAGTCTACCCACTGTGCCTACTGGTTGTCTAATTTATATAGTAACAACAACAATATAAAAATAAATAACTTTGAAATATTTATTAGCTCTGATCAATGTAATGACCAACTATGATTCTGGAGGACCAGTGATGACACAAGTTACTCACTCTCTGAATGAGAAATGATAAATTTAGGATGAAGAATGTGACATTTTTTGTACAATGGCAAATTTGCTGTGGGAATTGTTTTGCAAGACTGTGCACATTTGTTACAGTTTTTTTTTCTTCTTTTTCTTTTTTCCAGTGGGGAAGGGGGGTGGTGGTGTAAGAGGAATATGGAAACATATTTTTGTTAATTGCTCTTCCTGGTTCAATTCTGTACCCCCTCCAAACCATCTTTCACTCAGCTGCCAACATGATTTTCCCAAAGAACAGAGTGAAGAATATTTAATAAACTCCACTGGCTCCTAATAAGGCTCAGAATCAAATGTAAAGTCCTCTGGTATTTTAAGCTCTTTGTAACCTCTCCTTTCCTACCATCTTAATCTTCTTATATACTTCTCTTTTTCCAGTCTTTTAATTTTGTTTTAATATTTCTTGCTGCATGATAGCATCATTACTTTCTGATTCTGTCAGCTTTTATGTGTAGCTCTGTGGATGTCAGAACTTAATGTTTCTCTTTGATTTTCTTTATTATTGTTCCTTCTGGTTCTTTCCCCCCCTTTTACTTGCCTTTCTTCACGTCATGCTTCAAGGGGAAAAGCATTCTTAGAACTTTTCTGGCAATTTTGGGTGATCTGGGCTATTGTAGGACCTGACATACCATCATCTTCCTACAATTCTCATCACTACTACTGTCTGCACTAATATTTCTGCATCTTATAACTTGGAGCCGGAAGTTACATTAGAAATTATCTAGTTCAGACTCTTCACTTATACATAAACAAAGTGATGTCTAGACATCTTATTTTCATTGTTCCCTCTCTCCCAGGCAGCCAATGGTTTCAGCTGCTCCATTTCTTCTGTCAGGGACAAAGGATTACTGAAACATTCTTTTATAAAGAAGAATCAAGATTTACTTGTCACTTACTTGTCAGTGAGGAGAAGCCTGGAGAAAGCAAGCAGTGCTTAATCCAAAGGAATGAATAGCTACTGGTAAAAATTTTAACTCTTAGTGAAGGATATATATGTATATGCATATGTGTATATATGTGTAAGTAAGTGTATGTATGCATGCATGCATGTATGTATGTGTGTGTGTGTATATATATATATATATATATATATATATATATATATTTGGGGGGGTAATGAGGGTTAAGTGACTTTCCTAGGGTCACACAGCTAGTGTCAAGTGTCTGAGGCCAGATTTGAACTCAGGTTCTCCTGAAAACAGGGCTGGTGCTTTATTTATTGCACCACCTAGCTACCCTGAAGGATATATTTTGAACAGGGATCCGTAGCCTACAATTTTAGCTCTCAGTAGGGAACATGTGAGCAAAAGGTTCTAGCCTAGTCTATACTTTTCAGATGACTGGTTATTCTATGTTAAAATTGTAGATAGAGGGGCAGCTAGATGGCGCAGTGGATAGAGCACCGGCCCTGGAGTCAGGAGTTCCTGAGTTCAAATCCGGCCTCAGACACTTGATACTTACTAGCTGTGTGACCCTGGGCAGGTCACTTAACCCCCATTACCTCACTAAAAAAAAAAAGTTGTAGCTAGAGCTTCAGGTCTGGATTCAGGAAGACCTGAATTCAAACCCTATCTCAAACACTTACTAGCTGTGTGAGTCACTTAATGTCTGTTGGTCTGTTTCCTCATTTGTAAAATGAGGATGGATAATAGCTCTTATCTCGCAAGATTGTTGTGATGATCAAATAAGATAATAATTCTAAAGTGCTTAGCACAATGCCTGGAACTATATACATGTTAGTTGCTATATTGTTATTGTCATTGTTGTTGTTCTTCTTCTGCTTAGGAGCAGGACCAGCTCTGGGATGTGGTTGCCATTTGTTACTTGGCTCTTTGAATTACCACTGAAAGAATTTACAGTGTAGCAGTGGTAATTCAAAGCTGACATGTGAAAACTAGAGCTGTGCAGTTTCTTGAGTCCAACTCTTTTTGCATCTTTCAGGTCCTTTGAGCATCCAGTATCCCTTTCAGAGCATCTCTTGGTCCTCTGAAGCTTGTAGTTCAATTGCAAAATGAAAATACTGTTCAGGGTTTGGTTCTTTTTTTAAAAATTACTTCTTAGGTAACTTCCAGTTCTTTGGGTCTCTGTGTGTATAAGCTCTTATACCAGTGGGATCACGAACTCAACTTCTGACTTCAATACCCTTTTCCCCAGAATGCCTTTAAAAGATGCAGAAGAATTATATATCTCAACATGGATACTGAGGCTGGGGAAGTGATTAGAGTCCTATGAAAATCTATTTAGCAAAGACCCTCCCAAACTTGTATAGAAAAGTTGAAGCCCCAGACCTTTAGCAATAATAATCTGACACCATTTGAGGTTTTCTTGGTAAAGATACTAGAGTGGTTTATTCTTTTCTTCTCTAGCTCATTTTATGGATGAGGAAACTGAGGCAAATAGGTTTAAGTGCCTTTCCCAGAATCATGCAGCTAGTAAACGTATGAGGCCAGATTTGAACTCAGGAAAATGAGTTCGTGACTCAAGTCCTGGCACGAACTGCTGCCTAAGTAATCTGTAATAGTCTCATCTATCTCTTTATCTCTATCGCTGCCTCTGTCATTTCTCTCTCCACACATATACATGCATACACACATGCACACACAACCATGTACACATGTACATCATGTGTGAAACATGCATGCATACATGTACATATAAAATTTTGTTATATGTGTAAATTATATTTTCTATATTATAAATATATTGTTATATTTATATATAAATTTAGGGTTTACTCATAGATATTAAATAATTTATATATAAATTTAAATTAATTGTAAATTTAAATTAAATGTACATACAAATATAATTTATATATAAATTTAGGGTTTACTTTCATTAAAGAAGATTAATTGCACAAGCATTATCATCCTCATTCAACAGATGAGGAAACTGAGCCTCAGAAAAATTAAAAAACCTGCTCCAAATTAAACAGAGATTATTCAGTAAAGAAATCTTTAGACCCCTCAAATTAGGTAGGAGACCTACTATATATATGTATACATATACATGCATATATGCAACACAGTACATGTACATAACGCACACATGTAAACACACATATACATGCACACGCATGTATGTATATATACATATATGTGAATAAATAAGTATTTATAGCTATGTATATATGTGTGTATATTTATTCACTTGTTTATTCATTCATTCATTTATCTATCATCTATTTATTTATTTGTTCATTCATTCATTTGTTTGTTTGTTTATGCATTTGGTTTTTTATGTGTTTGCTTATTTATTTCTCTGCTACTTGCTGCCAATATGGTGAAAAGTGGATCAATACAGTGTGGCTGACCTAGACTCAGGAGGCCTAGGTTCTGCCACTGATTATCTATGTATCTTTAGGCAAGCCTTCTCCCCAACCCCAACATAGTTAGACAATTGCTACATACAATCAAAGAACTGCACTTGCCTACTCTAGAAGAACTAGCTTCCTACTTGGTCAAGTTGCTTTTCCTCTTTGCACAAGTCATGATTTATCTCTTCCCCATGAATGGAATTCAATCTTTTCTCATGTCTTCTTTTTGTGACCTCCAGCTCCCTTCAAGGTAGATCAAGTTTTCCCTCTTGGAAGACATCCTTCTTAGTTTCCCCAATTATTAAACTTTTTTTGTACTTACCTATTATACATTGTGCCCGTTACCTCAGGAAAAATGTAAGCTCCTTGAAGATGGGCACTTTTATTTCTGTTTTTGCTTCCTTAGAACCTAGCACAGCACCAGGGACAAAGTAGTCTCTTAAATGCTAGCTAGAAGGACCAGAATTTAAGAGTACTCTGAAGGACCAAGGTGCATAAATCGATCGTAGGATGGCAATTTCCTTTCCAGGGTAAAATTAGAACATCTGTTTGTAATAATGCGTATTTAAAATACATTTTCTGAGGGCAGCTAGGTGGTGTAGTGGATAAAGCACTGGTCCTGGATTTAGGAGGACCTGAGTCCAAATGTGACCTCAAATACTTGACAGTTATTAGCTGTGTGACGCTGGGCAGGTCACTTAACCCTCATTGCCCCATTCCCCCCTCCAAAAAGTACATTTTCACAGACAAGGGAAAGAAAATATTTTGGAATATATCAATGTTAGTTTAGTCAAACTGAATTGAAAGAAACTAGCATGCATAACCTTACAATTAAGGGTTTATGTTACTAACAAGTTTCTTTTTTGGTCCTTCTAAGCAACATCCTCATAGATTGATTCTAAGTCAGGACCATGGGTTGTGTGTACACAGAATGCCTATAAAATTCAGGTCATTTATGGCAGAGTGAGCTATTATGCAGGGCTCAGAACCACCATCCTTCTATGTGAGCCCCTTTCAAAGATTGTTTGGCCTGACAGGATACTGATGGTTTGGTCTATGGTAGATATCATTGTGAATACTCACCCAATAATGGCACCAAAATTAACCTGCAAACAATCTCAGTATAGGTCACCCAAGGCATGTGCTGACTTCAACCTCAATTAAAGGATTCACCATTTCCCAAGCTATTGTCTATCTTGCCCATATTAAGGAGGCAAAAATAACTCTTTTATCTGACTTGGACTTGTGAGGAGGGAGAGAGAGAAAAATAGAGTGATTTCTGGGTGTTTTATACTATTGGCAAATTTTGAAGGCTGATGGTAAGTATCAAGCTGTAGATGCTTATTTTTCTTGAAATGCATGTAAAGCAGTGAAGTAGCAAGCTCATAATTGTTATCCCTTCCCTTCCTAATGGGTTGTTGTTGTTTGTCTTTTTTCTCAAAGAAGACCAGTGAATTGGATTTAAGTGAGGGAGGACTGTGCAAGATCACCAACATCACTCTCTCCTCCAGAGCCAACTGGGTCCAGTGGCAAGATATATATCAGGACAACTGGATATTTGAGGCAATTGGGGTTAAGTGACTTTCCCAGGTTTCACACAATTAGTGTGTGTGAGGTGAGATTTGAACTTAGGTCCTCCCAACTTTGGGGCCAGTGCTATATCCAATACACACACGTGTGTGTGTGTTGCCACTGGACCCAGATCTCTTGGAGGAGAGATCAAAGTTTATGACCTTGCACAGCCCTCCCTTACATAAATTCCATTTAGTACAAGTCATGACATCTTCCCAATGTTATGGTCCTCTTCTAGAATAAAGGATCAACAACAACTATTGAGTAATAGGGCACATAGATGGTTCAGTGGATAGAGCACTGGCCCCAAAGTTTGGAAGACCTGAGTTCAAATCTCACTTCAGACACTTACTAGCTTTGTGCCCCTGGGCAAGTCATGTAATCCCAATTGCCTTAAATGTCTGGGGCCATCTCCAGTTGTCCTGATCAATATTTTGCCACAGGACCCAAATGGCTCTGGAGGAAAGAGTGAGGTTAGTGATATTGCACAGCCCTCATTCACTTAAATCCAATTCACTGCAAGTCATGACATCACATCCATGTCATAGTTCTCTTCCAGAATGAAGGACCAACAACAACTATTGGGTAATAACTTTAAAAGCAGAGAAGTGGCCTTGTAGATTTATGTTTTTAGAAACAAAACTTACAAAGAACTAAATTACAGGAGGAGCTGGCACCCAAATTTGGATGGGTGGTTTTGATAAAGCAAGTTTTTATTTCTTCAAAATTTTATTTTAAGTTTTCTCTGAATAGAGTTACATTTGATTTGTTTCTTTCAGTGACCTAGAGAAAGTATTTGCTCATGGAAAGATTGGAATTAGAAAACTTTGAACCTGGGGCAAACCAGAAGGTGGCAGGTGGTGGTTCAGATTTCAGTGATCCTTGAAGGGCTGGCAGCTGGTGGGGGCAAATGAGAAGGGGATGGGAGAGATGAGGTGGTGGGGAAGGAAAGAAGAAACATGCCCTGGAACATGGTTGCCTAGGCGACAGGGTGACGTGGGGAGTAAACTCACAGAAGCAAGGTGAGGAGAAAGCTGGGGAAGTTTTAAACTCTCTAAATTTCTTCACCTAAGATGGAGAAATCATTCTATTGCAGAAGAAGATCTTAGGGACATGACTGGAAATGGGAGGAGCCAGAAATAGGGAAGTCAGCCTGGGAAGCAAGATTCTAGAAAAATCCTGCCCTGGTACCATGGTACCAGGTACCTTAATATGGGCAATAGTGGCCCCACACAATTTTCAGCACAGCTGTTGAGACATTTGCAAATTTATAACAATTATTTATTATTTTATTATTATTATTATTTTAACAACCCATTTTATTCACTCATCCATGTTTTCCCTGTAAGTTTCCCATAAACTTAAGGGAGGGTCCTTTGCTAACTTCAGGCATCAGTGTCAGTGAGATGAAACAAGTCTGCATCTGCTCTGGCAGGTTAATCTGTGTGGGAAGGGAACTCACATCATGAGTACAGATTGTGTTTGTAGGAAAAAAAAAGTAGAAAGAAGCAGGTATTGTGAATGGAACTGGGGCATACAGGGGGTGTTGGGGTACTCACGGGGTGCAGGTACTTGGCACCTATGTACTTGATAATTGCTGACTAAGTGAAAACATGGGCCATTGTACCCATGTTGGTGACCTGATTCAGCTTTCTCTTAGAGGGGTCTCGTGAAAGTGTTCAGGAATAATGATCTATTGTCCCTGGGCTCACTTCTTAGAGCAAAGTCGATATGCGTTCAAACCAATAAAAATTCATTTGTTTGGATTGAATTATTTGATGTCTTTACTGAGTACCTTCTGTTTGCCCAACCCTTTGCTAGGTAGGAATCTAAGGGAGGAGAAGACAAATTACTATACCTTCAGGTGACTAAACTCAAGTTGGGGTGATGGGTATACCCACTTGAAACATTAACTTGTCCAGGTGGTACATCTTAATTTGGGTGGTACAAACTCATAAAGGCTCCAAAGTGGAGATTACTCTAGAATGGCAGTCATACATGGCCACATAAGAAAACAAGGCAGAATTTTAGGTAGTCCTTGAAAGATGGGTAGGATTTAGTTAGGGAGAGAAAAGGCAGAGAGAGAGAGAGAGAGACAGACAGACAGACAGACAGACATACCTTCCTGACAGGGGAAACAGAACTGATTTTTATATTGATTTCATCCATACGAGTAAGAATCATTATCACCTCTTCCTCATGAAATCCTAGAAGATTTTAACAGTTTGGACCACCAAGATTGAGCTAAATGATTCACCAAAGTTCACCAGTGAGTTTCTTTTTTTTTTTTTTTTTTCCAGGTGGTCCACTTCTGGTTGGGACTCAGAACTCACAGACAGCAAGGCGGCTCTTAGAGCAGGCTCTGTCATTCCATGTGCCATCGGTGTACATCTCCACACAATTTTCACTTCCTTGCCCATCCGGAGTTCCAGCATACCAGTTGGTATATTTTACAGGGGATCCATCCAGGTAATAAAAATTCCCTGGTGTGCTTCCCTCCATCAGGCCAAGGAAGGCATATGTATTGTGTTTTACTACAATCTGCAGGATGGCGGCATTCTCCTCTTCATTCCTTGGAGTGGCAATAGTGCCTCCTATTTTCTGGCAAGTAATATTAATTGTGAGGAAATCAGAGGATTGGCCAGTGGTGGCATAAAACTTCTCTCCTACTTGAACTGCAGTTCCATACAAATTGAGGGCTGGAAATAAGAGACAACAGATTTAGGGCGGGGTTTCCTCTGCCTTCCTTGTTCTGTGTTTATTTCTCTGTTTGTACGAGCATGTCTGAATGTTTCTCTCTATGTAGTCCTCTTTCTTTATCCCTGTTTTTGTCTCCCAATCACTATCACTTTGTTTCCTCATTAACTCTCTCTCTCTCTCTCTCTCTCTCTCTCTCTCTCTCTGTGTCCCTCTGTCCCACTCCACATAGATAAATGAAATCCTCAGCTTGGCATTTGAAAGAACCTACTGGGAAAACCTACATGCAAATACTACCTCTGATATTTATTAGCTCTGTGACCATTATGAATTGTGAGATCATGGACATTACTTAACTTCCCTGGGCCTCACTTTCCTAATCTGTAAAATGGCGGGCACAAGGGCCAACTAGGTCGAAGCTGGGCTAGATTGATGGACCTAGAGTTGAGCGAACTTGAGTTTGAATCCACCCTCAGCTACTTCCTATTTGGATGATTCTGGGCAAATCACTTACCTGCTCAGTTTCCTTATCTGTAAAATGGAGATAATAATAGTCCCTGTCTCCTGGGGTTGTTGTGAGGATAAATGGAGATCATATTTGTAAAGTGCTTTACAAACCTCCCACCACTGTATGTGCTGCTAACTACTAATGCCAGAGGGTCAAATGAAGCATATAAAGAACTTGGCAAACTTTAAAGTGCTTTATGCCAGTTATTGTGATTGACCTCATCATTGTGGCTGTTGTTTTTGTTATGACTATTGCTGCCATTCTAGCCTTATTTCCTATTACTCTCCTCCATGTACTTTCCAGTCTAAATTGTCCCACTGGCTGCTCTGCACCGGTGATATTCCTTTGCACAGATGGTGGCCCCACATTCCTGTCTGAACTGTGTCTCCATAGCAAACACCTTTGCATATTAGAATCTATAGCTCCCTTCAAAGCACATTCAGTTGTTACCTCCTCTATGAGCCCTTTCTTGATTTCCCCACTTGTTAACACTGTCTCCTCATTGAAATTCCTTTGGGGATACTTTGTGTATACTTAGCTCTGTACATGCCACATCCTTCCATTAGAGTGTAAGATCCTTGAGGGTAGAGACATTTCATATCCTGAGCACTAAGTATGGTGCCAGGAGCTTACTGAATATTTGTTCAGTTGAACAAGGGTTTATAACCCACCCATGTTCTAGGCTGTTCTAGGTTCTGGGATTACAAAGATGAAAATGAAATTGTTACTGGTTTCTAGGAGCTACTTGGCAGGAGGGAGGGGAGAAACATCCTGTGCACAGATATAAAACATACATGATAAATACAATGTCATTTTGGGGGAGTCAGGAAGAGCTTCCTACTGGAGCTGAGCCTTAAAGGGAGCTAGTCTCCAAATGGAAGAGGAGAAGAGGGAGAGCATTTGGAGCTGGGTGAAGTGGGTGATGTAGAGCCTGTGAAAAGGCATGGAAGGAGGAGGTTAGTGCTGGGGTTGGGGGACAGCAAATAAACCAATTTAGTTGGAATGGGGAATGCATGGGATGAGGGGGTGGTGTGTGGAGACTAATGTGAAATTACAGAGGTTAGAGTCAGGTTATAAAGGACCTTCAATGTCAAAGAGGAATTTTATTTACTGATGTTTTCTGAGTAGAGGAGTGTCCAAAGTTTGCTGTAAGAATGTCAATTTGTCAGCTGGGTGGGTGATAGAGTGGAGAGGAGAGAGACTAGAGAGAGGCAAGGAGACCAAGCAACAGTCCAAGAAAAGTGCTTATGAGAACCTAAGCAAGACTGGTGTCTACATGAATAGAGAACAAAGAAATAATTGGTCAAAGTCCTGTGGAGGAAGACTCAACAAGACAGGACATGAGTAGGTATGAGATTGAGGGAGAGAGGTGAGGTGGGATTGACTCCAAGGTTGTGAAGCTGTGTCATGAGGAAGATGCTAGTGCTTTAGCAATAAAGGCAATGAGTGCTGCTGTGGACCTGTTGAATGTGAGGAATCCAGCAAGGAGTTGATGTGGAACTATTCCTTACAAGTAAAATATCCAGATTTAAGAATCATTTGCATAGTTGAACCAATGAAAATAAAAATTCATCAAAAAAGAGAGTAAAGAGAAAAGAAAAGAGACCCTATAAGAACTCTGAGGTTTAGCCAAATATGGGGGTGGGTGGGTGGGAGGTATGACTGGTAGTCTTACAAAGGGGAGGGATTGGAATAAATTATAATAATAAAATAATAATTATTATTGATTCTTATATTTGTGTTTCATTATGCTGAATGACTGTGAAGGAGTATAGTATAGTGGAAAGAGTATTGGTCTTTGAAATTAAGTGAGGCCTCAGTTCAAATATCACCTTTGACACTTACTGGTTGTTCCATCATGGATAAGTCATTGAATTTCTTTGAGACCTAGTTTTCTTTTCTACAAAATGGGGATACCGATACCTGTGATAATTAATTAATTATATATGTGGAAGGATCAAATGAAATAATGCTTGTAAAGTGTCTTCAAAACTATGAAAATAACTGTCATTATGTAAATTTTTGCTAGTATTTTTACTGGAGCTGGTTTGATGAACTGAGAATTCTTGCTAACCACTCACTGCCATTTTTGATACATTAGGGAAAGGGAGGCCTTTCACTTCCTGAGAGGTTAAAAAAATGACAGTTGGTTTGATCTGGTTAAGGCTTTTTCAAAAGAAGTAATTAGATATTCTACCTTCTCTCTAAAAGATTTTCCTATAAAAACCAAATCCACCAAACCCTACCTTAATAAAAATGAAATTTCATTAGAGACAAGAATCACTTTATCCTCACTTTTTGTCTCCGTATACTTCCTGTATCTTTCCTCTTTCCTTTTTTTTTTTTTTTTTTAGTGAGGCAATTGGGGTTAAGTGACTTGCCCAGGGTCACATAGCTAGTAAGTGTTTAGTGTCTGAGGCCGGATTTGAACTCAGGTACTCCTGATTCCAGGGCCGGTGCTCTATCCACTGTGCCACCTAGCTGCCCCCCTCTTTCCTTTTTTCTTAGTCAAGATCCAAATCCAAGAACCAAAGGACAGGTGACTGACCCCCCCCCGCCCCATTTACATCCTCAGTCTTAGAAAAGACCCTTTTGGCCCTAAAATGGCCTGTTTAGAATCCTGTTCTATTGTGAAAACCCACAGACTTACCATTTGTCACCTTCATCAGGCGAATTTGTAAATCTGAGATCACCTTCAATTGCTCATCAGTTACAGAAGAATGACTTTCTGGGAAGGAAAAAAACAACATGCCCAACACCTTTCTTTAGAGCCACTCACAAGGCAAAGAAAGAGCCGACTTAAGCTAACAAATTATACATACAACATTCATGCAATTCAATCAATCCATCAACAAACATTTCTTGCCAGGCAAATATGTATTATATGGACAAAATAAATTAAAAAGAATAATTTTGTTAGGAATGGTGCTAGGAGCTAGAGATATTAGGAAAGGCTTCATTTGGAATATTTTGCTTGAACTGATTTCTGAAGAAAACTAGAGTTCATAAAAGATAGCAGCAAGAAGAGAGCACATTCCACGTATGGGAGAGAACAAAGGCATGGAGACAGGAGCTAGAGGGTTGTGTGTGAGGAACATGAAGAAAATCAGTTTAGGACATGCATGAAGGGGGAATGATATTGATAAGGCTTGAACTACTGGCTAGGTCCAGATTATGAAGGGCTTTAAATGCCAGACTGAGGAATTTATATTTGATGATTGAGACAATAGGGAACCACTAGAGATTATTGAATGGGATTATTGAGTGATCTGTGCTTTAGGAAAATCACATTGGTAGTGGTGTGGAAGATGGAGAGAGGAAGGATTTGAAATCAATTAGGGGACTATTAAATAGTTGAAGGTAGAAGGGATGAGGGCCTGAAATAGGATGATAACTATGAATTATTAGGAATTGGATGAGAGAGGGATGCTTTGGAAGTATTAATGGAAAGACATGGCAACTGATTGTGTGTAGGGAAAGAGAGTGAGGAGGTGAGGAAAACATTATTGTTGAAAGCATGGAAGAACTGAAAGATGATCATGCTTTTGGTAAAAATAAGAAAAAAGGATTAGTATTTTTTTTGAGGCAGGGATTAAGTGGATAGAGTGTGAGGTCTGGAGTCAGGAAGGCTTTAATTCAAAACCTGCCTCATACATTTTTAGCTGAATGATGCTGAGCAAATCCTTTGACATCTCTTAACCTATCTTTAAAATGGAGATAATAATAGCACCTTTGTCACAGGGCCATTGTGAATATTAAATGGGTCAACATATAAAAAGTCCTTTAGGGGCAGCTAGATGGCGCAGTGGTAAAACACCGGCCCTGGATTCAGGAGTACCTGAATTCAAATCCGGCCTCAGACACTTGACACTTACTAGCTGTGTGACCCTGGGCAAGTCACTTAACCCTCATTGCCCTGCCAAAAAAAAAAAGTCCTTTAGCTATGAGGAGGAGGAAAAACAGGAAAATGATGGCTTTTTTGTTTTTGCTTTTTTTTTTTTTTTTTTTTTGCAGGGCAATGAGGGTTAAGTGACTTGCCCAGGGTCACACAGCTAGTAAGTGTCAAGTGTCTGAGGCCAGATTTGAACTCAGGTCCTCTTGAATCCAGGGCTGGTACTTTATCCACTGCACCACCTAGCTTCCCCTAATGATGTTTTTGAACTGAGTTTGAGATGTCTATGGGATATCTAGTCTGTAATGTCTAATAGTCACTTGACTTTGTAGGAATAGAGATCTGGAGAAATATTGAGGCAAGACATATAGACCTGGGATACATCTACATAGAGATAATGAGCCCATCTATGGGAGATTTTTTAGAAGCTGAGTGAGAGCATATAGAGAAAGAAAAGAAGTGAGAGAAATGATTATTAATAACCAATGATTTGGGGAGATCCAGAGTTGCCCCTGTTTTCTAAAGGTCTGCTTTTAACAGTTTAGTCTCTTGAAGGACATTGTTATAAATGACTCTGGACTAACTTTCTTATTCATTCCCCACTCAGGTAGGGTAATTATTTGTGTTCTGCTCAGGGTTGGGTGAAGCATAAATTCTTTGAATAGATTGCTCAAGGCTGGGGGTAACTTAAGAAGGAAATGACTTAATCAAAATTCAGGTCCAGCCCCTCTTTGTAATTTTCATTTTCTCATTAATTGTTAGCCAATCAGGGTTGATTCCCACCCTGGTTAACACCTACTCTTGAAAGGGTATATAAAAGTGTGAGCCTGCCCACCATGATTGTCTTTGGTCCAAGAGAGAGACAGCCAAATGACCATCCTTTGATTAAAATGCTGGCATTATAAATGTATGGCATTATATATTTAGGGGCAGCTAGATGGCGCAGTGGATAGAGCACCGGCCCTGGAGTCAGGAGAACCTGAGTTCAAATCCGGCCTCAGACACTTAACACTTACTAGCTGTGTGACCCTGGGCAAGTCACTTAACCCAAATTGCCTCACTAAAAAAAAATGCTGGCATTATTAATGAAATGATTAGATTATCCAGAAATTATGTCTCTTGAACCTTTTAAATTACCACAGAAGGCAGCCTAGGACAAAACCTTGAGATAAACACATACTTAAGGGGCATGATAAGGATGAGAATATAGCAAACAAGGGCAAGAAGGAGCTTGTGACTCAGGTAGGAAAACAAGGAGAGAGTAGTATCATGATAACCAGAGAAGAGACAGTGTCCAGGAGGCAAGGGTGAGTAATAAATAGTGTCAGATGCTTCACAGGGCTCAAGAAGGCTGAGCAGTGAGAAAAGGCTTTCTGATTTGGCAATTAAAAGATTGTTAGCAAATCTGGAGAGAGCAGTTTCAGTTAAATGAAGTTTGTAAGTCATATTTCAAAGGATTGAGGAGAGAAAGGAAAGGAAATGGAGGCAGTGGTTGTGAACAGTTTTCTAGGATTTTGGCTAAGAAAGGGGCAGTGATTTAAGATGGTAGCTTGAAACAAAGTCTATCAAAAACAGTATGCTATATACTATGGATTCCTGCAGTCTGTGTATTAAATTTTATTGTTCACGAATGCAGGCATGTATCTCCTTTCAATTAACATTAAAATCGTTTAGGAAGGCAGTTCTTCCCCTTTCTCTATCCTCCCCTTAATTTCAAAGTAACATTGGTAATGGGGCAGCTAGGTGGTACAATGGATAGAAGGCTGGGCTTGGAGTCATAAGGACTCAACTTCCTGTGTTCAAATCCTACCTCCAACACTTACTAGCTTTGTGACCCTGGGCAAGTCACTCAACTCTGTTTACCTCAGAGCTGGAAAGGGAAATGGGAAACCACTTCATTATCTTTGCCAAAAAACCCTCAAATAGTGTCAGAAACAGTTGGGCATGACTGGAAATGACTTAGCAACTTGATTTGGGGACCCTGCCTTTGGGCTGAGATTAAAAAGCCTTAGGCCCTCAGGGTTTTTTTCTGTGTAAGAGGGGTTGATGCCCCTCCGTCTCTGCTTCGGCTGAGCCAAAAAGTCCCATGGGCTTTACAGGACTCCAGGTCAGATGGCTGGGGGAAAAAGCCCCAGCTCCCTCCACCCTTGGGGGATCTACCACAGAGATCCTGGGCTTATGCAGGCTGGCCTCTAGCGCAGCTTGTGCAGAGGTCTCAGACGTGCAGCAGGGGGCACGGCCCCTCCAGCCCCCGCCTGGCCACGGTGCTAGCACAGCCATCAGATTAACTTGGCATGTGTAGGGGCACACAGAGCCCGAGGTTTGAGGGGAGAAAAGGAACATATATACAGGGGAAAAGACAGTGAAGGGGAGGCCAGAAGATTGAGAGAACAGAAGGATGCTGGAGGATAGAGAAAGTGAGAGGAGATTAGAGACGCTGAGAAGTCAGTGAGAAAGGGATGTTAGAGATGCTGAGGGGGAGATGGAAAAAAAGCTTAAAACAAGGAAAGAGAATGAAACAGTGAGAGGCTTTTCAGGGGGGTTGGCAAGAGTATGGAGCAGGGGGGCTTTTCAGTGAGGGCAACACTAGAAGAAGGTCCGTTGGTACGCAGGAGGAGGCTAAAAAGTTCCAGGCGCAGCGGGTGGAAAAAGATGTGCCTGAAAGCATTCAGGTTGTACATTTTATTTTCCTGTATTCTTAATTTTAAATTGTATCTCATAAATAAACCCTCTGCTATTTAATTAAGAGGCTTCTTAATCGTTTGCTTATCAATTTGGGAGGGAGCAAGTGTGGAGAAATTTTTAAAAGTCCCTAACAGGTTGGCTTTGGAAATTAATAGCAAGTCAGATAGCCAGCCAGTCAAAAGTCCCCAGATGAGTAATCCACAGATTAGTCCCCCCAAATTAGGCCTAGGCAGTTAAAATAATTTCTACATTTGAATGGTGATCACAAAGGGACTTATGGCCCAATTATAATTTTTCTAAACTTATAATTTTTCATATAAGTACAGTTCTATAATCTTTCAGGTTGGTATTGTTAATTTTCTTTTTTTTTTTTTTTAACACAACAAAACCTGGCTTTGTACAGAATAGATTGTATTATGTGGTACAATGGATAGAGAGCTAAGCCTGGAGTCAGAACTGAGGTCAAATCTTGCCTCAGGCACTAATTAATTGTGTGACCCTTGGGCAAGTCATTTAACCACAATATGCCTCAGTTTCCTCACGTATAAAATGGGGATAATAACAGCACCTACCTCCCAAAGTTGTTTTAAGGATCAAATGAGATAATAATTTTAAAGAACTCAGCACAGTTTTTGGCACATACTAAGCAGTGCCAAAAGTTAGTTATTATATCTATTATTATTAAAAAATGAATGAATCACTTTTTTCCATGTATGCTTTTTCTGTATATTTCCCGGGAAATGTAGCTCTCTAGTCAAACTGCATATTTGTCTTTGAGCTAATGTTTCCCTGATGTAATCAATATCTAGGTAACTCCTCTGTGTTCAGTAAATAGACACCCTTGCTTTAAGGAAGAAATCTCTGTGTGTGTGTGCGTGTGTGTGTGTGTGCGCGTGTGCATGCGTGTGCGCGCGCACTGTGGACACACTCCCCTCAAGGTCCAAAGAGCCTTGTTGAATGGAAGAATGACACATTTGTCCATGGAAGGATGGCTTAGTTATGTTTCCAGATGAGGCTTGTTGACTGGCTGATAATAGTGGAGTTCAGGGTATAGTTGCCCAGCCAGTCTGGGTTTTCCCCCTCTTTCCCAGAAACATGCCCTGGCAAAAACTGTCTATCCTTTCCTTCCCTAGAGCAGGGATCCATTTGCTATTTACTGCTTTATTATTCACTTCCCTGCTTTCCCTCAGATCCATATGTTGGGGGGTAGGGTTTGGGGAAAAGAAATACTTTTTGTCTCTTTTCAGCTGCCAGTTGAAGCAGTTGGCATTATTTTTTTTCAGTGAGGCAATTGGGGTTAAGTGACTTGCCTAAGGTCACACAGCTAGTAAGTGTTAAGTGTCTGAGGATGGATTTGAACTCAGGTCCTCCTGAATCCAGGGCCAGTGCTCTATCCACTGTGCCACCTAGCTGCCCCCACAGCTGGCATTTTTAAAAACTTTAGTTTTAGTTATCTCTCTTTTCCCTTTTTATTTTCCTTGAAATATTAAGGTGTTTTTTTTAAAAAAAAGATGGTCTTCTATTAGGAGACCATTTGTCTATGAAGGTATAGAAATCCCCCCCCCGCCATGAATGCTGGGTAAGGGTAAACCAATTAGAGAGACTTCCTATACTTCATTAATATGTTTAAGATTATTCATACTACAGACTTATTTTCCTTTGTTTTGAACCTGGCAGGAGAAAGATCATATCATGTTTCAATCCCCAAAGTGGGAGTGTGGAGGGGGATGGGTGAGGTTGGACCTGATTTTGCCTGAGGGCACTTCTGGGTAGCAGCTGGCTGCTCCTGGGGGTGGAGAGGTAGAACAATTGCACCAGAATACCCTTTGGCATGGGAGCGGCTGGTTGCCTTGGATGAACCAACATAAAAAGACACTTGGCACTCAGTGGCTCCCCCACCCAACCCCAGGAAACCTTCTTTCTGCCCCCTCTGTGAGCATTACATTCTGGTTTTCCTCCACCTAACTTATGAGGTTATTTCACTAGTGTGATCTGAAGACTCAAAAAGCTGAAGAATGACTTCTCATTTGCTCTCCAACCTCCCTTTGGTCTGCAGATAGTGCCTTCCCTACCTCTCCCCTCCCCAACCAGCCCCCCACCCCCGCCCCCCACACACTCCACTCCAGCAAGACAGAAGGCATAGAACTTCTTACCACCCGGTTCTCCTTTCATGCCCTTGATTCCTGGAGGTCCTTGCGGCCCTGGGCTTCCTGGAGGTCCAAGCTCCCCTGGACTTCTATCGGGGCAGCTGGGCACTTCACCTATTTAATATGAATTATTTTATCATATAAATTATGTATACATTATATAGCCCTTTGATTTTAAAAAATAAAATACAGATTTTATCTATTTTTTCCTTTAATGAGTATAAGGAAAAAAAAACCCATACACTTCAATATTTGATTTTTCTTGCATCTTGAACTTGCTGCCCAGTGTCCTAATGAAAACAGGCATAGGAATCCAGTGATTTCATGAAATGGAGTCCCTGAGGCCTATTAACCTTAACATGCAAAGGAATGCTTCATAAGGTTTCTGTAAAAGAGAATTATTGTAAGATTCCAGAGAAAGTCTTTGAAATCTTGAACACTAAGCCATCTAATTATTGGCAGAATATATCACCTAACTCATTATGTCTCAGTAGTCCACAGGGCAGCTAGGTGGCTCAGTAGATTGCATGCCCAGCCTGGAGTCAGAAAGAGTCTTCTTACTGAGTTCAAATCTGGCCTCAGACAACAGCCATGTGACCCTGGGCAAGTTCATGAACCCAAATGCCTCAGTTTCCTCTTCTGTAACATAAGTTAGAGAAGGAAATGGCAAACCACTCCAGTACCTTTGCCAAGAAAAACCTAAATGGGGTCACGAAGAGTCAGGCATGACTGAAAATGACTGAACAAGTCAACATGTTTCCTGGAGAGATTGAGACTGGAGGCCTGCATTCTCATTCTAGTTCAACTAATAGTTTGTTGTATGTTTTGCAAAAATCCCTTCCCTTCCTGGGCCTCAGTTTCCTCATCTGAAAACTGAGAAGTTTGGAGGATATGGTCCATAGGATGCTTTCAGTGATTAATACTATGGTCTTATGCTTTTGTACTTACCTAGTAATTGTTGCTTTTCACATACCTGGGTCTCCCTTTTCTCCCTTGGGTCCATCTCTCCCATCCCTTCCATCTCTCCCAGGCAGTCCAGTGATCCAAGGACCATTACAATGAGTGGCTGAGTACATCGATGGCTGCTCTTCATTTTCCAGTGACTCTGAGCAGGATCCAATGAGTGCCCCCTCTAGGAGCAAGAGACTGAGCAGGTGCAGCAGAGCCATCCTTTAAATCCCAGACCTGGGAAATGTCAAGGAGAATTGGCTCAGATGGGTCTTGGCTCAAAATGATTTGGATCTCCCTTCTCCTTTGCCAGGTTAGACCTAACCTCATCTTCCAAATGGAGGCAAGATCAGGAAAGGTTACCCAAGAAAGGCTCCGGAAGGAAAACTATCTGGAAAGAGAAGCTTCTTGGGATTCTCTCACTCTGGTCCAAGTTAAGGAGCCAGATCAACCTTCCATTGGAACAAGATAGAAACAGAAGGAAAAAGACATCAAGAGAGCCCATCCTCTAGTCCAGGGGTCCTCAGTCTTCTTTGTGTGTCATGGTCCTCTTTGTCAGTTGGATGAAGTTGATGGAGCCCTTCTCAGAATGATGCTTTTAAATAATTGAAAGAGATACCAATTTTTATATAGGGGTAGTGAAAACAAAGATGTAATTTTTTCCCCTCCAAGTTCACAAACACTCTGAAATTTGGTCCATGGACCCTAGGTGAAGAATTACTGGTCTAGGGGCAGCTAGGTGGCATAGTGGATAGAGCACCGGCCCTGGAGTCAGGAGTACCTGAGTTCAAATGCGGCCTCAGACACTTAACACTTACTAGCTGTGTGACCCTGGGCAAGTCACTTAACCCCAATTGCCTCACTTAAAAAAAAAAAAAAAAGAATTACTGGTCTATCCCCTACCTTTCTGTGATTCCAAGGGATGGAGGAGAAGACTGGATTCAGCAGGACGTGCTGAAGCTCGTCTGTCCAGGTCAGTCTGATTAATGTCAGACTTCCGTCCTTGTACTCAATCCACAGATTAATCTACAGCTGAACTTAGTACTCACCTCTCTGTTTACTAGGACTTGTGGGAAAGTTGGCAGTTTATTGGTAGAATAAATATTCTCTCTCTGTCCCCTAAACCTAATACTTTTTTCTGTCTCTTCTTAAAACTTGTGATTGACAAGTCATATCATAAGAATTTGCTCTTTTTCTTTTCTTTTCTTCCCTTCTCTTTTTCATTCATTCCATAATATCCTGAGCTCCTATTCTCTTTTCTAGAACAGACTACAGTAGTAGAAGAGAAACTCTGGAGCAGCCAAGAAAGGGGGAAGACATGGAACCTATCCTCCAGGGTTCTAGTTGAGGACGTAAGAAATAGAAGATGATAAGTAACAATGCAAATGGGTTTCAGCTGAGTTGTACAGACATGATACGATAGAACTAATACTAGATTTGTAGCTCCTACTTTGTGTGTCTTCCTTAGGTAATCTTCTGTACATCCGTTCACCTTTCTGAGGTTCACTTTCCTCATTTCTGAAATGGAGTGTTGGAAATGATGTCTGAGGTCTTTTCAAGATTTGAATTGGTTGGTCTTATAAATACTATATGAAGTCAGAGGGCCTTCTGTCTCTTTTTTTCCTCTGTGCATTTGAGAAAATGGCCTAATAGTGATCACCTAATGGTGACTTTCCCTTCTAAAAACATCTTCACATTTATCTCCATACACAGCATTTCTACAGCACTCATACCCTGTCAGTTTGGTATAAAATACCAAGCTAGCTCAGCACCTTTTCAGTTCCCCAGTTTTGAATGCTATCTTTCCTTTCTGCTGTCAAATAGACCCTTTTCTTGGCATCTTTGTATGGTGGAAATTGTTGACCAGGGAGTTTAAAGAGATCTAGATACAAATTCTATCTTTGACATCTACTGTGTGACCTTAGCTAAGTCATTTAACCTCTTGCATTTAAGTCATTTAACTTCAGTTTTCTCCTTTCTGAAACTGAGATAATAATAGCACCTACCTCACAGGGGTGTTATGAGGTTCAGGTCTTAAGGTATTACACAAATGTTAATTATTTTATTACTGTTATTATAAAATATAGATAATAATATCTCCATTCTAGGATTATTAGAAGTATAGCATGTGTTCTGTGGCTCCACTGCATCAGCAAATCATATCAGTCAGTCAACAAACATTTTTTAAGCACCTACACTGTGCTAAGCACTGATGATACAAAGAAAGGGAAAAGACAATCCCTGCTTTCAATGAACTCTCAGTTTATGCATGCAGGACAAATAGGAAATAGTCCACAGAGGGAAGACCCTGGAATTAAGAGGGACTGGCAAAGGCTTCTTATAGAAGGTAGGACTGTAGCTGGAACTTGAAGAAACTCAGGAGGAGGAGAGGAAAAGGAAGGGAACTCTGGGAATAGGGTCCAGCCAATGAAAATGCTCAGTCAGAAAATAGAGTGTCTGGTTCAAGTGTTCCCTAGAGGATGGTTGCTATTTCTCCGCTCAGGCTTTTTAGAGGACTTTGGGGGGGGGGGTGTTTTGGTGACGTCTTTCTTTTTTTTTAATTTTATTTTTGTTTGTGATATATAATTTTATTTTATACATATATTGAACCTAGATATAATATATACATACATACATATATGAAATATATAATGTAATTTTTCTACATTATTACATTTAGATATACCTAGATATATTCTAATGCCTATAACTTAGTATTTTAAAACTTTAAATAACTGTTTTAGAAATAACATACATATCAATTTATATATGACAAATATGTTTAAATATAATTGTTATATAAATAAGACCTAAATAACTCACATATGCATAACATATATATTTATGTGTGTATATAAATACCTCCTGAACCCTTCCCAGAACACCCCTCCCCCACCTTTAAAAAAGTGTTTTCCAGATTAAACATTTTAATTTAGTTTTTTCTGTTCCAATCTCTATTCCTCCTTCCCTCCCTTCTCTCCCCTCTCCCCGAGGCGTCCAACAATCCGATATGGGTTATACATACATTATCATGCAAAACATCACCATATCTGTCACTTAATGAAAGAATATGAAAAATAGCATGCTTCAGTCTGTTCCATTAATATCAGTTCTTTCTTTGGAGGTGGATAGTATGTTTCATCAATATTCTTTTGGAATTGTTTTGGATTAACATATTGTTGAGAATAGTCAAGTCATTCAAAGTTCTTCATTGAATTATTTGTTTCTGTGTAGTGTTTTCTTGGTTCTGCTCTCTTCCTAATATATCATTTCATACATGTCTTTCCAGACATTTTTGAAGTTATTCTGTTTGTCATTTTTTACTACACAGTAATATTCCATCACCATCATATACCACAGTTTTTTTTATCCATTCTTAGATGTCTTTCTTTTTTTTTATCTTAGATGTCTTTCTAATGCCATAGCTCAAGAGACTGTCAGTGTACTTCTCCCTTTGATTATCAGTTTATATCAATTAATCAGCCTGACTTAATTAGATTACTAAATATGTAGTGAGAACAAAAGGAGCAAAAATCTCATCCCCCAGGCATTTTTGTCCAGCCTTTTCAGTTATGTCTGACTCTTTGTCATTTAGGGTTTTCATGACAAAGATACTAGAGTGGTTTGCTATTTTCGTCTCCAGCTTATTTTACAGATGAGGTAAATGGAGGCAAATAGGGCTAAATATCTTGCCTAGGGTCCCACAGCTAGTGTCTGAGACCAGATTTGAATTAAGGAAGAGGAGTCTTTTTGACTTCAGGATCAGTGCTCTATCCACTGTGCCACTTAGCTGCCCAAACTGGAGGCATATGTTCCCACAAGTACATACAGAGTTCAGGGGAAAGTGAGCTGAAGCTTAGAGGAACTTATGAGGCAAAACTCACAGCCCCTTTTACTGAAAGTCCCTTTCTCCCCTTTTTGGGGTCTTCATGATGTTCCTCTATGGCCCAAAGGTATTGATTTCTTCTGGACTCTTTGTAGAGTCCTGGAAGCTTCCTTTCTTCAGCTTGTCCAATTTGTTCTTGACTTCTGATACAGACCCTGATGTCAGCTGTTATGAGACACTGCTGGGATGCTGAAAAGTTTAAATCCTCTGACCTAGTAAAATGAATAAGGTCCTCCTTCCCCCAGGCAAGGTGGGGAGGATCCCTAGATTCTTTTTCCCTATCCCCTCACATGATTCCTTCTCAGTTCTCTCCTATGTCAGCAGAAGCTTAAAAGCTTTGGTTCTTTTTTTCTTTTCTTGATGAGGTAATTGGGGTTAAGTGACTTGCCCAGGGTCACACAGCTAGTGTTGTGTCTGAGGCTGGATTTGAACTCAGTTCCTCCTGACTCCAGGGCTGGTGCTCTATCCACTGTGCAACCTAACTTCCCTGAAAGCTTTGGTTCTTATCTAACTTTCCATAGTATATAAAAACCCACAGGTTATGACTGAGCATACATTAGTTTAATGCCTTCTATTAATTGATAGAATAGAGGTGTTCTCATATGATAAAGGTATCAGGGCAGGAGTATCTCACTAGTTGCTTTAAGCAGGGTGGCAGTGATTCATTGACTCATTAGCTACAACCCAACCCTCATAAGGAAAGTGCCATTTAATCTTTAAAGCACTATATAAATGGGAGTTAGTGTTTATTATTCTTTTGGGGGAGGATTCTCCTTTTATACTTTCCAGGATGTGGCCTTATTGTCCAATTTATATTGAAGAGAAAGTCCAAAGCTACTCATCCAGGTCATATGTTGTATGATAGAAAGTGTGGAACTTAAACTGGTGGATGGGTTGGTCCCTTGCTATTTTCCTATTTTTTTTTTTTTTTTTTTAGTAAGGCAATTAGGGTTAAGTGACTTGCCCAGAGTCACACAGCTAGTAAGTGTTAAGTGTCTGAGGCCGGATTTGAACTCAGGTACTCCTGACTCCCGGCCGGTGCTCTATCCACTGCGCCACCTAGCTGCCCCTGGGTCCCTTGCTTTTTAAAAAAAATTATTATTCTCAATAGTTTTTATTTGAAAAAAAAAATCAGTCCTCTGTTTTTATGCCCTATGAACAGCATTTTAAGAGATTCAAGAAGAAAACAATTATTAAAGGGATGGTGAATTTATCCTTAGAGTTGCTGAAAAACAATGTATATATTCTAGTGATTTCAAATATATCAAATTTAAATAATTGTTAAATTATAAACTATATGTCTATTTTTTTCCTGGAATTCAGTTACCTCATGTTTTAAATGAGTTGGTTGTACTTGATCAACTCTAAGGTAGGTAACCTTATTGGCTACCTGTTTCTTACAGATTTTGGGATAAATCACAAATCAAAAGTAATTCCACTTTGATCCCCTTTTATTCTTTCAAATACTGAAGTGGATCTATGCTCTTACTGACTTAAGAATTCCTATCATTGATGCAAATTACAAACATCCATGCTTGTCTGACCTCTGTAATTATTTTGATGTCCTTCCTTAAATTCACAAGGAGTCCACTCAAAATATGAGTGGTCTTCTTTTTACTTTCTCTGGACATTGTGAGAGTATCAGTTGTCTCAAAGATCACCTTCACATTAATCATATGACCAGGATATGTTCCTCTTCTATTATACATCTTGCAGATACAGGATATCTTTTCTTTTTTTTTCTTTTATTAACATTTTTATAGGTTTGCATTTAAAATTATACCCCTCCATCCTCCCCTACTTTCCCTCCCCCCTCCCCAAGGCAGTAAATAGATATAGGTTATACATGTACAATTATGTAAAACATTTCCATGTCAGTCACTTTGTATAAGAAGACTCAAATAAAAGAAAAAAATGGAAGCAAGAAAGTGAAAGATAACATGTTTCAGTTTGTGTTCAATCAATATCAGTTCTTTCTTTGGAGGCAGATAGTATGCTTCATCATTACTCCATTGGGATTGTCTTTTTAAGTCATTCAAGGTTCTTCATCAAACAATGTTGTTACTGTGTATGACATTCTCCTGGTTCTTTTAACTTCACTATATGTCAGTTCATGTAAGTATTTCCAAGTTTTTTCTGAAATCATCCTGTTTGTCATTTCTTATAGCAAAATAATATTCCATTGCAGTCATATACCGCAGCTTGTTTAGCCATTCTTCAGTAGATCGGCCTTCCTTTGATTTCTAGTTCTTAGCCAGCACAAGAATAGCTGCTATAAATATTTTTGTGCAAATATGTATTTTTCTCTTTTGGGGGTATATCTTTGGGATATAAACCTAGCAGTGATATTGATAGGTCAAAGCGTATGCACAGTTTCATAGCCCTTTTGGCAAAGTTCCAAATTGCCCTCCAGAATGATTGTATCAGTTCACAACTCCACCAACAGTGTATTAGCATTCTAGTTTTCCCAAATCTTCTCCAATATCCAATATTTTCCTTTTTTTGTCATACTAACTACTTTGATAAGTGTGAAGTGGTCCCTCAGAATTGTTTTAATTTGCATTTCTCTGATCAATAGTGATTTAGAGCACTTTTTCATATGACTCTAGATATCTTTGATTTCTTTGAAAACTGTTCATATCCTTTGACCATTTATCAATTGGGGAATGACTCGTACTCTTATAAATTTGACTCAATTCTCTATATATTTGAGGAATGAGGCCTTTATCAGAGATACTTGTTACAAAAGTTCTTTCCCAGTTTTCTGCTTTCCTTATAACCTTGGTTACATTGGTTTTGCTTTTGCTTTTGCAAAAGCTTTTAAATTTTATATAATTAGGCAGGTAGGTGGTGCAGTGAATAAAGCACTTGCCCTAGATTCAGGGAGACCTGAGTTCAAATGTGACCTCAGACATTTGACACTTACTGGCTGTGTGACCCTGGGCAAATCACTTAACCCTCATTGCCCTCCCACCCCCACAAAAATTATATAATCAAAATTATCTGTTTTACATTTTGTAATTCTCTTTATACCTTCTCTGGTTCTAAATTCTTCCACTGTCATAAATCTGAGCTATTCCATTTTTTTTTTAATTTTGGTTTTTGCAGGACAATGAGGGTTAAGTGACTTGACCAGGGTCACACAGCTAGTAAGTATCAAGTGTCTGAGGTCAGATTTGAACTCAGGTCCTCCTGAATCCAGAGTCAGTGCTTTATCCACGGCACCACGTAGTTGCCCATATCCCCTGGCTTCCTTCAAGATCCAGTTCAAATTCCACCTTTTGCAGTGGGTCTTTCCCAGCCCTAACACCCCAACTCCTAATGTTTTTTTTTCCTTTTCAGATGACTTTCATTACCCTGTAAATATCTTAAATGCACCTGATGTCTCCCCCATTAGAATGGATGCTACTTGAAGAAAGACATTGTTTTTGCTTTTCTTTTGGTCTCCAGTGCTTTGTACAGGGCTTGTCACATGATCTGAGCTTAAAGAATGCCTGTTGACTGAGCACATGATGTGCTCTGATAAAAAACAAAACCAAACAAAAAACAGGTAATTTAGGCTCCATTGGGCTTCCAACTCCACAGAGACAAATAATAATGATATTCTTTGCAAGTTTTGGTGAAGTACATCATGTGAGGCATAAGTGATGGGAATCCCACTGGTGTTTTGCAGGGCTCTTTTGTAGAAACACCTGGAAGAACTAATGTGGAAGGCGAAACAATGTGGTAGGAGGGTGCTGGAACTCTGCTGGGACAGTCACTTATGGATTAATACTTACAAAAGGAAGGAAAAATGAACCTTTGACCAAAATTGTGGCAATGCTTGGAAAGTGGGTAATTTGACATGGGACAGAGCTGGGTTTAGTGGTTTTGCCTACTAAGTATATGACCACAGGGAATTCACTTTATTGGTTCAGGTTTTAATCAGTCAGTCAATAAACATTTATTAAGTATCTATAATGTGCTGGGCACTGTGCTAAGCACTGGGGACACAAAAAGAGGCAAAAGATAGTCCCTGCCCTCAAGGAATTCATAATCTAATGGGGGAAATAACAAGCAAACAAATATGTGCACACATATGCAGGATTAATTGGAAATGATGGAATTCTCTAGAATCAAGGAAAAAGAAAATAAAATAAAGCTTCCTATAAGAGGTGGGGTTTTAGGAGGGACTTGAAGGAAGCCAGGAGGCAGACATGAGGAGGGAGAGCATTCCAGTGATGGGATAAAGCCAGAGAAAATTCCCAGAGCTGAGAGATAGAGTGTCTTGTTCATGTAACAGAAAGGAGGCCAATGTCATTGGATTGAAGGGACATGATAGGGAGGAAGGTGTAAGATGACAGGAAAACTAGGACGGGGGCTAGGTAATGAAGGGCTTTGAATGCCAAAGGATTTTGTATTTGATCCTAGAGCTGATAGGGAGCCATTGAAGTTTATTGAGTAGGCAGGTGACATCTGACCAGGTGACATGAGGTTCCTCAGTTTCCACTTTTACCAAATGAATTATTTGGACAAGATGAGATCTAAGATTCCTTAAAATGTTCTATCATCCTGAGATTGTATTCTTTACTCATATATAAGGTAAAGTTTAAGATTAGCCTTTGGGAATGGACGGTAGAACTCAAGGCAACTCTTGTTGAAATATACCACAAAAACATGTTACTCAGTAATCTAATTAACAAAGCTCTTGAGTATGGAATTATATTTTCTTGGTTTTCTCTTTCCAGGACAGAGTATGGGTTATCCATTTCTCTAGCATATATATGTACATATTGAGGCACCACTGCTAGTATAAATCTGAGAAAATCAAGAGTAAGTTGGGTATTTTAATTATGTGTTTTTATACAGAATATGGCAACTGAACTTCAAGTATACAGGGTTCCAGAATTTGTTCTTGGCATCATTGATATGAAGTCATAAATAAAGGGCTTGAACATTCATTCTACAGTAAGGTATTCATTTAGTCAGGTAATTCACAGACAGCAAGATGGGAAGATGTACAGCCCATAATATTCCATAATCCATCACCCGGCAATAATACACAGTCTTGCCCACATCCAAAATTATTGGGTTCATTCTTCTTCCAGTTGGTGTAGGTAACTCTTTCTCCTGTCATGTAAACAGACTGTCCTTCTTGTACTTTGTCTGTGAGGACCAGGAAAGCAGGGGTGTCTTTCGCCAGGGTCTGGATAACTTTGTTTTCCTCTGCATTCTTTGGGGTTGCAATGGTGGCCCCAAATTGCTCACAAAGAACTTTCACTCTGTCAAAAGTGTTTTTTTCTTCATTGGTTACAGTTTTCCCCTAGTTTTTTGCCCAAGGAGAAGGTCAGAACTGTAGGTGAGGTTCACATGGCTGACAAACTTAGCTGATGAACAAACAAATGCCTGTCTTAAGAATGACTACCTCAGGAGAGACGTAAACACATTTTTGTAGTCCTGGGGTTCTTCAACATTTTTGTGTGTTTTGTGTACTCCTTTGTTAATCTGCTGAAACCTATGGATCCCTTCTTAGACTGATATTTTTAAATAATTGAAGGAAATAGTAAATTTCAGTTAGATGAAAATGAAGATAACTTTTTTTTTTTCTTATCCTAGTTTATAGGCCTCCTGAAATCTTTCCATAGACCCTTTGGCAACCCTATGGATCCTGAGTTAAGAACCCCTGGCTTACTGTTCTGGCAGTGTGAGGGTTGAAGCCTATATTCTAGGGGCAGTGAGACTTAGAGGAAGAACATAATTTAAGTTTTGGAAGGGCTTGGTTTGTGAACCAAAGGAAAACCTTTCACCAAGACCAGAGTCTTTACCCATAAAACTGAAACCATGGAAGAAACATCAAGGAACATCTATCCAAGGGTAGGCAGGCCAAAGAGAAGTGAACAGATTAATTTCAGCTAAAGATTAAAGATTGACTAGACTGGGGAAAAGGGTCATAGAATAGCTGATAGGAGAAACTGCGATTCAAAGTCAATTTGCTATTAGAACTCCCAGATATTTATTATTTTCTTCCCCTTATTAACAAAACAATAATGAGAAGCAGTGTGGTATAGTGAAGAGAGGACTGACCTGAGAATAAGGAAGACCATGAATTCAAATTTGACCTTGAACACATACTGGTCATGTGAGCTTGGGTAAAACATATAACCTTTCAATGCCCTAGATAAACATCTCCAACTCTCCAGTATAGGGAAACTGGAGTTGCCATTGATTATTTGTGTCAGTCAAAGGAGTTTTTTTACCAGCATTTCTGAACAACGATGATATCACAGATGTGGACAAATCCCTCTCCCCAACCTCTCATCACCCTATAAACCAATGCTGGCAAAAACAACTCACAGATAATGTTTTCCAGTTTGTAAAACACTTGCCTCATTATGGTTGGTGTAGTGGGGAGAATGTTAGTATAGGAATCAGGGGAGACTTTGGGTTCAAATCCCACTCATTAGTTCTGTGATCCTGGACAAACCCCTTAACTTCTCTGAGCCTCAGTTTCTTCATCTATAAAAATGGGGATAATTTTACCTATAGCTCTTACCTCACAGGGTAATGTAGCTGAATTAACTTTGCAATCTCAGAACTCTATAGAAACATGAGTTATTATTCCTACTCCTCCTACTCCTACTGCATTACTAATTATCACTACTACTACTACTACTACTACTACTACAACTACTACAATTAATAGTAGCTACTCCATAGGGTTTGCTGAAAATAAATTAATGTGTTTAAGCATTTTGTGAATTTTTTTCTTTTTTTGGTGAGGCAATTGGGGTTGAATGACTTGCCCAGGGTCACACAGCTAATAAGTGTCAATTGTCTGAGGCCAGATTTGAACTCAGGTCCTCCTGACTCCAGGGCCAGTTCTTTATCCACTGCGCCACCTAGCTGCCCCATTTTGTGAATTTTAAAGTGTTAAATTTCAGGTTCTATTCATGTATCTGGCTTGAAGAAAGAACCCCCCTGAGTTTTCAAATGGAGAGCCTCTTATGGAACTGGACCTATGCTCTGGGATTATTGTCTCTCCTTTAAAGTGTAAGAAACTGATATTTGAAGAATTACCTATAATCACATGGCTAGAAAATGGTAGAACTAAAATTCAGACCACTGGATTATCAATCTAGACCTGGAAGGGACCTCAGAAGCCATCTCATTCACTGTCTCAATTTTGTAATGAGTCTCAAGAGTTATTAAGTGACATGTTCAAAGCTACATAGGTAGGAAGTGTCAGAGGCAGGATTTGAACCCAGGGCCTCTGGCTGCAGAGCCAGTTTGCTTTCCTGTTTACCTAGATTTTCTTACTGTAAGTCCAGTTCTCTTTCCTTTATTTGTGAAACTATTAATAACTCACATCTCTAAGGGCTTTTGAAGTTTACAAAGTTCTCAGCAACCCCAGGAAGTAGGTAGTATTATTATTTCCATTTTTGCTGGTGAACATATCAAGGCTTAGAGAGGTTGGTTAAGTGGCTTTCCTAAGGATACCTGACTATTTCATATCAGTATGGCTCAAGCCCCACTTTTCTCATTCTTAGCCCGGTTTTTTCTGCCATGAAGCTGCTGTCTCTGGCTTAAAGTCCTCCAAAGAGCAAATGAGTAAGAAAGGACATCACTCTCATGAAGCTTATGATTTTTGTTCCTGTATATTTGAATGTGAAGTGTCTGGATATATTTCTGTGAGACTGTGACCAGTTTTGAGTAAAGCTAGGAAAAAAAGAAATAAGAAAGAGATGGTTATCATGAGGTATAGGAGTTAATTCTGTGTAGTACTAGAGGGCAGTACTGGACATAGAACTGTCATGGGGGGTTTGTGGTGGTCCTTAGGTATTCCTCAATAAAGAGTCACACTCTTGCACACAGTCCAATTAAAATTAAAGTCTCTTTTATTTGGTGCTAGGGAAAGTGACCAAGTGGGAAGTCAAAGACTTCACCCCTTGGGGAGGAGGGCTTACAAACATTTTCCTCCTCAAACAGAGGAAAGGCAAAAGCTTTTATAGAGAATAGATGGGGTTTCCACTTGAAAACTGGAAAGTTCCCTTTTGGGGTAGGGTGGGGAAAGCCTGGATGCTTGTCATATTCCTGAGAGTCGAGGGAGATTTTTTTGGCAAATGTGGTTCTGACCTTTGAGGTTATCTCTGTCTCCTAGTTTAGGTCAGGTAGTAGTCATACCTAATTGATTTTCATGCTATGGAATTTTATCTCCCTTTACTTCTTAGGTATGTCTGTCCTGATATCTAGTTGGTCAATCTAAACTCTAATAGTCCCTTGATTCCTCCATATGCCTGTCTTGTTATCTGGTCATCTTTGGTTTTGCTTTTCACAGGAGAAACTTCTGATTTATTCCAAGCCCATATCAGAACCAGTTGGAAGTTACCAGGAGATAGGTTTGGGATCAGGATAAAGAATCAATTCATAATGGAACCAGTTCATCGTGGTCTGCATAGGCTGTCATTCATGGAGATGTTCAGGCAGGGGACAGGGTGATTATCTGTTAAGGATGCCACTGAGGTGACTCCTATATTTGGATTCAATTCAATAAACCTTTTTCATATACCTACAATGTTCAAGAAATGTTGAATTTCATTAAATATCTTCTCAGGTTCTTTCAACCTCTAAAAGCCTGTGATTCTAGGGACCAATTTATAACAGGGCTCATAAACCTTGATTAAGAAAGGATCATGGGGCAGCTAGGTGGCACAGTGGATAAAGCACTGGCCCTGGATTCAGAAGTACCTGAGTTCAAATCCGGCCTGAGACACTTGACACTTACTAGCTGTGTGACCCTGGGCAAGTCACTTAACCCCCATTGCCCTGCAAAAAAAAAAAAAGAAAAGAAAGAAAGGATGGTGCCACTCGCCACTATCTAACCCTCTACCCTTGCCCCATTTTTTCTTTCAAGTTTAATTTGTTTCCACTGAATTAATAAACTCTGAAGATTTCCCTTTGTGTGAATTGCCTTGAGTTTCAATTCAGGGGTGATAAGCACTTAAATGGTTACGGAAGAATCCCTCATTTTCATATTTCTCTGGCAGATTGGGTTTCCTCCTCTGGGAGATTTTGGTGGGGATTTTGGTCGTTGGAATATATTTCTAATTAAAAAAAATTTACCGGTGCTTTCATTAGTATAGGAAAGTTCCAAAGATGGAAGTCCATCTATCAATGGAGATGGGTACCTGCTTGGCAATTTACAGTATTAGAGTGTATGTTGAGGGCACTGAGAGATTAAATGGACTTGCTTGGGGTCACTGTGCCAGTATTCTAGGTCAAGTCACCCTGCTTCTGTGAGATTTAAAATTGGATATTAGATCATAAATCTCCCCTACTTAACCTTTCCCTTAATTTATCTCCCAAACTAGTAAATGGAAGCAGGTTTTAATTTTCTAGATAGACCTTTTTATTTATATTTATGATAGTCACAAGGTGATGTTGGTTAGAAGGATAGAAAAGTAGAAACACAATACAAATCGTCTTAAGTCTAAGCTTAGTCTATATTCATTATAAAAACTCACCAATCCGAAAAAGACCACCTTTGGAGAGAGAGAGTCTGTGCCGCGCCGTCAGGAGTCCCGCCAAGCAGGCAAAAAGAAAGCTACTCCTACTCCCTTCCAAGCTGTTTTTGGAAGCTTATTTATAGATCTGGAACAGAGGCGGTCCTTACACACTGCTTCAAGGTTATTGGTTGGCATCATCCAAATCCATTGTCTTTGAAGGTGTTCTCAAGTTGAGTTCACAGTCTAGTTTCTGAGAATTACACCTTCTTAAGGGATAACCAGGTATGATCACAATCCAATTAACTTGATACAATCCAATTAACTTGAAGTAGGCTTAATCAGCAGTCAATCACTCTCACTTGATTTAATCAGTCTTGATTAATCTCCAGGTGGGTCTTTGAGTATCTGCTAAATCCCATTATTTCATCACATTCCCCCCTTTGTTTCTTCTAGGAACAGGTGTTCCTTGATGAAACAGTAAAAAATAATTAAGTCTTTGTAAGTCTTTTCTCAGTTCTCTTGTCTTCTTGGAGTGGTAAGATGTCATCAGGAGGAAGCTGGATTCTGGTCTGGAAAGCTGGATTCTTCTTCTTTAACTGAATTGCTGGATTTTTTACTAAACCTTAGCATAGCGTTGTCAATGATCAAATTTAGTACATTCCATTACATTCCCTCCTTTATATAATAGAGAGTTGAGGTAGTTATGCAATCTATAACACTTCTTACCACCATGTGTCTGGATCAAAGCCAAATTTAGTAACATGTTTATGTCATCTGAAAATGTTATGGAAAGGTTATCATACCACATCTCATGGTTTCGAGACATCCAGTAGGCCATTTACATGTACCTGTCTCTCCTCCTGTTGTACATATATTCTCTACAGGGCCTATATCAAACTCATTGTAAGAGCAGTTAGTCTCTGAGATGATAAGTTTCCATAATTCATAAATCTCATATTAATTTCACCAAAGACAGTATGATGGTAAAAATGCATGTTATGCTGCATAACTGATGATGTACTTGTTATATATACAATAATTCCAAACCATACCCACAATGTACATAGTCACAATGACATGTAAATGATATATGAATGTAAATGACTGATAATATTAGACATTATTACATAATCTTTTAGCAAGTAAACACATTATCTTATACATGAATTCTCTATCTAGTATGACAGTAACAGATACTTAAAGTGATAAACAATTTCATCAAAAAGAAATGAGTCAATATTCAATATGTCCATTGATAAATCAAGCAATAGGTTTTAAACATAATACCATAAACAGACTCATTAAACTCATGGTTCAAAAAAAACCAAACAAACAAAAAAGCAGTTTACCTGCAGAAGGAAAAGCTTGTTAAGGTTAAAGTATTTAAGCAGTCAGAATTTGGGGTATGCCACATTGTTTCAACTGGTTCTCCAATTCTGTGCATGTCAAAGTGGCAGGGGTTTCTGAATTGTCGTTAATTTTTCTAATGCTATCATAATGTTCTTTATGGTAGAAAATGTGGAGTTCTGTAGCATCAGTTTTGTCTGTGCCACTGATTTTCAATAAAGGCTGATTTAATTGATGAACCACAACATTCAGCTGATGCTGCTTAGCAAATGCTACAATTGTATCATTTCCTCCCCACTTTCCAAATTTCTTTAATTCATCAACATATTCTTCAAAAGGGGAGTCATTTACTCTAAAAGACTCAAACTCTTGTCTATGGTTAATCATATAAGAAGCAGCTTCTTGTCTGTGTCTGAGATGATTTCTACAGTGACCTTCTAGCTGGTCTGCTAAAGCCCTAAAAAGGCAATTTCCATCTCCTGATACTTTACGAAGACTGAGTCCCAAAGCATTTAACTGATCAGTGGGATTCTTAAATGGGAACTGCCTGTTTCCTCTGAACTCTCTTTGCTCTTTAACAGTTGCTATCGTTAGGGTTTTTACCTCTTTTTTCTACCAAAAGCGCTGTGGCCGCCACTGCTCTAAGGCAAGGTGGCGCTCCAGCTTAAAGGTAATAGAGGCCAGATCCTGCTGTAAAATTTGGGAAAATAATGTGGGACTGTCTACAAATCCCTGTGGGAGTCTAGTCCAGGTCCACTGTCTATTTTTCCAGGTAAAAGCAAATAAATATTGGAAGTCCTCATGTACTGGTATGGAGAAAAAGGCAGAGCAAAGGTCTACCACTGTGAAACATGTAGATTCATAGGGAATCGATGAAATTATCGTAGTCGGGTTTGGAACTATGGAATGTCTAGGAATAACATAATTATTAATCGCTCTAAGATCTTGCACAAAACGATAAACAGGTTTACCATCTGGCCCAGGCTTGGGTTTTTTAACTGGCAAAATGGGAGTATTGCATGGAGAGTGATGACATGGAATAATAATACCCTGGCTTTTCAAAGCCTCAATTATAGGGGTGATCCCTTCTATTGCTTCCCTAGACAATGGATACTGTGGAATGGAGGGGGGTGGTCCCCCCTTAACTTTAAAGGTAACAGGCATGGCAGACTTAAGGAGCCCCACCTCATTAGGGGATGAGGCCCATAAAGACTCAGGAATGTCAGAGGGGATTTTGGATACCTCCCCTGCTGTTCCTTGAGCTTCTGTAAGTAAAATTGGTAATAAATGAACAGTATCCTCTGGCAATTGTAGGGAGACAGCCCCATCTGGAGCACAAGATATGGTTGCTCTAAGCTTACAAAGGAGATCACGACCTAATAAATTTACAGGGGCATCAGGCATGAGTAAAAATGAATGTTCTACCGTTAAGGGCCCCATAGATACCATGCGAGGATTCAATTTTGCCACTCTCTGGCTCTTTCCTGAGACTCCTACTATATTCAAAAATCCTACAGGTCTACACCCAGCATCTGGCTTGCTTACTAATACTGATTTAGAGGCTCCTGTGTCTAGCAGACAATCATAATAAGTCTCCCCCACTTTTAGGGTGACATGTGGTTCTTTACTCTGGGGAGGTGAATGGACTGGTACAAGGGCATTCAAAAAATCTGGATCTGGGAATATATGGCTTTCATTATCTATGTTCCATTCCTCCCCAAGACACCGTCATTCCTGTGTCCTCTTCTGAGGGGGACTTTGGTTACCATTATTCTGGTACTGCCTTTCTGTATTCCTCCGAAAAGATCTATTTCTATTTTGATTTCGCCTGTAATTAGAATTAGAATTTCTTCTCCAAGTCCTACATTCTCTCAATTCATGCCCCTCCTTATGACAGTAACAACACACCTTAATGTCCTTGTTCCGGTGTTCACATGGCTGACAGGAACAACACACCTTAGTGTCCTTGTTCCGGTGTTCACATGGCTGACAGGAACAACACACCTTAGTGCCCTTGTTCTGGTGTTCACATGGCTGACTAGGAATCACCGGTGCCAGAATGCTCTGTTTGGGGTGATCTGGACTTGTCTCACATGAGTCAAAGACATAATTTGCAAGTTCCTTAAGTCTATCAGCTGTTAAGCTCCTCCAATCTGGACATTGGGTCAGAAAATATTTGCGTACTTCTGGCAGTGAATTACAAATAAACATGTTGAGAATAATATAAGAATCTTTTGAATCAATTGGATCTAATCTGGTGTATTGCCTGGCGGTCTCACAAAGCCTATCATAAAATCTGCTTGGTCTTTCATTAGCCTCCTGAAATGTGCTCATAAATTTCGTCCAGTTTTCGGGTTTTCTAGAGCATATACCTCCAGTATGGGGAGCTATCTTAGCGTCTCCCTCGCCACGTGGTGAGGCTGGGTTACCTTCAGCAGAGGGAGCCATCTTAGTGTCTCCCTCGCCACGTGGTGTGAACTATCGTGAGTATGGTATTACAATTTATTTCAACTGCAGGCAAAAAATTCCTACTAATATTAAACACATTTTCAGTGGAGACAGTTACACTCATACCATTATACCAAAAAGATTTTGCTGTGTGAGTGAGGAGGAGACCTATAACACAATGAAGGAATACCGAGTAAACTAGATGTCTAAATTTGGACAGTATGGTACCCCAACATGCTCCAATGCAAAAAAACGAAAAAACCAAAGGGAAAATGACATATTCGATCATATTTTAAACTGGGCTGGCTTTTTCCTTTAAAACAAGGCTTTTAGAGGCTTAAAGTCTTTAAGGGAGATTAGACAAAGGGAAATTCCGTGGGGGGGGGGTATTTGGAAAATCCACCGAATTAGCCGGCTTGGCCAAACTAGGGAGGGTGGGAGGGTCCTTAAGGTCCCTTCGGGGTCGCCAAACTGTGAGATTTAAAATTGGATATTAGATCATAAATCTCCCCTACTTAACCTTTCCCTTAATTTATTTCCCAAACTAGTAAATGGAAGCAGGTTTTAATTTTCTAGATAGACCTTTTTATTTATATTTATGATAGTCACAAGGTGATGTTGGTTAGAAGGATAGAAAAGTAGAAACACAATACAAATCGTCTTAAGTCTAAGCTTAGTCTATATTCATTATAAAAACTCACCAATCCGAAAAAGACCACCTTTGGAGAGAGAGAGTCTGTGCCGCGCCGTCAGGAGTCCCGCCAAGCAGGCAAAAAGAAAGCTACTCCTACTCCCTTCCAAGCTGTTTTTGGAAGCTTATTTATAGATCTGGAACAGAGGCGGTCCTTACACACTGCTTCAAGGTTATTGGTTGGCATCATCCAAATCCATTGTCTTTGAAGGTGTTCTCAAGTTGAGTTCACAGTCTAGTTTCTGAGAATTACACCTTCTTAAGGGATAACCAGGTATGATCACAATCCAATTAACTTGATACAATCCAATTAACTTGAAGTAGGCTTAATCAGCAGTCAATCACTCTCACTTGATTTAATCAGTCTTGATTAATCTCCAGGTGGGTCTTTGAGTATCTGCTAAATCCCATTATTTCATCACACTTCTAAAACTCCCTCTCACATGTATTATTATTTCAAATTTATGCATTTAAGGTCCCCCCTATTCTAAGTATTATAAAACCAAAACTTAGGGAGATGGAGTCTCATACCTAATAAGAAGCAAAATCAAAATCCAGATCTTTTTTCTTTGAAGTCCACTGCTTTTTCCAATACATGTAAAATACTATGTGTTTCTATCATAATTTACTCATTAGAAAATTATTTCTTCTCAACAACCCCAAGAGGAATATGGTATTATTATTATCATTGTTCTCATTTTACAGATGAGGAAATGGAATGCCAGAGAAGTCAAATCTTCCCTTAAGGTCACCTGGCTAATAGGTATTAGACCTGGGGCCTAAACCCCAGTTATTATAATTTTAAACTCTGTACTCTTTACTAAACCACTCTGCCTCTGACTTAGAGTCATCTGAAGAGGAAACTAGAGAGAAAGGATACCATTTTTATGAATGGTTAGCTTACACTCGTTGATGTTTTCCAGCTGCATTTCAAGGTCCTGGATTTTTCTTTCCAAGGTTGACAGATTATTCAAAGAAACTAAAAGCAAAACATTTAGGAGAGTGTTATACTGATCTCTACTTTTTCCTTGACTTTCTTCTATACCTTTGAAAACTTGCTTCCAGCATCATCACTCAAAGGTATCTTCCCTCTCCAAAGTTACTAGTGATTTCTCAGGGCCAACTAATGGCCTCTGCATTTGACAATGTCAGTTGCCTTCTGAATGCTTTCTGTTATTTTTGTGCTATTGCTCTCTCCTGGTTCTCCTCCTATCTGTTTGATTGCTCCTTCTGTTCCCTTTGCTGGTTATACAACTATATCAATCCTCTCACCTTATGTGTCACTCAAGCCTCTGTTCTGGGCTCTTTTCTCTTTGTGCTTTATATTATACTAATTCATTTGGTGATTCCATCAGTTCCCAAAAGTTCAATTATCATGTCAACATAGATGATTCCCAGACTTATATAGCTAGATCTAGTCTCTTTTCGGAACTGAGTCATATATCTCAAACTAGATTTGCCATAGACACCTCAAACTCAACAGAACTCATTATCTCACTCCTAACCCCTCCCCTCTTCTCTACTTTCCTGTCACTGTAAAGAGCATCACCATCCTCCCACTTACCTAGGCCTTCAACCTCAATGTCATCTTCACCCAACATATCCAATCAATTCATTGCCAGATCTTGTTATTTTTACCTTTATAACATCTTTCTCATACAGTCCCTCCTTTCCTTTCACACAACCCTAGTTCAGTCCCTCATTTCACCTCATCTGGACTATTGCAAAAGTCATGAGCATAATTTACAGATTTGCCCCTACTAGCCTGGAAACTCCTGGAGAGCAAAGACTATTGCATATAGACTTTATTTATATCTCAAGAACTTAGCACATACCTGGCACATAGGAGAGCTTAATAAATGCTTTTTTTGATAAACTCAGTGAACCAAATATTTATTAAGCATTGTGTCAGCATCAGGAATACAAGACAAAAGTGAAACACTTTCTGCCATCAAGGAGCTTCCTTTATTGACATATACATAAATATGCATATATATCATATATAGCTATATTTATATACATATATGTGTGTGTGTGTATTTATGAGGAGACACTAGCAGCTAAGGGGGATCAGAAAAATTTCATATAGAAGGGATCACTTGGGGCAGAATTTTGAAGGAAAAATATTCTAAAATGTATTAAAAAAAAGGGGAGAAATGTGCTTCAGTGGCCTGAAAACTTGTTTGATTTAAGCCCCATTAAGAGTCTCTAGGCTATAATCAAGGCTAGGTTTTCAAAAATGACTATTTTTAGGGGTGGCTAGGTGGCGCAATGGATAGAGCACCGGCCCTGGAATCAGGAGTACCTGAGTTCAAATTTGGCCTCAGACACTTAACACTTACTAGCTGTGTGACCCTGGGCAAGTCACTTAACCCCAATTGCCTCACTAAAAAAAAAAAAGACTATTTTTAAAAGGTATAATTAATATCTAATGTGATAAGTATGTTTTCATGAATTAAGAATCAAAGAATATGTTGGTGGATTTGATGCTAAATTACATATAACAAAGGCTCACAAGAAGTGGGGAACATATTGTATATTGACATTTTTTGAAAGATAAAAGCATCATAAGCCATATGGCAGGAAATGTAATTATTGTACATTGTTCCAAATAATTGGTATACTCATAAGCAAAATCACTGTATAGATAAATATGGAGTATATTGAACTTATAATCCTCTTGTGGTAAAAAGTTTTAACAGTCGGTTAGATAATAGAGAGATGCCAGTTTTTTTTTAGGACCACCCTTTTGGGGAGGAGACCAACAGCATGAGCTACGCACACCAGTCCCCTTGCGATGCAGGCCAGATTGCCTGCTGAGCACTCAACTTCCGGGGTGCTAGCTTAAAAGGCAAGAAGAGAACGGAAGTGGGGCCTTTTTTCCTGCTCCGCTGGTCTCCTGGCTGTGCTGCACAGAAAGACGCGGACTGGAGTTTGACTCGGCCCGGCTCTCAGTTAACAGCACACGCTTGACTCGGTCTCTCACCCCAAAGGTGGCTTTCCGCTTCTGGTGAGTTTTATACGGAATATAGACTAAGCCTAGATTTAAGACGATTTGTATTGTATTTCTACTTTCCTATCCTTCTAATCAACATCACCTTGTGACTACCATACAATAAAAGGTCTATCTAGAAAACCAGAAGCTTCTTCCATTTACTAGTCTGGGAGATAAATTAAGGGAAAGGTTAAGTAGGGAAGATTTATGATCTAATATCCAATTTTAATCTCACACTCTGCTTCTCTACAAAATGGGGTGAAATGAGTAAAAATGTTCACTGTGAACTATATGTGGACACCTTATGAGGGTAATAAAAAAACTGGTGACCTCATGAAAGAATACCTAGACTTTCTTCCCAGTATTCAGTGTTTATGTTAGTAAGCAATATTCCATGGGTTTCCCCAAAGAGAAATGAATTGAGAGATTCTCAAGAGATAGCCTTTGAAAGTGGTCCTATATTATATATTGTCTTTTCTGGTAAGACACCAATATAATCCTTCCTTTGACTACTTGGAAGCTGGGGTAGTCAGATTACCAGAGCTGGATAAATAGAACTGTTTTGTTCATCTCACTCCCTTTTTGAAAGGAAAGGTTTTTGGACAGGAATTGTATCTAGAGAAACAATTCATCATCATTGATAAATAAAACTTTCTCATGTGTTGAGTCTGAAGTGGAGGAGGCAGTCATGGATACACCTGGTAGAAATGAAGATTCATGGAGAAGGACCCCACTTAGTTTGTACCTGGTTCTCCCTTGAGTCCATCTCTTCCATCTTTTCCAGGAGCCCCATTTGCCCCAGGGGTACCAAAAGAGATCAGGGAGTAACAGGTCTGCTCAGTCCTCTCATTCAAAATGGACTCCAAGTATTCAGTCTTTACCATGATGAAGAGGAGGAGTGGGAAGCAGGAAAAGACAGCCATCCTTCAAACCTTGGATGGGAAGAAATTGGAGGGCGATTGTTCTAGAAAGATAAATAACAGAGGTCTTCAAGCAGCCTCAGTCTCTGCCTCCCCACTGTTGGCTCCTCCTGGTGGTGCTGCCACCAGTTGTCTCCTTTTCTCCAAAGCAGCCTGCACACACCATTGCCAGTTTCACTGCTTTGGATCCTGTCAGTCCCTTGATCAGTGTTTTACTGACTCCACAGAGTCTACAAGATTCATAAACCAACCTGATTTGGAAATCATCATGCAAGTTAGTCCCCATCTAACTTATCCTGGCTTCTTTCCCATTCTATCCTAATGAAAACTCTCCATTAAAGAAAAGAACATATCTGGCCTTTCCAACCCACACTCCGTATACTCATTACCCTCACTGCCCAGGCTAGTCTGGCTGCTTTCTTCTACATGCCCTCTATTTCCTAGGATCCTCTACAGTGCCTAGTAGAGGATGGGATATACAGGGTGTCCCATAAGTCTTAGAGTAGATGTAAGCATTTATTACTTCAGAAACATAAAAACCACAAACCCATAAAATTTGTATGGTTAATTAATTTAAAAATATTGATATGTTTCTTATTAAGAACCAATACAGGGGGCAGCTAGGTGGCACAGTGGATAAAGCACTGGCCCTGGATTCAGGAGGACCTGAATTCAGGTCTGGCCTCAGACACGTGACCCTTACTAGCTGTGTGACCCTGGGCAAGTCACTTAACCCACATTGCCCCACAATAAACAAACAAATAAATAAATACAAAATATTACAAAGAACCAATACAACCACATAAGAGAGTCTTATGTTGCACATCTCTCCAGTCAATTTTTGAACTTTGTTAATGGAGAGCTACTGCTTTCATCAGCTACTGCTCAGTGACTAAAGGGATTAATTTAAAATCAAAGCCTTAAATTTATCCAAAGAATGGAGTTCTGAGGTATAAATGACAGTTTTGAGATGACCTCATAAGAAAAGGAAACAACAACTACTAATGGAGATTGATTAGGTGACTGTGGTGGCCAAAGAAAAGGACGTCCTTTACTCATCCATGGATTTTAAAAAGTGTATTCCAGACACTATCACATATACAGTTCGGAATGACAGGGCTCCTGGTGTAATTAAAATTAAAATCCTCTTATTCAAAATTAACAGAACTAAGTGTAATAGAAAGTAGATAATTTAACCTTCAAATTATTTTCATAAGTTTTGATCATATATACTTCCAAAATTATAAAACTTTAAAACTACACTGAGATTTTGAACCCTTGTATAGCAACAAATCTGAAAATACTTTTAAAATTGTATTTTTGTTTTTACTTTTCCCCTCTTTTCTCCTCCTTCCTCTCTCCCTCCCTCTTTTCCTTCTTCTTCCTTTCTTCTTTCCTTTTCTTTCCCTCCCTCCTTCCCTCTTTCATTTCTTCTTCTCTCTTCTCCCTTCCTTCTTTCCTCCCTCTCATCCTTTCTTTCCTCACTCCCTTCTCCCCCCCTCCCGCCCATTTTGTTGATTCCTACCTATGGTGTAGACCTGCAAAAGGTTTTGTAAATCTAGTTTGTCATTGTTAAGGAGTTTGCCAGTGGGAAAATGTTGCTAACTCTTCAGCTGGACATCCAGATGATTCCATGTCATCTTTTTTTTTTCTTTTACCTGCACCAGATCTGGCCTGTTTCTAAAGAATGCTATGCTTCCAAAGGACCTAAAAGCAGATGAAGAACATCTAAATCTAAAGATGTTTGATCATAACTCTATTTACAAATAGCAACTTTGGGTGATAATCTGATGGAAAGTCCTCTTCCTGGAACCAAGTTAAACACACAAATCTTTGACCCAAGTTACACAGGCTTCATCTGCTGATCATAGACTTACCAACAGGAAAGAGATAACAGGACACTGTCCTCTATTTTAAGCCAGAGAAAGTGGGAAGAGGCTGGATTTAGTAGGATATAAAGAATCAATTCTGTTCTCTGTCCTTGTCCTGCTTCCATAGATGAATAAACAACTGAACCAACTTTTCAGCTGTTATTCACACTGCTCCCAAGGGATACTGAAAGATTGGCAGAGAATCACAGAAAGAATTTCAGAGTTGAAAGGGTCCTAACTGACTGCCCTTAACCCACAGCTAAAAATGAATTCCCTCAAAAACATATTTGAAAAGTTATTAACCAGTTTTGCTTGAAGACCTTCAATGAGGAGAAACCCATTATCTCCCAAGACAGTCCATTCCTTTTGTGTGTATGTGTGTGTGTGTGTGTGTGTGTGTGTGTGTAATTCAAATTGTTAGTAAGTTTTTCCTAGCTCTGTTCTATGGAATCAGTCTAAGTTTCCACATGACAGTCTTTTGTGTGTAGGAAGGTGGAAGTAAATATCAGGTATGGGTCAGTTATTTATAATTATTTATTGGTCAGTTATTTATTATTATTATTGGTCAGTTATTTATTATTATTATTTACACATAATAACATTAATCCTATTTCTGCATTAGTCATGTTATAAGAGAAAAATCAGAGCAATGATGAAATAACTCAAAATAGAAAAAAACAACAGCACCAAAAACAAAAGAAATAGTATGGTTCATTCAGCATCTATACTCCACAGTTCTTTTTTTTCATGGATTTGGAGATCCTCTTCTATCATGAGTTTCCTGGAACTCTTCTGTACCATTGCATTGGTGAGGAGAATATAGTCCATCACAGTAGATCAACACTCAATGTTGATGATACTGTGTACAATGTTCTTCTGGTTCTGCTCATCTCACTCATCATCAGCCCACGCAAGACCCTCCAGGTTTCTCTGAACTCCTGCTCATTGTTTCTTACAGCATAATATTATTCCATTGTATTCAAGTATATATTAAATTTAAAACAATAACAACAAAATTGTTCTGCTTGTCTACAATCCCTAACACCCTCTGTATTCTTCTCTCCTCTGTGTTTATTTTTAAGATTTCCTTGATGGACTTTTTTTCTTTTCTTAAATTTTTGGATCACTGCCCATATGCTGCTTCCCTATCACTACCAAAACCTGTCTTGTAATCAGTAAGTATAGTCAAACAAAAAAAAAATCAAGAGCAGTTTTTCTGAGAAATTTGTTCCAAAGATTTCACCCAGTAAATTGCTTCCTTAATAGTTCTAACTTGCATAATAAAAACATTGGGCTTTTTATGCAAATTAATCCATCTTAAGGAACAAAAATTGTCCATTTTTATCTTTTAGGATCACCTTTAAGCCTTCTATTTTTCTTTTTTTATTAATGAAATTATTTTATTATTTGCCAGCTACATGTAGAGATAGTTTTCAACATTTGTTTTTATAAGATTTCCAATTTAAAATTTTTCTCCCTCGCTCCCCTCCCTCCTCCCCTCCCTAAGACAGCAGGCAATCTGATATAGGTTATACATGTAAAATAACATTAACATATTTCTGCATTAGTCATGTTATAAGAGAAGAATCAGAACAAAAAGGAAAAACTTCAAAAAAGAAAAACAACAGCACCCAAAACAAAAAAAAATAGTATGGTTCTATCAGCATCCATATTCCACAGTTCTTTTTTTTTCTGGATTTGGAGATCCTTTTCCATCATGAGTCCTCTGGAACTTTCTTGTACCATTGTATTGGTGAGAAGAATCTTGTCTATCACAGTTGATCAACACATAATGTTGATGATACTGCGTACAATGTTCTTCTGGTTCTGTTCATCTCACTCATCATCAGTTCATGCAAGTCCTTCCAGGTTTCTCTGAGCTCCTTCTGCTCATCATTTCTTACAGAACAATAGAATTCCATTACATTCATATACCACAACTTGTTCAGCCATTCCCCAATTGATGAGTAACCCCTCAATTTCCAATTCTTTGCCACTACAAAAAGAGCAGCTATAAATATTTCTGTACATGTGGGTCCTTTTCCCTTTTTTATGATCTCTTTGGGAAAAAGACCCAAAGGTGGTATTGCTGGGTCAAAGGGTATGCACAGCTTTATAGCCCTTTGGGCATAATTCCAAATTGCTCTCCAGAATGGTTGGATCAGTTCACAGCTCCGCCAACAATGGATTAGTGTTCCAATTTTCCCACAGCTTCTCCAAGATTTATTATTTTCCTTTTTTGTCATTTTAGTCAATCTGATAGGTGTCAGGTGGTACCTCAGAGTTGTTTTAATTTGCATTTCTCTAATCAATAGTGATTTAGAGCATTTTTTCATCTGGCAATAGATAGCTTTGATTTCTTCATCAGAAAACTGCCTGTTCATATCCTTTGACCATTTCTCAATTGGGGAATGGCTTGGATTCTTATAAATTTGATTTAGTTCCCTATATATTTTAGAGATGAGGCCTTTATCAGAAATACTGACCATAAAAAATGTCTCCCAGCTTTCTACCTCCCTTCTAATTTTGGATGCATTGCTTCTGTTTGTACAAAACCTTTTAATTTAATGTAATCTTAACCATCCATTTTGCATTTCATAACATTCTCTATCTCTTGTTTGTCCATAAACTGTTCTCCTTTCCAAAGATCTGAAAGGTAGACAATTCCTTCCTCTCCTAATTTGCCTATGGTATCACCTCTTATGTCTAAATCATGTACCCATTTTGACCTTATTTTAGTATAAGGTGTAAGTTGTTGGTCTATGCCTAATTTCTGCCATACTTACTTCCAGTTTTCCCAGAAGTTTGTGTCAAATACTGAGTTCCTATCCCAGAAGCTGGAGTCTTTGGGTGTATTAAACAGTACATTACTATAGTCATTTACTAATGTGTCTCCTATTCCACCTGGTCACAGTGTATTATCCTGGTGATCACTAGCTGTTATCTCCTTGCTAATATCTTATTTAAGATTTTTCCATCAATATTCATTAGGGAAATTGGTCTATAATTTTCTTTCTCTGTTTTTGCTCTTCCTGGTTTTGGTATCATCACCATATTTGTGTCATAAAAGGAATTTGGTAGAACTCCTTCTTCACCTATTTCCCCAAATAATTTGTATAATATTGGAATTAATCATTCTTTAAATGTTTGGTTGAATTCACCTGTAAACCCATCTGGTCCCAGAGATTGTTTCTTAGGGAATTCATTAATGGCTTGTTCAATTTATTTTTCTAATTTGGGTTTCTTTCAGGATTTTATTTCCTCTTCAGTTAACCTGGACAGCTTGTGTTTTTGTAAATATTTATCCATTTCATTTAGATTGTCAAATTTATTGGCATACAGTTAGGCAAAATTGTTCCAAATTATTGCTTTAATTTCCACTTCATTGTTGGTAAAATCACCCCTTTCACTTTTGATACTGGTAATTTGGTTTTCTTCTTTCTTCTTTTTAATCAAATTAACCAATGGTTTATCTATTTTATTCCTTTTTTTTTTTGTAAAACCCAACTCTTAGTTTTATTGACTAATTCTATAGTTTTCTTCCTTTCAATTTTATTAATTTCTCCTTTAATTTACAGGATTTCTAATTTAGTATTTAATTGGGGAGTTTTAATTTGTTCTTTTTCTAGCTTTTTTAGTTGTATGCCCAATTCATTGATCTCCTCTTTCTGTTTTTTATTCATGTAACCAGTTAGAGATATTTCCTCTAAGTACTGCTTTGGCTGCATCCCATAGATTTTGGTATGTTGCCTCATTATTCTCATTCTCTTGGATAAAGTTATTGATTGTTTCTATGTTGTTTGACCCACTCATTCTTTAGAATGAAATTATTTTCCAATTAATTTTCAGTCTACCTTTTCCATGGCTATTTATTACATGTAATTTTTATTGCATCATGATCTGAGAAGCATGCATTTACTATTTTTGCCTTTCTACATTTGACTATGATGTTTTTGTGCCCTAATACATGGTCAATTTTTGAAAATGTACCATGTACTTCTGAGAAAAAGGTATATTCCTTTCTATCCCCATTCAGTTTTCTCCAGACATCTATCATGTCTAACTTTTCTAATATTTTATTCACCTCTTTAACTTTTTTCTTATTTATTTTGTGGCTAAATTTATCTAATTTGGAGAGGGGAAGATTCAGATCTCCCACTACTATAGTTTTACTGTCTATTTCCTCTTGTAACTCATTTAACTTCTCCTCTAAGAATTTGGATGCCATACCACTTGGCACATACATGTTTATTATTGATATTACTTCATTATCTATAATACCTTTTAGCAAGATGTAGTTTCCTTCCTTATCTCTTTTAATTAGATCTATCTTTGCCTTTTCTTTGTCTGAGACAAGGATTGCTACCTCTGCTTTTTTGACTTAGCTGAAGCATAATATATTCTGTTCCAATCTTTTACCTTTGCTCTGGGTGTATCTCTCTGCTTCAAATGTGTTTCTTGTAAACAGAATATTGTAGGATTCTGGTTTTTCATCCACTCTGATATTTGCTTCCATTTTATGGCAGAGTTCATCCCATTCACATTCACAGTTGTTATTACTAGTTGTCTATTACCTTCCATTCTTCTTTCACCCTATCCCTCCTCACCAGTATTTTGCTTCTTACCCCTGCCTCCCCCAATCTGCCCTCTCTTTTATCAGTCCCCTCCCTTTTCTTTACCCTTTTCTCCCTTGCTTCTGCCCTCACTTCTTTCAGTCCCCCCTTTTCCTTTGCCCTTTTACTTCCCTAAAGAATAAGCTAAGTTTCTTTATCCAAATGAATGTATATGTTATTCCCTCTTTAAATAAAATCTAGTGAGAGTAAGGTTGAAACAATGTTCAGCCCTCCCTTCTTTCCCTCTATTGTAATAGGATTTTTTGTCCCATTACACTTCCCTTTTCCTCTTCTCCCCATAAACTCCCTTTTTAACCCCTTAATTTTTTATATCATCACATGAAAGACAATTTATATTTATACCCTCTGTGTATTATCCTTCTGTCTGCCCAAATAAATATACAGTTCTCAAGAGTTATAAGTATTATCTTCCCATGTAGGGTTGTAAACAGTTTAACCTTATTTAGTAACTTTTTCCCCCATTTACCTTTTTAAACTTCTCTTGAGTCTTGTATGTTAAGATTGAATTTTCTATTCAGTTCTAGTCTTTTCATCAGGGAACCTTGAAAGTCACCAATTTCATAGAATGTCCATCTTTTCCCTTGAGAGAGAGAATGATCAGTTTTGCTCGGTGATAGATTCTTGGCTGCAATCCAAGCTCCTTTGCCTTCCAGAATTTCATATTCCAAGCCTTGTGATCCTTTAATGTTGAAGCTGCCAGATCCCGAGCAATCCTGACTGTGCCTCCATGCTGTTTAAATTGCTTCTTTCTGGCTGCTTGGAGTATTTTCTCCTTCACCTGATAATTCCAGAATTTGGCTACAATATTCCTTGGAGTTTCCCTTTTGGGGTCCCTTTCAGGACGTGATTGGTGGATTCTTTCAATGACTATTTTATCCTCTGATTCTGTAATATCAGGGTAATCCTCCTTAATAATTTCATGGAATATGGTGTCCAGAATCTTTTTCTGATCATGGCTTTCAGGCAGTCCAATGATTCTCAAATTGTCTCTCCTGGATCTGTTTTTCAGGTCAGTTGTCTTTCCAATGAGGTATTTCACATTTTCTTCTATTTTTTCATTCTTTTGATTCTGTTTGACTGATTCCTGTTGTCTCATGGCTTCATTATCTTCCAAATGTCCAATTTTAATTTTTAAGGCATTGTTTTCTTCAGTAGGATTATGTACCTTTTTTCCATTTGGCCCAATGACTTTTTTTTAAGGAATTGTTTTCTTAAGTCAATTTTTGTGTTTCCTTTCCCAAGCTGCTGATTCTTTTTTCATAATTTTCTTGTGTTGCTTTAATTTTTCTCCCCAATTTTTCTCCTACCTCTCTCAAGTGATTTTGAAAATTCTTTTTGAGCTCTCTCCCTATTTTTCTTCTACCTGTCTTAATTGGTTTTTAAAATCCTTTTTGAGCTCTTCCAAGAAGGTTTTTTGTTCTTGAGACCAATTCAACTTCCCTCTTGAGGCTTTTTCACATGTAGGCAATTTTAGAGTATTGTTCTCATCTGAGTTTGTGTTTGCCTCTTCCCTGTCTACACAGAAGCTCTCAATGGTAAGAACTCTTTTTTTGTTTCTTACTCATCTTGCAGCTCATTATTATTTTTTTTAAAGTTGAGGTCTGTTCTGGGGGCACCAGGTTCCCTGTTTCAAGATTCTTGTGTTGGGATATAGGGGCTGTGTCACTGGCTTTCTACACTGAGGCCTCTATGGCTTATGGATTTCTCCCTGCCCTGGGCTTGCTTGTGGCACACACTGGGATCACTAGGCTTGGTTGTGCCTGTCCTGTGGTGGCTCTCTAGTTGGCAACCTGCTCTCTCAGCTGGTGTAGGTGGGTTTTGCCACTGTCCTGCTGTGCCACCAGCTTTTTGAGCCAGGATCCAGGGGCCTCAGTTGCTCGGCTGTGGCCCACAGCTTCCTGCTGACTTACCCTGACATGGAGGGCCATGCTGCACTGTGCTGTCGTGTGTTGTGCCTCCCTTTTGACTGACCTTTCCTCAAGTCTTCTAAATTATCTCTGGTTGGAAGACTGTGTCTCTCCATCTCTTTGCAGGTTCTGTAGTTTCATAATCAGTCCAGAAGCTTGATTTAATGTTCTTTTTGAGGGAACAGAAGGAGAGCTCAGGCAATTTGCTGGCTTCTCTCCACCATTTTGGCTCTACCGATCTAAGCCTTTTTTTAATTAAGAATTTTTCCTTCTAGTCATAGTTCTGAAAGGTATATTCTTCCTTTCTCTTTTATCCTGTTGTTTATAACATAACCTTTTATATTTTAAGTTATGTAACCATTTGGAACTGTTGCAATATATAGTGTGAGCTGTGGCTTTTATGACTGGATCTTCTCTTGGATTTTAATTTCTGAATTCCTGGGTGTTTTTACTGCCACTTTTCTTCCAACATTGTAGCTATTCTCTACAGTAGCTAGATTGGTGTGTGTGTGTGTGTGTGTGTGTGTGTGTGTGTGTGTGTGTGTGTATGTAAATATTTATTTCTATCTTCCTTTTCAGTTTAACACACTTTTAAGTACACTTAAGATAGGTAATATGGTATAGTGGACAGAGAACTGGCCTCAAAGCCAAGCAGACCCTGGTTCAGATCCTGCCTCTGATATATACTGGCTATGTGACCCTGGGCAAGTCATTTAACTAGAACATGGGCTCTAGGCAATTCTCCAAGACTCTAAATTTCAGATAAGGCATTGACCTCCATTGGTAGAGGGAGTTTCCTTACATGAGAGTTCCCTATACCAATGAAATCACAGGTCCTATACCTATCTCTGTCCTTGGATTAGACTTTCGATACCCTATCCAAGGGGCATCTCTCCATTATCACTAACCGACTGTTAAAAATCTCCCCTCTTTAACCTTTCCCTTAATTTATCTCCCAGACTAGTAAATGGAAGAAACTTCTGGTTTTCTAGTTAGAGCTTTTATTGTGTGGTAGTTACCAGGTGATGTTGATTAGAGGGATAGGAAAATAGAAATACAAAACAAATAGTCTTAAGTCTAAGCTTAGTCTATATTCCGTATAAAACTCACCAAAAGCCCAAGGCCACCTTTGGGGAGAGAGAGAGACCGAGTCAAGTGCGTGCTGCTAACCGCGAGCCAGGCCGAGTCGAACTCCAGTTAGCGTCTGTCTGTGCAGCGCAGCCAGGGGACCAGCAGAGCAGGAAAGAGAACCCACTTCCATTCTCTCCTTGCCTTTTAAGCTCGCACCCCAGAAGTGGAGTGCTAGGCAGACTGGCGTGTGTAGCTCATGCCGTTGGTCTCCTCCCCGAAAGGGTGGTCCTTAAAAAAAAACTGGCATCTCTCCATTATTGCTAACCGACTGTTAAAACTTTTTACCACATTCCCCCCTTTTGTACCTCAAGAAACAAAATGTTTCCTTGACGGAACAGTAAAAAGAATATAATAACTATTGCTAACTAATAATATGTGAACAACAATATAGAAAAGGAAGAGAGGAAAGTTTTGTTCAGAGGGGCGATTTTTTTTGTCTTCATGAACCGATGCTTTGACATTTGTATCATTTCCTCCCCACTTTCCAAATTTCTTTAATTTGTCAACATATTGTTCAAAAGGGGAGTCATTTACTCTAAAAGACTCAAACTCTTGTCTATGGTTAATCGAATGTTAGGTGTATCTCTGGCCTGAAGCCTTTTATTCCTATTTGTTAAACTTTGGTCCAGAAACCCTAATCAAGTTCTGGAATACCATCTTTTTAACCAGCTATTAATTTCCCTAACCTTCCTTTGTCTATAGCATCTCTTGACTTCGAAGAAACCTTAAGGTCTTTAATTTTTTCCCTAAAGATTTATAATCTTTTGTGACAATTTAAAAATTCTGAGAAATATGATTTCTGGACAATATAATTTTTTATTAATGATGTTAGCATTTTAGTGAAAGGGAAATCATTTGACCATTTCTCTTAGACTAAAGATCCCTCCTGGGGATGGACTCAGACCTTATATGTCCTTGGAAGAGTAGTTGTTCCTCAGGGTGGCAATCAACCCTGATTATTTAACAATTAATGAAAAAAATGAATGTTACAATGACAATGTGGGCTATATTACAATGAGAGCCTTTGGGTACATGACTTGGATCACCCAAGTCTTGTTCAAAGAGATTTATCAATTTTCATATCACTTTCCTGTCAAAAGGGAGCATCAATACTTCCCTAGAAAGGTTTGAGCAAATGCAATGAAGAGAAATACACTCATTTGCTTAACTTTAGAATTTCTTTTACTATCTGATTAGATCTTGGCCTGGGTAAATCTCTAGCTAAGATTTTCCACCATGATTGAGGAAGTAGAAAGGGGAAAAACCTTGGTCCTAAGATGATAGTTAGTTATTAAATACAAGAGAGAAATAATTATTTCTCACATTTGTTCAATACTTTCTAGGTCCTTTTTGGTAAAGTTGTTTGTGTCCTTTAGAATAATTGGAAATAAGGTATTAGTTATTCATTATGTTCAGTATAGAGAGCAATTTGAGGTATTAGAAACATCTTCCCAAAAGAGGGCAGTTGCCTCTATTGTCATTAACAGGCTGACACAAGGCTATTTCAGTACCTTTCAATAGAGGGTAGCCAACCACCATTCCTCTTCTCTTCTCCCCCCACCCTTCCTAAATAAATTGCCTTTTCACCAGACAGCTCTTGTAGATTTACTTTTTCATCTTTTGGAGGGCAAATGGCTGCTTTCTTCTCGGTGTCTACTTTCTACTCTTTCATGTTCTTGCTTTTCACATTGGACCTTCTTTCCCCCATCCTGCTCCTTTTCTTCTTGTTATTTCTCTTCGCCTCTTTCTCTTTCTCTTCTCTTCTTCATCTTCTTTGTCTTCTTCATCTTTCTTTTCTCCTCCTCCCTCCTCTTCCTCCTCCTCTTTCCTGATCACTCAGAGCATAGAAGCAAATCCCTCTAGCCTGAGAATAGCCACTTCTCATTTTATGCTGATTTATACCTTACTCCCCATTCTTCACTGTTCTTTCCATCTAACTACAGCTCTTCATTTCCATGCTCACAAAGCCACAGCTAAATGCATTGAACGCTAGATTTTGCCCTCCTCCTTTTTTCCTCCCTCCTTGACAGAATCTACTAATGTCTCCTCCACTGCAATCTAATATTGTTCTTTTACCTTCCTCTCTCATCTGGGCCAAGTGCTCCCTCCTGTGGCTCCATGATTTAGGGATTTTAAAATATATATATTTTTTAATTTTTTAGACAATTTTTTGAACATTAAAAATCTGTTTGTTAATATTTTTAGACTTTTTTATGTCTTCACTGTCTCCCAGGATAATTGTTTTTTTTAAGTTGGAAGGGATTTTAGAGGTTACACAGTCCACTCTTCTCAATTAAAGAAAAGGAATTTTAGGACCTGAGGGATAAAATGACTTAGCAAAAGTCACACAGATGATAAAGGACAGAAGTGGGATTTGAATCCAGGTCTTCTGACTCCAAAATTGGTGCTCTCTACAGCAGACCACATTGATGTGGTTGACAATAAACTTGCCATTCATAAAATCTCAGAGGTAAAAGATTTTAAGGGCCCTTTAATGCAACCTGTGCAGTGCAGTGGAAAGATCCCTGGAAGATCACTTCTCTTTAGGTCCCCAATTTCTTGTTAGTAAAATGAGGAGGTGTTAGACTAGATGACCTCGAATGCCTCTTACAACTCTAAATCTATGATCTATGGTTCTATTAATGGGAATTCCCTCTGTAATATCCTGGACAAGTGATCATACAACCTCCAACTGAAAACCACCAGTGAGGAGGAAACCTTCTAAAGTAATTCATTTGGGGCAGCTAGGGGGTGCAATGGATAAAGCACTGGCCTTGGATACAGGAGGACCTGAGTTCAAATCCAGCCTCAGACACTTGACACTTAACTAGCTGTGTGACCTTGGGCAAGTCACTTAACCCTTATTGCCCTGAAAAATCAAAAACAGAAACCATTAAAGTAGTTCATTCTACTCTTAAATAGTTCCCTGCTTTGAGCTTAAATCTACTCCTGCAATTTCTATCCATTGGTCATAGTTCTACTCTCCAGGACCTTTTAGATTTAGATGTAGCTGACATTTATTTGACTGAACATAGTACAGATAATTATTAATGCTTTATAGAAGAGTTACATGGGGGCAGCTAGGTGGTGCAGTGGATAAAGCACTGGCCCTGGATTCAGGAGGACCTGATTAAAATCTGGCCTCAGACACTTGACACTTAATAGTTGTGTGACCATGGGCAAGTCACTTAACCCTCATAATTGCCCCCCCCCAAAAAAAAAAGAAGAAAAAAAAAGAGAGACAGAAGAGTTACATCATGGACAGGAATTGAATAGGAGGAAGGACTGCAATTTGAATTAATGGATGGAGTACCCACTTAGATCTTTCAAAGATTCTGAAGTCAGAGAACTTTGTTTCAAAACCAGCCTCTGATATTTTCCACTTGTGTGATCTTGGGTAGATCATTTAACATCCCTGAGCCTCAATTTCTTTACTATAAAATGATGGGATTGAACCAGATGGTCTCTGAAGACCCTTTAAGAACTAGATGTGTGAAAAAAAAATGAACTAGATATGTGGCCAAGGCAATTGTGTTCCCCATTCCCTATAGGGTTGAGAAAGAAAAATGGTAACCTGATTTGGGGAATTCACACCATTATTCTTTCTGGTTGTTGTTGTTGTTGTTCTTTTTCTTCTTCTTGTTCTTCTTGTTCTTGATTCTTTCTCTCCTGGACCACTTTTTCAAGCCATGCTTTAATTCACTCCCAACTATATCTCCTCTATAAACTTAAAAGCTACCTTCCCTCCTTCTGCCCCTCCCTGTGGTTTTCCTTTTCTTCCTTCCCTCCTCCTTAAAGATTTGGAACTACTGACCATGATCATATCAACTCTGCCACTTTTCTTGTATGGGTGTGTCAATCTATTCCCCTACAAACTCATTCTATTCATCATCCTTAAATATGTCTATACCAAGATATCTCTCTCTTTTTGTGTGTTGTCTCCTCCATTAAAATGTAAAATCTTGGGGCAACTAGATGGTTTAGTGGATAGAGAGCATTGGCCCTGAAGTTGGGAGGACTTGAGTTCAAATCTCACCTCAGATACTTAGTAGGTATGTTAACCTGGACAAGTCCCCAGTTGCCTAAAACAAACAAACAAAAGAATGTAAGATCCTTAAAGGTCTTTGGATTGTATATTTGTATTCCCAACACTTTTTCACTGTGCTCAGTAAAGAGTAAGTGCTTAATAAATGCCTTTTCATTCATTGATTCATTTATGTTCATATTTTACTTAGCAATGTTTCTTAAGAGACTTACCTTCCTCTTCCTCATGGGAAGAACATATAACTGATTGTATTTCAACACAAGAAAGCAATTGACTTTTTTTTTCTAACTTTTAAAAAAAAATTTTGCAAGGCAGTGGGGGTTAAGTGACTTGCCCAGGGTCACAAAGCTAGTAAGTGTCAAGTGTCTGAGGCTGGATTTGAACTCAGGTTCTCCTGAATCCAGGGCCAGTGCTCTATCCACTGCGCCACATAGCTGCCCCCGCAACTGACTTTTAAAGATAAGAAATTTTGCTCTCTTCTCCCCTTCTCTATCCTATACATATTTATCTTTAACAGTATCCTATGGTTTCTTTAATTCAGAAGCCTGTTTTTCTTTTTTCTCCTTTAAGTCAAGTGCTCCCCCTGGTGGTCTCCCAAGAGGCTCTCAGAAATTTGAGATGGTGGTCTACTTAGTATCACACAGACAGTATTTGTTCTATATTTTAAAAATTAAATATAATTTCAATTAACAAAAATATATTTTCCCTCCATTCCAGCTTTCTCCTCCTCATTAGAAAAAATCTAGCAAAATAAAATCCTTGTAGCAAATATATTAGTGAGACAAAGCTACTTCCTCCACTGGCTATGTAAAAAAATATGCATATGTATGTACATATGTGTATATCTGCATATATCTATGTGTACATACATAGACACATATACATATATACATATGTATACCATACATACATTTATATACTGTTATCTATACCCTGACTTCATCACCTCTTCTTAGCCAATATTTATCAGCGATACAACTTGAATTCAGTCACAATTTTCCAAAATAAGCAGCCCTTCAGTTTCCTTTTAGATTTTTTGGACCTTTGTGCCCTGAAGGTTTTTTTTTCTCTATGAAAGGTACTGGATTTCAGGAAAGTTATTTGCTTGGCAGTTTACTGTTCCCTCATATAACTAGACGAGTTGGATCATTACTACGGAACCATAGGTCAGGATCAAACCAGGGCCCTCTTTTTAGGAAGTTTCATATGGGGTGAATCAACCATTATCTCTCCCAAGTCCTTTTACCTTCCAGCCTTGGACCTTTGAATTTATCACAGAAACCAAAATGGTTAAACTTATTGTTTAAATTTTTTTTTATTCTAACCTTAACAAACTACAAATAAAATGGGTATTTCCATGTATATATTGAACTGGAAAAGTATATATTAAACTGGAAAAGAAGATCTATTTTATGTACAACTTGCTTTAAATATATATATATAATACATATACACACATATACACATGTGTGTATATATATATACATACACATATAAATGTACATCTATAAACATACTTTTAACATGTGAATTTTAAAGCTTTCCTTCTTGCTCATTGATTCTTTCTGACCTTCATTCTATTCTGTTCTGTGCCTTTAAAATATTCCAATGACATGCTTTTCTTTCTTTTCTTCCTTTTCTTTTTTAACTCTCCTATCCTCAATCCCTATTTCCCTCACACTTCCTCAATTAGAAAAAAATGCTTGTAACAAATCTACCTAGTCAGGCCAAACAAATTTCAACATTATCTGTGTAGGAAAAATATCTCTTATTCTACATCTTGAGTCCACCACCTCTCTGTCAGGAAGTAGGTTGAGAGCCACATCAATAGATCTCTGAATTGTGGTCAATCATTATATTCATTAGAATTTTTAAATTTCTCAAAGATTTTTTTCTTTGTAATAATGTCGGTTTTGTATGAATTGTTCTCTTGGTTCTCCTAACCTCACTCTTCACCAATTTGTACAAATCTTCTAGGTTTCTCTGAAACCATCCACTTATCATTTCCTATGGCAAACTAATGTTCTACTATTCATATGCTATAATTGATTCAGCCATTTTCCTTTTGATAGGTACTCCCTTTGTTTTTCCATTCTTTGATATAAAAATGGGTGCTACAAATATTTATGTATTTATTTCTTTGATGTCTTTGGGTTACAAACCTAATAATGGTTTTGTTGTGTCAAAGAACGTGCAGAGTTCAGCAAAAGTCATTCTTTCTTGAGTGAGACTGATCTTCTGGTTTAGATATAGCACCATATTTGGGTCATAAGGAATCTTGTAGATCTCCCTTTTTACCTATTTTCCCAAATATTTTATATGGTATTAGAAATAATTATTCTTTAAATGTTTAGTAGAATTCATTTGTAAATTCATCTGGCCCTGGAGATTTTGCTCTTAGGGGGTTAATTGATGGCTTGTTCAATTTCTTTTTCTAAAATGGGGTTATTAAAATATTTTATTTCCTCTTCTGTTAATCTGTTATTTAGATTAACCAACTATATGCCAATAAATCTGACAAAGTAGCTCCTAATTATTGCTTTAATTTCCTTTTCATTGGTGTTGAATCCACCCTTTTCATTTTTGAAATTTGTAATTTGGTTTTCTTCTTTCTTTTTTAAAATTAAATTAACCAAAGATTTACATATTTTATTTTTTTCCATAAAACCAGCTCTTAGTTTTATTTATTGATTCAATAGTATTTTACTTTCAATTTTATTAATCTCTCCTTTGGCTTTTAGAATTTATAATTTGGTATTTAATTGTGGATTTTTAATTTGTTCTTTTTTTAGCTTTTTTAGTTGCATGCCCAATTCATTGATCTCTTCTTTCTCTATTTTATTCATGTAAGCATTTAAAGACATAAAATTTCCCCTAAGAACTGCTTTGACTGCACCCTATAAGTTTTGGCATGTTGTCTCATTATTGTCATTCTCCGATAAAATTATTGATTGTTTCTATGAATTGTTGTTTGACCCACTCATTCTTTAGGATGAGATTATTTAGTTTCAAATGAATTTTTAGTCTATCTTTCCATGGCACTTATTTCACATAATTTTTATTGCATCATGATCTGAAAAGGATGAACTTGCTATTTCTTCCTTTTTGCATTTGACTAAGTTTTTTAATGCCCTAATACATGATCAATTTTTGTGTAGGTGCTGTGAAAATGGTATATTTCTTTGTATTCCCATTCAGTTTTCTTCAGAGGTCTATCCTATTTAACTTTTCTAAAATTCTATTTACCTCCTTAATTTCTTTCTTATTTTTTTTGTGGTTAGATTTATCTAGTTCTGAGAGAGGGAGGTTGAGGTCCCCTACTAGCATAGTTTTGCTCTCTCTTTCTTCCTGTAACTCACTTAACTTTTCCTCTAGGAATTTGGATGTTATACCACTTGGTGCATATATGTTTAGTATTGATATTACTTCATTGTCTGTGGTACTTTTTAGCATGATGTAATTTTCTTCCTTTTCTCTTTTAATTATTTCTCTTTTTGTTTTTGCCTTGTCTGAGATAAATATTGCTACCCCTGCTTTTTTTCTTCAGCTGAAGTGTAATATATTCTGCTCCAGCCTTTCACCTTTACTCTGTATATATCTCTGTACTTCAAATGTTATTCTTGTAAACAACATCTTGCAGGATTCTGTTTTTTAATCCACTCTGCTATCTGCTTCTGTTTTATGGGAGAGTCCATCCAATTTATATTCATAGTTATGATTACTCACTGTGTATTTCCTTTCATCCTATTTCACCCCTGCTTTATATTTTTATCACTCCTTTCACCTTATCCCTCCTCACCAGTGTTTTGCTTCTGACCACTGCCTCCCTCAATCTGCCCTCCCTTCTATAAACCCCCTTTCTTTTCTTTCATCTTTATCCTCCTGCTTCTGCCCTCCCTTCTATCAGCACTCCCCTTTTTCTTTTCCCCATCTCCTTCAAATTTGTTATTGGGTAAGATAAATTTCTTTACATAAATGAATGTTTATGTTATTCCCTCTTTGAGCCAAATCCAATGAGTAAGCTTCAAATAATGCTTACTCTCTTCCTTCTTGACCTCTAATATAATAGGTCTTTTGTGACTCTTCATGTGATGTAATTTGCCCCATTCTGCCTCCCCTTTCTTCTTCTCCCAGTACAATTTTTTTGCTCCTTATGTTTTTTTTAATATCATGACATCAAAGTCAACTTATATCTACATCCTCCGTCTATTTATGCTCCTTCTATCTGTCCTAATAGAGACAAAGTTCTTAAGAGTTACAAGTATTATCTTCCCATGAAGGGATTTAAACAGTTTCACCTTAGTGGATAACATGTTTTTCTCCTGTTTACATTTTTTTGCTTCTCTTGTGGCTCATATTTGAAGTTTGAATTTTCTGTTCAGTTCTGGTCTTTTCATCATGAAAGTTTTATAATTCCCTATTTCATCGAATATCCATCTGTTCTCCTGAAAAATTATGTTTGATTTTATTGGGTAGTTGATTCTTGGTTGTAATCAAAGCTCTATTGCCTTCTGGAAAATCATATTCCAAACCCTTTCATCCTTTGATACTAAAGCTGCCAGGTCCAGTGTAATTCTGATTGTGGCTCCTTGATATTTTAAATATATTGTTTCTTTCTGGCTGCTTGCAGTAGTTTTTCCTTCACCTGAAAATTCTGGAATTTGGCTACAATATTCCTTGGGGTTTTCATTTTGGGATTTCTTTCAGGAGGTGCTCATTGGATTCTTTCAATGACTATTTTATTCTCTGGTTCTAGAATATCAGGGCAGTTCTCCTTGATAATTTCCTGATGTATGCTCTCCAGGCTCTTTTTTTCTTGATCATGGCTGTAAGGCAGTCTAATAATTCTTAAATTATCTCTCCTGTATCTATTTTTCAGGTCAGTTGTTTTTCCAATGAGGTATTTTACATTTTCTTCTATTTTTTTATTCTTTAGATTCTGTTTGACTGATTCTTGATGTTTTATAGAGTCATTAGCTTCCACCTGCCCAATTCTAATTTTTAAGGAATTATTTTCTTCAGTCAGATTTCATACCTCCTTTCCCATTTGGCCAATTGTATTTTTTTTCCTTTGGTGGGGCAATAAAGGTTAAATGACTTGCCCAGGGTCACACAGCTAATAAGTGTCAAGTGTCTGAGGCCAGTTTTGAACTCAGGTCCTCCTGAATCCAGGGCCAGTGTTTTATCCACTGTGCCACCTAGCTGCCCCCAACAATTGTATTTTTTTTTGGTGGGGCAATGAATGTTAAGTGACTTGCTCAGGGCCACACAGCTAGTAAGTATCAAGTGTCTGAGGTCAGATTTGACCTCAGGTCCTCCTGAATCCAGGGATGGTGCTCTATCCACTGTGCCACCTAGCTGCCCCAAAGAAGCTAGCGTTCTTAGGAATTTGAATTTTTATGATTAAGTTGGAGCTATCTTTTTTTTTCTTTGGTGAGGTAATTGGGGTTAAGTGACTTGCCCAGGGTCACACAGCTAGTAAGTGTTAAGTGTTTGAGGCCAGATTTGAACTCAGGTCTTCCTGACTCCAGGGCTGGTGCTCTATCCACTGTGCCACCTAGCTGCCCTGACAATTGTATTTTTTAATGAATTATTTCCTTTGGTCATTTTTCTGTTTCCTTTTCCAAGCTGTTGATTTTTTTCATAATTCTCTTGCATAACTCTCATTTCTTTTCCCGTTTTTTCTACTACCTCTATTATTTGTTTTTTATTTGTTTTGTTTTGTTTTGTTTTTTTGGCAGGGCAATGTGGGTTAAGTGACTTGCCCAGGGCCACACAGTTAGTTATGTGTTAAGTGTCTTAGGCCGGATTTGAACTCAGGTACTCCCTAATCCAGGGCCGGTGCTTTATCCACTATGCCACCTAGCTGCCCCCTATTATTTGTTTTTAAAAATCCTTTTTGAGTTCTTCTAAGAAGGCTTTTTGGTCTTCAGACTAATTTATCTTCCCCTTTAAGGCTTTGCATGCAGGAAATTTGACATTGTTGTCCTTTTTTGAGTTTGTGTTTTGGTCTTCTTTGTAGCCATAGTAGCTTTCTATGGTGAGGGTTCTTTTCTGTTTCTTATTAGTATTTTAGACTATTATGTGACTTTTAAAGTAGGGCTCTGCTCCTAAGACATAGGGGGCACTGTCCCAAGTTTCCTGTGCTGATGGCCAGGGTCATGATCACTGCTCTTCTTTTCTGAGACCTCAGGGGTTCACAGCTTACTCACTGTACTGGGGGAAGGGAGGCCTAGTTGCATCTATTGTGTAGGGGATACCCCAGTTGTCGGTTTGCCTTCTGTGTTGGGGCTAGAGGCCTTTCAACTGTCTTGTGGTGCCACTAGCCTCCTGAGCCAGGGTTGAAGGGCCAAAGTTGCCGATTTGTGCTGTAGCTAAGAGCCTCTTGCTGGCATGACCAGACACCCTCTGCACTGCACTCCCCTTTTACCCAAGTGAGACAGACCTTTCATGAAATCCTTCTAAATTATCTTAAGCTAGAAGATTGTTTCACTCCATCTTTTTTGTAGCTTCTGTAACTTCAGAATCTGTTTATAGGCCTGATTTAATGTTTTTGAGGATAACTGGGGAAAGCTCAGGCAGTTTCCTGGCTTCTCTCTGCTATCTTGGCTCTGCCCAGATCTTTTTAGCTCAGAACCTGAAAGGCATCATTATCTTCATCCAAAGGACAATCTTTAAGGCACTAATTCATAGCTCAACATTAGGGACGGGGATGGAATGGAGATTGTGATGGGGGAGAGGAGAAAAGCCAAAGTAGGAGAGAACATAGAATCATAGATCTGGAACTGGAAATACCTCCGAAGTCATTTCATCAAATTCCTTCATTTTCTAGATGAGAAAACTGAAGTATAGAAAAGTTAAGTAATTTGCTCAAGCTCCTATGCATTATGTCAAAAGTGGTATTTTAAACGTAGTCCTTTGAATCCAGAACCCATGTCCAGAGTTGGGGCGTGGTTTCCAACTTGTTTAACCATGAAGACCCCTATTTAACATAAAGAAAATATCACACCCTACCTCCCAACATGACAGTAGTTATACTTAAAGCATGCATTGATTGATAAAAACACAATTACAAAAATGAATTTATAACCTTCTAAATGAACTTATATTCCATTAAGCACTATAGTATCTATACACAACATGGCCCAGTAGAAAGTTATCGGTGTTACAAATTAGAGAGTTTAGATTCAATCCTCACTGCCTGTGTAACCTCAGATCAATGACTCTGAATCTTACTTTTGTGAGAAAATAATTGATGATGGGTTTTGGGGGGACCCATGAATCACCCCCCCCTTCAGGGACTCAGCAGGGTTTCTCAGAGCTAGCCCCAAAGGTACATTAGAATCAGATTAACTCAGTAGACAATAGAAACCTCACCTGCCTGAAAGTCTTTGCCCTCGGAGCAAAGGCTCTGACCTTGAGCTCAGCCCAGCACTACTCATTTTAATATGGACCAGCCTCAGGTCCAGTAAACCAATAGATTTGAATGATGCTAGCCAATTAGCTTATAACAGCGTGTAAGGGCCACCTCTCCTCTTGTCTGAAGGAAGCTTGCTCTCTCTCTCTTGGGCTGGGATGCTGGAGGAGGCAGTTACTCATCCCCTCTCACTGTTCTCTCTATCTAGGTAATATAGGGCTTCTGAACTCTAATTCTTTACTAATGTTAAATATGATTAATAAATGTTTAATGCCAAAAACTGGTGCAATAACCTCTAATTTAAAGTAGCAATCAATATATTAGAAACCACAGCTAAGTTCCCCAATAACTCAGAACAGAGACAGGCTTCCCCCCAATATTTCAAATGACACACATTCCTCATCTGGCAAATGATGGGGTTGGAGTAGATCAGAGGTTCTTTATGGTGACATATAAAAATTTCAAGATACATAGTTTATGAGTAAGTAATCATTTTATTAATCATGTTAACATATAATTTAAAAAGGGAATCAGTTATACTCTTTTTTTTTTTTAGTGAGGCAATTGGGGTTAAGTGACTTGCCCAGGGTCACACAGCTAGTAAGTGTTAAGTGTCTGAGGCCAGATGTGAACTCAGGTACTCCTGACTCCAGGGCCGGTGCTCTGTCCACTGTGCCATCTATGCCAAAGACCCCTCATAGAACCCACTCAATGCTTATATGCCCTTAGAAGAATGGGTATTCCAGAGGGTGCTAATGAACCCTGATTGGTTTACAATTAATGAGAAGAATGAATATTATAATGAGTGGTGGACTATTTCTTTTTTTTTTGTTTTTTTTTGGGGGTGAGGCAATTGGGGTTAAGTGACTTGCCCAGGGTCACACAGCTACTCAGTGTCAAGTGTCTGAGGCCGGATTTGAACTCAGGTCCTCCTGAATCCAGGGCCGGTGCTCTATCCACTATGCCATCTAGCTGCCCCGGTGGACTATTTCTAATAAGGGTCTGGGGAATGTCACTTTGATCATGTCATTTATTTCCAAATCACTCCCCTCTCCCTGTATTGGGTAATTTAGACAAAGGATCTACCTCCCTGCCCTAACCTGCCTCAGTAGAACACAGTGGGTCAGAATTAACCTTAGATTAAATAATTTGTAAGGTTTCCTAGTTGGGTGGGGCAACATCTACACCTAGATAATATAGCCTAGTTGGGGTAAAATTTTAGTAAAGGTCATGGATCTCCCCAATAATTTGTTATTTAATAAGAATTTCTCTTATAACCTAGGATCCAATGGCTCCATGGGTACATTTAAGGAGGTCTGTGAACTTTAATGGGAAAAAAATTACTTCTTTATTTTCACTAATCTCTAACTGAAATTCAGCATTTCCTTCAATTATGAATTTCAAAAATTATTCTCAGAAGGGGTCAATAGGCTTCACCAGATTTCCAAGATCTTCTTGACTTGTCCTTTATAGTCTATCTTGATTACAGTCACATCCATGCCTGGTAAGTATAAAACTGGGACAGCATATTTTCAAAAAGATTTATGGCTTTCCCTTTGTTTGATGCAGGGTTGAGAGTCAGTTGCCTTCTTCGCTTATGTTTTGAAAGGAATGAGTTGATTTCCAAATACCTGGGCTTTCTTGACAGGCTACTATCCTTAGTTAGGTTATCATTGTGTTTTCCACGAAGAAAATGTCCTCCCCAGGTCAGCATACAGGCACCAAATGTAATTTTCTTCCCAAGGTTCTGAAAGGTTTTGATAAGTTGTGTCATCTCTAGTATGCCAATACCCCATCCTGCCACTCGGCAGCACACTCTCCCCACTCTCTGAACTAGATGAAAAGTAAGGTCTCTTACAGCTCAAAATCTATTATCCTATAAGCCCTTTGAGCCCCAATTTCCTAATCTATCAAATGTAGGGTTTGGACCTCATCACCTCTTAAGGTCCCATCCAGATTTTAGTCTATGATGCTATATTTTAATGAATGCAAACACATGAGAGACTTGTCTATTCAGGTTGCAAAATGTATGCCTGCTTCTTTCTTGTAGAGACATGAACTGAAGCAGAATGAAATGTACTGTATACAAAAGAACAGCAATAGTGTAAGATGATCTGCTGGGAAGCATGTGGGTATTTTCAGCAAGGCAATGATCCAATATAACCCTGAAGGACTTATAAAAATTGCAACCCATTTACAGAGAAAGAACTGATGGTATCTGAGAATAGATGGAAACACATTTAAAAAAATATTTTTTCTTTGACAATTACTTAATCTGAAGTTTTGTTTTTTAACTGTTTTCTCTCACAACCTATCTAATGTGGTAATGTTTTCCATGACTACTCATGTATAACTTATTTTGAATTGATTGAGTTCTTGTGGGTGGGGGGTGGGAAGGGAGGGAGGAACAGAAGGTGGAACACAAAGTTTTAAAAAATTGATGTCAAAATCTGGTTTTACATATATTTTGGAAAACAATCAAAGGAAAATGCATGAACAAAAAAAAATTTTTTTAAAAAGAAAGAAACCTATCTACCCTAGGCTTCATCCTGGCCTCCTTCTTCTTTTCCTTCTACCACCAACATGAGATTCGGGAACGAAAAAGAGCACGTGAGCAAGAGAGGGAGAGGGAGAGAGAGAGAGAGAGAGAGAGAGAGAGAGAGAGAGAGAGAGAGAGAGAGAGAGAGAGAGAGAGAGAGAGAGTGCCTGCCATACTTCCTACTTCCTGCCTCTCTGTGGGACAGGAAGAGGGGCGTTCCCCACACACAGCTCCAAGCTAATTGGCTGGTAGCATTCAAGTCCATTGATTTATATGACTTAAAGGTAACTTCTGGACACTGATGTGACCTCAGAAAGGTCACCTCATGCTTTCTTGGCAGTGGTCACTGGTAATAATATTCTCACATACAATATTCCCAGCATCACAGAAGATGCCCAAATCAAGAGGCCCACAAAGAAGGGTCCCACATGTGTGCCCACATCAAAGAAGGTGCTATGCTTCATGAACAAAGCAGAATTGCAGTAGCTCAAAAACAACATGAGATATACAGTTTTAGAAATATCTCCACTCCAAATGTTCATATGAACTATTTGTGCCTGTCATGTAGTAAAGCCTTATGAGTTCATATTGAGATCATATGAGCCATAGTTGGACATACTGTAGCCTGAGCTCCAACATAGTGATGCCATTTTGGTCTTTGAGAATGAATGATAACAACCACCACCATCCCTCCAGATCACCTAGTACAGTACCTTGCATATAGTATGTGTTAAGTGAATATTTCCTAGACCTATTAAAACTAGAGGCCACCCTAGTGAGCATTTAATCCAACACACTTGTTTTGTACATGACGGAAGTAAAGGTGAGTAATTAGCCCAAGGTTACATAGTTCATTAATATTCAGAACTTTAGTCTAAGGTTTCTGTGACTTTATTAGAAAGTCTTTTTCTTTGTGGTAGCTAGAAAGTACACTTGATAGAGTGTTAGTGGTGGATCAGCAAGACATGAGTTAGAATCTTACCTTAGACAATCTCAGTTTCCTCATCTGTAAAATGGGACAATAATAGCAACTACTTCTTAGAGCTGTCATGTGGATCAAATGGGACAATAGATGTATTGTAAACTTCTTTGTGAACCTTAGAATACCAGAAAAAAATGTGAGTTGTTTTATTAGTAATTATTATTATTATTATTATTATTATTATTGAATGAATAAGAATAAATCAATGTTTTAAAAGATTCATTTAATACCTGACTTAAAAATCAGTCACTGGTTTGAATATCATTTCATACATTGGTTATGTACTGTGGCTACACAGAATTTTTCATTTAAAAAGACACATACACTGAACTTCACTTATTGTTACCTTGTCATATCAGGTCTGGTTGGGCCCACAATGAACAATTATTGATTGGAGCCTTCAATGCTTCTGATCCTGACTAAAATACATTACAACCCCTCAAGTCAACCTGAGAGAACACACAGAGGTAGATAGACCTTTGGGGTCTTTTTGATGTGGCAAAAGGAGAATTTTATCAGCTGTGCTCCTCATCTCAGGTCAGAGAGAAATATAGAACACACATTGAGGGAGATCCTGGCTGGTGATCATCTTTGGGCTTAATGCTTTGGTGACTTTCTGGGAATCCATCTGATAACCAGCAGGCTCCAGGGCAGGTCAGATCTCAAAGTGTTGGCTTTAAGCCTAATTTGCTTATTTTACAAGCAGAACATTTTCCTGGAGAAGGACATAAACAAGGCTATAATGTAACTCCCTCTCAAAACAAAACAAAACAAAACAAACAACAACAAAAAACATCTAGAGCAAAGGGAAGCCACATTTTTCCAGCATGTGAAAAGGACACTTTCCTACTGTGTATAGTTATTTGCTTTACCCTCCCATGCAGTCCAGAGATTGCAAAACTGTTTGTAAGACCTTGCAATCGATTAGTCTTGGACTGAATGTGAAGATGTAGATATTACTGCTGCTAGGGCCACTGCTCATGCTATCCCAGAACACAAAAGCTCAGTCCCCCAAGCATTTTGTCCTTGCTTCCAAACTGCACTTGTGCCACACCAACCCTACCCTCAGTCCACCCACGTTTCCAGGTATGTTCTTTGTCTCTGTGACATTGTTCAAACTGCTTTCTATATCGTCAGTGACCTCCCTTTGTGCTAACTCACACCAAATTGATTCATTTTTATCGATTTTTCATAACCTAACTCAGATGCTACCTCTTAGAATCATGGCAGGCCCCCTTTTTTATATTCTCTTTGGGACATAGACCTATTAGTGGTATTGCTGAATCAAATGGCACAATTTAATTGCCCTTTAGCCATAATTCCAAATTGCTCTCCAGAAAGATTCACAACGCCAACAATTAGTGTCCTAATTTTCCCATATCCTCTCCAACATTTATCATTTTCCTTTACTGTCATATTAGCCAATCTGATAGGTGTGAGATGCTATGATTTTTTTAACCCACTCATTCTTTAATTAGATAGTTTAGTCTCCATTCAATTTTTAATCTATTTCTCTGGTCATTTATTAAATGTAAATTTTATTGCATTATAACTTGGAAAAGACATTTAATTCTGGAAAGACTATATAAAAGGGGCCTACATGTGAAAAAAATATTTAAAGCATCTCTTTTTACAGTGGCAAAATATTTGAGATTAAGAGACGGCCCATCAATTGGGGAATGGCTGAAAAACTTGTGGTATATGAATGTAATGGAATGCTATTGTGTAATAAGAAATGAGGATAAGCTGATTAAAAAAAAGAAAAACCTGGAAAGACCTGTATGAGCTGATGTAAGTGAAATGAGCAGAACCAGGAAAGCATTGTGAATAGTAACAGCAACATTGTGTGATGATCAACAATGAATAACTTAGCTCTTCTTAGCAATACATGATCCAAGACAACAACAAAGGTCTCATAATGGAAAATGCTATCCACATCCAGAAAAAGAACCGATTGACTCTGAATGCAGATCAAAACATACTATTTCCACTTATTTTATTTTTTGTGTGTTTTTTTTCTATTTTGGTCTGTTTCTTTTTTCACAACTATGACTAATTTGAAAATACATTTTACATGATAGCACATATATAACCTATATAAAATCACTTACCATTTTAGGAAGAGAAGAGAGGAGGGAGAAAACTGAAAATCTAGTAAAAAAATGATAAAAATTGTCTTTACATACAATTGGAAAATATTATTAAAAAAGAAAGTGTTTAAACACCATAAAAGAGAAAGATGTAAATCAGCATGAAAAATGAAAACTGATTACTCTCAGGCTGGAGGAATTTGCTTCCATGCCCTAGGTCATCAGGGGACAGGAGGAGTAAGAGGATGAAGAAAATTGATGAAGATGAAGGTGACAAAGAAGATAATGATGATAACAAAGAAGACAACAAAGAGTATGATGATGACAATGATGTTGGAGAAGGAGAAGGAGAAGGAGAAGGAGAAGGAGAAGGAGAAGGAGAAGGAGAAGGAGAAGGAGAAGGAGAAGGAGAAGGAGAAGGAGAAGAGGGAGGGAGAAGAGGGAGAAAAGGGAGAAGAAGAAATTCCATGTGAAAATCAAAAGAAAATGTGAGAGAAAAAAGGTAGACACTGAAGAGAAAGTAGCCGCTTGCCCATGAAAGGATGAAAAAGTAAATCTACAAAAGTCAATTTATTTATGGAGGGTAGGGGAAGAAGAGACGAAGAATAGAGGTTGCCTGCCCTCTGCTGAAAGGTACTGAAACAGCTTTGTGTTCACTTGTTAATGACAATAGAGGTAACTGCACTCTTGGGGATATGCTTCTAAGATCTCAAAGAATTCTTTAGACTGATTACAGTATATGAATAATACCCTACTTCCAATGATTCAAAAGGAATGTGAATTTGCCAAAAACCTGAAAAAGTCCTGAACAATGATAAATCTTTTTTATTTTATTTTTTTAATTTAATATTTTCACAAATTTTTCTCCAATTACATGTAAAAACAATTTTAACATTAGTTTTAAAAACTTTTAAATTCCAAATTACCTCCTTTCCTCCCTCCCTCACTCCCCCTACATTGAGAAGGCAAGCAATACAATATACATTATACGTGTGTAGTCATGTATTTCCATATTAGTCATATTGTAAAAGAAAACATAGACCAAAAAGCCCCTCAAGAATTAGAAGGGGAAAAATTATGCTTCAAATCTGTATTCAGACACCACTCTCTCTCTCTCTCTCTTTTTTTTTTTTGTGGGGGCAACGAGGGTTAAGTGACTTGCCCAAGGTCACACAGCTAGTAAGTGTCAAGTGTCCGAGGTCATATTTGAACTCAGGACCTCTTGAATCTAGGGCCGGTGCTTTATCCACTGCGCCACCTAGCTGCCCTTGACCATTCTCTGGGGATGGATAACATTTTTTATCATAAGTGCTTCAGAGTTGTCTCGGAGATGATAAATCTTGAAGAAAGAAATTGAAGATGCTAAGGTTTCATCAAAGTAAAGGGATGCCATAGACAAAGGAAGGTTAGGGAAGTTATGACCTGGTTAAGAAGATGGTATCCCAGAACTTGATTAAGGTTTCTAGACCAAAGCTTAACAAATAGGAATGAGAGGATTCAGGCCAGACATACACCTAACAAGAACTAACCATACTTGCTTAGGGTATTGAAAGTCTAATCCAAAGATAGAGATAGGTATTGGACCTGTGAAATCACATTGGTATAGGGAACTCCACACTCTCTACCAATACCTTGCCTGCAATTTAGAGTCTTGGAGAATTGCCTAGAGCTCATGCTCTAGTTAAGTGACTTGCCAAGGGTATGTAAGAGAGGCAGTATATAAACTTGGATCTGCTTGGCTTTGAGGCCAGGTCTCTGTCCACTATACCATATTACCTCTCTTAAATGTACTTAAAAGGGCCTTAAATTGAAAAGGAAAGGAGAAATAACAATTGGTATATAGCCACCAATCTAACTACTATAGAGAATAGCTACAAGGAAGAAAAAGTGGCAGTAAAAACACCTGAAGTTCAGAAGTCAAAATCCAAGAAAAGATCCAGTCATAAAAGTCACAGCTCACACTATATATCGCAACAACTCCAAATGGTTACATAATAAAATCAAAAAGGTTATGTTATAAACAAGAGGAGAAAAGAGAAAGGAAGAATATCTCTTCCAAAACTAGGAATAGAAGGAAAAATTCTTTAAAGAAGGGTTAGAGTTGATCATAAAAGAGAAAAAGAACATTTTTTGTTCCTTAAAATTTATTACTTTGCAAAAGAAACCCAATGTTTTGATTATGCAAAAGTTAGAATTATTAAGGAAACAGTTTACTGGGTGGAATCTTTGGAACACATTTATCAGAAAAACTGCTCTTGATTTATTTTGTTTGGCTATACTTACTGGTTACAAGACAGGTTTGGGTAGTGATAGGGAAGCAGTAGATGGGCAGTGATCCAAAAATATAAGAAAAGAAAGAAAAACCCATCAAGGAAATCTTAAAAACAAACACAGAGGAGAGAAGAATACGGAGGGTGTTAGGGATTATAGACAAGCAGAACAGTTTTGTTGCTATTGTTTTAAATTTAATATATACTTTGAAAACATTGTACATAAGTCCATTTTCCTATACTACCCTCTCTCTTGTTCTTTGCACATTTAACTGTCACTATTACTTGATGTTTTGTCAAATTCATCATTTAACATGAAGAACCTAAAGTAGGATCCCCAGGGCTGGGGCATGGCACTCCCTCTTTTTTGTACTAAGGAGCTAATCTCAGCTCTAGACCTATGCACATGCTCGAACCATGATCAGTTCTAGGAGAGCCTGGCCTCTAATGAGAGAGGTTAGAATCCTATTTCTCATACTCTTTGGCTCTAGCACTTAAGGTTTTAGTTTTGGCTAAGTAGAGGAACTCGAATGATCCATATTCATAGTATTTAGGGTCTCTACAAAAATGGAAGAAGTAATCAGATATGGGACAGTTTTGTATTTCCTACACATTGAAGTTCTTCAAGCAAAAGCTGGTTAACCACTTTTCAAGTATGTGGTTGAGGGAACTCATTTTTAGGTATGGGTTGTGGGAAGTAAGCTCTGAAATTCTGTCTCTGTGATTCTCTATCAATCTTCCAGTATCCTTTAGGAGCAATGTGAATAACAGCTGGATATTTGGTTCAGTTGTTTACTAATCTGTGAAAGCAGGACAAGGACAGAACTCTACTCTGTAAATAAGATCCTGTTGAATCCAATCTCTTCCCACTATCTCTGGGTTAAAATAGAGGACACTGTCCTGTTATCTCTTTCCTGTTGGACATCAGGTAAGTTTCTGATCAGAAATGCATCCCATGGAACATGGGTCAAAGAGTTATGTGTTTAACTTGGTTCCAGGAAGAGGACTTAACATCAGATTCTCAGGCAGTTTCTATCTGTAACTAGAGTTATGATCAAGTGTCCTTCCATTTGGATGCTCCTCATCTCCTTTTAGGTCCCTTGGTTCTTTTGGAAAGATGGCACTCTTTTGAAACGGGCCAGATCTGGTGTAGGTAAAATAAAATAGAAACATGGAATTATCTGAGTCTCCTGTTAAATGGTTAACAACATCCCCTGCCCCCCACCCCAACTCCATGGATTCCTTGGCAAGGACAAACTAGATTTACAAAACTTTTTACAGGTCTAACTCATAGGCAGGAATGAACAAAGTAGGGGAAATGAAGGAAGGGGGGGAAGAGGGAGGGAAGAATGGAAAGAAAGAAGGAAGAAAGGAGAAGAGTGTGGGAGTGAGAAAAGAAGAAAGGAAAGGAAAAGAAAAGGAAAGAGGGAAGGGAGGGAAAAAATGAAAGCAAAAAGTATTTTTAGATTTTCTGCTATACAGGGAGTTCAAAGATCTCAGTGTAGTTTTTAGTTTCATAACTTCAGAGGTATAAATGATCAAAACTTAGAAAAATAACCTGAAGGTTTAATCATTTACTATTATACTTAGTTCTGTGAGTTTTGAATAATAAAATTTTATATTAATAAGCCCAGGAACGTTATCATTATGCGCTGTATATGTGACAGTGTCTGGATGACACTTTCTAAGATCCATGTATCAGTAAAGGAGGTCCTCTTGTTTGATTACCAGTCACCTAATCAATCTCCATTAATTTTTTTCCTTATGCTGTCATGTCAAAACTGTTATGTATGCCCCAAAACTTCATTCTTTGGATCAATTTAAGACTAGTATTCTAAATGAATACTTTCAGTCATTTCATCAGCATGAAGGTCTTTACAACATTCAAAAATTGACTGGAGAGATGTACAACATAAGACTCTGTATGTGGTTGTATTGTTTCTTTTCTTTTCTTTTTTTCTTTTGCAAGGCAATGAGGGTCAAGTGACTTACCCAGGGTCATACAGCTGGTAAATGTCAAGCGTCTGAGGATGTAATTGAACTCAGGTTCTCCTGAATCCAGAGCCAGTTCTCTATCCACTGTGCCACCTAGCTGCCCCCTTGTATTGGTTTTTAATAAGAAACATATAAATATTTAAAATTAATTAGCCTTACTGCCTGGGAAGTGAGGATAATGAGTATATAGGGTATGGGTTGGAGAGGCCAGAGATGTGCTTGTCTTTAATGGAGAGTTCTCATTAAGAAAGGATGGGAAAGAAGCCAGGATTAAGAGGGTGGGGGCTACCTTGCATAATGGTTTCCAAGTCAGTTTGGGTTGGTTAATTTTGTAGACAATGAGTAAAAATCAAGAGACTGACAAAATCAAAAGCAGTGAAACTGGCATTGGTGTGTGCAGGCTGGTTTGGAGGGAAGGAGACAGCTGGTGACAGTACTGCCAAAAGGAGTCAATAGTATGGAGTCAGAGACTGAGGCTACTTGAAGAGCCCTGCTATTCATCTTTCTAAAACAATTGTCCTCCATTTTTTCCCCATCTAAGGTTTGAAGGATGGCTGTCTTCCCAGTTCCCACTCCTCCTCATCATGGTAAAGACTGACTCAGAGCCAATTTTTAGAGAGAGGACTGAGTTCAAAGTACTCCATCCTCATAAATACAGTGGTTTTGCTTAAAGCAGTATACCAATTAATTAGAGCAATATATAATAATTACATTTACTGACATATGTCTTATGACTTTTAATTCTTTCAAAAAATTTTAATGTGATATGTCTTCCATTTCTTGTGATGCTTTTTTATATTTAATTTGTTATATGTAATTCAATATGTAAATTAGTTCTGTGACATTTAAAATCTAATGTGTGGTCACCTTTTTTCTGTCCCCAGTCCCCAGTTTAGGGAAAAGTAGCTAGGGTTTACTTATAAATTAGAAGCCTTAGCACCAAGTTTGGCATTAAGCATTTATTAAAGAGTAAAGAGAGAACATGTGGAGTTCAGAAAGATAGCGAAGCCTATTTACCCTAAGAGTTCAGCCTGGCCTCCTTCTTCATCCCCTCTGCCACCAACACAATATTCCTGCCAGGAAAGAGAGAGCAAGAGAACGAGCAGCACTTCCTACTTCCTGCCTCCCTCCCCAGAAGAGGCCGTCCTTCATACTGATTGGTTGAGGGTGGTCTCGTGTTGATGTCATAGTCCTCAGCATCTGAGAACACTCCCTCTTGGGAGTCATCCAGGTGTGGTTTAACTTTAAGTCGATTAGTCGATCACTCTCAGTCAGTTTAATCAATCCAAATCAGTCTCCAGGTAGGGCCTTTGGGTGTTGGCAGATCCCATTATTTTCTCACAGCTCATCAACATGTTCTTTAATTCTTAATTCATGAAAATACATTTATCACAGATATTCATTACACCTTTTAAAATAGTCATTTTTCAAAATCAAGCCTTGATTATAGCCTAGAGACTCTTAGTGGGGCTTAAATCTGACAAGTTCTCAGGCACATGAAGCATGTTTTTTCCATTTCCTGAATTCATTTCTTAGCTTTTCAGGACCTGTAGCATGGTACAAGGTTGAATTGTTATTGGGGAATTCCTGTCCTACCAACACAATTCTGTTTTTCAGCATATCAATAGATTTATTAGATTTCATAATTTTTCCCAAGTTGGGACAACATTTCCAGGCTTATTAAATGTAAAAAAAAATTTTTAATCCCCAATCTTATTTTTTTGGGGGGTGGTGGTGAATGTTTTACAATCTGATGAAGATGCCCAGATCTTGAAAGCTTACCTGGACTTCTGACAATAGTTTCAAATTAAAAACCCTTGCATGAAAAAATATGTTAATTAGTAAAAATTACCTTTTTCTAATTTTTATTACATTAGTCTTTATGTAAACTTGCCCAAGAAAAGCATTTTTATTGGTACTAAGAGTTAGCAACTAATTCTCAACTAGTCTTATTAGTGTTCTTCCAACTTTAAGAAGTCTACATCACACTGTATAGTGATCAGTGACAACCCTTCCTCCCAACATGATCTTACTAAGCTCTTTACTTGTTTTCTAAGGATTAATCAAGATATTTTTCAGTAACATTTTGTCAGGTCTTAGCATTGTTTTTCATTTGAACTTCACTACCCTTTGTGATTTGGTGAGAGTGATCCTCTTTCTTGTAATCTTGAAAGATCCTTGAAATATTTGACTTCCCCATACCAACCTCTGCAATATTTCCAATAGTTATTGAGATGTGATCTTTGAGAACTATAATTTTTGCATGTTTCTTTGAACTAACAGCCATTCTTTAAAAATCCTACAGAATTAAAAACATGAGAAAACAGTGAAATATGTAGATATGGTCCCAAATCCACTATTCAGCTGAAGAAGCACTACCTCCAAGTCAGGAAACTAGCTTGCCCTGGTTTCCTTTGGTAAAGGTAAAATATACTGAGTCAGTCTGTGTCATTGGAAGCACAAACACATGATTATTGCAGTCACAAAATGGAATCATTTTTTAAAAGGTATTGCTTGAGGGGGTAGCTTGGTGGCACAGTAGATAGAGCACTGGCCCTAGATTCAGGAGGACCTGAGTTCAAATCCGGCCTCAGACACTTGACACTAGCTGTGTAACCCTGGGCAAGTCACTTAATCCCCAATTGCCTCACTAAAAAAAAATAAATAAAATAAAAGGTATTGCTTGTTCCAAGTAATTTTCACGCCACTATAACTTTCTTTGTATCATGAATAGACTCTTGATAGAGGTGGGGAGGTAGAGTGGAAATATACAGAAAAGACCATATATAAAATAAAAAACTAACAATACAATTAATTTTTTCCAAATATTTTTAAATTACTGAATAAAATGTTAAGTTCCTTTATTCCCAGTAATAGGCCAATGACTCAGAGGTATCCAGGGTCCTCCAGGGAAAATGGGGCTTCCAGGGAAACCAGAGTCATGGGGGCTCCAGGAATACCAGACTTGAAAGAAGATAGAGGAGACAGCTTCTGAGCTCTATCTGCTTTGTGTTTACGCGGCTGAGAAGAGGCCATGCGGGGATTCTGGGCTCAGACCCAGCAAGCAGATGATCCCTCCTCCAAATAGCTTATCACCAGTGGAGTCAAATGTCCCCTTCCACTTGTATGATTATTGACAGTCTCCTCTTTGACTCAACATTTCTCTCCTTGCCTACCCTTGCTTCACTGCAGAAGAAACTATGGCTATAAACATTACATATAATAGTAGGCTTTTAAAAAATAAATGGCTAATTTGGCTGACCTATTTTACCCTCGTCTACTTTTTTATTATTCTTCATTAGAAGGGATGCCTCTTTGGGAAGAATAGGCAGAAGAGATACATTGGGAAATGTAAGAAATTTTAAAACAAAATTTATCCATAAAAAGTTTATTTAAAAAAAGACCAGAGTCCAAGGTGGGACTGCAGTCCCATTAGTTTTCATCAATTATTATAGGAACATCCTACACACACACACACACACACACACACACACACACACACACACACACACACATGCATGTACACACTCTTCCTAATACATTTTTGTACATTTTATTTAGCTGGAAATAGATTTGAGTAATTGTCCTTGAAGTAATCAAATAGGAGATAGTTGGAGGAGGAGTTTGATCCCATTCAAATAATTTTTTTTGTCACTACTGATGTATCAAGGAGCCCCATAGTGAACTCAGCTCTAAGAAAATTTAGGCAGTGGGAAATCTTCAGAAATCATTGATTCAATAAAACAAATAAAAAATTCTAAAAAGAAATGAAAAAAAAATCCATCATAACCACCATAATCCCCCCTGCCCCCAAATCATAGAATCTTAGAGGTGGAAGGAAATCAGAGGTCATCTAATACATCCTAGGGCAGTGTCTTGAACATAGAAATATGTATTAAAGACTAGCTCAGGCCTTTAGTACCTGCCACCTGGACTATTGAAATAGACTTTCAGTTGGTCACCCCTGCCTCAAGTCTCTCCCCATTCCAATCTGTCCTCCACAGAGCTCTGACCACAGACTCCCCTCCTAAATAAATTCCATCAATTCCTTATTATCTCTAGAATCAAATGTAAAATTCTGCTAGGCCTTCAAAGACTTTCACAAAGATCTAGACCCAACTTACCTTCCTAACCTTATTAGACATTACTTCCCTTCCATACAGAGTCAAATTGACCATTTTGCTGCTCTTCACATATGACATTCTCTTTCCTCTCTCTATGCCTTTTCCTTGACTATATCCTGTGCTTGGAATATATTGTCACTTCACTTCTACCTCTTGGAATCCTTTTCCTTCAAATTTCTGCTCAAGTGATCCCTTCTATATAAAAATTTTCTGCTGGTGTCACCTCCCAAAGATATATAGAGATAGAGATAGATAATATAGATATTCTATATATTTTGGACATATACATATTTATGTATATGTCAATAAAGGAAGCTTCTTGAGGCCAGAAAGTGTTTCATTTTTATCTTATATTCCTGATGCTGACACAATGCTTAATAAATATTTGCTTCACTGAGTCTATCAAAAAAACATTTATTAAGCTCTCCTATGTGCCAGGAATGTGCTAAGTTCTGGAGATATAGATAAAGTCTTTATGCAACAGTCTTTGCTCTCAAGGAGTTTCCATGCTAGTAGGGGCAAATCTGGAAATAATTATGTCTATGGCTTTTGCAATGGTCCAGGTGAGAGGCAATGAGGAACTGAACTAGAGTTGTGTCCATATGAAAGGAGAGGAGGGGATTTATGGGAGAGGTGTTGTAAAGATAAAAATGACAAGATTTGGTAATTAATTGATAGGCTATGTGGGGGGAAGTTACTTTTAAGTGATGATGCTGGATGCAAGCTTGCCAGGGTTTACAAGAAAGTCAGGGGCGAAGTAGAGATTAGTATAACACTCTTCCAATTGTTTTGCTTCTAGTTTCCTCAAATAAACTGTCAACCTTGGAAAGAAAAATCTAGTTCCTTGAAATGCAGCTGGAAAATATCAGTGAAGCTAACCATTCATGAAAGTGGTATCACTTCTCTCTAGGTTGCTCTTCAGATGACTCTAAGCCAGAGGCAGTGATTTAGTGTAAAGGGTAGTGGGTTTAGATTGATAAGAACTGAGGTTTGAGCCCCAGGTCTAATACCTACTAGCCAGATGACCTTAAGGTAAGACCCAACTTCTCTGGAATTCTATTTCCTCATCTGTAAAATGAGAATGATGATAATAATACCACATTCCTGTTGTGAAAATTTCTAAGTCCGACAAAGGAAAAGAAACAGCAAAGTCTCCAAGCTGTAGAAAATAGGTTTATTGAGAGAGACTACCTGTCTCACAATAAAGCTGGTCTCAGGTCTAGGACCTGAAGACCCAAAGGAGTACCAGGATGTGGTATTTATACCAATCTAAAAGATTCAAAAGCAATACACCCTAACTCTTTAGGACCAACTCTTTTAGGGCATATTTCTGAGGGTACAGAAAAAGAATACATTTAACCATAAACATGAGATTTAGGGGTGCTCCATTGTGGTTGGCAGCTTGCCAGCTCCCCACTAATGGGACACTGCCTAACAATTTTACAAACATTGGAATTTTGATACATGTCTCAATGCTTATTGGTTCCTTCAACTTATAAGATACTATTTTTAGCTTTGTGGTTTACCACAATGGACCAAGGGACATCACAACAAAGCTGCTACATAACCCATATTGAACAGTTGAAATAGAGTCAAAGAACATTGCTTATGGTGCTTAGAAGGACAAGATTGAAATATACACAAAGAGAAACACTTTACATATCTAGAGAATAATTAAACATTGAATCACCATCTATCTCATATTATACTGATTATTATCACAGTTAAATCACTCATATCTAAAGGGTTGGGGAAAATATCACTCACATTCCTCTTGTGGTTGTTGAGAGGAAATAATTTTGCAATGAGTAAATTATGATAGAAACACTCATACTATTTTACATGTATTGGGAAAAGCAGTGGACTTTGAAGAAAAACAACCTGGGTTTTTGTTTTGCTTTTTACTAGCTATGAAACTGATCTCCCTAAGTTTTGGTTAAAATGGGGGGGGGGGGAAACAAACATATAAAGTTGAAATAATAATACACATGAGAGGGAGCCTTAGACACAGGGTGACTTTACCCAGTATACTGGTTGGGTGACCCCAGGCAAGTCCATTTCATCTCTCAGTGCCCCCAAGCTACTGTCTAAGATTGTAAATTGCCAAGCACCTGCTGATCTCCACTGATAGAGGGAGTTTCATCTTTGATACTTTCCTAGACTAATGAAATAACAGATATATTTTTTAAAATCAGAAATGTGTTCCAAATACCAAAATACCCACTTTAGAATGAGAGCAAACCAAATCTCCTAGAGAAATTTGACATCATTCAAGGAAGGAATTCTTCAGCTAACTATTGAAGTGCTTAGCAGTCGGACCTTGAGTTGAATCTCAAGGTACTTCACACAAAGAGAAATCTTCAGAGCTCATTCATTCAATAGAAACAAAGGAAACTTGAAAGAAAATGGGGTAAGGGGCAGAGGGTGAGACAGTGGAGAATACCACCAACCTTTCTTAGTGAAGATCTATGAGCTTAATTTCATCAGTACATGTAATGTTTACACACTTATAGACAACACAAAATCCAGTAGACCTGAAAGACAAAGAGCTCTTGTTGCAAGAGCTCAGCAGGTATCACGTCCAAATAGCAGCCCTGTGTGAAATAAGGCTGGCAAATGAAGGCCAGCTTATTAACTTGGAGTTAGGTATATGTTTTTCTGGAGTTGCCTCTTTGAAGGGGAACTCTGTGAATCTGGTGTAGGTTTTGCAATCAAAACTAATCTAGACAGCAAACTTGCATACCTACGAAATGCAATAAAACTTCATGATGTACCCTCACAGCAAACATTGACATTTAAAACATTGTATGATTGTAAGGAAAAGTGACAGACAGGATGTGAGAGTGAGGAATGCAATGTGTGGTGCAGAATGCTGGACTGACCATAGACATCCTCTCCAAGCTAAATATTCACATTCAACAAAAGCAGCAACTCTGAGGCAAAATGACAACCAGAAGACTTAATGTCAACAAATTAAATCACCTCTTTGAGCAGGAACAATTTGTTGCTATCTTGGAGAGAAAGTTGAGACAACACATGGTTGACAACCGCGGAACAGAAGTGTGAGCTTTCAGAGATTTGGTATACAGTACTGCATTTGTTCATCTGGGTCAGAACACTCACAAACATCAAGACTGGTTTGATGAAAATGATGGGGAAATTCAGAAGCTGCTAAATGAAAAACAAGAACTCCACATTGTTTACCAGCAGGATAGTTCATCCATCTCTAAGAAGGCAGCATTTAACTCCATTAAAGTGCAAGTGAAACTTAGAGAGATGCAGGATTCTTGGATTGGCAATTTGGCAGATGAAATTCAGTTTTATTCTGATAGTAACAATCCAAAGTGCTTTTATGATGCCCTGAAAGCTACTTATGGGACAAAAGACTTATGGTGCATCTCAACTACTCAGTACTGATGGCGCCACATTGATTAGTGATAAGGACATGATCTTAGAGAGATGTCCTGATCACTTCCATAGTGTTCTTAACAGGCCATCATCAATCAATGCTGAAGCCACTGACCATTTACCTCAGGTTGAAATAAACTCTCTTCTAGACAAATTTCTAACTTAAGAAGAGATTTTGAATGCTATTAGGCTCTTTGAATGTGGCAAAGTACTTGGTGCTGATTCTATTCCAGCTGACTTTTACAAGACAGGGGGTGCACTGCTCATATAAAATCTGACTGAACATTTCTGAATGAAAATATGGAAAGAGGAGGTTACCCCCGAGCAATTCAAGGATGACTCCATTGTCCATATCTGTAAAGGTAAAGGAAATAGGTTGTACACTGACAATCACAGCAGGGTGTCTCTCTTAGTCGTTGCCAGCAAGATTCTGGCCAGAGTCCTCCTTAATAGAATGATCCTTCACCCAGAATATGTTAATCTACCTGAGAGCCAGTGTGACTTCAGAAAGGCCCAGGGAATGGTTGATATGGTGTTTGCTGCCTGACAACTCCAGGAGATACTGTCAGTCATGAAGGCTTATGGAAAATTATGTCAAAATTTGGTTAGCTAGGAAAATTCATCACTATTGTATGTTAGGTTCTGGATAATGGGCAATGCTCTCATACTTTCCCAGTCACCAATGGAGTGAAATAAGTCTGTGTGCTTGTTCCCATACTTTTTAGCATGATATTTTCAGCTATGTCACCAAATGCCTTCAATGAGGATGACCATGGCATCAAGGTTAGCTACTGTACTGATGGTAAATTCTGCAATTTGAAAAGGCTAGAAGCCAAGACTAAAGTGGAAGGAATGTTGATTCATGATTTTTTTTTTGTTCGCAGATGACTGTACAGTTTCTGAAGATGAAATACAACAAAGTATGGATCATTTGTTTGCTGCTTATGCTAATTTTGTCTTAACAATTAATAACAAGAAAACACAGGTGCTCCATCAGCCAGCACCACACCATCCAAATGTGGAACCATCAGTTTCAGCAAATGGAGAGATTTTGAATACTGTGGATAAACTCGCTTACCCTGGTAGTTTATTTTCCAGGGATGTACACATTGATAATGAGGTTGATGCACACATTGCCAGAGCTAGTTCAGCATTTGGGAGGCTCCAAAAGAAAGTGTGGGAGAGAAGAGTTATTATACTTTTTACCAAACTGAAGGTCTATGGGGCTGTTGTGCTGACCTCAGTGTTTTATGCCTATGAAACCTGCGCCATGCCAGGAAACTGAATTACTTCATTTGAGTTGTTTTAGGAAGATCTTTAAGATCATTCAGCAGGATAAGATACATGACACTAAGGTTCTCTCTCAAACTAAATTGCCTAGCATTCAAACTCACTGTAGGGAGCACAACTCTGATGGGCTGTCCACATTGTTCAAATGCCAAATGTACACTTGTCTAAAAGACTGTTTTATGGAGAACTCAACAGAAGGCAATCACTCGCATGGTGCTCAGAAAAAGCAATATAAGGACACTCTCAAGGTCTCTCTTAAGAGCTTTGGAATTGATTGTGTGTCACAGGAAACACTGGCACAGGACCACCCAGAATGGCATGTCCTCATCAGAGAAGATGCTATGCCCTATGAGGAAAGCACAGTTGAAATAGCTCAAAAGAAATGCGAGATGTACAAATTTACAGATTCCAACCCAAATGTTCACTTGGATCATCTATGTCCAACCTGTGATAGAGCATTCAAAACTCATATTGGCCTGATCAGCCACAGTTAGACACACTGTAACTTGACTAACATAGTGGTATCATTTTGGTCCTCTTTGGGAATAAAAGACAACTACAATCACCATGAGCCCTGTTATAAATTGGCCCCTAACATCATGGGCTCTTAGAGGTAGAAGGAAACTGAGAGGCCACTTAATGAAATCCAATATAGTTTGTTGAATGGAATATATATATATATATATATATATATGTATATATATATACATATATATATATATATGATAAAGGTTTATTGAATAGAATCCAAATATAGGAAATTCCCTCAGTAATGTCCTTAACCCAGTCCCCTTCCTCAACATCTCTGTGACTGGCAGTCTGTGCAGACTCCAATTAATTAGTTTCATTGAGCACAAATCTACTTCCCTGTAACTTCCATAAATTGGATCAATGCCTAGTGTTGACCTCTTATGTTACATCGAATAAACTTCTCCTAGACCTCAGGATAATCATCTTTTAAAATTTCTTTTGTTTATAGCTTTTTTCAAACTCATCCCAGTCTCAAATAAAGAAATCCAGACACTTCAAGCTCAAGTACATGGAAGCAAAAATCATAATCCAGCTCTTCATGATTGTCCTTTCTTGTTCATTTGCTCTTTAGAGGACTTTAAGCCAGAGATAGCAGCTTCATGGGGGAAAAAACAAACAAACAAAAACCAACCCTGGGCTTAGAATGAGAAAAGTGGGGCTTGAGTCACAATCTGATATCAATTTGTCAGGTAGCCTTAGGCAATCCACTTAACTAACCTCTCTAAGCCTTGATACATTCTCCAGCAAAAGACCTCCTGGGGTTGTTGAGGGGAAAGCACTTTGTAAAACTCCCTAGAAATGTGAGTTATTAATACTGTTTCACAAATAATGGAAAGAACACTGAACTTACAGTGAGATGTAAACAGAAAAGTAAACAGAAAAGAAAACTGGCTTTGCAGCCAGAGGTCCTGGTTTCAAATCCTGCCTCTGACACTTCCTATTTATGTGGCTTTGAGCATGTCACTTAATAGCCCTTGATATTAATTACAAAATTGAGTCTGTGAATTAGATGGCTTATGAGGTGTTTTAGATTGATAACGCAATGGTCTGGGTTTTAGTTCTATCATTTTCTAGCCATGTGATTATTGGTAATTCTTGAAACATCAGGTTCTTAACCTTCAAATTAGGGATGATGATTAATCCCAGAGCATAGGTCCAGCTCCATGAGAAACACTCCAGTCCAAAAACTCAGGGAGTTCTTTCTTTGTGAAGAGTTACTGAAATTTAGCATTTAAAATTTCATAAAATGCTTTAATACATTGCTTTATTTGAGACTTTCAAGCAACCCTGTGGAATAGCTACTAGTAGTTGTAGTAATAATAGTATTAGTAGTGATAATAGTAATGTAGTACAAGTAGGAGTAATAACTGATATTTCAATAGAGTTCGGAGATTGCAAGGTTAATTCACTTACATTATCTCACTGAAGACTCATAACAACCCAGTGAGTTAGGAGCTACAGGTAAAGTTATCCCCATTTTTATAGATGAGGAAATAGGTTAAGGGGTTTGCCCTAGGTCTCCACTGACTCTCATTCTAACATTCTCTCCACTACACCAACCATAATGAGTCAAGTGCCTTACAAACTGGAAAATACTATCTGTGAGCTGTTTTTCCTAGGGTTGGTCTATAGAAAAATGAGGGGTGGGGAAGGGAGGGAGCTTGGTCCACATCTGTGATATCATCATTGTGGGGAAATACTGGTGAGAAACACCTTTGACTGATACAAATAAGCAATGGACACTCCAGTTTCCCTACACTGGATAGTTTGAGAGATTGATCTAGGGCATTGAAAGGTTATTTTCTTTGGTCAAGCTCACATGACCAATATGTGTTCAAGGTAAAATTTGAATCCAGGGACTTCCTTATTCCCAGGCCAGTCCTTTCTCCATTATATCACACCTCTCATTATTGTTTTTGTTAATAAGGGGGGAAATAGCAAATAGTTGAGTTCTAATAGCAAATTGACTTGGAATCACAGTTTCTTCTATCAACTTCTCTATGTCCCTTTCCACAGGCTTGTCAATCTTTAATCTTTAGGTGTAATGAATCTGCTCACTTCTCTTTGGCCTGCCAACCTTGGAATGGATGTTCCTTGATGTTTCTTCTGGTTTCAGTTCTATGAGTAAAGAATCTTTGGTCTTGGTCAAAAGTTGTCCTTTGGTTCACAAACCAAGACCTTCCAAAACTTAAATCATGGTCCTCATCCAAGTCACATTGCCCCTTAAAATGTAGGCTTGAGCCCTCACACTGCCATAACAGAATCTCATGGCTGAACCAGGGATTCTTAACTCAGGGTCCATAGGTTACTAAAGGATTTGTGGATAGATGTCAGGGGGTCTGCAAACTAGGATAAGAAAGAAAATTCTGGGGCAGCTAGGTGGCACAATGGATAGAGCACTGGCCCTAGATTCAGGAGGAACTGAGTTCAAATCCAGCCTCAGACATTTAACACTTACTAGCTGTGTGACCCTGGGGAAGTCACTTAACCCCAATTGCCTCACCAAAAAAAGAAAGAAAGAAAGAAAGAAAGAAAGAAAGAAAGAAAGAAAGAAAGAAAGAAAGAAAGAAAGAAAGAAAGAAAGAAAGAAAGAAAGAAAATTCCATCTTATTTTTATCAATTATTTAAAAATATTAGTCTAATAAGGGATCCAGATTGCCAAAGGGCTCCACAAATCATACAATTATAGTTATGAACCCCTGTTCTGAGAAAATGTGATCATGTCTCTCCTAAGGTAGCCATTACCAGGAAAGACATTTGCTTGTTGCTGGACTGAGTGTATCAACCATGTTAATTTCATGTATGGTTCTGACCTCCTGGGTAAAAAAAGACAGAGAAAAAAACTTCTTAACAAATGGATAAGAAAACACTTCTGACAAAGTAAAAGTTCTTTATGAGCAATTTGAGGCCACAATTGCAACCCCAAAGAATGGAGAGGAGAATAAAGTTATATAAAAAGAGTCCCTGTTCTCAAATTCTAATAGGGGCAGCACCATGTAAATAACTTAGTGCACTTAACATATTTACAGAGTAGATAAAAGTGATATGAAGGGAGAAAACATTAGGAATTAGACATGCTAGGGTTGGGGAAGACCCATTGCAGAAGGTGGAATTTGAGTTGTATCTTGAAAGAAGCCTGGGAGGGGAGCCAGAAGCCAGAGGCGAGGGAGAAGAGCCTCCCAAGTGTCTCTGTCCCATTGGCCAGGGAGAGCTTGTGGTATGACATCAAGGAAACAAAAAGTAGACTGATATGGCCAAATGATAGAGTAGAATGGAGGGGGTAGTAATCAATATAGCCCACTTTTATTGAAACTGCAAAATGTCTTCTTTCCACCATTCCTGTGAAGTGATCCACACAAGGATATTTTCATAGCTATAGAGATGCAAATAATTTTACCTACCAAGCAGTCAAAACCCATTATTTTACAGCTGAGGAAATTGAGGCTCAGAAAGGGTACCTCTAGATGACTTTTTACTATTGTCTCTACTTTTGAATTTCTATGCCCAGTGCTTGGTACTGTGAGATTTAAAATTGGATATTAGATCATAAATCTCCCCTACTTAACCTTTCCCTTAATTTATCTCCCAAACTAGTAAATGGAAGCAGCTTTTGGTTTTCTAGATAGACCTTTTTATTTATAGTTATGATAGTCACAAGGTGATGTTGATTAGAAGGATAGGAAAGTAGAAACACAATACAAATCGTCTTAAGTCTAAGCTTAGTCTATATTCCTTATAAAAACTCACCAAACCGAAAAAAGGCCACCTTTGGAGAGAGAGTCTGTGCCGCGCCGTCAGGAGTCCCGCCAAGCAGGCAAAAAAGGGCTCCTCTCCTTCTCTCCACCCCGGAAGTCCCAAAAAACCCCGCAGGCAGTCTGACATGCGCAGCAGGCGCACTGTACCTGGCAGGCAGTCTGACATGCGCAGCAGGCGGACTGTACCCGGCAGGCAGTCTGACATGCGCAGCAGGCAGACTGTTCATCTCCTCCCCAAAAGGGTGGTCCTTGAAAAACTGGCGTCTTTCAGTTATCCTAACCGACTCTTAAAAATTTTCATATTTTACCACATTTCCCCCCTTTGCTTCCTCAAGAAACGGAATGTTTCCTTGATGGAACAGTAAAAAGAACATAATAACTTTTGCTGACTAATAATATGCGAACAACAATACAGAAAAGGAAGAGAGGAAAGTTTTTGTCCAGAGGGGCGATTTTTTTTTTTTTTTTCCTCATGAACCGACGCTTTGACATTAGTCTTGCAAAGGGAGAGCCTCTGCAGAGAGTACATGTTACAGATAGTATATAACAGAAAGGAGATAGTAAAAGCTAATAAAGCAAAACAGTTCATATAAAGTCTCTGAGTTCTCTTGTCTTCTTGAAGTGGTAAGATGTCATCAGGAGGAAACTGGATTCTGGTCTGGAAAACTGGATTCTGGACTCTGGTCTGGATTCTGGATTCTGGTCTGGATTCTGGACTCTGGACTCTGGTCTGGAAAGCTGGATTATCTTCTTTAACTGTTTGAATTGCTGTATTTTTAAAACCTTAGCATAGCATTGTCAATGATCAAATTAATAAATTCCATTACATTCCCTCCTTTATATGGTTAGACTTGTAATAGAGGGTTGAGGTAGTTATGCAATGTGTAACACTTCTTACCACCATGTGTCTGGATCAAAGCCAAATTTAGTATGTGTTCATGACACCTGAAAATGTTATGGAAAGGTTATCATACCATATCTCATGGTTCTGAGACAGCCAGTGATTGTGCTAGGCCACAGGTGAATTCAACTGAGATAAAAAGATAAATAAGTTCAGTTAAATTAGGTTAAATTAGGAGGGAGAGAGGATGAATACTGGACTGTGCCTAGTAATTGTGCTCTACATAGTCACCATCATAAGCAAACCATGGACTTACGTATACCTGTCTCTCCTTTTGTTGCACATATATTCTCTCCAGGGCCTGCATCAGAGTTCACAGCAAGTTAGTCTCTGAAATGATAAGTTTCCATATTTCTGAAATCTCATTAATTTCACCAAAGACAATATGATGGTAAAAATGTGTGCTATGCTGCATAACTGAGAATATATTAGTGATATATACAATAATTCCAAACCATACCCAGAGTATAATGACATATAAATAATAAACGAATGTAAATAGCTGATTATATTAGACATTGTTACATAATCTTCTTTTAGCAAGTAGACCACATCATCTTATACATGAATTCTCTAGTATAACAGTAGCAGATACTTAAAGTGGTGATTAATTCATCAAAAAGAAATAAGACTTCAATTAGCAAGATTCAATATTCAATGTTTTCAGTGAGGTATCAAGCAATTTCTGGTACTTTTTAGTTAAACAGAACAACATACAAGAGAAAGGAGAAAAATAAATAAATAAAACAAAACTCATTAGAACTCATGGTTCTCTCAAAAAGAAAGAGTAAATAAAAAAAAAGAATTCTGGTAGCTTCTGAGGCCCGATAGCCTCACCCACAGCATATACTTAAAATGTCTTTGAATAATCACTTAGTTTACAAAATTTAGTTTTAAAGAAAAGCAAAAGAAACAAAAGTAAAAAAAAAACCAAAGCAAAACCAAAAATAAAAAATAAAAAGCAAAAGATTCGCTAAGCACCCTTTTGTGCTCTTAAAGAACTTAAAGGTGCGGTCAATTCCAGGTCTTTTCAGTGCCTTTCAAAAGTCAAAACAAAAACAAAAAAACCCAAAAATTAATAAAAAAAAATAGTTGAGGTAGGCCAGAAAACTAGGCCATGTACTTCAGTGCTTTTGCCTGTAGAAGGAAATGCTTGTTAAATTATAAGGTATTTAAGCTGCTAGAGTTTGGGGTATGCCACATTGTTTTAACTGGTTCCCCAATTCTCTGCATGCCAAAGTGGCAGGGGTTTCTGAATTGTCATTGATCTTTCTAATGCTGTCATAATGTTCTTTATGGTAGAAAATGTGGAGTTCTCTAGCATCAGTTTTGTCTGTGCCACTGATTTTCAATAAAGGCTGATTTAATTGATGAACCACAACATTCAGCTGATGCTGCTTAGCAAATGCTACAATTGTATCATTTCCTCCCCACTTTCCAAATTTCTTTAATTCATCAACATATTCTTCAAAAGGGGAGTCATTTACTCTAAAAGACTCAAACTCTTGTCTATGGTTAATCATATAAGAAGCAGCTTCTTGTCTGTGTCTGAGATGATTTCTACAGTGACCTTCTAGCTGGTCTGCTAAAGCCCTAAAAAGGCAATTTCCGTCTCCTGATACTTTACGAAGACTGAGTCCCAAAGCATTTAACTGATCAGTGGGATTATCAAATGGGAACTGCCTGTTTCCTCTGAACTTTCTTTGCTCTTTAACAGTTGCTATCGTTAGGGTTTTTACCTCTTTAGCGTCTACCTCAGGTCTATCTGAAATCTCTTCACCTATGAATGGTGCAGGCTTTATATGAGAGCAATGAATCCATGAGTCTTTTTCACCAATTTTAATGGCAGTAGGAGTTGTCAATAATACCTGAAAAGGTCCTTCCCAGGCAAGTTGAGTTCCACTGGTTCTCTGAAAATTCTTTACATATATTTTATCTCCTGGGTTGAAGTTATGCAATGAAAAGTCTAATGGTCCTGCCTGGACCACAGCTCCTGCCTCATGGAGTTCACGTAGCCTGGTCTGTAATTCCTGTATATAGGAGGCAACAGAAGTATCACCTCCCACCAGTGATGTATAAACTGGGGAAAAAGTTTTAGCTTGGATAGGAGGGTGACCAAAAAGCATTTCATAAGGAGATATATGAAGTTCTCCTCTTGGTCTACTTCGTAGATAGAATAATGCCAATGGTAGAACATCAGGCCATTTCAAATGGGTTTCAGTACATAATTTGCCAATCATACTCTTAAGCTCTTTATTCATACGTTCGACTTGGCCTGAACTTTGTGGATGGTAGGGCGTGTGGAATTTTGGAGTCACTCCCAAGAAAGAGTAGATTTGGGATAAAATCGAATCAGTGAAATGTGTGCCTTTGTCAGAATCGATGCGGGCTGGTGGGCCAAAACGAGGTACTATCTCTTTAAGAAGAATTTTGGCAACAAAGGCAGCTGTGGCTCGGGGGCTGGGAAAGGCCTCCACCCACCGAGTGAGCTGATCAACTATAACAAGGCAAAATTTATAATGTCCTGCTTTTGGCATAGTAATATAATCAATTTGTAAGTGCTCAAAAGGTGTATATGCTAGAGGACGCCCTCCATAAGCTTTGGCCTTAAAAGCATACTGATTATAAGACTGACATGTGGAACAGCCCGAGCAGATTCGAGATGCTGTATTAGTTACACCAGGTGCTATCCAGGTTCTCTTAATAGAGTCTACAATGCCTTGTGTACCAAAATGGCCTTTTCTGTGAACAGAGAGGCATACCTGGTGGTAGAATTTCCGGGGAAGAAATGGCTTACCTTCCGGAGACACCCAGATGCCATTGATCTGTTTCGCCTTAAATTTCTTTTTCCACTTTTCTACTTCAGAATCGTCATAGGTTAGGTTGGAAGGAATATCCTCAGAAGGTGAAAGGTTAAATACATGTTCAGGAGCTTCTAATGCAGCAAGCTTGGCTGCAGAATCGGCTCGTGCATTTCCCTTTGAAACAGGGTCACTATTCCCTGTGTGGGCAGGGCAATGTACAACAGCTAGGGAAGAAGGCAGTTTCAGGGCATCTAAGAGGTCCTTGATAAGGTCCCCATTGGCAATAGCCTTGCCCGAGGATGTTAGAAAGCCTCGTTGACGCCAAATCATACCAATAAAGTGGCATATGCCAAAGCCATATTTCGAGTCAGTAAAAATGGTGGCACTCTTATCTTTAGCTATATTACAGGCCTGTGTAAGAGCCACAAGTTCAGCAGCCTGTGCACTAAAATGGGAAGGCAGAGAAGCTGCCCAGAGGGTGTCATAATCAGAAACTACAGCAGCTCCAGTAAAACGGGTTCCCTCTCTCATAAATGAGGAACCATCTGTATAGAGGACAAGATCAGGATTTTCTAAAGGTGTATCAAAAAGATCATCACGGGGTTTTTCAGCCATATCAACTAAAGAAGCACAGTCATGCAACGGTTCCCCCGAGAATGGTAAATTAGGGAGTAGTGTTGCTGGATTAAGAACTGTGCAGCGTTTTAAAGTGATATTCTCATTACCTAACAGGGTTATTTCATACTTAGCCAGCCTTTGATCTGAAAAGGCTTGTGTCCTGTGACGTAGTAAGAGAGCCTCCACTTCATGAGGGCATTGCACAGTTAGAGGGTTACCTAGGACCAAATCAGAGGCTTTTTCTACCAAAAGGGCTGTGGCCGCCACTGCTCTAAGGCAAGGTGGCACTCCAGCCGCTACAGGGTCCAGCTGAATTGAATAGTAGGCTATAGGATGTTGGTTAGGCCCCAGTGACTGAGTCAGGACTCCAGAAGCCACCCCCCTTTGTTCATGCACAAAGAGAGTGAAAGGCTTACTATAATCTGGTAGTCCTAGGGCAGGTGCTGATAACAAGGCCCGTTTTAATTCTTTTATGGCTGAGAGATGCTGGGGATCCAACTGTAAAATGTCTGGAACAGAACTTTTTGTAAGAGCTATGAGGGGTTTAGTAATTTCACCAAAAGAGGGTATCCATTGTCTACAGTACCCAGCTGCTCCCAGAATGGCTCTCAACTGCCTCTTAGTAGTGGGGGCAGAGAGTTGTTGAATGGCCTGGACTCGCTTAGAAGAGACAGAGCGAGTTCCAGCAGCCAAAATAAATCCTAAATATTCTACCTGGGGCAAACACCATTGTACCTTTGTCTTAGAAACCTTGTGTCCTCTCTTGTGCAGCTCCAGCAGTAAGTGACGGCTATCTTCCTGACAAATTTCAGCATTAGGAGAGGCCAAAAGTAAGTCATCAACATATTGTACTAGTGTGGAGGCTTTAAAGGTAATAGAGGCCAGATCCTGCTGTAAAATTTGGGAAAATAATGTGGGACTGTCTACAAATCCCTGTGGGAGTCTAGTCCAGGTCCACTGTCTATTTTTCCAGGTAAAAGCAAATAAATATTGGAAGTCCTCATGTACTGGTATGGAGAAAAAGGCAGAGCAAAGGTCTACCACTGTGAAACATGTAGATTCATAGGGAATTGATGAAATTATCATAGCCGGATTTGCGACTATAGAATGTCTAGGAATAACATAATTATTAATCGCTCTAAGATCTTGCACAAAACGATAAACAGGTTTACCATCTGGCCCAGGCTTGGGTTTTTTAACTGGCAAAATGGGAGTATTGCATGGAGAGTGATGACATGGAATAATAATACCCTGGCTTTTCAAAGCCTCAATTATAGGGGTGATCCCTTCTATTGCTTCCCTAGACAATGGATACTGTGGAATGGAGGGGGGTGGCCCCCCTTAACTTTAAAGGTAACAGGCATGGCAGACTTAAGGAGCCCCACCTCATTAGGGGATGAGGCCCATAAAGACTCAGGAATGTCAGAGGGGATTTTGGATACCTCCCCTGCTGATCCTTGAGCTTCTGTAAGTAAAATTGGTAATAAATGAACAGTATCCTCTGGCAATTGTAGGGAGACAGCCCCATCTGGAGCACAAGATATGGTTGCTCTAAGCTTACAAAGGAGATCACGACCTAATAAATTTACAGGGGCATCAGGCATGAGTAAAAATGAATGTTCTACTGTTAAGGGCCCCATAGATACCATGCGAGGATTCAATTTTGCCACTCTCTGGCTCTTTCCTGAGACTCCTACTACATTTAAAAATCCTACAGGTCTACACCCAGCATCTGGTTTGCTTACTAATACTGATTTAGAGGCTCCTGTGTCTAGCAGACAATCATAATAAGTCTCCCCCACTTTTAGGGTGACATGTGGTTCTTTACTCTGGGGAGGTGAATGGACTGGTACAAGGGCATTCAAAAAATCTGGATCTGGGAATATATGGCTTTCATTATCTATGTTCCATTCCTCCCCAAGACCCCGTCAATCCCGTGCCCTCCTCTGAGAGGGACCTTGGTCACCATTATTCTGGTACTGCCTTTCTGTATTCCTCCGAAAAGATCTATTCCTATTTTGATTTCGCCTATAATTAGAATTAGAATTTCTTCTCCAAGTCCTACATTCTCTCAATTCATGCCCCTCCTTATGACAGTAACAACACACCTTAGTGTCCTTGTTCCGGTGTTCACATGGCTGACAGGAACAACACACCTTAGTGTCCTTGTTCCGGTGTTCACATGGCTGACAGGAACAACACACCTTAGTGCCCTTGTTCTGGTGTTCACATGGCTGACTAGGAATCACTGGTGCCAGAATGCTCTGTTTGGGGTGATCTGGACCTGTCTCACGTGAGTCAAAGACATAATTTGCAAGTTCCTTAAGTCTATCAGCTGTTAAGCTCCTCCAATCTGGACATTGGGTCAGAAAATATTTGCGTACTTCTGGCAGTGAATTACAAATAAACATGTTGAGAATAATATAAGAATCTTTTGAATCAATTGGATCTAATCTGGTGTATTGCCTGGCGGTCTCACAAAGCCTATCGTAAAATCTGCTTGGTCTTTCATTAGCCTCCTGAAATGTGCTCATAAATTTCGTCCAGTTTTCAGGTTTTCTAGAGCATAATTCCATTCCCTTCAGAAGTGTTTCCCTAGCATCCTTTAATCTTTGGAAATCCCTGTCATTATTATAATTCCACTCTGGATCCTTTAGAGGCCATTCCTCATCGGCCTTACCCTTCGCAACAAGGGCATTTCCTGCCGAGATAATATCTGTCATCTCAGTTGGGGACAGTAAAGTTTCCATAAGGCAAGTAACATCAGCCCAAGTGGGTTGATATATATTAAATATAGTCCTTAACTGTGAAACTACACCATTTGGATGTTTCTCAAAACTAGGGAAGATTGTTTTCCATGAGCTCAAGTCAGTTGCTGTAAAGGGGTGATATTTTCTAACCTGAACTGATACTCCCTTTTTATTAAATTCTATATCTTCCTGCAAGGGAAGTAGTTTCAGCTGATTTGATTCTAAAGACTGGCCAATATCCGTTTCTGTAACTGGGTTACCTCCAGTAGGGGGAGCTATCTTAGCGTCTCCCTCGCCACGTGGTGAGGCTGGGTTACCTTCAGCAGAGGGAGCCATCTTAGTGTCTCCCTCGCCACGTGGTTTACCTTTAATCTCTTTCCATATTACAACTATGATAATACCCATAATGAGAGTTACAGTCATGTGAACTATCGTGAGTATGGTATTACAATTTATTTCAACTGCAGGCAAAAAATTCCTACTAATATTAAACACATTTTCAGTGGAGACAGTTACACTCATACCATTATACCAAAAAGATTTTGCTGTGTGAGTGAGGAGGAGACCTATAACACAATGAAGGAATACCGAGTAAACTAGATGTCTAAGTCTGGACAGTATGGTACCCCAACATGCTCCAATGCAAAAAAACGAAAAAACCAAAGGGAAAATGACATATTCGATCATATTTTAAACTGGGCTGGCTTTTTCCTTTAAAACAAGGCTTTTAGAGGCTTAAAGTCTTTAAGGGAGATTAGACAAAGGGAAAGTCCGTGGGGGGGGGGTATTTGGAAAATCCACCGAATTAGCCGGCTTATGGCCAAACTAGGGAGGGTGGGAGGGTCCTTAAGGTCCCATCTGGGGTGCCAAACTGTGAGATTTAAAATTGGATATTAGATCATAAATCTCCCCTACTTAACCTTTCCCTTAATTTATCTCCCAAACTAGTAAATGGAAGCAGCTTTTGGTTTTCTAGATAGACCTTTTTATTTATAGTTATGATAGTCACAAGGTGATGTTGATTAGAAGGATAGGAAAGTAGAAACACAATACAAATCATCTTAAGTCTAAGCTTAGTCTATATTCCTTATAAAAACTCACCAAACCGAAAAAAGGCCACCTTTGGAGAGAGAGTCTGTGCCGCGCCGTCAGGAGTCCCGCCAAGCAGGCAAAAAAGGGCTCCTCTCCTTCTCTCCACCCCGGAAGTCCCAAAAAACCCCGCAGGCAGTCTGACATGCGCAGCAGGCGCACTGTACCTGGCAGGCAGTCTGACATGCGCAGCAGGCGGACTGTTCATCTCCTCCCCAAAAGGGTGGTCCTTGAAAAACTGGCGTCTTTCAGTTATCCTAACCGACTGTTAAAAATTTTCATATTTTACCACAGTACAAAGCAAGTGCTTAAGGAATGCTTTTTCCATCCATCCTTTGAGTCAGCCAGACCACATACCTCTACTAAGCACCAATGAAGACTATAGATGCTAAAGGCCATAGGAAGGTGAGATCACTACAGCTTGGGATGGTAAAGGAAGGCTTCTTAGAGAAAATAGGAGCAGCACTGGGTTTTAAAGAATGAACAGGGTTCAGATAGAACAAAGAACAGAGAACAGTGTTTTCTATGATGCCAACAAACATAAAGGACCTCAAAGCTTGAAATCATCAGGTTGGTGAAGACTAGTCCACCTCTGTCCCACAATAGAGGCCATGTATTACTGTGGAAAGAGCACTAGATTTGGCAGCAAAGGACTTCACAAATCTTGACTCTATCACTTACCATCCATGTGACCCTGAGCAAATTACTTAACCTCTTTGGATATCTGTTTCCCCATCTATAAAAAGTGGGGGTTGAACTAGATCACCTCAGATGTCCCTTTCTACTCCAGAGCTATGGTCCTATGATTCAGTGAGCCATACCTTCCTGTGGCCTACAAGCCCTAGGCTCACAGGAACCTGGAAAGGCACAATATAACCTGTACATGGACATCAAACTATATAGACAAGGACAGGGGCTGCAAATGAAGTGGGTTGGAATAATGTTGTAAGTCTTTCCAGTCTTCTGCCTTGTGGAATAGCCTTAAGAAATGCTGTTGAGGGGCAGCTAGGTGGTGCAGTGGATAGAACACTGGCCCTGAAGTCAGGAGGACAGAGGCAGAGAGGCCAGAAATATTCTCTGAGAAACATGTCTTTCATTTCTATTATTGGGAACTCTGTTTCCCTTCCCAAGTAAGGATATCCAAATCTTCTTGATTTGGGGGGGGGGTTTACTATTCACATATACATTTAAGACTTGGCATACCCGATTTCATTAGACCCAAATTTAGGCCAAAGGACTGAACCTCCCTTGAGAGGAACCCCAGCCCATATTAGGCAACAATATTTTATCATTCTCTTTTTTCATTTTCCTCTATACTTGTCAAATTTGTCCCAGACAGAAAGACCTCTAACTTCATTGGCATTTACATGACCAACCAATTTAAATCTTGAAAGGACCTCAGAGATCATTTTCAACACTCCATTTCAGAAATGAGGGAACTGAACCTCAGAGAGGGGAGTGGATGTACACGAGATTACCTAAGGAAGACATACGAAGTAGGAGAGACAGGATTTCAACCACCGGCTCCAAATATAGTACTAGTTCTATTGTATCATGTCTGTATAACTCACCTGAAATCTATTTGCATTGATAGTTATCTTCTTTTGTCTCTTGCCTCCTCAACTAGAACCCTGGAGGAGAGGTTCCATGTCTTTCCCCTTTTTTGGATGCTCTATAGAGTTGCTATTCTGTTCTAGAAAAGAGAATAGGCGCTCAGAGGATATTATGGAATGAATGAAAAAGAGAAGGGAAGAAAAGAAAAAGAGCAAATTCGTATAATATGACTTGTCAATTACAAGTTTTAAGAAGAGACAGAAAAGGTGTCTTAGGTTTAGGGGACAGAGAGAGAATATTTATTCTACCAATAAACTGCCAGCTTTCCCACAAGTCCTAGTAAACAGAGAGGTGGGTACTAAGTTCAGCTGTAGATTAATCTGTGGATTGAGTACAAGGACAGAAGTCTGACATTAATCAGACTGACCTGGACAGACGTGCTTCAGCATGTCCTGCTGAATCCAGTCTTCTCCTTCATTCCTTGGTATCACAGAAAGGTAGGGGATAGACCAGTAATTCTTCACCTAGGGAACATGGACCAAATTTCAGAGTGTTTTTGAACTTGGAGGGGAAAAATTACATCTTTGTTTTCACTACCCCATGTGAAAATTGGTATCTCTTTAAATTATTTAAAAGCATCATTCTGAGAAGGGATCCATCAGCTTCATCCAACTGACAAAGGAGACCATGACACACAAAGAAGACTAAGGATCCCTGGACTAGAGGATGGGCTCTCTTGCTGTCTTTTTCCTTCTGTTTCAATCTTGTTCCAATGGAAGGTTGATCTGGCTCCTTAACGTGGACCAGAGTGAGGGAATCCCAAAAATCTTCTCTTTCCAGATAGTTTTCCTTCTGGAGCCTTTCTTGGGTAACCTTTCCTGATCATGTCTCCATTTGGAAGATGAGGTTAGGTCTATCCTGGCAAAGAAGAAGGGATATCCAAATCATTTTGAGCCAAGACCCATCTGAGCCAATTCTCCTTGACATTTCCCAGGTCTGGGATTTAAAGGATGGCTCTGCTGCACCTGCTCAGTCTCTTGCTCCTAGAGGGGGCACTCATTGGATCCTGCTCAGAGTCACTGGAAAATGAAGAGCAGCCATCGATGTACTCAGCCACTCATTGTAATGGTCCTTGGATCACTGGACTGCCTGGGAGAGATGGAAGGGATGGGAGAGATGGACCCAAGGGAGAAAAGGGAGACCCAGGTATGTGAAAAGCAACAATTACTAGGTAAGTACAAAAGCATAAGACCATAGTATTAATCACTGAAAGCATCCTATGGACCATATCCTCCAAACTTCTCAGTTTTCAGATGAGCAAACTGAGGCCCAGGAAGGGAAGGGATTTTTGAAAAACACACAACAAACTATTAGTTGAACTAGAACAAGAACCCAGGCCCATAGACTCCTTTGTTAAGCACCTTTCCCATCACATCATGTTGCATCTTTACAACATATTTTCCCTAAAGGACTTCCAATGCAAGGTCTCAATCTCTCCAGGAAATGTGTTGACTTGTTCAGTCATTTTCAGTCATGCCTGACTCTTCATGACCCCATTTAGGCTTTTATTGGCAAAGATACTGGAATGGTTTGCCATTTCCTTCTCTAGCTCATGTTATAGATAAGGGAACTGAGGGAAAGGGGTTAAGGGACTTGCCCAAGTTTACATAGCTGTTGTCTGAGGCCAGATTTGAACTCAGTAAAAGGACTCTCTGACTCCAGGTTGGGCACTCTATTTACTGAGCCAATGATTTTGGTGATATATTCTGCCAATAATTAGATGGTTCAGTGATCAAGGCTTAAAGGACCTCTGAAATCTTCCAATATTTCTCTTTGAAGGAAACCTTTTGAAGCATTCCATTGGGTGTTAAGGTTAATAGTCCTCAAGGACTCCATTTATGGAATCACTGGACTACCATGCTCTCATAAAGACTCTGGGCAGCAAATTCAAGATAAAAGAAAAATCAAGTGTTGAAGTGTATGGGTTTTTTTTCTTAAACTGATTAAAGGAAAAAAAATTGTATATTATTTTTTGTAGGCAAAGGGCTATATAATGTATACATAATTAATATAATAAAATAATTCCTATTAAATAGGGGAAGGACCTAGAGGCCTCCAAGGAAATCCAGGGAGGTTGGGACCTCCAGGAAGCCCAGGGCCACAAGGACCTCAAGGAATCAAGGGCATGAAAGGAGAACCGGGTGGTAAGAAGTTCTGTGCCTTCCGTCTTTTTTTTTTTTTTGCAGGGCAGTTGGGGTTAAGTGACTTGCCCAGGGTCACACAGGTAGTAAGTGATAAGTGTCTGAGGCCGGACTTGAACTCAGGTCCCCCTGAATCCAGGGCCAGTGCTCTATCCACTGTACCACCTAGCTGCCCCTAATGTGTCTTCTGTCTTAATGGGGTGGAGTGTGAGGGGTAGGAGGGGTGGGGCGGGGGAAGAGGTAGGGAAGGCACTATCTGCAGACCAAAGGGAGGTCGTACACCAGCTTTTGGAGTCTTCAGATCACTCTAATGGAACAACCTCAAAAGTTAGGTGGAAGAAAGCCAGAATGTAATGCACATAGAGGGGGCAGAGATGTTTCCTGGGGTTGGGTTAGGGAGCCACTGAGTACCAAGTGTCTTTTAATATTTGTTCACCTGAGTTAACCAGCAGCTCCCATGCCAAAGGGTATTCTGGTGCAATTGTTCTACCTCTCCACCCCTAGGAGCTGCTGCCCAGAAGTGCCCTCAGGCAAAATCAGGTCCAACCCCACCCATCCCCCTCCATACTCCCACTTTGGGGATTGAAATCCTGAGTCATCTTTCTCCCACCAGGTTCAAAACAAAGGGAAATAAGTCTGTAGTATGAATATTCTTAAACGTTTACAGGAAGTCTCTCTATTTACCCTTATTGAGCATGGACTGGGAAAAGAAGGGGATATTTCCATGCCTTCATAGACAAATGATCTCATAGTAGATGACCATTTTTTAATAGAAGTTTAGTGTTACAAGGAAAATGAAAAGAAAGGAGATAGATAAATAAAGCCTTTAAAAATGCCAGCTGCTTCAACTGGCAGCTGAGAAAGGAAAAAAGTGTTTCTTTTTCCCAAATGCCACCTCCCCCCCCCCACCCCCAACACATACCAAAAAATGGAACTGAAGGAAAAGCAGGGAAGTGAATGAATAAGCAGTGAATAGCAAATGGATCCCTGCTTCAGGGAAGGAAAGGATAGAAAGTTTCTTCCAGGGTATGTTTCTAGAAAAGAGGGGGGGAAAACCCAGGCTGTCTGGGCAACTATACCTGAACCCCACTATTATCAGTCAGTCAACAAGCCTCATCTGTAAACATAAATAAGCCATCCTTCCATGGACAAATGTGTTATTCTCCCATTCTACAAGGCTCTTTGGAACTTGAGGGGTGTGTGTCCACAGTAGACAAACTATAGTCAATAACACACACACACACACACACACACACACACACACATGAGATATTTCCTTAAAGCAAGGGTGTCTATTTACTGAATACAGAGGAGTCATCTAGATATTGATTACATTAGAGAAACATTAGCTTGAAGACAAATAATTCGGTTTGACTAAAGAGCTGCATTTCATGGGAACCATACAGAAAGAGCAGACACAGAAAAAAGCATCATTTTTTCCCCAATAATAGCTATAATAGCTAACTTTTGTATAGTGCTTACTATGTGACAATCACAGTACTGAGTTTTTTATAATTATTATCTTATTTGATCCTTAAAACATCTCTGGGAGGTAGGTGCTGTTATTATCCCCATTTTACAGATGAGGAAACTGAGGGAAATAATGGTTAAAGTGACTTGTCCAGGGTCACACAGTTATTAAGTGTCTGAGGCAGGATTTGAACTCGGGTCTTCCTGACTCCAGGCCTAGTTCTCTATCTACTGTACCACCTAACAACAAAATCTATTCTGTACAAGGCAGCATATGAAATACCAGGTTTTGTTGCTTAGTCATTTTCAGTTATGCCCAAACTTTTGTGACACCATTTTAGGTTATCTTGGCAAAGATACTGAAGTGATTTGCCATTTCCTTTTCCAGCTCTTTTTATAGTTGAAGAAACTGGGGCAGCTAGGTGGCACAGTGGATAAAGCACCGGCTCTGGATTCAGGAGTATCTAAGTTCAAATCTGGCCTCAGACACTTGACACTTACTAACTGTGTGACCCTGGGCAAGTGCCTTAACCCCCATAGCCCTGCAAAAAAAAATAAACAAACAAACAAACAAATAAAAAAACAAACAAATAAATAAATAAATATAGTTGAGGAAACTGAGGCAAACAGGGTTAAGGGACTTACCCAGGGTCAACTAGTAAGTGTTGGAGGTCAGATTTGAACACAGGAAGATAAGTCTTCCCAATTCCACATCCAGCACTTCATCCAATGTACCACCTAGCTGCCCCATTACCAATGTTACTTTGAAATTATTAGGGGCAAGATAAAGGGGAAGGAGAACTGCCTTCCTAACTCACTTTAATACTAATTAGGTGATATATGGCTGCATCCATGAGCAATACAATTTAATACTCAAACTGAGTGAATCCATAGTATATATAGTACAGTGTTTTTGATAGACTGTTTTAAGCTATCATCTTAAATCACTGCTTCTTTCTTAGACAAACTCCTAGAAAACTGTTCACGATCCCTGCCTCCATTTCCTTTCATTTCTTAATCCTTTGAAATCTGACTTACAACTTCATTTAACTGAAACTGCTGACTCCAGATTTGCTAACAGTCTTTTAATTGCCAAATGCCCTTTCTCACTGCTCAGCCTTCTTGAGCCCTCTGAAGCATCTGATACTGTTCCTTACCCTTGCCTCCTATACACTGTCTCTTCTCTGGGTTTTCATGATACTTCTCTCTCCTTGTTCTCCTCCTACTTGTCTGGTAAGCTCCTTCTTGCCCTTCTTTGCTATATCCTCATCCATATCATGCCCCTTAACTATGGGGGTATCCCAAGGTTTTGTCTTGGGCTGCTTTCTGTGTTAATTAAAAAGGTTCAAGAGACATAATTTCTGGGTAATTTAATTATTTCACTAATGTCAGCATTTTAATAAAAGGATGGTCATTTGGATGTTTCTCTTGGACCAAAGACAATCTTGGTGTGCAAGCTCACACTTTATATGCCCTTAGGAAAATAGGTGTTACCCAGGGTGGGAATCAACCCTGGTTAGCTAACAATTAATGAGAGAAAGAATATTACAAAGAGGGGCTGAACCTGAACTTTGATTAGGTCATTTACTTCTTTTTTTTTTTAAAGTGAGGCAATTGGGGTTAAGTGACTTGCCCAGGGTCACACAGCTAGTAAGTGTTAAGTGTCTGAGGCCGGATTTGAACTCAGGTACTCCTGACTCCAGAGCCGGTGCTCTATCCACTGTGCCACCTAGCTGCTCCAGTCGATCATTTACTTCTTAAGTTGCCTTGGGCAATGTTTTCAAATAATTTATCCCCTACCCAAACACAATGGGTACCCTACCTGGATGGAGTCTAAACAAGGAAGTTAGTCCAATCTCATTTACAGTTGTCCTTCAAGAGACAACTTTTAAAATCAGGCCTTTAGAAAAAAAGGGGGAATGGGGGACAGCTAGGTGGCACAGTGGATAAAGCACCATTCCTGGATTTAGGAGGACCTGAGTTCAAATCCAACCTTGGCCACTTGACACTTACTAGCTGTGTGACCCTGGGCAAGTCATTTAACACTCACTGCCTTGCAAAACAAAACAAAACAAAAAACAAACAAACAAACAAAAAACTAAAGTACTGCTCAGGTGGCATCCTCTGTACCAAGACTTCCTTGATTCTTTCCCCTCCCGTTGTTAGAGCTCTCTATCTCCTCCAAAAAAAAGAAAAAGGGAGTGACTCTGGATCTCCCCAAATCATTGGTTATTAATAATCATTTCTATCACTTCTTTCTCTATATACTCTCACTTGGCTACAAAAAATTCTCCCATAGAGGGGTTCATTATTTCTATGTATATTTCTCCCAGGTCTACATATCTAGCCTCAATATTTCTTCAGATCTCCAGTCCTGCATCATCAACTGACTATTAGAAATTTAAAACTAAATGTCCTACAGACATCTTTAACCTAGTTCAAAAACATCATCATCATTTCCCCCCATCTTTATCATTCTCATAGGTAATACGTACATAGTACTTTAAGGCTTGTAAAGCATGTTATATATGTTAACCCATTTAATAATCACAAAACCCTGTGCTATTTTACAGATAGTCTAGGAGAGAGCAAATGATTTGTCCAGGGATATCCAGATAGAAATATGTGAGGCGGGTTTTGAATTCAATTCTTCCTGATTCCAGATCCCAAACTCTATCCACTATAATCCCCTCCTCAAAAAAAAAAATCCTAATCCTTTTTATGTTATTTTTATCAAAAGCACCATCATGTTCTAGTTCTTCCGTGTTTTCAACATAAATATTTTCTTTAGCCACTCTCTCTCTCCTTCCACATGTATAATCAGTGGCCAGATCTTTCCATTACTACTTTCACAACACCCCTCTCAACTCCTCATTGTTGATAGAGGTACCACCCTATTTCAGGCCCTCATCCCTTCTCTTTAATATTATTCAATACTAATTATTCATTACTTATTATTGATTTTAAATGACAATCATTATTAATATTAACTATTTAATAGTTTCCTAATTTATTTCAAGTCTTTCCTCTCTTCAATCCATCCTCCACACCACTATCCATATGATTTTCCCAAGACACAGATCATTCTCCCATTCAATAAACTCTCGTGGTCCCCTAATGCATCAATCATCAAATATAGACTCCTCACTCTGGCATTTAAAGCCCTTCATAATCTGGCCCCAACCAGTCTTTCAGGCCTTATGAATATTATTCTCCATCATGCACTCTCTAAACTGGCTTTTCTTCATGTTCCTCTCACAGAACCCTCTAGCTCCTGTCTCCATGCCTTTGCTCTCCCTCATAAATGAGATGTGCTTTCTTCTTGCTGCTACTTTTTACAAACCCTAGTTTTCTTCAGAAATCAGTTCAAACAAAATGTTAGACCTGAAGACTTTCCTAATATTTCCAGCTCCTAACGTGACTCCTCCCCAACTTACTTTTTATTTATTTTGCCCATAATATACATGGATTGATTTAACATGCATGAATGTTGTATGTATGACTTGTTAGCTTGAGCTGACTCTTTTGCCTTGTCAGTGGCTCCAAAGAAAGGTATGTTTTTTTTCCTTCCCAGAAAGTCATTCTTCTGCAACAGATGAGCACCTGAAGGTGAATTCAGATTTACAAAATCTACTCCTGAAGTTGACAAGGGGTAAGTCTGTGGGTTTTACTAATAGAACAGGATGTTAGAACAGGCCATTTGGGATCCAAGATGGTGATGGTTCTCAGACTGAGGATGTAAATAGGGGGTCAGTCACCTGTGCTTTGGTACTTGAATTTGGGTCTTGACTGAGCAAAGAGGATAGATAAGGGAGGAAAAATGGAAAGACAAAGCAAGGGAAACAAAGTGATTCTTGCCTCTAATGATATTTCATTTTGGGAAAGGTAGAATTTTGTGGTTTTTTTTTTTTTTAGGAAAATATTTTGGGGAAAAAGCAGAATATCTAATTACTTCTTTTGAAAAAGGCTCAACCAGATCAAACCAACCATCAAATATTTCTTTTAACATCCCAGATAATGAGAAGGACTGAAAGATGCCCCTTTTCCCTGATATATCAAAAATGCCAGTGGGTGGTGAGGTCTAGTCACCCAAGGTAGCCCTGGGGGAGTTTTCATGGGTAACCCACTTAGCAAGACATCTCAGTTCATCAAACCAACTCCAATAATGATACCAGTTAAAACATACATAATATCAGCTATTTTTATAGTTTTGAAGATACTTTACAAGCATTGTTTCATTTGATCCTCTGAGAAATGTAATGAGGAAGTTATAGATATTGTGAAGAAACTAGGTCTTAAAAATACAGTTATTTAGCCATGATACAATAACTAGTAAGTGTCAGAGGTGATATTTGAACTGAGATCTCACTTAAATTCAAAGACCAACACTCTTTCTACCATATTATACCCCTTCACTGTCATTCAGCACAATGAAACACAAAGACCAATAATGAAAATAATAATTATTATTCTCCAAAGGGGAGGGAATTGGAATTATTATCATTAATTATTATTATTCATTTCAATTCCCTCTCCTTTGAAGGATGACTATAAATCATGTACCCCCCTCAACTCCACCCCCATATTTGGCCAAACCCCAGAGCTCTTATAGGCCCTTTTCTCTTTTCTCTCTCTCTTTTTTCAAATGACCTTTTTGTTCTCATGGGTTCAACTATGAAAATAATTCCCAGGTGTAGATATTTTAATTGTGAACAATAGTTCCACATCTTCTCCCTGTTGAATTCCTCACATTCAACAGCTCCAAAGCAGAATTCATTACTTTTTTTTGCTAAAGCACTGGCATCCTCCTAATAACACAGCTTCCCAATCTTGGAGTCAATCCCACCTCAACTCTCTCCTTCAATCTCATACCTTTTCATGTGCCATGTCTTTCTGAGTCTTTCTCCACAGCATTTTGCCCAATTATTCCGTTTTCTCCACTCATATAGACACTAGTCTTGCTCACCTTCGCATAAACACTCTTTCTGAACTATTACTTGGTCTCCTTGCCTCTAGTCTCTCCACTCTCCACTGTATCACCCACCCAGCTGACAAATTGACATTCTTATAGCAAAATTTGGACTCAGAAAACATCAGTAAATAAAATTCCTCTTTGACATTGAAGGTCCTTTATAACCTGACTCTAACCTCTGTAATTTCACATTAGTCTCCACATACCACCCCCTCATCCCATGCATTCCCCATTCCAACTAAATTGGTTTATTTGCTGTCCCCCAACCCCAGCACTGACCTCCTCCATCCATGCCTTTTCACAGGCTCTACATCACCCACTCCACCCAGCCCCAAATGCTCTCCCTCTTCTCCTCTGCCATTTGGAGACTAGCTCCCTTTAAGGCTCAGCTCCAGTAGGAGGCTCTTCCTGACTCCCCCAAAATGACATTGTATTTATCATTTATATTCTATATCTGTGCACAGGATGTTTCTCCCCTCCCTCCTGCCAAGTAGCTCCTAGAAACCAGTAAAAATTTAATTTTCATCTTTGTAATCCCAGAACCTAGAACAGCCTAGAACATGGGTGGGTTATATACCCTTGTTCAATTGAACAAATATTCAGTAAGCTCCTGGCACCATACTTGGTGCTCAGAACATGAAGACAGATATGAAATGCCTCTGTCCTCAAGGAGTTTACACTCTAATGGAAGGATGTGGCATGTACAGAGATAAGTATATACAAAGTATCCCCAAAGGAATTTCAATGAGGAGTGTTAACAAGTGTGGAAATCAAGAAAGGGCTCATAGAGGAGGTAACAACTGAGTGTGCTTTGAAGGGAGCTATAGATTCTAATAGGCAAAGGTGCTATGGAGACACAGTTCAGACAGGAATGTGGGGCCACCATCTGTGCAAAGGAATGTCACCTGTGCAGAGCAGCCAGTGGGACAGTTTAGACTGGAAAGTGCATGGAGGAGAGTAATAGGAAATAAGACTAGAATGGCAGCAATAGTCATAACAAAAACAACAGCCACAATGACAAGGTCAATCACAATAACTGGCATAAAGCACTTTAAAGTTTGCCAAGTTCTTTATATGCTTCACTTGAGTCTCTGGAATTAGTAGTTAGCAGCATGTACAGTGTTGGGAGGTTTGCAATGCACTTTACCAATATCTCCATTTATCCTCAAAACAACCCCAGGAGACAGGGACTATTATTATCTCCATTTTCCATTCCATTAAGGAAACTGAGAAGGTAAGTGATTTGCCCAGAATCATCCAATTAGGAAGTGGCTGAGGGTGGATTCAAACTCAAGTTTGCTCAACTCTAGGTCCATCAATCTAGCCCAGCTTCGACCTAGTTGGCCCTTGTGCCCGCCATTTTACAGATTAGGAAAGTGAGGCCCAGGGAAGTTAAGTAATGTCCAAGATCTCACAACTCATAATGGTCACAGAGCTAATAAATATCAGAGGTAGTATTTGCATGTAGGTTTTCCTAGTAGGTTCTTTCAAATGCCTAGATGAGGATTTCATTTATCTATGTGGAGTGGGACACACAGAGAGAGACACATACAAAAAAGACCTAGAGAGGAAATAAAGTGATAGTGATAGGGAAACAAAAACATGGATAAAGAAAGAGGACTACATAGAGAGAAACATTCAGACATGTTCATGGGAACAAAGACATAAACACAGAAGAAGGAGGACAGAGGAAACCCTGCCTTAAATCTGTTGTCTCTCATCTCCAGCTCTCAATTTGTATGGAACTGCAGTTCAACTAGGAGAGAAGTTTTATGCCACCACTGGCCAATCCTCTGATTTCCTCACAATTAATGAGACTTGCCACAAGATAGGAGGCACTATCGCCACTCCAAGGAATGAAGAGGAGAATGCTGCCATCCTGGAGCTTGTGGTGAAACACAATACATATGCTTTTCTTGGCCTGAAGGAGGGAAAAACACCAGGGAATTTTTATTACCTGGATGGATCTCCTGTGAACTATACCAACTGGTATACTGGAACTCCAGATGGGCAAGGAAGTGAAAATTGTGTGGAGATGTACACAGATGGCACATGGAATGATAAGTACTGCTATAAGAGTCGCCTTGCTATCTGTGAGTTCTGAGCCCCAACCAGAGCTGGCCCACCTGGACAAAAGAAGGAATGACTCACTGGTGAACTTATGTGAATCATTTAGCTCAAGTCTTGGTGGCCTAAAGGAGTTAATATAGTCTCTTTCAGGTAGGAGTCTATGAGGAAGAGGTTTTAACAAATCATATTAGTAGCCAATAAAACAAAACGAAAATCAGTTCTGTTTCTCCTGCCAGGAATGTCTCTCTACCCTTTTCTCTCCCTAACCAAATCTTACCCATCCTTCAACGCTTAGGTAAAGTTCTGCCTTTTCCCCATATGACCATGCATGACTCTACCATTCTACAATAATCTCTAAGCCTTTATAAGTTTGTATCATCCAAAATAACACTTGATCAAGTTACTTAAAGCTTCAAGTGGGTATAGCAATCTCCCCAATTCGAGTTTAAGCTCCCGAAGGGAAAGGAATTTGTTTTCTGTTCCCTTAGATTCCATGGCACCTAGCAAAGGGCTGTGAAAATGGGAGTCATTCAGTAAAGACATATTGAATAATTGTATCGCAACAAATGCATTTTATTGGTTTGAACTCATATCTGCTTTGCTCTCAGAAGCAAGCCCAGGGGGAAATAAGTCATAATTATAAACATTTTCATAAAATCCCTCTGAGGGAAAGCTGAATCAGATAATCAATATGGGTAAAATGGCCCATGTTTTCACTCAATCAGCAATTACCAACCACATAGGTGTCAAGCACCTCCTACCCACTATGTCCCAGTTACATTCTCAATGCCTGGTTCACCAACTCCTACTTTTTTTTTCTACAAACACAATTTCTACTTAGGATGTGAGTTCCCTCACCACACTGATTAACCTGTGTTAAAAGATGCAGACTTGTCTCATCTCTTTGACACTTATTCCTTAAATTAGCACAGGACCCTCCTCAAGTTTATGGGAAACTTAGAGGAGAAAATATGAATGGGTGAATGGGAAGGGTGGTTAATATAATACATCAAAAAAGTTACAAGCTAATAATTGTCTCAACAACTGAGCTGAAACTTGTGTGGAGCCAGTAGAGTGTGGTACCAGGGCAAGATATTCCTAGAGTGTTGTTTTCCAGGCTCTCTTCCCTCTCACTATCCCCTCCCATTATCAGTCCTACCCCTGAGGTCTTCTCTTCTGGTGCTATTACTCCTCCCCCTTGGGTCAAGAAATTTAGAATTTACCACTTCCTCAGATTTCTCCTTTCTTTGCTTCTGTGAGTTTTCTGCCCAGGCCACCCTGTCTCCTAGGCAACCATGCCCAAGGACTTGTTTCCTCCTTCCTTCCTTACCATTCTATCCCTCCAATCCCCTTATCCTTTGCCCTTACCAGCTGCCAAGCCTTCAGGATCACTGAAACATGAGCTACCCCTCCCACCTCCTGCTGCTTGGCCCAGGTGCAAAATTTCCCAAGTCCAATCCTGCAATGAGCAAATGCTTGCAGCTATATTTATTTGTTACATCACTAAAAGAGACAAATAAAATGTAACTTTATTCAGGGTAAAATCTGAGAGATTTTACAAAACTTAAAATAAAATTTTGAAGAAATAAAAACTTGCTTTATCAAAACCTCCCATGCAAACTTGGACCCCAGCTACTCCTGTAATTGAGTTCTTCATAAGTTTTGTTTATAAAGACATAAATCTACCAAGTCACTTCTCTGCTTTTAAAGTTATTACCCAATAGTAAACAGGAGGACAAAGGATGACAATTATGAGCTTGCTACTTCACTGCTTTAGATATATTTCTTTCTTTTTTTTTTACAGCTCTGAAAATCTTTAATTTTATGTCTTCAATGATCTTTTTTTTTGGCTTTGAACAGAATTTTATTTTCCAAAATATATGTAAAAACAAATTTTAACATCAATTTTTAAAAACTTTCTCTTCCAACTTCTCTTCCTCCCTCCATTCCCACCCCGCCCCCAACAAGAAATCAAGCAATTCAAAATAAGTTATACATGAGTAGTCATGGAAAAATTCCCATATTAGTTAATTGTGAGAGGAAATAGCCAAAACCCTCCAAAACTTCATATTAAGGAATTGTCAAAGAGCAAAAGAAAAAAATTTAAATGTGTTTCCATCTGTTTTCAGATACAATTAGTTCTTTCTCTGCAGATGGGCTGCAATCTTCACAAGTCCTTCAGGGTTACATTGGATCATTGCCTTGCTGAAAATAACCACATGCTTCCCTGCAGATCATCCCCCACTATTGCTGTTCTTTTGTATACAGTACATTTCACTCTTTTTCAATTCATGTAGGTCTTTCCAAGTTTTTCTGATAGTATCTTGTTCATCATAACCTGTATATAGTACCTTAAGCTTGACAGAGAATTTTCTTCATAAAAGCCCAACAAAGTAGGTACCATATGTTTTGCCACTATAACCAATCATCATAACTATTTCCCTCCATCCCACTCCCTTCCCATGACATTTACTCTATCTTCTTTTTACCTATTTCTCCTCAAAAGTGTTTTACTTCTCACTATCCTCTCTCCCACTCTTCACTCCCCCTTTTCACCCTTCCTTCCTTATCCTCCTCCTGCAGTTGTCCTACTTTCCTGCAGGGTTAAATAGATTACTCCTCCCAATTGGGTATGAAAGAGATTCCCTCCATGAGCCCACTCCAATGAGATCAAAGTCCCTGAGCTAATTCTGCGTTCTAAATTTTTCTTCCCTCCCTCCTCAACCCTCCCTATGACATCAAGCAATTCAATATGTCATACTTGTGCAGTAAAGCAGAACATCTTCATCTTCCTTCAAAGTGTTTTGCTTTTTACTGATCTCTCCCCCAAACTTCCCTTCCCTCCTTCCCCTCTTCTCCACCCCGCCCCCATCTCCTTCCTCTCCTACTTTTCCTCAGGGCAAAAATATATTACTATACCTACTTGAATATGTATGTTAGTCCTTATTTAAGCCAATTCTGATGATATTAAGGTTTACCCACTTGCCAACTCCTTCCCTCTCTTCTCCTCCCCTCCATGAGGTTTATCCTGTTTCCTTCATGTGAACTGTCTCTCCCCAGACCATCTCTCCAGTTCTCCCTCCCCCAGTCTATTCCTCCTACACCTCAACCCTATTTTAATGGGTTAGTTAGGTGGCACAGTGGAAAAAAGCACCGGCCCTGGACCCAGGAGGCCCCAAGCCCAAATCTGGCCCCAGACATAAGACACCCCACCCTGTCTGCCCCACAAAGAACAAAACATAAATGCTTTACAGATATCATCCCTTCATATTCAGTTCAGACCTGTGTCTTCTGTGAATTCCTTACTGAGAAAGTTCTTATGAGTTCAAGTATTATCTTCCCATATAGGAATGTATACAGTTTGATCTTTTAATATCCCTCATGAAGTCTTTTTCCTGCTTACCTTTTTATGTTTCTCCAGGGTCTTGTATTTGAAAGTAAAATTTTCTATTCAGTTCAGGTCTTTTCATTACAAATGCCTGAAAGACCTCTTTCTCATTGAAATCCTATTTTTTTCCTCTGAAAGATTATACTCAGTTTTGTTGGGCACGTGATTTTTGGCTGTAGTCCTAGTTCCTTTGCCCTCTGGAATATCATATTCCATGCCCTTCGGTCCTTTAATGTAGAAGCTGCTAGATCTTGCTTTATCCTTATTGAAGCACTACAGTATTTGAATTACTTTTTTCTAGCTGCTTGCAATATTTTCTCCTTGACCTGGGAGTTCTGGAATTTGGCTATAACATTCCTGGAGGTTTTCCTTTTGTGATCTCTTTCAGGAGGTGATCGATGGATTCTTTCAATTTCTATTTTAGCTTCTGCTTCTAGAATATCAGGGCAATTTTCCCTCACAATCTCTTGGAGGATGGTGTCTAAGCTCTTGTTTTGGTGATGGTTTTCAGGTAATCCAATGCTTTTCAAATTATCTCTCCTAGATTTATTTTCCAGGTCAGCTGTTTTTCCAAGGAGATATTTCACACTGTCCTCTATTTTTTTCATTCAATTGGATTTGCTTTACTGTGTCTTGGTTTCTCATAAGGTCACTAGCTTCCATTTGTTCAATCCTAATTCTTAGGCAGTTATTTTCATCAGACAGTTTTTTAATCTCCTTTTCCATTTGGCTTTTCAAACTGTTGACTTTTTCCTCATGACTCTCCTGCATCACTGTCATTTCTCTTTCCATTCTTTCCTCCCTTTCTCTACATCTTCTTTCTATTTCTCCTACTTTTCTCTTCAAAGTCCCTTTTGAGAGTTTCCATGGCCTGAGACCAGTTCATATTTTTCTTGGAAGCTTTGGATGTTGGAGCTTTGACCCTGTTATTATCTTCTTCTTCTGAGGTTATATTGTGGTCTACCTTACCCCCAAAGAAGTTTTCGATGGTCTTCTGCTTTCTCTGCCTACTCATCCTGGCTTATTATTTCTTGGCTTTTAACTCCTTCTTAAAGTGAGAAACTGCTTCTAGGACACACTGTTTGAACTACAGCATGGCCTGGGGGATGATTGGGCTTCTTCTCTGCCTGCCTGGTCTCACTTTTATTTGATTTTAAATTCTCCACTGGGGGGTGAGGGAGGGGGCTGCTTCTCATCTCTGCTCCTGTTCCCAGCTTCAGAGGGTTCCAGGTGTTTTGGGTGGGGTGGGGGCAGGTTTTAATCTCACCTAGCCTGTTCTCAGGTCCAGAGATCATCTCTGGCCTACTTACTAGGCAACCAACCAGCAATGCTTTCTGTGGTGTGGTTTTTAGCTGCAAGGAGCCTGCCTGTTCCCCTCCCCAACCTGGGCCTTCATCCACTCAGGATTTCTTCCTGGTTCCCTGCTGTGGTGGGATAGTCGAATCCTTCCCCTCAGTCCACTGGCACCCCTGCACTTACCCCCCCCCCCACCCCCGGGCAAGCTGTTCAACCCCACCGCACACTCAGTTCCAGAAGACACCAGTGCTGAAGCCAATTCAGAGGCACTAGGGCAAATTCCTCAGGTGGATGTCTGGTGTGCTGGCCAATTGTGGGGTTAGGCTTTATTCGTGGCCCAGCACGGCCCTCCAAAATCTATCTATAGCTGGAGAAAACTCTCAGCCCATATTTTTGTGTGTTTTTCTGTTCCAAGGGTTCTTTTATTGCAATTTTTGGGGTGATTATATCAGAAGCTCTGTGTGTTTAATGTCTTTCCTCTGCCATCTTGGCTCCACCCCTTTACATATATTTCAAGAAAAATAAGCATCTACAATTTCATAGTTAGCACCATCCTTGAATGTTCGAAATTCGCCAAGAGTATAAACACCCAGAAATTACTCAGACATCTTTCTCCCTTTCCCTCCTCACAAGTCTAATTCAGATAAAAGAATTATTCTGCCTCCTTAATCTGGGCAAAATAGACAATGGCTTGGGAAATGGTGAATCTCTTAATTGAAGTTGGAGTCAGCACATGCCTTGAGTGAACTATACTGAGATTGCTTGAAAATTGATTTGCTGGCATTTTAAGGTGAATATTCACAATGAAATCTACCATAGACCAACACATCAGCATCCTGTCAGGCCAAGGGGACTTTGAAAACTGCTTACATTGAAGGACTGTGGTCTTTAGCCCTGCATAACAGCCCACACTTCCATGAGTACCTGCAAGCTATGTACACACAACTCATGGGCCTGACTTAGAATCATTGACTATGTTGCTTAGAAGGACCAAAAAGAGAAGAGAAACCATTGGGTAGCATAAACCCTTCATAGTAAGGTTATGCAAGATGTTTTCTTTCTTTCTTTCTTTCTTTCTTTCTTTCTTTCTTTCTTTCTTTCTTTCTTTCTTTCTTTCTTTCTTTCTTTCTTTCTTTCTTTCTTTCTTTCTTTCTTTCTTTCTTTCTTTCTTTCTTTCCTTCCTTCCTTCCTTCCTTCCTTCCTTCCTTCCTTCCTTCCTTCCTTCCTTCCTTCCTTCCTTCCTTCCTTCCTTCCTTCCTTCCTTCCTTCCTCTCTCTCTCTCTCTCTCTCTCTCTCTCTCTCTCTCTCTCTCTCTCTCTCTCTTTCTCTTCCTCTTTCTCTTTCTCTCTCTCTCCCTCCCTCTCTCATTTCTCTGTATGTTTGAGAAATGAGGCCTTTGTCAGAAAAACTTGCTTCAGGGGGCAACTAGGTGTCACAGTGGATAAAGCACTGGCCCTAGATTCAGGAGGACATGTGTTCAAATCTGGCCTCAGACACTTGACATTTACTACTGTGTGACCCTGGGCAAGTCACTTAACCCTCATTGTCCCAGAAAAAAAAATTAGATTAAAAAAAAACTTGCTTCAAAATTTTTCACAGTTACTGTTGTTAACTGTATTTCCCTCTATCCTGTTTCCTTCCCATGACATTTACTCTATTTTCTATCTCCTTTTACCTGGTCCCTCCTCAAAAGGGTCTTATTTGTGACTGCCCCACTTCCCAATCTGCCTTCCCTTATATCACCACCCCCCATCCTCCTCCCCTTCCACTTTCCTCAAGGGTAAGATAGATTACTATATCCAATTGAGTGTGTATGTTATTCCCTCTTTCAGCCAATTCTGATGAGAGAAAGGTTCACTCACTCGTTAGCACCTCCCCTATCTTCCCTTCCACTGTATAAGCTTTTTCTTGTTTCTTTTATGTGAGATATTTTAACCCATTCCACCTCTTCCTTTCCCTGTCTCCCAGTGCATTCCTCTCTCACACCTTAACTTTATTTTTTAAAAAGATATTATCCCTTCATATTCAACTCACACCTGTGCCCTCTGTCTAAATATACTCTATTCAGCTGCCCTAATAATGAGAAAGTTCTTATGAGTTTCAAGTATCATCTTCCCATGTAGGAATGTAAACAGTTTAACCTTTTAATACCCCTTATGATTTCTTTTTCCTATTTACCTTTTTATGCTTCTGTAGGGTCTTGTATTTTAAAGTCAAATTTTCTATTCACGCTGATTTCTTTCAATACCTTTCAACTCAATGAACATTGATATATTTCATAACATTTTCTTTCTCCTATCTGTGAAAATGTACTTTAAATACACACAATTACAAGCAGATGTTCTAATTTTACTCTGAAAAAGAAATTGTCATGCTACTGTCAATTAATGCACCTTCGTCCTTCATGGTACTCTTAAATTCTGGTCCTTCTAGTCTTAAGAGGCTAGTTTGTGCCAAGTACTGTGCTAAATACTAATGAAAGAAAGACAGAAATAAAATTGCCCACCTTCAAGGGGCTTATGTTCTTCTGAAGGTGATGGGCACAATATATAATAGGTAAGTAAATACAAAAAAAAAAAGAAAAGCAATTGGGGAAGGAGTAACAATTGGGGAAATTAAGAAGGCATCTTCTAGGAGGGAACACTAGATCTAACTTGAGGGGAGCTAGGGGTCATAAAAGGAAGACATGTGGAAAGATTGAATTACATTTATGGGGGAGAGATAATTAAATGGGTTGTCCAATGGGGAAAACCAACTTGACCAAGTAGGAGGCTAGTTCTTCCATTGGAGGCAAGTTCAGTTCTTGGATTGTGTATAGCTATGTTGGAGTTGGGGAGAAGGCTTGCCTAAGGATACATAGATAATCAGTGGCAGACCCTAGGCCTCCTGAATTGAGGTCAGCTACACCATATTGACCCTCTTCTCATCCTATTCATAGCAAGGAGTGAGACTTACAAATATACATACTAGGCCTCCTACATAAGTTTGGGGAGGTCTGAAGTTTTTTTTTATTGACTCAACCGAATCATTTTTGTGTTATTTGGGTCAGGTTGTTTAAGTTTTCTGAGCCTCAGTTTCCTCATCTGTTGAGTGAGCTTGATAATGCTTGTGCAATAAATCTGCTGTGATACAAATAAACCCTAAATCGGTTTATATATAAGAAAAGTACAATATATTTATAATATAGAAAATATAAAAATTTATATATGTATATATGTGTGTGTACACATATAAATGTATGTGTGTGTGTGTGTGTGTGTGTGTGTGTGTGTGTGTGTGTGTGTGTGTGTGTGTGTAGTGGAGAATATTATCGGGCAGTTACATGGCACAGTGGTTGGAGTGCCAGGATTGAAGTCATGAAGATTCATCCTCCTTAATTCAAATTTGGCCTCAGACATTTTTTTTGTGTGTGTGTGAGGCAATTGGGGTTAAATGACTTGCCTAGGGTCACACTGCTAGTAAGTATTAAGTGTCTGAGGCTGTATTTGAACTCAGGTCCACCTGACTCCAGGGCTGGTGCTCTATCCACTGCGCCACCTAGCTGCCCCTGGCCTCAGACATTTAATAGCTTCATGACCCTGGGAAAGGCACTTGACCCTGTTTGTCTGTTTCCTCATTTATAAGAGGAGTTAGAGTAAGAAATGGCAAACCACTCCAGTATCTTTGCCAAGAAAACCCCAAATGGTGTCAGATTATTATTACTAAAGTTCTAGGGCTTAAACTTTTCTACACAACCTTGATGATATTAAGGCCTATGAATTGATTCTCGGAAAGGGAATGTCCTTACTAAATAGATTTTGATAGGACTCTAATCACTTCCTTAGCCTCAGTGTCCATGTTGAGATATATAATTCTTCTGCATCCTTTAGAGACATTCTGGGAAAAGGGGTATTGGAGTCAGAAGCTGAGTTGGTGGTCCCACTGGTATAAGAGCTTATACACACAGAGACTCATAGAACTCGAAGGTACCTAAGAAGTAGAAAAAAAAAACCCAGCCCAAGCCTGGACAATATTTTCATTTTGCAATTGAACTACAAGCTTCAGAGAACCCAGAGATGCTCTGAAGGGGATAGTGGATACTCAAAGGGCCTGAAAAACACAAACAGCTTTTGACTCAAGGGACTGGGAAGCTCTAGTTTTCATGTGTCAGCTTTGAATTACAACGGATACACTTGAAATTCTGGCAGTGGTCATTCAAAGAGCCAATTAACAAATGGCAGCTATGCCACAGAGCTGGTCTTACCCCCCCAGCCGAACAACAACAACAATAGAGCAGCTAACATTTATATGGTGCTTGCTATATGTCAGGCATTGTGCCAAGCATTTTAGAATTATCATATTTGATCCTTACAACAACCCTGAGAGATAAGTTATATTATTATCTCCATTTTACAGATGAGGAAACAGGCCAACAGTTGTCAAGTGACCCGCACAGGATCAGACAGCTAGTAAGTATCTGAGATATGGATTGAAGTCAGGTCTTCTGCTCTATCCACAATATTAACATAGAATAACAAGTCATCTGCAAAGTATAGACTAGGCTGGAACCCTTTGCTCACAACGTATTACCTACTGAGAGCTAAAATTTTTATTTTTTTTTTTAGTGAGGCAATTGGGGTTAAGTGACTTGCCCAGGGTCACACAGCTAGTAAGTGTTAAGTGTCTGAGGCCAGATTTGAACTCAGGTACTCCTGACTCCAGGGCTGGTGCTCTACCCACTGTACCACCTAGCTGCCCTGAGAGCTAAAATTTTAAGCTAAGGCCCCTTGTTCAAAATATATCCCTCACTAAGAGCTAAATTTTTACCAGTATCTATTCATTCCTTTGAACTAAGCACTGCCTTCTCCAGGCTTCTCTTCACCTGGGTAATGTGACAAGTAAGGTCTTAATTCTTCTTTGTGAAAGAATGTTTCAATTCCCATTCCTTTCTGACAGAGGAAAAGAGGCAGTTGAAACCATTGGCTTCCTGGAAGTGAAAGAACAATGAAAACAAGATTTCTAGACATCACTTTGCTTATGTGTAAAATGAGGAGGCTGATCTAGATGTTTTTGAATGTAGTTTCCAGCTCCAGCTTCTAAGATGCAGAACTATTACTGCAGAAAGTAGTCATGATGAGAATTATGGAAAGATGGTGGTCCTACAAGAACCCAGATCACCCACAAAACACCAGTAAAGTTCTAAGAATGTTTTATTCCTCAAAGAGTGAAGTGAGGAAGGGGGATTAAAAGGAAAAAAAAGAACCAGAAGGAACAATAGTAAAAAAAAAATCAAAGGGAAACAATATTAAATTCTGCCATTGAAAAGCCTGAACAAAATGACTGCAAGAATCAGAAAGTAATGATACTATGATCCAGCAAGTAATATGAAAACAGAATTAAAAGACTAGAAAAACAAAAGAAAATGAAAGCAATATATTTTAAAACCAACCAGAAAAACAGGTCAAGAAGAAATAATCTGCAGCAGCTAGGTGGCGGAGTGGATAAAGCACCAGCACTGGATTCAGGAGGACCTGAGTTCAAATCCAGCATCAGACACTTGACACTATCTGTGTGACTCTGGGCAAATCACTTAACCCTCATTGCCCCATCCAAAAAAAAAAAAAAAACAAAGACGAAGAAATAATTAAGAATTATCAGATTATTGACTGATATCCCACCTTTATCATATAACAAAAAATAAACTTAATATTCTAAGAAATTATAAGTGAAAGAAGCCCAGATTTATTAGAATCAGAGGGCAAAGTGAAAATAGAAATATTCTACCATTCACTTTCTGAATGAAAATTCCAAAAGAAAATTCCTAGCAATGTTATTGTCAAAACCTAGAACTTCTAGGTCAAAGAAAAAACAAAAACCATACTTCCAGTAGCTAAAACAAGAGTTTATGTACCCAGGAGCTACAGTCAGGATCAAACAAGAGTTGGAAACTTCAACTATAAAAAGAAGATCCTTGAATGTTATATTCAAAAGGCAAAAGATAAAGACTTAGAAGAATAACCTATCTGGCAAAACTGAGCACATAACCATAGGGGGAAAAAGGTCTTTAAGTAGAAGACCTATAAGTAATTCTAGGGAAAAGACCAAAAATAAGCAAAAAATGAAATGGAAATTCAGGAGTAAAAAAAAATACATAGGAAGGTAAATGCATTCGATCAATCAGAGAGAATGATGATAATGAATTGTTTATATCCTAAGGGGGAAGAATAAAAAAAAATGTGAATGTCTTCAAGGGTCCTAAAATTAAATAAAATAGATAGGTGGTCTGGAAATTATTTTATTTTATTTTAATAGTCTTAGAAGTAGGAAATGGGGAAAAGGGAGGATATACTGGAATGGAAAAGAGGAGAAGTGGGCACTACTTCAAAAAATAAGGGCACATGAGAATAAGAATCAAGAAATGTAGAATAGGTATGGGGAACTGGCATACCTATGAACTTCACTTTCACTTGACCCAGATACAGGAAAGTTTAGCACACTCATGCAACCATACTTACAAACATACCAAACAATGAATGTGCGTGTACATATATATATATATATATATATATATATATACACACATATATATGTGTGTGTGTGTGTGTATATATATATATATATATATATACACACACACACACATATACATACACACATGTATACACACATTAAATTCAACTGGGAAATAGTAAGAGGCAGGGGAGAAGAAAGGGATAGTAAAGAGGGAGAGTAGAATAGGTAAGGGAGTAGTCATTAGAAAAAGCAAAACAAACTCCAGAATTAGTACAATATGAAAGGGTGGATTAAAAGTAAATAAAGAGTAAAAACCTGTGATCAGGGATATGGAACATAGAAGATAGGAAAAGGAGTTAAAATAGATTGCTTTAATTATATATTATTAGTGTTAAGCAAACTACTCTTTCATCAATCTCTTCTTCATAAAGAAAGGTAAGGGGGATGGGGAAAATTACAATAGGACAGGCTGAAAAGAAAAAGACAATTAATAATTATAACCGCAAATATCAATTGTATGTACTCATCCATTAAATAGAAGAGGATAGAGGCAGCTAGTTGGCACAGTGGATAGAGCACTGGCCCTGTAGTCAGGAGAACCTGAGTTCAAATATGGCCTCAGACACTTGACACTTACTAGCTGTGTGACTCTGAGCAAGTCACTTAATCCCAATTGCCTCACATAAAGAAAGAAAGAAAGAAAGAAAGAAAGAAACAAAGAAAGAAATAAAGAAAGAAAGAAAGAAAGAGAAAGAAATGAAGGAAGGAAGGAAGAAAGAAAGATAGAAAGAAAGAAAGAAAGAAAGAAATGTGCAAATAAATAAATAAAATGGAAGAGGATAGCAGAATGGATTAGAAAACAGAATCCAACAGTATGTTGTTTACAAAAACCACATTTGAGACATAAATATTCACACAAAGTTAAAATGAGGATTTGGAATAAAATCTATTATGTTTCTGTAGATTTTTTTAAAATAAATTCAACAGGAATATTTTCAAAGAGGGAAATGGTTTTAAAAAAAAGGAAGATGATAAAAATAGTTTAACAGGGAAGTTCAGCATTATGCTGAAAGGCATCATAGCTTCCATATGGTAATTATTTCTAGACATTTCTCTTGAAATGTGTGTTTTTCCAAATACAGAATCTTGAGAAAATCAATCAAGAAGTCAGGGAAAAAGTATTAGAATCTAAAAGAATGAAAGGTTAATCAACAGAATGACATTACTGTTTAAAGGAATATACTGGCATCAAGTTGAAAGCAAGAGCAGAAAACACTGACACAGGGTTGAAGGTTATCATTGACATTTTCAGGAATCAGCACAAGGGCAGATAGAACAGGAACAGTCACAATCTTATCAGTTTTGCTTGAACTCTAGTCATGTTAAAACATCTAGTAGAAGCTCTATCTGCTGAGTCATTCTTGCAAATAAAATAAATATTTATGTTTATACATTTAGTATACTTTATATGAATCCTACTAATGTTGTTCTGAGAAATACTTAAGATACTTAAGAAATACTTAAAATACTTTAAAATGATGATTTTTGCATGTAATTCTATGAACTCCTGTTAATCTTGCTGGAATATCTGAATATTACATTATCCAAGTAATACCCTTATCATGTTTGCAAGTAATTTCACAGATGGTACTCTATGGAGTAAAATGTAAGTGAAGAGCAGTAAAATGTAAGAAAATTGGGATGGTTATTAAGAGCTCAAAATGCCAAATGGAGGACTTTACATTTGATACTGATGGTAAGTAGGTTCAGTTGGGATTTATTGTTTTCTTTATTCTGATTACTTCACCTCATTTCATACAAGTCTTCTGGTTTCACTGAAAAGTAACTTATTTATAATTTCTTATGACACCATATTATGAATTTGTTACTTCCTATATCAGATGAGAAGGGAAATGTAGACTTTTCTTTTACTGGACACTTGCCACTCTAATCGAGCCTAGGAAGACATTTACTTGGATGGCTGCCATGTCATACATTTGAATCATTTTGAGCTTATAGTGCTTTGAAACCCTCAGATTGCTTTTATGGGAACTCTTGTCTAGACATTACCCCCTCACTCCATCCTATACTTGCAAAATTATTTTCTGAACCCAAATGTAGAAGTTTGCATTTGTCCCTATTAAACATTATCTCATTAGATTAGTCATATTGAAAGAGCTGGTCAAAATATTTTGGGAACTTAAGAGTGATACAATGTATTAGTTTTTTCTCCCTATTTCCTATTATATGCAAATTTCCCATCCAATATTTCCAATCCAGTCACTGATACCATGTGTGCATATATACATATATATTCATATATGCATACATTCATACATACATACACATTTGTATATATGTATATCCAGGTACAAATATCTGAAGTTCAATATAAGAGACTTCCCAAGTCATCATTAACCTCTTAATGACTACTCTTGCATTTGGTCATTCATTCAACCAATTATGGCTCCACTTAAGAAAATTATCATCTAGCCAAGAATATTATAAACAACTGTCAAATGCTTTTTTGGAATCTTTGTATATATCTAAATGGTACCATGGGCAGAATGGTCTGAAATCCGAAAGATCTGAATTCAAATCCAACTCAGACACTAGCTATGAAATATCACTTAATTTCCATTTGCCTCAGTTTTCTCACCTGTAAAATGGGGATCCTAACAGAACCTACCTCTCAGGGCTGTGAGGATCAAATGAGGTAATTTAATATAGCACTTAGCATAGTGCCTGACATGTAGCAGATATTTAATAAATGCTTGTTTCCTATTCCCCCATACTCACTCTTTGATCCAGCACTCTAGTTAATGTGTCAGAACAGGAAATTGGATTTCACTACTATTACCTGTTACTGAGGAAGCTATGCTGATCCCTACTGATTATTGCTTATCTTTCAAAATATTCACAGGCCATCACTTCAATAAAAACTCTAGAATTTTGCTAGAAATCAAACTCAAATCTACTAACTTGTACTTTACAGGATCAATCTCTAGCATTTTAGGAAAATCAAAACATTTTCCCTTTTCTAAATCTGTGTCACCTCTCCTATTTCTACAACTGTTCAAGGATGTGGTTAAGTAATCACATCTGCTAGCTTTTTCAGTCCCCTAGGATGTAATCAGTCTGAACCTGGTGACTTGTACTCATTGAGAGAAGCACATTGTTTCTTACCATAATATAGGGACCCACCCACAGAAGGTTAGAAGGAGCTGACCAGAATCTTTGAAACACAAATGCTGGACACAAGATAGGTGTAGGGTAAGGTGGACAAGGGGGAAATGATATATGTTTTACTTTTTTAAAGCAACAATAAAACATTTATTATTATGTTTTTAATTTCTAATTCACCCCATCACTCTGGCTGTACAAGGATGGATGAATGAAGGAATTGAAGAAAGTAAAGATAAAGAAGAGTGAGTTTCAGATTGGTGATACAGAATGGCATTTTCTCATGAAACCAACTAAAGCCAGGTGACACACATCTAATCAACAACTTCCAATGTGGTTTGAGCAGAGGGCTACCTGCAAGGCTTTCGTGCCTAACCTCCAATAGCTCCCTATCCTTCTGCCACAATTCTTGAAATTCTATCATTCTATATTTCCCTCTTTGAATTCTTTATTAGCACACATTCTTTTGGGAAAACTCACACATCCATTCCCTAACACTTGTGTGATTTCAATTTTAGAACCATTTTGTGGATGGGTAAGAAGGGTGGGAAAAGAGAAGCCCAATGAGCTCATTTCCAGGAATTTGGGGATGTGATGTTTAAAATCTAAATGTGGGTTCTATTCTGCCCCCCCCCCCCCAGTTTTGGGAGGAAGCTGGCTAATATCACTGATAAATTCCTCAAGAGTTTAGGCTTTTAAGGATTTATTAAAATATATTAGAAATTAGTGAAGAGATTGAGAGAGAGAGAGAGAGAGAAGAGGCAGAAGGAGTGATTGGGGAATAAAAGAGAAAAGGAGGGTAACAGGAAAGAGTCTACCAACTTCAAAATCAAATGTCAAGGGGAGGCGAGATGCAGGTGAGTGTAAAGTGCTGCTTACTGTGAATCCTGTTGTACACACTATGATCATTACCCTAACCAGCCTGGTAAGTAGAGGAAGAGTCAGGAGTTTTTCCAAAATGTAGAATGGACAATGATATCCTGAACCCCAGAAAATTTAGGAAAAGGAGAAAAAAAGAATAAAAAGAATAATTTATAGGGTTTTGTGGTTGTATTTCAGAACAAAAAGAATAATAATAGATTTACATCTAAGATGTACAAACTACTTTCCTCCTGACACACTGATTAGGTAGGTATGAATATGATAATATCCATTTTACAGAAAAGATAACTAAGGTTCATAATGACTGAATTAATTCTCTATAGTATCACAACCATTAAAAACACTTTAAAGCATAGGTGTAATTAGATTTTCCCCTAAAACAATAAGAAGCATCTATGTACAACCATCAGCAAGCATTATCTGTATTGGGGATAAGCTAGATAACTTTCCAACAAGATCAGGAGTAAAACAAGGTTGCCCATTATCACCTCTGTTATTCAATATTGTACTAGAAATAAAAATAAAAGTAATAAGAGAAGAAATAGAAATTGAAGAAATCCAAGTGGGCAAAGAGGTAATGATGCTATGTTTTTCTGTAGGTGATATGATGACATACTTGGAAAATCCTAGAGATTCAACTAAAAAGTTAATTGAAATAATAATTATATCAAAGTAGCAGAATAGAAAATAAACCCACATAAAGTATCAGAATTTCTAATTATCACCAACAAAATGTACAAGAGGAGATAGTAAGAATATGGTCATTTAAAATAACCATAGCCAATATAAATTATCTGGGAATATATCTGTGAAGACAAACTTAGGAAGTACATGGATATAATTATAAAATATTTTTATTTACATAAAATCAGATTTAAATAATTGGAGAAATATTAATTGTTCAAAGGTGGGCTGTGCCAATACAATAAAAATGACAATTCTACCTAACGTAATCTACTCATTCAATACCATCCAAATCAAATTACAAAAAATATTTTATTGAACTAGAAAAATAATAAAATTAATTTGGAAGAAAAAAAAGGTTAGGGATATCAAATTAATTAATGAAAAACATAAAGGAAAGAGATGTAGCAATACCAGTTTTTATTCTGTTTAGAATTTTATTTTACAAATTACATGTAAAAGCAAATTTTGACATCGATTTTGTAAAACTTTGTGTCACAACTTCTCTTCCTCCCTCCCTTCCCACCCCTACCCCAAGAACTCAAGCAATTCAATAAAAGTTATACATGAGTAGTCATGGAAAACATCTCTACATTAGCTAGGTTGTGAGAGAAAACAGATTAAAACAAAACTTCAGATTAAGGAATTATCAAAAAAATATGTTTAAGCCTGTTTTCAGATACCATCAGTTCTTCCTCTGTAGATGTATTGCAATTTTCATAAGTCCTTCAGAGTTATATTGGATTATTGCCTAGCTGGAAAAAAAAATAAAACAAAACACATGCTTCCCAGCAGATCATCTTACACTGTTGCTGTTATTTTGTATACAGTACATTTCTCTCTCCTTCAGTTCATATGGGTCTTTCCAGGTTTTTCTGATAGCATCCTGTTCATCATAACTTTTATACAGTACCTTAAACTTGACAAAGAATTTTCTTCACAATAGCCAGCAGAGTAGGTTTTACCATAGGTTTTACCATTGTAGTCAATCATAATGATTTCCCTCCATCTTATTCCCTTCCAATGATATTTACTCTATTTTTTATCTTCTTTTACCCTATTCCTCCTCAAAAGTGTTTTGCTACTGACTGCCCCCTCACCTGCTCTACTCTCCCTTCATTCACTCTTCCCTCCTTATCTTCTTCCTTTAAGGTTAAATAGATTACTCCTCCCAATTGGGTGTGTATGTTATTCCCTCCTTGAGCCCACTCTGATGAGATTAAGGTCTTTGAGCTAATTCTGTTTTCTAAATTTTTCTTCCTCCCTCCTTCTTCAACTCTCCCTATGAAATCAAATAATTCAATATATGTCATACATATGATGTTATGCAGAATATCTTCACCTTAATCAAAAGTATTTGGCTTTTTACTGCTCCCTCCCCCAAACTTCCCTTCCCTCCTTCCCCTCTTCTCCACCCTGCCCCCATCTCCTTCCTTTTCCACTTTTCCTCAAGGCAAAAATGTATTACTATACCCACTTGAGTATGTATATTATTTCCTTTTTGAGCCAATTCTGATGATAGTAAGGTTCATCACTCCCCCACTCCTTCCATTCTTCCCCTCTCCTCCATAATCTTTTTTCTTGTTTCCTTCATGTGAGCTACCTCTCCCCAGTCCACCTTTCCCCTTCCCCCTTCCCCAGTGCATTCCTTCTACCCCTCAACCCTATTTTTTTTTGTGGGGCAATGAGGGTTAAGTGACTTCCCCAGGGTCACACAGCTAGTAAGTGTCAAGTGTCTGAGGCTGAATTTGAACTCAGGACCTCCTGAATTCAGGGTTGGTGCTTTATCCACTGTGCCATCTAGCTGCCCATCCCTCAACACTATTTTAAAGATGTCATTAAGGGTTAGCTAGGTGGCACAATGGACAAAGCACCAGCCCTGGACTCAGGAGGTCCCAAGACCAAATCTGGCCCCAGACATAAGACACCCCACCCTACTTGCCACACAAAGAACAAGGATAAACAAAAAATAAATGCTTTACAGATATAATCCCTTCATATTCAGTTCAGATTTGTGTCTTCTGTCTAAGTGTATTCTTCCTTTCAGCTACCCTAATACTAAGAAAGTTCTTATGAGTTCAAGTATTATCTTCCCATGTAGGAATGTAAACAGTTTAATCTTTTAATATCCCTCATGATTTCTTTTTCCTGTTTACCTTTTTATGCTTCTGTAGGGTCTTGTATTTGAAAGTCAAATTTTCTATTCAGTTCAGGTCTTTTCATCACAAATGCCTGAAAGTCCTCTTTTTTTATTGAAGTCCCATTTTTTCCTCTGAAAGATTACACAAGTTTTGCTGGGTAAGTGATTTTTGGCTGTAGTCCCATTTCCTTTGCCCTCTGGAATATCATATTCCATGCCCTCTGGTCCTTTAATGTAGATGCTGCTAGATCTTGTTTTATCCTTATTGGAGCTCCACAGTCTTTTTCTAGCTGATTGCAATATTTTCTCCTTGACTTTCTTCTCATGACTCTCCTGCATCACTCTCATTTCTCTTTCCATTCTTTCCTTCACTTCTCTAAATCTTCCTTCTATCTCTCCTACTTTATCTTCGAAGTCCCTTTTGAGCACTTCCATGGCCTGAGACCAATTCATAATTTTCTTGGAAGTTTGGATGTAGGGACCCTGAGGTTGTTATCCTCTTCTGAGGGTGCACCTTGATTTTCCCTGTCACCGAACAAGCTTTACTTACAGCCCAGCATGGCCCCCTTTAATCTGTCTATGGCTGGAAAATAATCTCAGCCCATATTTTTGTGTTTTTTTTTCTGCTCCAGGGGTTCTTTTATTGCTGTTTTTGGGGTAATTGTATCAGGAGTTCTGTGCATTTAATGTCTTTCCTCTTGTCTCCACCCCTCAGTACCACATTTTTAAAGGCATGATTTTTATTGAACTTTTGTAAGATTCGCTCTTACATTATTCCAAAGACTACAATAAAAAAATTAACTTTAAGGAAAGTAAATTTTCCTGGATTAGTCACTGTACATTTTAAGGAAAACAATATGGTATCTAAATATAAAAGGCATCCCCCAAATATCAAAACAGAATAGTTATGGACATACTTCATCAAAATACACACATATGTATATATGGTTATTGATAAATATTTTCACAATTAACCAATAAAACACATACCTCTTTGGTTTTGTCTGTGTGTTTCTTTCCATAGACTGAATAAACCTTGAAGAGGAAGGGAACATTGCCTCTATTGATTTCCAAAGAAAAACCAAGTGGAATAGCTCATGTAAAGTGCTCTGCTCATGTAAAATTTCACCACTATTTATTGGCAAAAAATTTCTGAGTTTTTATACTAGAAGGTGAGCACAGAAGTCTGGAAACAAAATATACATTTTCCACAGAGTTTAACACCTTTGCCAGTTCTACTCTCTAGGGAAACTGGTTTAAGGTCAGCCAAATATCTACTTTATGATTGCTGTGTTATTTTAAGTAGGAAAATCCCATACATTAGGGGATTTTCCTGGGATGGGCTCTTAAGGAAGGCTTACTATCTGTCCATTTCATTACTGCATTTTAAAAGATTTAATAGATTGTAGGTACAAATTGTGGTTGGTACCTATAAACTATTCTGGGGCATAGTGTATCAGGGCTGAAAGTAAGAGATTGAGACTTTCTTATCAATAATTAACAATAGGGGGAGCTAGGTTGCACAGTGGATAAATCACCAGCCCTGGATTCAGGAGGACCTGAATTCAAATCTGAGCCTCAGACACTTGATACATACTAGCTGTGTGTGACCCTGGGCACGTCACCTAACACTTATTGCCCTGCAAAAAAAAAAATAATAATTAACAATAATTTCATTAATTGAATAAACAAAAATTAACATTGAAAAAAGATTCTTCTTCCCATACTGAGCTATAGAGTTATGCACAGTATCTTGTAAACATTAGGGTAGAAGAAAATCGTAAGTAAATTAATGACTCTTTCCACATGGAGCATCATCCCATAGAAAGAATACTGGACAAATGTATTCCTTGATGGCAAGAAACAATCATTGCATGTTATGAAGATCACATCATCTTTGTCAGAATGAGATGAAAGCCAATAGCATCAAGGCCAGGATTAAAAAGCCACATCTCCTGACTCCCATTCCATTTTGCCAACAGCACAATGACTCAAATGTTTATAATTACATCTGGATTATTTCATTGATTATATGGAAAACATTCAAGGCTATCTTATTTGAACATATTTTCCCTGAAGGCCAGTGGGATATTTACTCCTTTCAAACTACTATTAGGTTAAATTTAAAGGCTCCTGTATGTTCTTGGAGCCAAAGGATGTGAGCCTGAATCCTGGCTCAGGTACTTAAGTATGTGACCTTGTGTATGTCACAACCTCTTGGGTCTCAAATTTCTTTATCTAGAAAACTCTAAGGTTCCTAAGAACTCTACATCAAAGCAAAGCATTGTTAGTAGACACCAATTTGGTTATTAATATTATTGTTGGTATGTCCTTGGAATAGGATAAAATGATAGGCTTCAGTTTGGGGGATCTACACCATCCTGCTAAACTGTTTGTCAGATTAGAAAGAGTATTCCATGTGTTCTTTGGGATCTTTTCTGATTTTGGGAAAACACGTTTAACCTTGTGAAAACTGGCATTCTTGTCTACTTATAAAAATTTTGGGGGGGTTTCTCAAGCTACTATTACATAACTAAATTCACTTTCCTGCCAAATTCCAAGAAAAGTTATCTACATTTACTGCTTCCACCTCCTTCTGTACCATCTATTACCTCATATCGTTACAATGTAACTTCTGACCCAATCAGTCTACCGGAATCACACTTGCAGAGATGACTAATGAGCTGCTGCATCTTATGGCCAGTCTTTTCCTTGACCTCAAACTTCTTGACCTTTTTGCAGATTTTGGCACGGATGACTATTTGCTCTTCCTGAGTATTCTCACCTTCCTTGGTTTACATGGCACTGCTCTTTCCCATTTCTTTACTTACCTATTTTATTACTCTTACACATTAATCCCTGAATTATATCATCCACTTTACATACACTATATTTGCCCATTCCCTCCAAGGCTCTGTCCTGGGTCCTTTTCTCTTCTCTCTGTATTATACCTCTTTTGTTGATCTCATATGCTTTCAGTGGGTTGAATAATCATCTATAAATAAATGACCTCAACCCAAACCTAATTTTTCTCTTCAACTCTTCAAAAGTTTATCACTGGGACCAGCTAGGTGGTGTAGTGGATAAAGAACCAGCCCTGGATCCAGAAGGACCTGAGTTCAAATACATTAATTTTCATTTGAGCCTCACTCCAACCCTGAGATGTAGAGTTTATAGGTATTATTATCTCCGTTTGATAGATAAAGAAATTGAGACTCAGAGAAGATAAAGACTAACCTATGGTGGTGCAGGTAGTAGTATCAGAAGCAAGTTCTCTCTTGCTTCCACATCCCATTTGCTTTACAGTATATGGCATCTCTCTCTAAGGAAGAAGGAAGTAACTTCTGTATTGGACATGATTACATTATATGTGGAATACTGTATTTAGATCTAGACATAACAGTTTTAAGAAGGACCTTGCCAAGTTTGAGAGCACAAAAATAATGGCAACCAGGATGGTGAGGGGGACTCCAAACCAACCCAATTAAGCATCAGTTAAAAAAATTTGAAATGTTGAGACTGGACAAGAGTAGACTTAGGGGGACCATGAACCTTTGGACTGGTCCTGATGCTGTTGACCTCAGTACTTGGCAAATTAGAGAATAAATTATTGAACAAATGGCGAGAATTTATAAAAGAAAGCCATGATTACTGGGGGCCAACAAGATTATACTATGAACATATTATACAAGGCTAATCTCATTTCCTTTTTGACAGAATAATTGGCTTTTGCATTTGAGAAATATCATTAATAGCATATTTGAATTTCATCAAACATTGGACAACCCGTATGACCTGATTTAAGTAACTAATGAGTATTTAAATTTCTTAAGCCCTGTGGATATATTGTTACATTTATTCTTCTCTTGTAAAAATATTTCTTACTTAGTTGCAATAGTGGTTTGTATTGCGAAAGAGGATAAGGAGCAGATGACTGACTTCTAGAGTGATAGTGAAAAAATTGGGAAAGCTTTGTTCATATAAAAAGATACGGGAATTATAGTGGACCACAAGCTTGATATGACTTACATGCACAATATGACATCACTGCAAAAAAAATAACATTTTCATCTGGTAAGCTTAAAATTCTGTGATGTCTAAAAATCTAATGAGAGGTCGCCTTTAATTAGAAGCCTTAGCACCAGTCTTTGGGCATTAAGTATTTATTAAAGTATATTAGGGGTTAGTAAAAGGAACACATGTAGCAAGAAAGAGATCTGCCTACTTTCCGTATTCTCTCTGCTTCTGCCACCAACAGCTGGTTCCTGAACGAAAAGAGAGAGATCCTTAGCCTCTTCTCCCAGAAGTCCCCTGTGAAACAGGAAGCAGGGCCATCCCAACAAACAGCTTCAAGCTAATTGACTGATAGCATTGATAGACAAGACTTACAGGCAGTAACTTCTGGATGTAAGACAGCTTCTGGACACTGTCACATGTTTTCTTTTTAGGATGTCTTTCTCAGTAGGGTGGTGGCTCTCTGATTCTCACACAACTTAGGCAGCCAGGATGAGATGATATTATTGATGGTGTTAATAGCATTCTACTAGACACTGTCCTTGACTCCTTCATTAATCACCACTTTTATCAGTGACTTGGATGAAGACTTTGAAAGAAGGCTTATCAAATTAATTATAGGTTACATAGAGCTAGGATGGTTCTCTACATCTACTGTATGACAAAGTAAAGATTTGGAAAGGTCTCAATAGGCTGAAGAAAGAATCCAAGGCCAATCAATTGATCAAAATCATTTATTTATTTTTAAAGTAATAAACATTTTTATTTATAGTTTGGGTTCCAATTTTTATCCCTCCTTTTCTCCCTGCCCTTCCTCCTTTCTGAGGTGGCAAATTACCATATTAGTCATTTTGTTGTTGTTGGGTTTTTTAATTTATTTAGAATTTTATTTTATTTTCCCCCAATTACATGTAAAATTTTTCAACATTCATTTTTAAAACTTTATGTTCCAAATTATCTTCCTCACTCCCTCCCCATCCCCACCTTATGAATGCAAGCAATTCAGTGTAAGTTATACATGTATAGTCATGCAAGAAATTTCTAAATATTAGTCAGGTTGTGAAAGAAAGCAGACAAAAAAATTAACAAAAAGAAACTAAAAAAATTATGCTTCAATCTGTATTCAGACTCCCTCAGTTCTTTCTCTGGAGATGGATCACATTTTCATAAGTCCTTCAGAGTTGTCCTGGATCATTGTATTGCTGAGAATAGTTAAGTCATTCACAGCTGCTCATCTTACAATATTGCTCTTACTTTGTATACAGTACATTTTACTTTGCATCAGCTCATGTAAGTGTTTCCAGGTTTTTCTAAGAACATCCTGCTCATCATTTTTTAAAGCACAAGTAGTGTTCCATCATAATCTCATCCCACAATTTGTTCAGCCATTCCCCAGTTGATGGGCATCCCCTCAATTTTGAATTCTTTGCACCAGAAAAGGGTTGCCATAAATATTTTTGTCCATATATGTCCTTTAACTTTTAGGTTTTTATCTGTTTTCAGGAAACTGACCTAGTAGTGGTCAAAGAGTATGCATGATTTTGTAACCCTTTGACCATAATTCCAAATTACTCTACAGAATGTTTGAATCAGTTTATAACTTCACTAAGACTACATTAATGTTTCATTTCTTCCATATCCACTACAACATTTGTCATTTTCATCTGCTGTCCTATTATTCAATCCAATAGGTATGAATTAGTACTCCAGAATTGTTTTGACCTGCATCCAATCAATAGTGAGTTAGAGCATTTTTTTCATATGGCTATAGGCAGCTTTGATTATTTAAACTTAAAACTTCATAACTTTTGATAAATTTTCAATTGAGGAATAGCTCTTATTTTAACAAATTTGACTCAGTTCTCTATGTGTTTGAGAAATGAGGCCTGTCAGACAAACTTGCTTCAATTTTTTTCATAGTTACTATTGCTAACTGTATTTCCCTCCATCCTATTCCCTCCCTATGACATTTACTCTGTATTCTAACTTTTTTTCACCCTGTGTTTTGTTTCTGACTGTCCCCTCTCCTAATCTGCCTTCCCTTTCCCCCTTATCCCTTTCTCCTCCTACTTTCCTGCAGGGTAACATAGATTACTATACCCAAATGGGTGCGATTGTTATTCCTTCTTTGAGCCAATTGTGATGAAAGTAAGGTTCCATCACTCCCCAGCCCCCCCCCTCCATATTTTCCTCCTCTGTATAAGATTTTTATTGTTTCTTTTATGTGAGATACTTTTTCCCATTCCACCTGTCTCTTTCCCTTTTTCCAAGTGCATTCCACTAATCTCTTAATTTTATTTTTTATAAAGATATCATCAATTAATATAGAAGCTGCTAGATCTTGTGATATCCTGACTGTGGCTCCACAGTACTTCAATTCTTTCTTTCTGGCTGCTTGCAACGTTTTCTCCTTGACCTTGAAGCTCTAAAATTTGGCTATAATATTCCTAGAAGTTTTCATTTTGGGATCTCTTTCAGGAGGTGACTGGTGGATTTTTTCAATTTCTATTTTACCCTCTGCTTCTAGAATATCAGGGCAATTTTCCCTGACAATTTCCTGGAAGATGATGTCTAAACTCTTTCCTTGATCATGGTTTTCAGGTGGTCCAATAATTTTCAAATTATCCCGCTTGGGTCCATTTTCCAGGTCAGCTGTCTTTCCAAGGAGCTATTTCACATTGTTCTCTATTTTTTTATTCATTTGGATTTGCTTTATTGTGTCTTGATTTTTCATAAAGTCATAAGCTTCCATTTGTTTAATCCTAATTTTTAAACAATGATTTTCTTCAGAGAGCTTTTGTACCTCCTTTTCTATTTGGCTTTTAAAAGTATTGACTTTTTTCATGACTTTCCTGTATCTCTCTCATTTCTCTTTCCATTTTTCCTCTCTAACTCTCTTACTTTATTTGTAAATTCTTTTTTGAGCACCTCTATGGCCTGAAACCAATTCATATTTTTCTTGGAAGTTTTAGATGTGGGGACTTTGTCTTTGTTATCTTCTTCTGAGGGTGCATGTTGATCTTCCTTGTCACTATAGAAACTTTTGAGGGCCAGCATTTTTTTCTGTTTGCTCATTTTCCCAGCCTATTTCTTGACTTTTAATTCTTTGTTAAAATGGGGCACTGCTTCCAGGGTGGAAGGCCCATTGTCCCAAACTTCAGGGCGTTTGTGCAGCTATTTTCAGATATACTTCTAAGAATTTGTAAGGTGGTATGATTTAAGGAGAGATATGTTTACTGCTCTTCTGGCCTGTGCTCTGGTCTGTAAGCAACTACAGGTCTGCTTTTCTGCCCTGGAACTATGAACAAAGTCCTGTTTCACTGTGGCTGTAAGCTCTGGTGTTCTTGTGCTTCTCCCCATCCTGTGACTGTCACTCAAGACTGTGACCTGCATCTGAGTATGGCAAAACATCATACTCCTGCCTCAGTGCTAGCAGAGAGATCCCTGTAATCTCTTTCTGGCCAATTGTCTTACCATCTTTGGGCTGAGTTCCAGAAGCAGTTGCTGCCTCTGATGATTCAGAGTCTCTCAAGGTCTGCTCCTGGTTTTCTGGAGCTGGGGCTGGGGCTGTGCTGGAGATGCATCTGTGCTGGCACAGCCTGAATTGGTGTGTACTCCACTCTCCCCCGATCCAACAGACCTTTCCTGCCAACCTTCTAAGTTGTCTTTGGCTCTACAATGATTTCACCCTGTCTTTTTGTGGTCCTTTCTTTGGAAGTGGATAGTATGTTTCAAAAGTCATTTGGGGGGCAGCTAGGTGGCGCAGTGGATAGAGCACCGGCCCTGGAATCAGGAGTACCTAAGTTCAAATCCGGCCTCAGACACTTAACACTTACTAGCTGTGTGACCTTGGGCAAGTCACTTAACCCCAACTGCCTCACTAAAAAAAAAAAAAGTCATTTGGGATTGTCTTGGATCATTTTATTGTTGAGAATCATCAAGTCATTCATAGTTCTTCATCAAACAATATAGTTGTCTCTGTGCACAATGTTCTCTAGGTTCTCCTCACTTCTCTATACATGAGTTCATACAAGTCTTTCCAGGCCTTTCTGAAATCATCCTGTTTGCATTTCTTATAGCACAATAATATTCCATTACCATCATATACCCCAGTTTGTTTAGCCATTCCCCAATTGATGGGCATTCCTTTGATTTCTAGTTCTTAGCCACCACAAAAAGAACTGCTATAAATATTTTTGTACAAGTAGGTCTTTTTCTCTTTTTGGGGGATGTCTTTGTGATATAAATCTAGCAGTGCTATTGTTGGATCATGCACAGTTCTATAGCCCTTTGGGCATAGTTCCAAATTGCTCTTCAGAATGGTTGGATCTTTTCACAACTTCACCAAACATACAAGCTTTCCCACATCTCCTCGAACATCCAATATTTTCTGGTTTTTTTATAATTGCCACTCTGATAGGTGTGAGGTGATACCTCAGAGTTGCTTTAATTTGAATCTCTCTGATTAATAGTGATCTACATTTTTTCATTATTTCTTTGTATGAAACTGCATGTTCATATCCTTTGACCATTTATCAATTGGGAAATGACTTGGATATTTATAATTTTGACTCATTTCTCTATATATTTGAGAAAATAGGCCTTTATCAGAGATATTTGTTTCAAAAATTCTTTCCCAGTTTTCTGCTTCCCTTGTAATCTTGGTTACATTAGTTTTGTTTGTGTAAAAGCCTTTTAATTTTATATAATCAAAATGGTCTATTTTTTCTTTTATTTTAACTTTCTATATCCTCTTTGGTCCTAAATTCTTTCTCTGACCACAAATCTAACAGATAGATGAGTCCATACTCTCTCTTTTTTTTTTTTTTTTTTAGGGCAATGAGGGTTAAGTGACTTGCCCAGGGTCACACAGCTAGTAAGTGTTAAGTTCTGAGGCTGGATTTGAACTCAGGTACTCCTGAATCCAGGGCCAGTGCTTTATCTACTGCGCCACCTAGCTGTCCGAGTCCATACTCTCTTAATTTGCTTATGGTATCATTCTTCATGTGCAAATCATGTACCCATTTTGATATTATTTTCTTATATGGTGTGAGATGTTGGTCTATACCTCTTTTTTTTCCATACCGTTTTCCAGTTTTCCCAGCAGTTTTTATCAAATAATGAATTTTTGTTCCAAAAGCTTAGACCTTTGGGTTTATCATATACTAGATTACTATAGTCATTTGTATCTATTCTATTCCACTGATCTACCTCTCTTATTTCTTAGCCGGTACAAGGTTGTTTTGATAATTACTGCTTTATAATCCAGTTGATAATTACTGCTTTATAATCTAGTTTATAATCTAGTATTGCTATACCACCTTCTTTCTTATTTTTTTCATTGATTCCCATGATATCCTTGAACTTTTATTTTTCCAGATAAATTTTGTTATTATTTTTTCTAGCTCTATAAAATATTTTTGATAGTTGGATTGCTATAGAACTAACTAAATAAATTAAATTAAGAAGGATTTACATTTTTATTATATTGGCTCAGCCTACCCATGAACAATGAATATTTTCCCAATTGTTTAGATCTGACTTAATTTGTGTGAAAAGTGTTTTATAGTTCTGGTCATATAGTTGTTGTTTTCATCTTGGCAGGTAGACTCCCAAGTCCTTATATTGGCCACAGTTATTTTAAATGGAATTTCTCAATTTGTTGTTGCAGGACTTTTTTGGTAATATATAGAAATGCTGATGATTTTAGTGGGTTTATTTTGTTTCCTGAAACTTTGCTAAAGTTGTTAATAATTTCAAGTAGTTTTTTAGTTGATTTTCTAGAATTTTTTAAGTATAAAATCATATCATCTGCAAAAGTGAAAGTTTTGTTTCCTCATTATCCTAATTCCTTTCATTTCTTTTTCTTCTCTTATTGCTATAGCTAACATTTCTAGAACAATAAAAATAATTTATTAAATACCTACTATATGCAGACACTAGGGATACAAAGACAACAGTGATTTCAGGGGCAGCTAGGTAGCGCAGTGGATAGAGCACTGGCCCTGGAGTCAGGAGGACCTGAGTTCAAATCTGGCCTCAACACTTACTAGCTGTGTGACCCTGGGCAAGTCACTTAATCCCAATTGCCTCACCCCCCAAAAAAGTATCTATATAACCTTTAATTTGGGGCAGCCAGGTGGCATAGTGGATAAATCACCAACACAGGAGTCAGGAAGACCTGAGTTCAAATATGGCCTCAGACACTTCACACATACTAGCTGTGTGACCCTGGGCAAGTCACTTAACCCTAATTGCCCCATCAAAAAAAAAGTGATTTCAAGGTGCTTACAGAGGCTAATAGGGAGTCTTAAAGTCAAATGATAAAAAAGAATGGTTGGAGTAGTGAGGAATATTTAGCCTAGAGAAGATAAGGCCTAGGGCAGGAGAAATATTTCTGCCTCCAGTGTTTTTTACAAAGTTGTATGTAGAAGCGAAATGTGGTTTACAGTTGTAAGTAGAAGCTAGATCAGATTTGCCTTGTGCAATTACAGAAAAGATGTTGGAAGTGTTGGAGAGGCAAATTTGAATTCATTATAAGGGAGAACTTTTGAACAAAAGCTGGCCAGCAATGGAAAGAGGCTGCCTTTGAATACAGTGAGGTTTCTTTCTTTCTATCAAATTCCTATCAAAGGGATGAGCACATGCTGTAGATGTGATTTGTGCTTTGAGTGGACTCTAGTTTGAGCCATCTTTCAAATCTGTTCATTCTATAATGGCTTTAATAGACCAAAATCATATTATTACATGCTATATTGAAATCTTTTCATTTTTAAATGAGATCTCACTCTCTGAGCTGTCACCTACAATGTTTAGAGTCCAAATTGAAATGACCTATTCCACTTTCACCTTCTTCCTTTTCACCTTTTACTCTCTTTCCAGCTTTCATTGAATTTTCTCCACTGGTTTCTTGTGTATTTCCTCAAAGCATAGTCTAAAAAGTCCTGGAGGAGATTCTCCCACCCAAGTCCTGTTTCATTATCTATAAGGCTTGTATTTCAACCTGGTGGGAACTTTTCCTTTAATTAAGTTTCTCTCTTTTTTGTGGAGCAATGAGGGTTAAGTGACTTGCCCAGGGTCACATAGCTAGTAAGTGTCAAGTGTCTGAATCTGGATTTGAAATCAGGTTCTCCTGAATCCAGGGCCAGTGTTTTATCTACTGTGCAACCTAGCTGCCCCCTAATTAAGTTTCTTGAGGACATAAGGTCAGGCAAATTTTGGTGAATGTTATTTAAGTGATCAAGACAAGTGCCATGTCTAGTACTTATATATGAAGACAGAGCCCCTGCCTAGGAAATCCTTTAAGAGAATGCCAGCAACACCAGTGAACACAGTTGCTCCTTAAAAACATATGGTGTAATCTAAAGTTCACAAACAACCAACCTTTTTTCTGTACAGGATTTATCGTTCCATTTTCCATTGGTGTAGATTTCGACACAGTTTTCCTTTCTACCACCATTGGGTTCATGGGATGCCCAATTGTTGTATATGAGTGTTTCCCCATTAAGGTACTGGAATGTGCCCTCAGTCTTCTCATCACTCATGCCCAGGTAGATTTGCTTGTTGAATTGTTCAGCCAGTTCTTTCAGTGCTTCATTCTCCCTTCCATTCTTGGGGGTTGGCAGTAGAGCACCTCTTTGTGAACATATTATCTTTCCCTCTTCAAATGTCCCTTCAGATACTACTACCATAAACATTTTTTCACCCACAATTTTGGCACCAAACAATATCGCAACTATAGAGGAGAAAGAAAGAGACACTTTAGTCACACCTTGTTAGAAGAAAGACTCCCTGCTAATGTCCAGACATATGACTTTAAACAAGGGGACTTATAGGATAGAAAAGGCACAGAGAAACTCACAACATGATTCTGCATCATCCCTGCCATGCCTTCCTAACCCAAGGACAGGCATTATAGTCAGGATCTTATCTTGTTTTTTCTACTGCCTATACAATGTGTCCTAGCTTAGGTTTGCAGTAACCAAATAGATCTTTAATGTGTGGGATGTCAGTTCAAGACACAGATGGTCTTCCCTCCTATCCAAAGCTTGGGAAACAAAGTCTGAAGTGACTCCACTGACTCCCTGGTTCTCCCAGGTATTTGTTATCCACTGGAGTCTGGTGTGGTATGTGGAGTAGAAAGGACTGGACTAGACTAAGAAAAGAACACTGGACTGTGAAAGTAGGCTAATTGTACATAACCTTGGGCAAGTCGATTCACTTCTAGGGCTTCAGTTTTCTAATTGGTAAGGGAAGGGAAGCAGAGTTAGGCCAGGGATCTTAACCTATTTTTCTTGTGTCATGGTCTCTTTCTCAGAGTAATGTTTTTAAATACATAAAGTAAAACACAAATGATTACAAAAGAAACTAATTATAGTGAATATAATTATAAAAATATTTTTCTTACAAATTATTGTTTAAAAAAAGATTTTCTGGTTAAGTAGCTCCTGGACTAGAAGGTTCCAAAATCAACTCTGAAATCATGATTCTGGAATTTAGCCAATTCTTTAGAAATCTAACTTGTAGAAGAACTAATCAGGGTCTATGGCTTGAGGAGGGGATCAAAAAGGAATTGGAATTGGGCTTGAACTATTCCTCCTCCTCCTTTATTATTTCTGTGTGGCTTAATGTTTTTCCTCTACCTCTCTGTAGTTTTATCTCTGAATCTCTAAAACTTTTGGTGAAAGTGTTCTGTAGAGATCATAGAATTATAGGTTCAGATTTAGAAAGAACTGAGTCACTGTGTTCAGCCCCTTCAAAACCTAAGGCCCCAAGATGTAAAAGTGAACTGCTCAAGATCATAAAGCTGGAAATTTCTAAGGTGAAATTTGACTCCATGTCGTCTTGACTTCAAGTCCAGCATTTATACTCTAGGACATGTGTAACTAGCAAAGCTTTCACTTTCATTGAAAGCTATAAGAGTGGTTCTGTCTCTTTAGTATGATGCTCCCTAGGTCAGAAAGTGACTGTCTCATTCAGGTTTGGGAAAACCTGAACTTACAGAGCCACTAGAAAGGTATTGTATGCAGAAGCGTAGATGACACCAATCTCATGAATGAACACCTTAGCTCATAGTCTTAAAATTATATTCTTTACCTTTTCTGTATGTGTTGACAAGATTCTGCAGTTTTCTCATTTCTTCTTGCATAGCAGTCATTTGAGCCTTAAGGGAAATCAGTTCTGAATGATAAAAAATGGTTTGTCATTTCCTTTGGGTCTTATGCAATGCTTCTGAGAGACCAAGGTTATTTGATTTATTTTTCTCTAGTGAGAAAGACACATCCCATCCATAGGGGCACTCTATACAAGGACCCCCATTTGACCCCCACTTTGGAACAGACCTGATCCTGGAATCAAAGACCTAAATAATGTAGAAATGTAAAAGAGGAGGTAAGAAATTAATTGCTCTGTGTCAAATGATGGTATTGCCTCACAAGACAGCTACACAGGATATTCCAATGGCAATATCAGGATGGTATTGGATCTCAAAGATAATGGAAAAACTGATTCTCCTTCCCATCCTCCCTCCACTTCCTAGTTTTCCTTTTATATTCTGGTCCAACATTAACAATATTCCCTCCATGAATTTGCAAATCATTTTTTCTCCTTGTATTGCTTCCCTCAAAATTTCTGTTTCTACCACTCTAGGCCATGGAAAATTATAATTATCTACTAAATGACCTTTTATCTCTATCCTCTTTTCCACAATTTTGTCAACCCTTCCCTTCCCTTTTCTCCCTTTCTTTCTCTTCCCTTCCTCTTTCTCAGCCTGTGCAACACTACTAGATTTTCTTTCTATTTACTTTTACTGTCTCCTAACACCATACCTTTAGTGGTTCCTCATTATCTAAAGGCTTAATTCCTAGTTCATTTTTTTTAATCTTTCAAAGCCGTCTGCTCTAAACTTATCCCCTCTTATCTAACCAGTCATTGTCTCTTCCACTCACCTTCCACTCTTGTCCAAAGAATCTTCACATTATCCTTTCACAGTTCTTTCCTTACATTTATTGATACCTAGAAAGGCATCTGATTAAAAGTCTCTCCCCCATTAAAATCCTTTCCATCATTCAAAGTTCAGCACCTTCAAAAATACTTTTTGTAATTATTTCTTTTTAATTTTTAATTTCTTTTTTTTCAGTTTATGGAATAAACAGACCTTTCCATAACACAGTATAATAAAAAAAAAGATTGCACGTGAAACAGCAAATCTATTATGTCCAATTTGCTATTCCTTTAAAATATATACTAAATTCATATTCCACAGTTCTTTTTTCTGCATATTGAGAATATTTTTATCATGAGTTCCTTGAAACTGTTTTGGATCATTGCACTGCTGAGAAGAGCTGAGCCTATCACAGTTAATCTTCACACAATGTTGCAGTTACTGTGTACAATGTTCTCCTAATTCTGCTCCTCTCAGTCAACACCTGTTCATGTAAGTCCTTCACGGTTTCTCTGAACTCCTCCTGCTCATTGTTTCTTATAGCACAAAATATTCCATTACATTCATATACCACAACTTGTTTAGCCATTCTCCAATTGATGGGCATTCCCTCAATTTCCAATTCTTTGCCACCACAAAGAGAGCTGCTATAAATATTTTTGTACATGTGGGTCCTTTTCCCTTTTCTATGGTCTCTTTGGGATACAGACTTAGCAGTGGTATCACTGGGTCAAAGGGTATGAACAGTTCCATAGCCCTTTGGTCATAGTTCCAGATTGCTCTCCAGAGTGGTTGGATCAGTTCACTACTCAACCAACAATGCATTCCAATTTTCCACAACTTCTCCAACTTTTATTATTTTCCCTTTTTGTCATATTAGCCAATATGATAGGTTTGAAGTGGTACTTCAGAGTTGTTTTAATGCAAAGTCTTCCATCTTGCTTTTTGTAATATTCTCTATCTCTTGTTTAGACATAACTTGTTTTCATCTACATAAATCTGAGAGATAAACTACTCCTCCTAATTTATGTATGACATCACCCTTCATGTCTAAATCTTGAACCCATTATTTTAGTATTAAGTATAATATTTTGGTCTATACATAATGAGTGATAAGGTTTGGTACAAAGAGAAGCAAAGCAGCCAAAATTAGAAGGGAGGCAGAAAACTGGGAAACATTTTTTACAGCAAGTATTTCTGATAAAGGCCTCATTTCTAAGATATATAGGGAACTAAATCAAATTTGTAAGAATGCAAGTCATTCCCCAATTGAGAAATGATCAAAGGATATGAACAGGCAGTTTTCTGATGAAGAAATCAAAGTTATCTATTGCCATATGAAAAAATACTCTACATAACTAATTTTTTTTGAGGGAGGGGACTGACAGTGTTTTTATTTATTTATTTTTGTTTTATTTAAAAAAAATTATTGAATAGAATTTTATTTTCCAAAATATATATAAAAACAAATTTTAACATCAAATTTTTTTTTTTAAAATTGTGTTCCAACTTCTCTTTCTCCTCCATTCCCACCCCCCACCCACTAGAACTCAAGCATTTCAAAATAAGTTATACATGAGTAGTCATGGAAAACATTCCCACATTAGCTAGGTTGTGGGAGAAAACAGTCAACCCCCCCCCCGCCCCGCCCCAAACTTCAGATTGAGGAATTGTCAAAGAGAAAAATTTTTTTTAAAAAAATGTGTTTCAAGGGCCAGCTAGGTGGCACAGTGGACAGAGCACTGACCCTGGAATCAGGAGCACCCGAGCTCAAATCTGGCCTCAGACACCCAACACGCACCAGCTGTGTGACCCTGGGCAAACCACCCAACCCCAATTGCCTCACAAAAAAAAAGAAAGAAAAAAAATGTGTTTCCATCTATTTTCAGATACTATCATTTCTTTCTCTGTAGATGGGTTGCCATTTTCATAAGTCCTTCAGGGTTATATTGGATCATTGCCTTGCTGAAAATAACCACATGCTTCCCAGCAGATCATCTTACACTATTGCTGTTATTTTGTATACAGTACATTTCACTCTGCTTCAGTTCATGTAGGTCTTTCCAGGTTTTTCTGATAGTATCCTGTTCATCATAAGCTAAATAAAGTACCTTAAACTTGACAAAGAATTTTCTTCATATTGGCCCAGCAAAGTAGGTACCATACATTTTGCCATTATATTAAATCATCATAACTATTTACCTCCATCCTATTCCCTTCTCATGATATTTACTCTATTTTCTATCTTCTTTTAAACTATTCCTCTTCAAAAGTGTTTTACTTCTGACTGTCCCCTCCCCTACTCTGCACTCCTTTTTTTTTCACCCTTCCTTCCTTATCCTCTTCCCCTCATACTTTCCTGTAGGGTTAAATAGATTACTCCTCCCAACTGGGTGTGAATGTTATTCCCTCCATGAGCCAACTCTGATGAGTTTAAGGTCTTTGAGCTAATTCTGTGTTCCAAATTTTCTTCCTCCCTCTCTCCTCAACCCTCCCTATGAAATCAAGCAATTCAATATGTCATACTTGTCCTTTCATAACAAATGCCTGAAAGTCTACTTTCTCATTGAAATTCCATGTTTTCCTCTGAAAGATGATGCTTAGTTTTGCTGGGTACGTGATTTTTGGCTGTAGTCCCAGTTCCTTTGCCCTCTGGAATATCTTATTCCATTCCCTCTGGTCCTTCAATGTAGAAGCTGCTAGATCTTGCTTTATCCTTATTGGAGCTTCACAGTATTTTAAATTCCTTTTTTTCTAGCTGCTTGCAATATTTTCTCCTTGACCTGGGAGTTCTGGAATTTGGCTGTAACATTCCTGGAGATTTTCCTTTTGGGATCTCTTTCAGGAGGTGATCTATGGATTCTTTCAATTTCTATTTTAGCTACTGCTTCTAGAATATCAGGGCAATTTTCCCTCACAATCTCTTGGAGAATGGTGTCTAAGCTCTTGTTTTGGTGATGGTTTTCAGGTAGTCCAATTCTTTTCAAATTATCTCTCCTAGATTTATTTTCCAGGTCAGCTGTTTTTCCAAGGAGATATTTCACATTGCCCTCTATTTTTTTCATTCAATTGGATTTGCTTTACTGTGTCTTGGTTTCTCATAAGGTCACTAGCTTCCATTTGTTCAATCCTAATTCTTAGGCAGTTATTTTCATCAGACAGTTTTTTAATCTCCTTTTCCATTTGGCTTTTCAAACTGTTGACTTTTTCCTCATGACTCTCCTGCATCACTGTCATTTCTCTTTCCATTCTTTCCTCCCTTTCTCTACATCTTCTTTCTATTTCTCCTACTTTTCTCTTCAAAGTCCCTTTTGAGAGTTTCCATGGCCTGAGACCAGTTCATAATTTTCTTGGAAGCTTTGGATGCTGGCACTTTGACCCTGTTATTATCTTCTTCTGAGGATGTATGGTGGTCTACCTTTCCCCAAAAAAGTTTTCAATGGTCTTCTGCTTTCTCTGCCTACTCATCCTGGCTTACTATTTCTTGGCTTTTTACTCCTTCTTACAGTGTAGTGCTGCTTCCAGGACGCACTGTTCGTACTACAGCCTGGCCCAGGGGGTGATTGGGCTTCTTCTCTAAATAACTATTGATCAGAGACATGCAAATTAAAACAACTCTGAAGTACCACCTCATACCTATCAGATTGGATAATATGACAAAAAAGAAAAATAACAAATGTTGGAGAAGTTGTGGGAAAATTGGAACACTAATGCATTGTTGGTGGAGCTGTGAAGTGATCCAAACATTCTGGAAAGCAATCTGGAACTATGACCAAAGGGGTAAGAGACTGTTCATACACTTTGACCCAGTGGTACCACTGCTAAGTCTGTATCCCAAAGAGACCATAGAAAAGGGAAAAGGACCCACTTGTACAAAAAATATTTATAGCAGCTCTCTTTGTGGTGGCAAAGAATTGGAAATCAAGGGAATGCCCATCAGTAGGGGAATAGCTAAACAAGTTGTGGTATATGAATGTAATGGAATGTTATTGTGCTGTAAGAAACAATGAGCAGGAGGAGTTCAGAGAAACCGTGAAGGACTTACATGAACAGATGTTGATTGAGAGGAGCAGAATTAGGAGAACATTGTACACAGTAACAGCAACATTGTGTTATGAACAATGGTGACAGACTTGGCTCTTCTCAGCAGTACAATGATCCAAAACAGTTTCAAAGAACTCATGATAGAAAATGTTCTCAACATCCAGAAAAAAGAACTATGGATTATGAATGCAGATTGAACCACACTGTTAGTACTTTTGGACTGTTTTTCCCTTCTTTTTTGAAGTTTTTCCCTTGTACTCTGATTCTTCTTTCACAAGATGACTAATGTATAAATATGTTTAATGTGATTGTACATGTATAACCTATATCAGACTGCTTTCCATCTTGGGGAGCAGGGAGGGAATTGAGGATGGGAGAAAAATTTGGAACTAAAAATCCTATGAAAATAAATGTTGAAAACTATTCTTATATGTAACTGGAAAATAATAAAATATTTTAAGACTATCAAAAAAAAAAGATTTTTTTATATGTCTAGTTTCTGCCATATTATCTTCCAGTTTGTCCAGCAATTTTTGTCAAATACTGAGTTCCTACCCCAGAAGCTGTAGTCTTTGGGTTTATCAAACAGTAGATTACTATAGTCATTTACTACTGTGTTTCCTGTGCCTAACCTATTACATTGATCCACCACTCTATTTCTTAGCCAGTACCAAATAGTTTTGATGACTGCCACTTTATAGTATAACTTCAAATTTGGTATAGCTAGTCTACCTTCCTGTGCATTTTTTTCATTAGTTCCCTTGATATTCTTGGCTTTTTGTTCTTCCAGATGAATTTTGTTATTATTTTTATAACTCTATAAAATAATTTTAGGTAGTCTGATTGGTATGGCAGTGAATAAGTAAATTAATTTAGGTAGAATCATCATTTTTATTATATTAGCTCTGTCTATCCATGAACAATTGATATTTTTTCCAATTATATAGATCTGATTTTATTTGTGTGAAAAGTGTTTTGTAATTTTGTTCATAGAGTTCCTGAATTTGTCTTGTCAGGTAGACGTATTTTATATTGTCTACTGTTACTTTAAATGGAATTTGTCTATCTCTTGCTGCTGAGCTTTGTTGTTCATGTATAGAAATGCTGATGATTTGTGTGGGTTTATTTTATATCCTGCAACTTTGCTAAAGTTGTTGTTTCAAATAGTTTTTTAGTTGATTCTTTAGGATTCTCTAAGCATACCATTATATCATCTGCAAAGAATGAAAGTTTTATTTCCTCCTTGCATATTCTAATTCCTTTAATTCCTTTTTTTTTCTTCTCTGATTGCTAAAGCTAACATTTCTAGTACAATATTAAATAATAGAGGTGATAATGGACATCCTTGTTTCACCCCTGATCTTATTAGGAAGCCTCTAACTTATCCCCATTATGTATAATGCTTGTTGATGTTTTTAGGTAGATACTACTTATTATTTTAAGGGAAGCTCCACCTATTCCTATGCTCCCTAGTGTTTTTAATAGGAATGAGTGTTGTATTTTGTCAAATGCTTTCTCTGCATCTACTGAGATAATCATATGATTTGGTTGGTTTTATTATTGAAGTGGTTGATTATGTTGATAGTTTTCCTAATGTTGAACAAGCCTTGTATTCCTCATATAAATCCCACCTGGTCATAATGTATCATCCTGGTGATCACTTGTGGTAATCTCTTTGCTTATATTTTATTTAAGATTTTTGCATAGATATTCATTAGGGAAATTGGTCTGTAATTTTCTTTCTCTGTTTTGGCTCTGTCTGGTTTAGGTATCAAACTGCTTTCCTTTTGGGGGAGGAGGGAGGGGAGGGGGAGAGAATAATTTGGAACTAAAAATCATATGAAAACAAAAGTTGAAAACTATCCTTATATGTAACTGGAAAATAATAAAATACTCACACACACACACACACACACATATACACACACACACACTAAAGGTATCATGTGAATGTCTTTCTTTTTGTTCTTTTTTCCATTCCTTCGCACCCTCTCCCCTACCACCCTAGAGATGGTTTCCACATATATATGTAATCATTCCATACATGGTCAGCATATATATATATGTGTGTGTGTGTGTGTGTGTGTGTGTATGTGTGTGTGTGTACTGAATACAATGTACTCTTAGTTCTGCTCAGTTTGCTTTTCCTTATTTCATGCAAGTTTATCCATGTTTTTCTAATATCATTGGGCTCATAATTTCTTATAGCACATCATTATTCCATCACAATCATATATCACAACTTGTTCAGCCATATCTTAGTTGACAGGCATCCTCCAAATTTCAAGTTCTCTACCAACACAAATTATTTCAGCTCATGCTAATTTTCCCTTTCCCTACATTCCTAAAGAAAACATTGCATGTACCAAACAAGCTATCAGTTCTCTTGTTTAACCATGTCACATAAGTCACATAAATCTAACTCTATAGCTAGACTGTGAGTTCTGCATAATGGAATTGGGTCCTGGCATACCAGAATAGATCCTGGATAAATACATGTCAAATTAAATGGAGTAGAGTTGATAAAGCTCCCCCACCCCAACTCAATTCTTCCATATACTCCAATTATTTTTGTTTACCTTCCATTTCCCCACTGTACCCCTGTTCTCTTCCAAAGTCAAATACATAACTCACCTTCATTTGTTCCTTTGTCTCCTTTTGGGCCTTTGGGTCCCAGAACACCCTGATCTCCTTTGATCCCCATGGGGCCAACTTTTCCAGGAGGGCCTACCGCTCCTCTCTCCCCTGATCATTGGAGGAATTAGAAAGAAAAGACAACAATAAATACTTGGGGCCTCTTCCTTCTATGACTGTGGGCAGGTTGAATTCCCTGCTATGGAAGTATACCTGAGTCTTACTGATGGCTGAGGAATCAGCCTCACTATGGTTTGATGTTTAGGACCTAGGAATATCAAGGGAGAACTGAGACAAATGAGCTTGCCCACTGGGATTTTGGTTTGCTGCCTGGGACCTGCCTCAGACTCCAACCTTCCTTCAAGCCTCCAGTAAAAAAGATGTTCTCATGCTCTAGTGGAAAAGGTATCAGGAGTGTGAGATCTGGGTGCCCAGTTCTTTGAATCAGATACCAGGCCTTACCAATCTTTGTTACTTCACAATTTGGGGCACAATGTCTTGCCTTGAGTAAATGTTAGCAAATTATTGTTGAGTGGATGAAGAAAATAATAAGAAATGACATTTCTCTAGTACATTAGAAGTTGCAAAGCACTTTACATACATCATCTCATTTGTGCCCACAAGAACACTATGAGGTGAGTACCAATGGCATTATTATCCCCATTTTATAAATGAGGAAAATGAGGCTCAGAGAGCTTGTATTTTGTGCATGGTCACACAGCTTACATTTCAGAGGCAGGATTGAGATTCAGGTCTTCTTTCCTCTAACACTTGACCTATAATGCCATTCCCACAGCTAAACCATTCAGAGATCTGATTTACGTACCTCGGTCCCCCTTTTCTCCTTTTGGACCATCGTTCCCATCTCGACCTGGTAACCCATTGCTCCCAGGCAAACCACAGGGCACCACGTTGCATGTGGTCATTTTTGGCTCACAGCTGCATGTGTCTTGGCCAGAAGCCATAGTCAGTGATACTAACAGCATGAGATACTGGAAAGTATCAAGGAGGTGCATCTTCTCCAATCTGGAGCTGAATGTGTAAAGAGAGAGTGCTAGCAAGCTGACAAGAACCCTCTCATTGTCCTCATTTCCAGAGACCCTTCTGATTCATCCCAGTTGCGATCCCCCTTAAAATCTTTTGTGTTTAAAACAAAAACAAAAAACAACCTTTTGTGTTTTTTTCAGGCCTGGCTTGCATTACAGAGATGACTCTTATTTTCTTTGCCAGGATCCCCATTCCTTGACTTTATGTGTATCTATTGCCAGGGTAATATTACCAGAGTTAAAGTTTTTGTCTATGAAATTCTTCTACCTCTTTTAAAAAATTCCCCTCTTGACTGTACATACTCTTTGACCCAGTAATACCACTGCTGGGTGTGTATCCCAAAGAGATCATGGAAAAAGGAAAATGACCCACAAGTACAAAAATATTTCTAGCAGCTCTCTTTGTGTTGGTAAAGAACTGTAAATCAAGGGAATGCCCATCAATTGGGGAATGGCTGAACAAGTTGTGGTATATGAATGTAATGGCATACTATTGTGCTGTAAGAAATGATGAACAGGCAGACTTCAGAAAAACCTGGAAAGATTTAAGTGGATTCATGCTGAGTGAACTGAGCAGAACCAGGAGAACATTGTACACAGTAACAGCAACATTGTGTGATGATCAGTTGTGATAGAATTGGCTCTTCTCAGCAGTGCAATGATCCAAGACAGTTCCAAAGAACTCATGATGGGAAATGTTCTCCCCATCCAGAAAAAAGAACTGTGGATTTTGAAAGCAGATTGAATTATACTGTTTCTACTTCTTGTTTTTGTTTTTTTTTGTTTTTTGAGGTTTTTTCCCTTGTGTTCTGATTCTTCTTTCATAGCATGACTAATGCAGAAATATGTTTAATGTGATTGTACATATATAAGCTACATCAGATTGCTTTCTATCTTGGGGAGGGGGGAGGGAGAACAATTTGGAACTAGAAATATCTTTAAAATTTTATTTATTTATTTATATTTGTTTATTTATTATTATTTATTTAATTTTTAAATTTTTATTTTTTTTACATAAGTTTTGTTGTTTTTTGTTTTGTTTTTGTGGGGCAATGAGGGTTAAGTGATTTGCCCTAGGTCACACAGCTAGTGTCAAGTGTCTGAGGCTGGATTTGAACTGAGGTCCTCCTGAATCCAGGGTTGTTGCTTTATCTAGCTGCCCCAGAACTAGAAATCTTATGAAAACGAATGTTGAAAACTATCATTACATGTAACTGGAAAATAATAAAACAGTTTTATGATAAAAAAAATCCCCTCTCCCCCATCATCCAGGTAACAACTAATAAAAAATGATAACAATTAGCATTTATATATTATCTAAGTACTTTACAAATGTTATCTCATTTGATTCTCACAGCAAGCTTGGAAAGTAGGTACTATTATCATTCCCATTTTGCAGATGAGGAAACTGAAGTAAACAGAGGATAAGTTATTTACCCATGATCATGTAGCTAAGAAGGGTCTGAAGTCATATTTGAACTGAAGGTCTTCCTGAGTAAAGGACCAGCACTCTATTCACTGTGCAACCTCAATGCCTAGACTTCTAATAATACTTCCTCCGAGAAGCTTTCTATGATTTCTTAAGTCATTGATGTTCTTTCTTCAAATTTTCCTTACACAATTTTTCTAATTTCTCATTTGAACCCCTTGTTCCCCAACTCATACATATCAAGCTACATTGGATACCCCAATGGAGGTAAATTCAGGGAGGGCATACACTCATGACCCAACATAACACTTTATGCATAGTAAAGTAATTAATATTTGAGGTGGATGTCACTTTCTGGTTGCCAACCCTTCCTTTCCCCAACTTCAGGGGTAAATGCTCTACTGAATATTTGTTCACCTAGATGAAATGTTGCCTCATGCTGAAAAAATGTTTCCACCCTCCTTGTTCAATATTATCAGTTCACTCCCAATTAAAAAATATATCTCATTCTTTCAGGGTAACATGTCCAGCAGGAGTTAAGAAGGAAGCAAAATGATTAAGCTTATCTCTGGGAAAGATGAAAATGGGTGATAATCTTTAAAGGCATTCACATTCTTAAAAGAGGAGGCTGGGTAACCCAAAGAAATCTAATTGGTAGGATTTTGTGTTGTGTGTAGAAGTTATTTTGAGGAATCTAGTTTAACTGTACCTTTTTAATCACTACCCTAAAGCTATTGCCTATACCATTACACTTACCAAAGAAATGATCTCTCAGGAAAATATGTTTATTCTGTATTTTCAGACAAGTGCTTGGTCCTAACCAACTAGAATTTGGAGCTCCCTTTACCCTTCCTCCAGGTTCTTTAGTAAGAGTGGACTTATTTGGTACATGTGTGGACAAATTTCAGAAGTAGGCTGTGAAGACACAAACTATCCCAGGTATAATGAAGCGAAAACAATGGGAGATATTAAGAGACAGATGTGGATGCATAGAAACTCTTTGACTAACTGAGATTGTTTTATTTTATTTTATTTTTAATTTATGGAATAAAACAAGCATTTTTATAACAGATGATTGTGCATGAAACTGCAAATCTACTATTCGCAACTTTCTATTTCTTTCAAATAGACAACAAAATTAACATCTAAATTTTTTCTTCCCTCCTCCCTGCCCTAGAGATGGCTGCACATAGACACAAAAAGGTCTATAAATGTGAAATTAATCTATACAAATGAAAAGCATATGAACAGAAGGTAGAAATAAGGAAAAATTAATGGAAAATGAGAGTAAAGTGTTGCTTGACCTTGTAAAAATAATATCAGGAGTGCTAAACTCTTACTAGGATGAATTAAAACTGGGAAGAATGATAAAGAAAACAAAAAAAAGGTAGTTTTAGTGTTATATTAAAAAAAACTAGAAGGCTCAAGAAAGGTATAGGACTGCTTATAAGAGTGCATGGGATGGTGACAAAGGCAATGGAAAACAGCAGAATTATTCAACTGTTGAGTTTGCATTTATTTTCTCTGCAAAAGAAAATAATCTTTAAATTTGAAAAAAATTAAAATAAATTTACTTAAAAAATTAAAACCTAGGATAAGTTAGGAGAGACCATTTGTAGGCATCTATATCACTTATGCTCAGGATCCTAGGATATTGAAAAAACTGGTGAATGTGATACTGAGTTGTTGTCAGATCATGAAAAGTAGGAGACATTAATGGATATCTAGAAAAAGAAATCATAGATACAATGAGCTTCAGCTCTTTTTATGGAAATAAATTGAAGGACACATAGGCAAGAGGCCCCGAAAACAGAGAGTAAATTTTCAATCTTCTGGTTGTAATATTATATTTTGCCTGAGTAACCAGGCATAAGAGACATGGTACCCAGTCACTGGGACAGAGAGTTGTAGACTGAATGTTGTGGCAACCAGGGCAGGTGGAGGTGTTGTGCCAAGTGCCAGTAGGAAATGTTGGACCATACTAAGAGAAAAACGACTGTGACATGGTGCAGTGGTGGTGAGGTCAACCACATAGGTACCCAAGCAAGGAAATAATAAAATTCAGATAAATGCGTCTTCACCATAGGACCTCAATTCTAGTCACAGTCCTAGAATTTTATTAAATGTTAGACCATGAGGTGTCATCATCATTGTGGTTGTTGCTACATTTGCTCCTGTTTTGGGAAGATGAGGAGGCTATGACTGAACCTCTGGGGAAAAGGAAAGAGTTCACTAAGCATAAGCATTAACTATTGCTTCATTAATGGGGCTTGGAGGTGACATAGTCCAGTCTCCTCACTGTTCATTTCAGTTGTGCCTGACTCTCTTACTTCATTTGGGTTTTCCTAGCCAAGATATTTGAGTGCTTTGCCATTTCCTTCTGAAACTCATTTTACAGATGAGGAACTGAGGCACACAGGATTAAGTGACTTCCCCAGCCCACTACAAACACCCAGGATGCCAGAAGTATTAAATATAAAATAGATTTTCTCAATGCAATAATTGAGAAGGGGCTAATAAGTTTCTGGAGCTATATTTGGACTCAGGAAGATGAGTCTATGATTCCAAGGCCAGTGCTTTATCCACTGTTCTGCCTCACTGTACATGAGGAAATTGGTGATCAGAATTCTGGAGTCACTTAAGGTCACACAAGTTATGAGAGGTAGGGTCAAATTTTCTGATTCCAAAGCCAGTGTTTATTATTTAGGCTCAACTGAAAAAAAAAAGATAGAAGAAGAAAATGAAAAAAAAAACCTACCATACTACTGTACACACCAAGGTAAGAGATTCTGGATAATGCCATTAGAAAAAAAAATTAATTAAGAAGAGGTATGTGTGTGTGTGTGTGTGTGTGTGTGTGTGTGTGTGTGTGTGTGTGTGTTAGTGGAGGACTCTCTAACTTGTTTTCTTTCAGGCTGGTTATTGATTTGAAATTACATCCTTGACCATCAAGCATCACAGTGGAATGGCGTCATTCTTGCTCAACACTATGTTTACCTTTGATTTTCCATGAAGTTTTTGGGTTCTGAGAAAAGGAAACTTAAAGTTCTCACTGTGAACTTCCAGGATGGCTGTGCACACAATCACTTTCCTGATAAGCTAAATTAAACCTGACTAAGAGTCTTTAATTCTCAGCTTCTCCATTGGTAAAATAGAACTAGTGGTGTTTGGATAAGCTACATCATAAGCTTGTTTTGTGGTCAACACTTTGTAAATTGTCAAGTACCCTATAAAGACAACGCTTATTATTGTTAGTCCTGCTCTAACTTGGGAGCTAAGCAAATCTACTTTTGCATGAATGGTTCCTTCTCTCAACTGGGGTAGCAGTGATCAACAACTTGCTTATCTTTTGTTCTTTTTGCTTTCTTTATTTTCTATCATTTTTCTTGACCATCCCCAATCACTTAAGCCACTTACCAAAGAGAATGGTTTCTATGTTCTATGTTGTCCACCATTTTCAAGAAACCCTGGCTTCTTTTTTCTCTAGCTATCCCAAGATCTATGCCTTAACCCTCCATCTCCTAAAAAGGTAAGCACTGTGGCAGACCCTTCCAGATCTCTGTGCTTCTGTCTCCACCTACTGGCCCAGTCCTTGAAGTGTCATCCTCTTCCTCATCCCCTGGCCATGTTTGGTCTCACTTAAGGCAACTTCTATTCTGCTCAGTTCTCAGATAATTAACTGTGGACACTAAATATAAAATCTTCCTTTCATCTTGTTACCAAGAGAGCCATCACTGTGTTATGTATGGTAATATTTATTAAAGCAGCTCTATGCTGGATGAGTTGAGAATACTATTCTTGGGAAGCACTAATGAATGACAGGAGGTATTAGTAAGAATACCCATACCTGAGGGGCATGTAGGTGGCACAGTGGATAGAGCCCCGGCCCTGGAGTCAGGAGTACCTGAGTTCAAATCTGGCCTCAGACACTTAACACTTACTAGCTGTGTGACCATGGGCAAGTCACTTAACCTCATCTGCCTCACTAAAAAAAAAAAAAAAAAAAAAAAAGAATACCCATACCTTAATGGCTTTTGAGATCCTTCCAGAAATGTGGTATTGATTTGTAGCTGAAGCCAAGATTGTCTTCCTTTATGCTTACAGTTGACTTCCTGCCTTTTGATTCGCCATTATAGGAACTCAAAGTGTTCTCCACCCAGAGAAATCCCAGATGTCCAAGTGGCAGCTATAGCATTGCTGGGCTGTCCCTTTCTCACTGAGTAAGCAACAGAAATCCCAGAGCACAAAGGTCCTAGACCATTCTTGGAAAGGAAGTTGGGTAACTAGTTCAGGGTCACCTGTGGATACTGAGGCATAGCTTTGGGTGCCATCCCTGTAGATGAACTCTGGCATGTGGAGTGGCACATCTGGGTTTTGTTTGCTTTCTGTGCAGGAAGATGGGGTAACCAGAGTTTCTTTTGTGTTATCATCTGCAATAGCTGCATAGCAACAGCAGCAATATATGTATGGAAAGCAGTTTGTCTGCTTTCAGATGATGTTTTCAATGACCAAATGAAGGAAATGTTTGAGTAGGAGTTCATTAGAATTTACTGAGTAGGTATGTGGCATGGTTAGACCTGATCTTTGGGAAAATCATTCTGGAGTGGAGACAGCCTTGAAGTAGGAAGACCAATTAGAAGGACATAGCAAGAGTCCATGGGGGAAGTTATGAAGACCCTAGATTAGGATGGTGGCTGTGTGAGAGAAGGTGGTATATGTAAGACATGTTGTGAAGGTAGAAGGAAACATGGAATAACAGACTAGAAATGGGGAACAAGTGCAAATGAGATTAAGGTCTCAATATTTTCCAATAATAATAACCACAGGGATGGTTCTGTCTCTAATATGGTGAAATGGGGATAGGCACATGATTGACATGCTATCTCCTCTACATGTTGGCTACTTCCCAGAATCTTTTTTATACTTCCAGAGATCCCTCCATGAGGAGACCTTGGAATCTTATGTTTCCTCTTTCTAGAATCTAGAAGCCTGAATACTTAGGAACTCTCTCCTTGTAAGTTCTTACCAGCTCTGTCTCTCACATAAGCATGGAACATCAATTATCACCAATGCAGCATCACCAATGAGGAGAATTTTATTCAAATGGACTTGAACCCTATGTTACATATAGAGAAGGAAACTGAGGCCAAGAAATGTTAAGTGCCTTGCCCAAGTTCATATAGGTGATAGAGATGGGATTGGAACCTAAATCCCCTGACTTGCAATTCAGCCTTCTTTACATTTCTCCATGTGCTTTCATAATAATGACCATCTCCTATTTGTCTACATGACTCTACTATTTATAAAGTGCTCTCGTCCAACTAGGCCTGCGTCTGAGTGCTTGTATGATTTGCTGAAAATCACATAACTAGTGAGTAGAGGAACCCAGGCTCCTAATACAACGGTCTTTCCACAAAATCACCCTCCCTCTTCCTTTAATTTTCCAGAACTTAGGTGTCTGGGCACTTGGTTATCTGTGACCCCACCATTTTGATCTTCTTTGCATAGCAGAAATATTCCTTGCTTGCTCTATCACATATTGTAAATTTCACAGTTATCATCTAGGGAAACAACTCTTCTGGAAAAATGATCAAGAATCTCCACTAACTGCCAGCAAGCTGTCCTCCACAAGATAGGCAGGACATCCTAGCTGACATAGCAGGGCACCCTGAGGACAAGACAGAAGGCAGCATATGCCAGACAGGTCAAACCACCACTGATACCGTCTTTAACACAATCATCTTTCTAACTCTGATAGAGACAGCTTGGAGCCTTGAACCCAGAAGCTTTGGCAATAGCAATGCATCCAGCTCAGTGCCCACAGTCATTATCCTGGCAGTCGATTCTTATGGTGATGCAGCCTGGACCTGCTCATGCTGTCACTATAGCCACAGCTCCTGAAGACCCAGAAGACAAGGTTTTTACCACCAAAGTCCTTGGCATCATCAAGTGGTTCAACATCAGAAACTGATATGATTTTTTTCAGTGGGAAAGATAGTAAAGACTTTACCATTTGTCACTGCTCCCTAAAGATGATCGGACCTTTCTACCTGATTTACTGTAGAAATCTTCTATATGTTTTCCCTCCCCGATCAGAATGTGAGGTCCTTGAGAACGGGTGGTCTCATTTTTCTTTTCTTGTGTCCTCAGAGGTTAGCACAGTGCTTTGCACGTAGTAAGTATTTAATAAATGTTTTTACATTCATTCTTTATCAAACAGAAATCAGTCTCTGCCTCTTGGGGTTAATGATCTGCTGAAACAGCTCTACTTCACAATCCAACTTACCATAGTTTTTCAAACTGAAGCTCAACGATCAGTCTCTATCTTTTCTTTCCTGCGTTACTCTTAACTTTTCTTTTGATCATATCATGGACTCAGAACGCCAGATCTCTAAAAGAGTTTAAAGATTACCTGGTCCAAGTTCCTCATTTTGCAGATGAAATGACTTATCTAAAGTCATGCAGCTAGTTATTGGCAGTTTTGAAAATGGTTACTGATAACATTCAGATGGGAATGTCACTGCACTGGGGACCCTTGGCAAAACTCTGGCAGTAGTGTATTTGCCTAATGTTTGAATTTAGCTGTTTGTTTACCATTAATTGTATAAATAAACTGCACTACGAAGTTACCAGAGCTGAAACAGTATTTAAAAATACGGGAATATTTTAAGGCAGACAGAAAGACCAAGATGAAAATTCAATACATTTTAGTAGATAATGAATGAAGAAATCTAGAGAAATATATCAGCCAATGAAATGGGCAAGGTGTATGTTTGAGCAGAGACAGTATTAGGGTAGAATCAACTTGGACTTTACCTTTTGGTACCCAAATTTAGATGTCACTGCCAATGTTGGCTCTCCTGCAACATAGAAACAATATAGCTTATCACATAGATAGCAAGAAAAAGTTAAAATTGGAAGCTACCATGTGGTTCATTTCCTTCTTCCCTTTTCCCCCTGCAACTCAGGATAAGCTGAAAGGATAACCTCTCTGACTCAGTCCTCTGTACCTGCTCTTTCCTCCTGGATTCTCATGCCTTTAACCTGCCTCCTCAGTGATAGCTTTGTGGCATCCCTTCATGGGCTCTTGTGTTCTGAGTTTTCTCTCTATACACTCTTCCCCATTTACAAATTAACATGTCTTTAAAAGTTGATTCCAAGGTCATTGACCAAAAGAAAAAAATTATTATTGTTCCAGACATTTGAATTAAATATTAGAATCTTCAACCTCTGAGGTTTCCATTGCAGTACATTGATTGTGTGTGTGTGTGTGTGTGTGTGTGTGTGTGTGTAGTTCTTATGAATTTCATCCTTTAATGAATGTGTTTAAGTAACTACCAATGGAAGTGATTAGAAGCCCTGTACTGGGAAAGAAGATCTGATATATCTTCTAGATTATTTATTGAACTTGACTGTCTAAAGCAGAGTAGTTTGGTGATACAGTAGATAGAGTTCTGGGTCTGGAGTCAGGAAAATCTAACTTCAACTCTGACCTCAGGGCATGGAACCAAGATGGTAGAGTAAGGGAGGGACTAGCCCGAATTCTCCCAAATTCATCCCCAAACTATGAAGTAATGACTCAAAATTAATTATAGAATGGCAGAAATAACAAAATGAGAGGGTGAAACAATTTTTTATCTAAATACAACTTTGAAGGTTGGCAGGAAAGGTCTGTCTCACTGGATTAAAAGGTGAATACAATCCAGCACAGGTGCCCTTTGGGCAAGCCAGCAGCAGGCCATTCCCCAGGAAGCCAGCAGCAAGGCCCCCCACACTCCAGGCCCAGGCCTGCATTTATGTTCTGTGCCCATAGCACAAGAAGCTTGTAAAAGTGTTCCCTCTACACCAGAACCAAAGACCAGCTTTAACATAAGGGTAAAAGTCATTAAATAGGCTGGGGAAATGAGCAAAATCCAACAAAAACAACAAAGAACCTGACCATAAAAAGTTATGATGGTGACAGGGAAGCTCAAAACACAAATTCAGAGAAATACAACAATGTCAAAATATCTATACATGAAATCCTAAGGAAAAAGGTGAATTGGTCTCAGGTTCCCCCCAAAATATTCCTGGAAGAGCTAAAAATATTAAAAAACCCAGCTAGTGAAACTCCATTCGTAAATCTTTAGTGTACACATTTGGACAATAGTAATCTAGTGTTTGATAAACCTGAAGACTCAAGCTTTTGGGATAAGAACTCACTATTTGACAAAAAACTTCTGGGAAAACTGGCAAATAGTACAGCAGAAACCAAGTGTAGAACAACATTTTACACTGTATAACAAGATAAGGTCAAAATGGATACATTATTTAGACATAAAGAATGATACCATATGCAAATTAGGGAAGTATGGAACAGTTTACCTGTCAAATCTATGGAGAAGGGAAGAATTTGTGACCAAATAATAGAGAACATTAAGAACTATAAAACGGATAATTTTGATTACATTAAGTGAAAAAAGTTTTTTCACAAACAAAACCAATGCAACCAAGTTTAAAAGGAAAGCAAAAAGCTGGGAAACAATATTTATAGCAAGTATCTGATAAAGGTTTCACTTCTCAACTACATATGGAAATGAGTCAAATTTATAAGAATACAAATCATTCCACAATTAAGAAATGGTCAAAGAATATGAACAGGCAGTTTTCAGATGAAGAAATCAAAACTCTCTATGTTTATATGAAGAAAATGCTCTAAATCACTATTGATTAAAGAAATGCAAATTGAAATTGAAACAAATCTGATATGGCACCTTAGACCCATCAGATTGGCTAATATGACAGAAAAGGAAAATGACAAATATTGGAAGGGATGTGGGAAAATTGAAACACTAATGCAGTATTGATGCATTCTGGAGAGCAATCTGGAACTATGCCCAAAGTGCATTCAAACTGTGTGTACCCTTCAATCCAGGAATATTACTACTAGATCTGTATCCCAAAGAGATCCAAAAGGGGAGGGGGAAGAAACTCTTTATACAAAAATATTTATTGCAGCTCTTTTTGTGCTAGCAAAGAATTTGAAATTGAGGGGATGTCCATCAATTGTGGAATGGCTGAACAAGTTGTGGTATTTGATTGTAATGGAATACTATTGTGCTATAAGAAATGATGAGTAATATGGTTTCAGAAAACCTGAAAAGATATACATGAACTGATGAAAAGTGAAATGAGCAGAACCAGGAAAAGAGCATACACAGCAACAATAATATTTTATGATGATCAAATGTGAATGACAGTTATTCTGAGCAATACAATCATACAAGACAATTCTGAAGAACCCATAACGAAAAATGCTATTCACCTGAAAAGAAAGAACTGTTGCAATCCAAATGCAAATCAAAGCAAACTATTTTTCACTTTTGTTATTTTTTTCATGGATTTTTTGCTCTGTATTATCTCTTATGACATGACTAATAGGGAAATATGTTGTGCATGATTATACATGCATAACATATCAAATTGTTCACCAAGTTGGGGGTGATGAGATGTTTTTACACATCATTAGGAAAAATATTATTCAAAAAAATCTAGCCTCAGAAACTTACTAGCTGTGTGATCCTAGGAAAATCTCTTAACCCTATTTGCCTCAATTCTTCATATGTAAAATGAAAACATGTTGGAAAAGGAAATGGCAAACTATTCTAGTTTGCTTGCCAAGAAAACCCCCTTTGACAAATCCCTGGGTTCACTAAAAATTAGACATGACCGAAAAACTAAACAACAGCAAATGTCCAGAGAACGTATAAGGCTTTGTGAATGGGGGATGCAGAGAATTCTAAGATATGGATATTATCCTCCAGGAAATTACAGTATACTTGGAGAAACAATGTAAAGATACCTAACAATAAGAGTCTGTATGCCATATAGTAAAAGAGAGTCATAGAGCATCTGTGTTTTGAGGGCTGGGTTCCAGAACACTTGACTCATCTTCTCAAAGCATTTCTGATAGGTCAGGATGCTCTGGCAGTGGTGTGCTGGAGCTAGGTTGAGCCAGCTAGAGAGATTCCATTGGTAAATTTTTAGTATGACCATTTATACATTGAAAATCAGAAAATATTACAGATCAGGGCTTAGTTTATCATTTTGTTGATGGTCTATATTTAAGAAAGTGATGGAGAAGATATTATTAGTGCAAATTAAACTTCAAAGTGTGTCATGGTGATTTTTTTTTTGGGGGGGAGAGCCAGTTGTTAAACATTTATCAGCATGCTTCCGTGACTGCATATGCGTGATAAAATGGTCATCCAGGTAATGAGGAACCTCCATAAGTGGGCTACATTCTGGTTTTTCCTTCTTCCTTACTCCTACCCCAAGTGACCTCTCTGTTCTGGGCAGGTCAGTCTCTTTACTGCTTCTGGAATATACAAGAGTCATCCCTGCTTCTGTATCTTTCCTCATGCTTTGATATCCCCTCCCCACTTGAAATCCTTCCCATTTCTTGGAGCCCAATTCAGAACTCAGGAAGCCTTCCCCATACACTACTTATTCCCCACTATATTTATTGTATAACCCAATTCAATTAAATACAACAAACTTCCATTCAACACCTACTATGGACCAGGCACTGTGCTAGACACCAGGGACAAAAGACAAAAATAGGATACTCTCTGCCCTCAAGAAGGTTACTTTCTATTGGGACATACAATATTGTGGTGCAGTGGGAAGAGAGTTCAACGTGGGGAAGTTAGTTAGCATCCATACAGGAGGAGTAATGAACATTACTCCCTGTCCTTCTACTATGCCTTTTGGATACTCTGGCATTGAATCTACGATGCACCCTAAAGATTCTTGAACCTTGCCATCTGTCTTCCAACTATACCTTGAAGATGATCAGGTCTTTCCATTCACCCTGCTGCTGAAACTTCCTAAACATATTGTCTTACTCATGTAGAATGTGAACTCATTGAGAGTAGCAACAATTTCTATTTTCTATTTGTATCCCCACCACTTTGTGTAGTGCTTGTCACATAGTAAGCATTTAATAAAAGCTTCTTCATTCCGGCAGCAGTACATGTTCAGTAGGCTGTTGTTGAGTATAAGGTTCTGTTGAATGAATTAATGTATGGAAAAATATTAATTTGATTTTTGCTATGTGACAAATAATGTGTGAACTTCTAGAGAAACAAATAAAAAAAACCATGACAGATGCTATCCTCAAGTGGTTTACATTCTAATTTGGAGACACAATGTATCTCAGAAGTGATAGTATAAATTGAAGGAGGGCAGAATCATGTGATTTTTACAAAAAGTAGTACCTGGCACAGTCATCTTCACATGGTATTTAACCAATGTCTGTTGAGCTTAAAGGCTCGGGTCTCAGCTCTCAGACTTTTAGGAAGGCAGATTTAGAGCCTCAGGTATGGTAGAGTTGATACCCTCTCCTATTTCCCATTTCAGTGGAATTAACTGGAGTAGTAATTAAAGAAGTCATAGCTGGCATGAGGTGTCAATATTTTTGTTTATTAGTCATGAGCAACAGAATGGCTCTCTACCTGGTGATCCTTTATGGGCTCCAGGCAGTCCTTCTTGCCACCTCTGTCCTGTAGCAGCTGTTGTCACCTACACCCCCTTGCTAGCTCATACGGGAAAAAGCACAGCTCTTTCCCCACCTCAAAATTGACAAATGATAAGACGTAACTCCTCACATAATGTGTCATTCCATTTGCCGTTGGAATATATTTCAATGCAGTTTTCTCCACCCCTATCGTTGTTGGGCTCTCCTGGGACCCAGTTGGAATAGACCAGTGGTTCACCTGTTGCATAGATGAACATGCCCTCTCTCTTAGTGTCAGTCATGCCAAGGAAGGCTGACTTATTGTATACTGTGACAATCTCCTGAAGAGCTATATTCTCTGCTGCATTCCGGGGAGAGGCTACTTGCCCCCCAGCTTGGCCACATGATTGCGATGCTTTTTCAAAGTTGCCCTCAGAACCACTGCTCTTGAATATCTTCTCCCCAACTGCTCGGCCACCCGGGAACAGTTCAGCTAAAACAGAAACACAGGAGAACCTGAGCCATATGAATAGAGAAACTAGTTAATTATGATGTTAGGATGGCACTTGGGAGACTGGGAGACTAGAGAGATTTAGTTCTTTCTTGAGAAATGATTTATACAAGGTCACAAAGACAATAAGTAGCAGAGAGGGAGTCTGAACTCACCATCTCTGACTCCCAAACCAGCAACTTTTTCTGCATTTTTCTCCTTCATTTTGCTGAACAGACTATTTTATATAACTTAACATGTATAGTAGTATCAATATGATGTAAAGAATACACTGATTCTGTTATGTTAGCACAAAGGCAACATCTGGACTGACTGACTGAGTTTTTTTTGTTCTTTGTTCTTGAAGAGGACCACGACATCAGGATAATGTCATGACTTGCACTGAATTGGATTTAAGTAAGGGAAGGCTGTGCAGGGTCACCACTCTCTCCTCCAGAGCCATCTGGTTTCAGTGACAAGCTATTTATCAGGACCACTGGAGATGGCCCTAGATATTTTAAGGCAACTGGGGTTAAGTGACTTGCCCAGGGTCACATAGTAAGTGTCTATGGTGAGATTTGAACTTAGGTCCTACCAACTTCAGGGCCAGTGCTCTATCTGCTACACCACCTAGCTCTCCTACCTGGGCTGACAACTCCTCCATGAAGTCCTTCTGGCTTGAGATGTATCTAATCCTTGATTTATGCAGATCATAAATTATTTGTACTTCTGGATATTACAATATCTTATACTTAGGTTTGGAAGAGACCCTTAAAGTCATCTGCTTCACCCTCTTCATATGACTAGTGGGGAAGCTCAGGCCCAGAGAGGATAAGAGATTGGCCCAAGGTCACAAAGCTAATAAAGGGCAGAGGTACAAATCTGAATCTCAACTTGGTCATATTTCCATTATACTCTAAGCACTTGTCATAGTTTAAATTCTGCCTTAGACATTAAAAATTCATTTTCTTTCACTCATCCAGCTTTCCCAAAACACTGACCATAAAATGCAGTAGTCAATGAATACAATGCAGTTGAGGGGACTGTGCAAAGACTGAGTGCAGCCTTAGAGAGCTTTTAGAATCATCTAGAAGGCTGAATATTCCTTTTCCTTCAGCCTGGGGTATGGAGGAGGGGAGTCCTGGACTGGGGAATCTCATGGTCAGTATTAATATCTCTTTGCTGCTTTGCTTGTTCTAAAGACTCCAAGGCCAAGTAAATAGAAGGATGGACCCTGCCTGTCACACTGGCTTCCAGCCAACCCAGCCCAGAAGCTAAATTGTTTTTTCCAGCCTGCTGTTTTGTGATTTTAGAACCTAGCTGCAGCTCTGCAAGCCTTCATCAGGTTGAACTTAGAAGCCCAGACTCTTACTCTCTGCCATGGAGCAAAATCAAGCCTCTAGCACCTTCTGCTGAGACCAAGCTGCTCTCGTTGTCTCTGGGTAATTCACACCTCAGCTTTTAAGTATCTACTTGGAGGCCTTTCCCCTCAGACATACAACAACATCCTAGAGCATGACCATAATCCCATACTACAGAAGGAAGACCTCAAAATAAAGTCTTGTTCTCCCTGTTCCATTTTACCTCATTTAAAGTCCTTCCTTTCCTGTCATTCACAAATTTGGGTTACTAAGAGAAGATGCAATGTATCATTCCCAACTTATACCCTTAAACATGAATTTAGGGGCAACTAGGTGGTGCAGTGGATAGAACACTGGCCCTGGATTCAGGAGGACCTGAGTTCAAATCTGGCCTCAGATCCTTGACATTTACTAGCTGTATGACCCTGGGCAAGTTGCTTAACCCCAATTGACTCACAAACAAACAAACACAAAAAAACAAACACAAAAAAACCCACATGAATTTACAAGTGCCAGGGGGTTGCTGAGGTAGTGTGGTACAGTACTGAAGGTGGAGACAAAGGACCCGAGTTTGTCTTTGACTTACTACTTGTGTGACATTGCATCAGTCACTTATCCTCTTGGGATCTCAGTTTCCTCATCTTTAAAATGTGATCATTGAATTAGATTTAATTTAATTAATTATATTAGATGAACTGAATTGAATTAAATTATATTTTAGGGACCTTTAAGGGCCCTGGGTAAGGCAGTGGATAGAGCACCAGTCTTCCAGTTAGGAAGCCCTTGATTCAAATCAGACCTCAGATATTTACTAGCTGTGTGAGCCTGGGCAAGTCATTTAACCTTGTTTGCCTCAGTTTCCTCATATGTAAAATGAGTTGGAGAAGGGAATGGCAAACCACTCCAGTATATCTACTAAGAAACCCCCAAATGGGGTCATCAAGAGTCAGACGTGACTTAAAACCACCTGAACAACAACAAGAGCCCTTCCAGCTCTAAGTCTAGGATCCTAACCAAGTTTCCTCCTTTCCTTCAACAATTTTTTTTACACAGGCCTTCAAAAGGACTTATTAACATCCTCTCCATATCACTAGGCAGGAAATCAGTCTTGGTTCTATGAGTGAGGTTTGAATAACAAGAAACCAGGCTTAGAAAGTCCAGCAAAAGCAGTCTATGCACAGAGAACCAGAGGAGTGGAGATTGGGAAAAGACCTTGCCCCAGCTGCAAATCACTTACCTTTCTGATACCTGGAGAAACTTGTTTGGAGGGTTTTCATCTGTTCCTGTAAGGCTGCTAGTTGCTGGTTCAGAGCATTGGTTTCTGCATGAAGAGAGAGGTTTGGGAAGAGCCTCAGTTCAGCATAGGCTGGATAAGATCCATGGTACCAGCTTCAGTGAAGAGGGGGGCAGTGCAACTTCCCAGTATGCCTGAAGGGTTAAGAAGCCCTGGACTTGGGTGAACTTCAGCTGTTTCCCACAAAGTATCAGGCTTCCTGTAGACATAAAAACTCACTGACCTCTCCACCAGGTTGGGTGGGAGTAATTGCGAAGATGCCTGGATGTATATTGCTCAGTGATTTGGCCCATGGAAACCTTTCATTCTTGGACTGTATTAACACCATGTATAACTTCTTATATGTAAGAATTATATACAAGTGCTTCTCAGAGTGGGTTGTAATACTTCTGGGTTCAAATCCAGCCTCAGACACTTAATAGCTGTGTGACCCTGGGCAAATCACTTAACCCTGTTTGTCTCAGTTCCCTCATCTGTAAAATGAGGTGGAAAAGCAAATGGCAAACTACTCCAGTATCTTTGTTGAGAAAACCCCAATAAAGGTCACGAAGGGTTAGACATGACTGAAAACAACAAAACAGGTCTCTATCTTGTGCTCTGTTCCTTACTCTTTCTATACTTTTTCACTTGGTGATCTTATCAGCTTCCTTAAATGCTGATGATTCTCTAATTATCTTGGTAATTGGTGACTTTAAGGCCAAATTGGCTGGGGGGGAGGGGTCAGGGGACAATGAAAACTGGGACAGAAAATATGATCCAAGATCAAGAAATGAAAGAAGTCAAAGAACAAGGAGTATTCAGGAGGCTGGTTATTACTAATATTCTCTTCAAGAAAGGAATAGGAGCTAGGTGGCGCAGTGGATAAAGCACTGGCCCTGGATTCAGGAGGACCTGAGTTCAAAGCCAGCCTCAGACACTTGACACTTACTAGCTGTGTGACCCTGGGCAAGTCACTTAACCCTCATTGCCCTGCCAAAAAAACCCCCAAAAAAAAACAAAAAAAAAAAAGAAAGGAATAGGAAAGTTCTGGGGTGCCTGACAACAGTACAGAGAATGAACTTGACTGTAGCTTGACAGGTGACAGGTTACCCATGTCGACCAAAGATCAAAATCAATACCGTATTAGAAGAAAGTATAAAGTATAAACTTTTTCATGAGAGAAATAGGATGAGTGATTACATGAGTTCTATGTCATTCATTCAAAGAAGCTTTTGTCTTGGGGGAAAAATGGGAAATGAATAAAAATGAAGGCATTTCCTCTGGTTCCTATTATTTTAAAAAGAATCATTGAACTTAGAATCCATATATTTCCCAAGGCAGGGAGGGGCAAGGTGGGAACAAAGTGCTCAAGTACTGTCTCAGGTAGTGAACCTAAATGCAAAGTGGGAAAAAGTGATAGTTTAAGGCAACATCTATTAAGAATACACATTCATTTATAACAGCATTAGAGAGGAGGATGAAGGCAGATTACAAGCTGTATCACCTCAAAGTTCAAGAAAAAATAGTGGAGGGGAAAAGGAGCCCAAGTAAAGTTTACCATCAAGCACAGCTGAGCTAGATACATTAAGCTTTTCAATTCGACAAGCAATTATAAAGTTCCTAGGATGTGCCAGGCTCTTGGGACTCAAAGACAGAAAGAAAACAGTTTTTGAATTTGAAAAACGTACAGGCTAAATAGAAAATAATTTTGGGGAGGAATGAAAGCACCAGGAATTAGGGGAATCAGGGGTCCTTTAGGCCATGGCTCCTAAGCTTCTCCTTGAAGGAGGATGGAGTATGGAGTATTTTTAAGGCATGGGCATCAGTTGTAGGAGGGAATGGAGGCAAGAGATGGAATGATTTCTATAAGGAATTGCTAATAAGCCAATTTGGCCAAACGTGAAATGCATGAAGGAGAGTATGATGGAATATATCTGGAAGTGCTTTCTGATATGGGTTTGGGGTAACTCTCTTTATGAAGCTAAACTAAAAGATGGACATACCTAAGAAGTAAGGGAGATAAGCCTATTAGGTGTGGCTGCTGCCTGAGGGGAGCCAGGGGACAGATATAACTCCAGAAGTCAGAATTACCACCTCTCATTCAAACCTTTCCCCACCCCTAAAGGGAACTTCCCATTGTCTGGTGGTGGTCACACCAACAACATCTATAAAAGCTTTTGCCTTTCTTCTGTTGGACAAGCAAGATGGCTCTAAGATATCTCCTCCCCTCGAGTGGAATCAAAGTCTTTGACTTCCTTCTTGGTCACTTTCTTTAAGCGCCCAAATAAAAGATTATTTTATTCTAATTGGATTGTGTGCTAAAGGTATAATTCTTTAAGGATCCCTATACCACCTATTTCCCCTGTGACAATTTCTATGTATTAGGACACAGAGTAGGCTGGAGCCAGACGGTATAGAGCTTTAAACACCAAGCTGAACTTTAGCATTGAAGCAATAGAAAACTCCTATAATTTTCATTTTGTTTTATTCAGGGGAGTGACATGAAAAATCTGTTTTGGAGAGCATTTATAGATGAAGCTAAAAAGAATGCCTGTCATCAAGGAGCTTACATACTATATGGGGAGATAACATGTACATACACAATAGATATAAAATTAAATCCAGGTAATTTGATTGGATGGCTGCTGTCAACTAGGGGAGATATGAAGGAAGAACAAAGGGTACAGGGGACAGCCTGCACAAAATCACAAAAAATGGAGACTTGTCATGTCTGATCAATAGCATTAAGGCTATTTGACTGAACCATAGACTGTGTGAAGAGGAGATATAAATAATAAAGTTGAATATCTGGAAGATAGTTACACTGTGCAGAGCTTACACATCAGTCATTTTGATCCTCAAGATAAAAGTGAGCTACTGAATCACAAGCACTTATTGAGTACCTATAACGTGCTAATCATTTTACTATGTCCTGAAGATACAAAGAAAGTCAAAATTAGTCTCACTTGGTTCTCCAAAAGTTTACATTCTGGGGGGTGAGGAGGGGAGAGATTTAAATTCTAACGGAGAAAGAGGGTCAGACCTGTGCTTTAGGGAAATTACCTTGGTAGCTTTGTGTAGGATGGTTCAGAGGCAGAGAAAACATTCAGAAAGATGTAGCAATTCAAGTGAAGAAAGCCAGAAGCAGTGTGTCAGGTGAATACCAAGAAGGGGGAGGGATGGACAAAATGTTATGGCCGTCAAATTGAGTTGAACTCAAAATTGACCAGAAATATGGGATGAGAGAGAGCAAGGAATCAAACTGAATGAAATATCTGTCAGCATTTCTGTTGTGATCTATCCATACCATTAATGACAAGAGAGTCAAGATAATTTCATTCTTGTATTTGTATCTCCAGTGCCTAGCATAGAGCCTAGCACATAGCAGGCTCCTAAAAATGTTTGTTAATTGATTGCCTGGAAAATAGATTGAATCATAATGGGCTCAAATGGGCCATGAATCAGGAGCTTGCATTTGGTTCCACAGACAATGTAAAGCGATTTATCCTCATCATTAATGACATGAGTAGGGACTGTTTCAATTTTTTTTTTGCATCTATAATCTCTAGCACCTAGAACAGTGGTTGGCACCAAGTAGGTTCTTTAAATATGCTTATTACTTGATTGATGGAACCACCATATTTGCACTCTCACACTTCCCTAAACATTGTGCAATGTAAGCACATGCCAATAGCACTTGTAAAGGTGAATTTCAAAAAGAGCAGCTAAAGTTTCTCATAAATGCCCAGAAAACATCTGTGATCGAGGTAGCGAGGTACTGAGCAGGTGATAGTCAAGACATATTAGAGAGGAGAAGGTACCAAAGGAACAGAAAGTATTGAGAGCTATGCACTGACACTATCTACAAGAACGATCTACACACGCACACACTGAAAGTATCCTTGATGAAAATGTGAGAAGGGAACATGTAGCCTTTCACAGACAACATTCAATAGACTACATTTCCATTGCTATACACCTGTGAGGCACAGAGAATAGTAGATATTCGAGTGTGTTTTGATTTTAAAAAAAGAGATGTGTGATTCAATAGGGCAAAATTACACCTTAAAGTCTCTCCTCTAACAAAGTGTATGTCAAGATTTTATGATAGAAACAAGAACAAAGAAATTTTTTTTCCATGTTCCTCAGAAAATCATGAAAGAAGTGATGAACAAGGCAAATTCTCTATAAAAGTGTTTTCCAGAATGAACCACACATGTTCTAAGAAATAGAGAGATTCCCTGGAAGAGGCATTTCCTTTCTGTTTCCAAGGTTTACAACTTTTAAGAAATCTTCAGTTCTTCACTTTCCTCACCCCACATATTCAATCAGTTGCCAAATCTTGTCAATTCTGACTTCATCACAATGGCTTGATTTTGATGTCTCCTGGTCCTGCTTTTGTCTATTCTCTGAAATGTAAGAAAATAGGAGGATCGTGGAGCTGGAGAAAATGACCTCTACTTCATCTGCTTGGCTGGCTTACCTGGGAGACCACTTTCACCTTTGGCTCCTTTCTCCCCAGGTACTCCTCTATCACCTTTTGACCCAGATGGGCCTTTTGGTCCTAAGGGGCCGGGAGGACCAGGGGTTCCAACCGGGCCTAATGTTGAAAGACAAGAAAGAGACCAAGAATGAGTCAGTTTAATGCACGTAGCTGTCTACAGAATGTTCCCCATCTTGTCTGAACAATGAATAACCTTGAGCCTTCCACCTCCCTTGACTCCTCAACAGAAGGAGTGGGCCTGACTCCAGTGTTACACAAAAGGAACTTCAGAGCTGAGGGCACTGGAAGAGAAATGGCTTTTGGAGATTCCCAGGTCCTGCTTTCCATCACTCACCAGCTGCTCCAGGATTTCCAGGAGGTCCTCTTTCACCTGACACTCCTTTCTCCCCCTTAGGGCCTGAGGGGCCTATTGCACCTGTGGGACCTTGGGCCCCTTGTCTTCCTGCTGCTCCTGAGGATAGAACAAAACAGCTGCTGTTCACTTAGGGGTATTTTGGTCAATGCTTTCTAATCTTCTCTTCCGTTGGTGGCCGTATACAGAATACAAAATGGGGAAAGGTTAATCAGTGGTGTGAGCTTGCCATTGAGCCCATGTTTATCATTACCTTTCAGATCTGGCAGGAGAACTGCTTATAGAAGGCATTAATTGCATAGTGAAAAGAATGCTGGATTTGGACACAGGACCAAATGTCCTGCATTTGAATCCTAGTACTGCCACTTAACTGCTCTCTGAACCTGGCTGAGTCCCTCTCTCTCTTGGAGTTTCAATTTTATCATCTGTAAAATGAGAGTGTTGGGTGGATTAGATGGTCCTGAGATCCTTTCTACTTCTTTTTTTTTTAAATTGATGTTTTATTTTATTTTATTTTAGTGAGGCAATTGGGGTTAAGTGACTTGCCCAGGGTCACTGTGTTAAGTGGCTGAGGCCGGATTTGAACTCAAGTACTCCTGACTCCAGGGTCAGTGCTCTATCCACTGCACCACCTAGCTGCCCCTCCTTTCTACTTCTAAACCTAGGATTCTCCCAGAAGTGTTTCCTTATTAATTGCCCTGTACATCTAATACTTCCCATTTCCCAGCACTTGGCTAGGGTTCATATTCTGTTCTAATACATCCTCAACTTCTTCCTTGTGTATATTCTTCTTCCAAGCAGACCGTAATCTTCCTTAAGGTCAGGGACAGTGTCTGATATTTCTCTTCTATCCTGAAATATGATCACAGGATTACAAACACAGAGCTGGAAGCAACATGAGAGGTCATCCTGTCCACCCCCTCATTTTCCAGATGAGGGCACTGAGGCTCACAGAGACATGATATGTCTTGCTCGGCATCACACAAATGGTAAATATGAGTTAGGATCTGGACCCCAAAACCAGTATTGTTTCCGCTGGGCCCTGGTGAATGGCTGTGGAATTCCATTGGAGCATTCAGTAGAGGTGTGGACATGCAGCAGACTCTCTATTAATGTTGCTGGAATGAATTAAGAAAAGATTTAGGAGCAACAGTTAGGCCCTCAGAGCATGGGGTGGTATTAAGAAGAATGATGGTGTCTATTGTCCCTTTAGGGCAGAACCACTGTAGAAAGGAAGGATGCTCAGTTACCAGCTTTCCTGGCAGGAGATATGGAGGAGAACTTCAGGCCATTTTGTCCAGTATTTCCCTTTTACAGATGAAAAAAGACCTGAGGCTTACAGAGGCAAAGATGAAATGATGTGTCCAAAATCAGAGCACTGATTAGTAACAGAGCTCAGTTCCATTTCTAGACCTGACCTCTTTCCAAATACTTCAGATGATTTCTGCCAAATACTTGAGATGATTTCTACTCACTGTTATCTTAGGGGATTGCCATGGACTAAGTGCCAATGCTTCTTTAGCCTAGTCCCAGCACCCACCTTTGGCTCCAGCTTCTCCTTTGGGTCCCTGTTCACCTCGAGGTCCTACATTCCCCTGTTGTCCAGGGAGACCAGTTTTTCCAGGTGGACCAGGCACACCTGGAGCTCCAGCGAGTCCTGAGGGAAGAACAGATAGATAAATTGTGGCCAGTGATAGGCAAGACAAGATGAACTGTTACCTGATCAGTATTTGTCAGAGGCCATACTTTAGCTCAGACTTTCTGACTATGAGGCTTTTTCAATATATACTATACCACACTGACTCATACATATAGCTCTGCATGTGTGTCTGTATATGTATCTGAATTTACACTTATATGTAAAATTGTATATAATATGATGTGATATACTATCATGTAACTAATATAAACAAAATTTATATAAAAATGAGATAACAGTCTCACATTTATTTCAGTCTTAACTTCTATTATCTACTTTAATCTTCACAATAACCTTGTTAGGTAAAGAGTAAAAAAGTTATTATCCCTACTTGACATATAACAAACCCAAATTTCAGAAAGGTGATGTTACCAATGTCAAAGAATCATGGAATTGTAGAGGGACCTTAGCAATCATCAAGTCTTCCCTTCTCCATTTAAGGTTAGGAAACTGAGAACCAGAGCTGAATGGGTGAAGAGATATGCTCAAGCTCATTAATTAGTAATAGAATCAGGATATAGGATCAGGCATTTTTTTCACTAAAAAAACAATAGCATTTTCCCCACTACACCAAAGCCTCCTTCCATCCCGGCACTTACCTTTTTGTCCAATGTCTCCCTTTGGGCCTGGATCTCCCATGGAACCATTTTCTCCTTTGGGTCCAATGGGACCGACTTCTCCAGTTAACCCTGATGGGCCTCTAGGTCCTGGTAATCCTGTTCCAAGAAATGAAATAGACTTTTTGATCAGAGCCAGTGTAAAGGCAAGAGAAGCTCTTTTGTGGGATATGTTGGCCAAGAACCCATCATACGAGCTGAGTTTTTGCTTCATTTTTTCCTAAAGCAAACACATTTTTTAAAAAACTGAAACAGTGGCCAAGGAGTTCTGCCAAAACATGTCATTATTCAAAATGCCTTTATTGATCATCTAGCCTATGCAGAACACAGTGATAGTCACAGATATTCACATGTGGCACCAACTCTCCAGGAACTTATGGGACTTTTGTGGACATGAACAAATACATAGGGGGAAGTACAAAGATTTGGGAATCAGAGGACCTGACTGACTTACAATCTCTTTTCTGCTGATCAGTGACTGTGTTCCTGGACAAGCTGCCTCCTCTCCTTTATCTCTAACACACAAAGTTAGGTCGAGAGAACTCTAAGGTCCCTCCAGGTATGACTTTAGGATTGTAAGATAATGTGACTGATAATATAGCTGTGATCATAGGACCCAGGGGAGGAAATGGAACTTTTGTGTCATCTAGCCCAAATGAGATGCAGATTTTTTTCTATATGACCATTGAAAGAATTTGTTTTGCTTGACTGTCCATGTTTGTTTCAAGAAATTTGTTTTTCTTTTCTTTTTTTCCCAACAGGGAGTGGGGTGGGAGGAAGAGAAAATAAATTTCTGTTATTTATTTTTTAAATAGAGAGGCAAAGAATTCTATAGATATGAAATTTTGTAAAATCACTTTTAAGAACATTTTGACTAGTTCCCATTTTGTCTATAGCAAGACCCTGCTCTTCTGGTTTTCTTAGGCTTATGTCTTTTACCATCACTGAAGCCATTCAGATGGAACCTTCAAGTCATTTCAATCTGTGGTTGAGCAAACAACTTTCATTCTACTAGCAAAACAGTTTCTCAAGTACAGTTGAGGTCAAGGGAACTGATTGCTGAAAAATAGACTCTCCACCAGGAGCCATGAGAAATCAAAGGGCTTTTTCAATATACCAGAAATTAATATTTGCTTAATGTTAAAACCCATTAAAGACATTCAACATAGCAACAGACAGAGAAACCCTGGCAGCAGAATATCCATGTCTCCTAGAGAATCAAACACAAAACCTCTTATCTACCTGGATCTCCCTTTTCTCCTCTGGGTCCTTCTCTCCCATCTCTCCCATCTCTTCCAGGCAATCCATTTTCCACAGGGCCACACATAATCAAGGCACAGGCATCTGGAACTGATCTCTTGGAGATTCCTGCAGCATGGGCATCCAGGATGTGAATGAAGAGGACCAATGCAGAGAGGCAGAGAAGTACCATGGCCCCTGGCTCTGAGCTATAGAGGGAGTAAGAGGGTTCATTAAATTCAGTCTGTTTCAGGACAGGGGGAAGGATCAGTCATGTTGGCAGCTTGTGGTCAGAGATTCTATTCTCTTTTTTATTGATTACAGTCAGTCACTTGGCGCATCTAAGCAATAAGGGCTCACAGGAGGAATTTGGGATTGGTAAGGTAACATTTTTGCAAAGTGCTGTTTCTCATTTCAATCAAGCTACTCTCTATATATCATGTATCTTAACATATTGAGAATCTGTGTCTATCCACATTTGCTTTCCTTAATATATGCCTCAGTGTTAAGCCTTGTATAGTAGAGGGGAAAATGAAACTGAATTATGATACACTCTTCCCAACTTACTTCAGTCATGATACTTCTACTCTAGAATCATGTACTCAACAATAACCCACACTGTCCCCCCTGGATCCCTTGATTCTGAAAGGCAAGATGTTGCCTTATTTCACTGAATCCTTGGACTCCATTCCTTTTATGGGTTAGACTAGCTTTAGAGATCCATATATCTGTCAGTCTGTCTCTGTATCTGTCTATCTTATTTAACTGTTATCTCTCTTATCTTCTGTGTCTATCTCTATCTATCATCTATCTAGTGTGTATATATTTATCTACATAGTCTGCTTATCCATCCATCCATTCATCCATCACCACCACCACCACCATCATCTATATATCTGTCAGTCTGTCTCTGTATCTTTCTTATCTTCTGTGTCTATCATCTATCTAGTATGTATATATTTATCTATATAGTCTGCTTATCCATCCATCCATCCATCCATCCATCCATCCATCCATCCATCCATCCATCCATCCATCACCACCACCACCACCACCATCATCTATATATCTATGAATCTATCTATGTATCTATCATCTCTCTATCATCCATCTGTCTACCTAGATTATAATACATATACAAGTTTTCTCCTAACTTCATATCACAGTCTAAGCGATGCATTTTCTTCATCCATTTTCTTTTTTCTTTTTCTTTTCTTTTTTTTTTTTTTTTGGCAGGGCAATGAGGGTTAAGTGACTTGCTCAGGGTCACACAGCTAGTAAGTGTCAAGTGTCTGAGGCTAGATTTGAACTCAGGTCCTCCTGAATTCTGGGCCGGTGCTGCTTTTTTCTTATATAGGTAATTAGCCTGAATTTCTGAAGTTTTGCATTATTTTAAGCCTTGATACAAATAGAATAATATTGACTGCAAACAGGAGCATACGGGGCCACCTCTTCATCCATGATAATACTTCCATTATTATTTCTAATTTGGGAACTGATACTCAGTACAATTAAGTGACTTACCCCAAAGGCTCTGGATGAGTTTAGAGCAAAGCTAGAATTAGAAATCACATTTCCTTGTTCTCAGTATAGAGTTTTCCCTGCTCTGACATGCTGCCATACTGTAATATATTGTATTTCAATATCTTGCTCTATTTTAGGGAAGACACAGGTAGAGGCTGATGACATGGGAGTCTTATCAGGTCTTTCTGATTTCAAGTCTAACACTTTATCTACTTCCATATATATGTGGAATCACACACACACATATAAACACAAATTATTTATATATTGCAAATATGTATACATGTGCATATATGTATGAATATGGAAGATCATAGATACATTGGAGTAAAGAATTTTAGAAAAATCTTTTCAATTTCCTAAAGGTAATCCAGATATATCCATATAATCTATAGATATAGTCATATATCTTGGGCATTATATATGTGTATACATTTGTATATATGCATGAGTATTTGTATGCATATGTGTGTATCTGTCTGTCTACTTACTATTTGGTTAATTAAAAGTCTTGGATATACACTGCAAATAAATCATAAGTTGGGTGCAGAACTGAACAGAAAAAAAGAGAATGTGCTAGATGATATTTGGGAAAAAGCCAGTTTCTTTTAATGACCATAAACTTCTTCCAGAAATAAAGACATTTTTAACGTCAATATTCTTCCAATGACTTTGTGTGATTGAGTCATAGAAAACTATAGCCTCTGAAAAATTGAAATTGAAGATGATCTAAAGAGGAAATGGAGGTGTGCCTGCTAGAAATCTAAAGGCTAAAGGCTAAAAGGATCATATAGGGAAAACAGTGTAACCAATTTCATTGAAGAACAAAGATCCTAACAAGAGAATTTGGCAAGGTACTCCATATATTAGGTCGACCTCCTCACCTAACATCCTGAAAACTTAAAGAGACACACAGAAGACAGGTAGACAAGGCTGGGTCATGATCTGCATTGCCGGAAGGAGTATAGACAATGACGAGGTCGTAGATAGATTAGCTGGTTTGTTCTTCAAACAATTAATTGATATATGTGAGAAAACTGAGGTCCAGAAAAACCAAGTGACCATAGTCACACAGTTCATAAATTTTGGAACCTGGATTTGAACATAGCTCTTTCTGGTCTGCAAATAGGTCTCCACCATGGGGTTACACCACGTGACCTCTAAAAAACCCTTGTGATCCTATTATTTCTTATCTTTCTTTTCTTTTTTTGGTGGGGCAATGAGGGTTAAGTGACTTGCCCATGGTCACACAGCTAGTAAGTGCCAAGTGTCTGAGTCCAGATTTGAACTCAGGTCCTCCTGAATCTAGGGCCAATGCTATATCCACTGCACCACCTAGCTGCCCCCATTTCTTGTCTTTCTTTTAGCAGGCCTTTGAGGTTTGATATTTGTGCTAATTCAACACTGAATCTAATGTTAAAATAGAGATTCTTTGCAAGTAGCAATTGATTCTTTCTGCCATTTATTACTCTGGGGCCTATGTTCAGAATCTCAGTCGTTTCCAACCAATACTCAGGGCTTTTTGGCATATCTACTGGCTTGAGGACACATTTTAATTAAACACAAGTTTACCTTGATTCTATGGGCTGACTTGTCTACTTTCTCTATGAGAGGTCATCTGGGGAAGGATATCTCTTGTTATGGTCTTTGTTCCATAGAAGAATTTGAAAAACATTAGGAAACTAAGACAGAAAAGGGGTTGAGAGCAGGTATCATATCCAGGGTAAAAGCTTCTGGCTGGTCTTTTGGATGGTGGACCACAGCATAGACATCTAAGTACAAGACTAACATGGGTATATTCTGAGCATATGTAGTAATTATAATAATCATACCTAGCATTTACATATCCCTTTAAAGTTTATAAAACACTTTACAAAAATCACATTTACTCCTCACAGCAACCCTATAAGGTAGGTGCTATTATCATCCCCATTTTACAGATGAGGAAACTGAGGCTGATAGAGGTTAGGAGACATGCCCAGAGTCACATAGCTAGCAAACCTCTGAGACAGAATTTAAACTCAGGTCTGCTTGACTCCAAGTCCAGCATGCCATTCACTAAGCTGCCTCAGCTTAGGTGTCAAATTGAATCCCACCCACCCTAGAAGCCTAACTTCATATGTATTGAAAGTGATCCCCAAGCCACGAAGATGGGAGGCATCAGGTGGTACTCACTCACTTGTGCCTCCTGGACCAAGCAATGGAATCAAAACCAAAGATGGATCCATGAATCCTTACCTCCACCAACTACCCTGAGCCTAGAAGATCCAGAAGCCAGACTGGAGGAGTCAGGCAGTAGGTTGCTGGACAGAGAGCTGAAGAAAGAGTGGGGAATGGGACACTGGGACATTAAAATCCTTCACTTTCCCGGAAAGGCTCACAAAACAGGTCTTTAAGAGAGACTGTGCTCTCATTTATATTCCATCTCTTGACCCTTCATTGCTCAACCTTTCTGGTAACTTCAAGGAAGTACTTTTTTATGAACAAGCTCATTTTCATAGCTCAACATAGCAAGTATGTCTTATGAAACTTGAATAAGGAAGGTTTTAAGGATAGTAATTACATAACAGGCTCATAAAAGGTTTTGAAAGGAGCAGGTACAGCCAAGAGAATAGCAACTCTATTTCCCTGGCTCTTCTGAAAAGCTTTCTATCACCTTGATCACCAGTGCTGCCCCAATTCAATATTACATGCAAGAATGACTTCCATTAAACCTGAGTAGTCCTCTCACATCATTTCTCTCATTCAGGTTACTCAACCAAGGGTGACTTAAGAAAGTGAGAAAGTGATATAAATAGATTATGTAGTGTTAGAAGAAACACTTAACTATATTTCACAATCTGAGATAAGTTTTATTTCAATTCATTCCAATTGGGTGAATGTTTCTAAGTACTTGTATATAGAACACTGTTTGGACACTGGAGAAATTAAAAAAAAGTTTTTGAAGAGGAAGTCTTAGCTGTTTGGCTCCAAGTCAAGGAATAAATGCCACAATTGCTAAAGAATTAAAGGTTTTTGTCATCCTAAGTGCAGCAGAGAGGTAACTGGTGAGAGTGTGTTGCCTGCAACACTTTACGAATGAAGAATTAAGTGGGATAAGCAGAGTAAAGTATGTCATAAGAAGATGTCTGATTAGAAAAAATTGTGGGGTCATGCACTTCATTGGTATACAGGTGATCTAGAGAAAGTTCCCATCATTTTGGTTGGAGTCTTTGTGGAGGGTTTATGTGAAAAAATTGATATGAGTTATAGAGGATGGGAAGGTAGAGATGGGTTTCAATTTGCATCACTGAAAGGCATATATGCAATGGCACAATCACAGATCCATTGCAATATCAAAGAAGATATCATCTTTGCCCTCATGGAATTTTTGTTGTTGTTTAGTCATTTCAGTTGTATCTGATTCTTTGTCACCTTCTTAGAACATTTTTAGGCTTGATAATGTCCCTCTTTAAATACTTCCCTAGAACTGATTTTAATACTGCTGATGTGGCGTGATCAGGGATTATCACCTATTGTTCTGGGAACCGTGACTCCTCTTGATGCAATTTAAAATTACATTGATTTGTTTTGTCTACTGTTACACCATTGACTCAAGTTGCATTTACAGTGCACTAAAACTTCAAGTTCTCTCCCAACACCCACATATCCCACATTCTTCTCCCATAAAACCAAGTGAAAAACTTCATATTTATCCCTGTTAAATTTTAATTCTTGGCCTTGAATATTGTTATTAAAATGCGTCTTTATTTCAGGAAGAAGTTTATGGTCATGAAAAGAAATTGACTTTTTCCCAAAGATCATCCAGCACATTCTATTTTTTCTGTTCAGTTCTGCACCCAACTTACAATTTCTTTGCAGTGTCATATTTATTATATTATAAAATACCAAGATGATCATTCCCCAAGTGCCTGTCTCTCAATAAAAGGGTATTAACTCTTTTTTGCATTAAAATTCCAATAGAAGGGGCAGCTAGGTGGCACAGTGGATAAAGCACCGGCCCTGGATTTAGGAGGACCTGAGTTCAAATCCAGCCTCTGACACTTGACACTAGCTGTGCGACCCTGGGGAAGTCACTTAACCCTAGAAAAATCTTTGCAATTTCCGAAAGGTAATCCAGATATATGCATATAATTGATAGATATATTCATATATCTTGGGCATTATATATGTGTATGCATTTGTATATATGAATATGTATTTGTATGCATATGTGTGTATCTGTCTGTCTACTTACTATTTAGCTAGTTAAATGTCTTGGATATACACTGTCCATGTTGGGATTGAATTAGATAGCCTTTGAATTGCCTTCTAGCTCTGAAATTCTGTGACTCTGAACCTGAATTTGATTTTATTTGTTTGTTGTTGTTGTTCTTGTTTTTGCAACTTATTGGATCATAAATTTAAAACCAAAAATAGCTTTAGAGATAATTTTGTCCAACTCTTCTTTTTTACAGATAAAGAAACTGAGGACCAAAGAGGTTAGACTACTAGTTCAAGGTCACACAACTAAGAAGTGTCATAAATTAAGCTTTGAGTTCAATTCCTCTTACTCCAAGTATTCTTTTTCAAATATCCCATGCTGTTTCCAAAATTCTATCCAACCTCCTATTTCTTCCCTCTGGGTAGATTAACTGTAATTCTTCCTTTGTAAAATCATTGAAGATAGTTATCATGTGCTCCCTAAGTCTTCTTTTTTCCAAGCTAAGCATTTTCATTTCCTTCATTTTTTTAATGGCATGGTCTCTAGTTGCCTCTCCATTTTGGTCACCATACTTTGGACATGCTTAGGATTAACATTGTCCACCTTAACATATTACTTCTAGAACACAATTCAATAATCCATATAAGATATATTCAGGGCATAACCACTGGGATCATTACCTCTTCAAGGTGACCCAGACTTTTTTTCCAGTGTCATATTTATTATATTATAACATACCAAGATGATCATTCCTCAAGTGCCTGTCTCTCAATAAAAGGGTATTAACTCTTTTTTGCATTAAAATTCCAAGAGAAGGGGCAGCTAGGTGGCACAGTAGATAAAACACCGGCCCTGGATTCAGGAGGACCTGAGTTCAAATCTGGCCTCAGACACTTGACACTTGCTAGCTGTGTGACCCTGGGCAAGTCACTTAACCTTAATTGCCCCCCCCCAAATTAAAATAAAATTCCAAGAGTAATGAACTTATTCTCCTATTCATAGATTCACACCCACTTAAGCTTCTTTCAAAATATTCTTTAATCATTTTCTCTATTTTGACAGTGATTTCCAAAGGGGTGGCATAGAAGTTCATGACCTTGATTTCTGTATCCAGTCTTCTTTGAGCCAGTACTCTTCCCATATTCTCATGGGCATTGACATTTCTGGTTCTTGAGATGTGTTTCTTAATAGCCTATTCATGGATGGATGCTATAACCACAATACCCCCATTCTGGTTCTTAAAGAAAATGTTTCTTTGTAATGGTAGGTCTGCTCAACTTGTAACCTGCGCCAGTACCTATGGGATAGCCACACCATCATCCATCTCTCCATGTTCTTTGTAAAGTCAATTTGGGGGGTCCTGATTAATGGATCCCATGTTCGTGATCTTGTTTCTCCTTCATACAAATGTCCTTATTCTTGGTGTTTGTCAGCTCTTTTGGGAGGAATAATTAACTCATAGCTATTTGTACATATGAGCCTCACCCTCAAACTTGTCCTTCAAAGGATGCCTTTGGGTTTGGCATACATAGAAAACAGACTTAGGCCTCTGGGAGGATGTTGTGAGGACAGTGGACTGGAAGTATCACTACTCCCAGTGCTCTTGGGTTCAGGGTCCTGGTCATACCCATTAAAGTTTGCGGGGAGGTGGTGGTAAATTGGCACATGATGTATTCTGTGTCTCTCAGGGTTCTGTCTCTCTTGCTGCTTCAACTAGACTGGGATACTTACCTTATGTGTGGCAGTTGGTGGTAATGGCTTGTCCCTTTTCCACAGAAATTGCTTCTCCAAACAATGGCTGGTCTGAGAGCAATAATGGTGGTTTGTGGGGTTGCTATCACTTCCAGGGTTCCTGTTGCAATTTGTGTTGGTAGTAGATGGTCAATGTTCATATGATAATATTATTGTTTATTCCCTATATCTCCATCTTCTCCACAAGGATAATGAAATACTTCATTAAAAGTTTTGCTAAAATCTAGTTAAACTATATCCATAGCATTCTCTTCATCTCCTAGTTTAATAATCCTGTCCCCCAAAAAATTAAGCTAGTATGGCACAAGTCCTTGGATCTTTAAACTCTTCCCTTTTTAGATATTCACTAACAATACATTAATGATCTATTCTAGATTTTTTTCCAGGCATCAGAATCAAGCTTACTGACCCATAGTTTCTAGAACATATACTCATTTCTTTTTAAAAATTAGAATATTGTCCCTTCTGCAATCTTATATTTTCAAATAGCCCTGTTACCACATCTGTCATTTTTTTCAGGATCTGAGGATGTGGTCAAATGACCTGAATTTAGTAAGGACAGTTAGATGCTCTCTTACCATCTCCTTATTTATCTTGGCTTTTTAGGGTAGACTAGCACTTTTGGTGTGAGGGTTTGTTGAGCCCTTTTCAGGGCTGCTCATACCCCTTTGGTGTCCACCTTTCACCTAACTCTCAGCTGTGGCTCAAAGAAATTGTAGCATGTGTAGCAGCCACACCCTGATAAAACTATTTTAGCAGATGGGCTAAACCAGGTTGGTTGGCGAGTTGGGGAAATGTCTACCCCAAGAATGTGAAGACTTCCCCTAGTGAAATATTTAGATGAGGACAGTTTGATCCAATGGTCATGAAGGTGGCAGAAGCAGACCTTGTAGAGTGTTTAGAGGTCCATCAGATACCAAAGACACCATGATCATCCACTGCATCCCAGGCCATAGCCAGATGTTCTGAATTTTCTCTTGCCATTGCACTTTGCTTACTGTGGAAGAGAGATTGAGGTTGATAACTTCGTGCAACTCTGCCTACTTAAATCCAATTCATGGGAAGGCAGGATAACAATTACCCCACAATGTCATTGCTACTCTTCAAAAATAAAGGACAAACAACTTATCTTGGGTATCAACTATCCATTAAAAATTTTTGTTCTATAATCCCCAGAATAAAGATCATTCTCCTTTGCAGAGAAAATAGAAAATTAAGTCCATGTCTTTACCTTGGTCATGTCCCCTGGTTGAAATGCATTCCCCTCTTACTTCCATCACACAGAGTCCTGTTTTTCCTTTAAGATAGAGCTCAGGCACCATCTTTGACCACATGAGGCATTTCATGACCCCCTAGCTGCTAGTGCTGTACCTACCAAACCATCTAATATTTAGCAACATTATATATACTTGTATCTGTTTACTTTATGTTTGTGCTCTATATATTTTATATGTGCTTGTTTTTGTTTGTTTCCCAGTACATAGAACATGCTTAATAAATCCAACTTGATTGATTTATCTTTTTTAATTAATTAATTTATATTTAGTTTTCAACATTTGTTTAGATAAGATTTCCAATTTCAAATTTTTCTCCATCCCTCCCCGCCCTTCCCCCTGCCCTAGACACCAGGTAATTTGATATAGGTTTTATATATATATATATATATATATATATATATATATATATATATATATATATATATACACACACACACATATATATGTATGTATATGTGTATATATATAATATGCATGCAATATATTATATATAATATGTATGCAATATATTATCTATATATGTTATATATACATATATAACATTACACATATTTCTACATTAGTCATGTTATAAGAATCAGAGCAAAAAGGAAAAACCTCAAAAAAGAAAAACAACAGCACCAAAAACAAAAGAAATAGTATGGTCCAATCAGCATCCATATTCCACAGTTCATTTTTTTTTTCTGGATTTGGAGAGCCTTTTCCTTCATGAGTCCTTTGGAACTTTCTTGTACCATTGAGTTGGTGAGAAGATTCTAGTCTATCACAGTTGATCAACACACAATGTTGATGATACTATGTAAAATGTTCTCCTGGTTCTGCTCATCTCACTCATCATCAGTTCATGCAAGTCCTTCCAGGTTTCTCTGAACTCCTCTTGCTTATCGTTTCTACAGCACAATAGAATTCCATTATATTCATATACCACAACTTGTTCAGCCATTCCCCAATAGATGGGGAACCCCTTAATTTCAAATTCCATGCCACCACAAAAAGAGCAGCTATAAATATTTTTGTACATGTGGGTCCCTTTCTCTTTTCCATGATCTCTTTGGAAAAAAGACCCAAAAGTGTTATTACTGGGTCAAAGGGTATGCACAGCTTTATAGACCTTTGGGCATCATTCCAAATTGCTCTCAAGAATGGTTGGATCAGTTCACAGTTCCACCAACAATGCATTAGTGTTTCAATTTTTCCACAGCTTCTCCAACATTTATTATTTTCCTTTTTTGTCATATTAGCCAGTCTGATAGATGTCAGGTGGTACCTCAGAGTTGTTTTAATTTGCATCTCTCTAATCAATAGTGATTTGGATAATTTTTTCATATGGGAATAGATAGCTTTGGTTTCTTCATCAGAAAACGGCCTGTTCTTATCCCTTGACCATTTATTAATTGGGGAATGACTTGGATTCTTATAAATTTGATGTAGTTCCTGATATATTTTAGAAATGAGGCCTTTATCAGAAGTACTGGCCATAAAAATTGTTTCCCAGCTTTCTGCCTCCCTTCTAATTTTGTATGTATTGCTTCTGTTTGTACAAAAACTTTTTAATTTTATGTAATCAAGATCATCCATTTTGCATTTTATAATATTCTCTATCTCTTGTTTGATCATAAACTGCTCTCCTTTCCAAAGATCTGAAAGGTAGATTATTCCTTCTTCTCCTAATTTACCTATGGTATCACCTCTTATGACTAAATCATGTACCCATTTTGGCCTTATTTTAGTATAAGGTGTAAGATGTTGGTGTATGCCTAATTTCTGCCATACTATCTTCCAGTTTTCCCAGCAGTTTTTGTCAAATACTGCGTTCCTATCCCAGAAGCTGGAGTCTTTGGGTTTATCAAACAGTACATTACTAATGTAATTTACTACTGTGTCTCCTGTGCCTAGTGTATTCCATTGATCCTCCTCTCTCTTTCTTAGCCAGTACCAGATAGTTTTGATGACTGCCCCTTTGCAGTAGAGCTTCAGATTTGGTAAACTAACCCACATTCCTGTGCATTTTTTCCAATATTTCCCTGGATATTCTTGACTTTTTGTTTTTCCAGATGAATTTTATTATTATTTTTTCTAGCTCTATAAAATAATTTTTAGGTAGTCTGATTGGTATGGCACTGAATAAATAAATTAATTTAGGTAGAATTGTCATTTTTATTATATTAGCTCAGCATATCCATAAGCAATTGATATCTTTCCAGTTATTTAGATCTGATTTGATTTGTGTGAAAAGTGTTTTGTAATTGTGTTCATAGAGTTCCTGGGTTTGTCTTGGCAAGTAGACTCCCAGGTATTTTATATTATCTACCATTACTTTAAATGGAATTTCTCTTTCTATCTCTTGCTGCTAGACTTTGTTGGTCATGTATAGAAATGCTGATGATTTATGTGCATTTATTTTATATCCTGCTACTTTGCTAAAGTTGTTAATTGTTTCAAGTAATTTTTGAGTTGGTTTTCTAGGATTCTCTAAGTATACCATCATATCATCTGCAAAGAGTGACAGTTTTGTTTCCTCCTTGCCTATTCTCATTCTTTTAATTCCTTTTTCTTCTCTGATTACTAAAGCTAACATTTCTAGTACAATATTAAATAATAGAGGTGATAATGGACATTCCTGTTTCACCCCTGATCTTATTGGGAAGGTCTCTGACTTATCTCCATTACATGTAATGCTTGCTGATGGTTTTAGGTAGATACTGCTTTCTATTTTAAGGAAATCTCCACCTATTCCTAAGCTCTCTAGTGTTTTTACTAGGAATGGGTGCTGTATTTTGTCAAAGGCTTTCTCTGCATCTATTGAGATAATCATATGATTTTGGTTAGTTTTCTTATTGATGTGGTTATGTTAATAGTTTTCCTAATGTTGAACCAGTGCTGCATTCCTGGTATAAATCCCACCTGCTCATAGTGTATTATCCTGGTGATCACTTGCTGTAATATCCTTGCTAATATCTTATTTAAGATTTTTGCATCAATATTCATTAGGGAAATTGGTCTATAATTTTCTTTCTCTGTTTTTGCTCTGCCTTGTTTTGGTATCACCACCATACTTGTGTCATAAAACGAATTTGATAGGACTCCTTCTTCACCTATTTTTCCAAATAATTTGTACAATATTAGAATCAATTGTTCTTTAAATGTTTGGTAGAATTCACCTGTAAAGCCATCTGGCCCTTGGAATTTTTTCTTAGGGAGTTCATTAATGGTTTGTTCAATTTCTTTTTTAATATGGGCTTATTTACACATTCTATTTCCTCCTCGATTAACCTGGGCAGTTTGTATTTTTGTAAATATTTATCCATTTCATTTAGATTCTTAAATTTATTGGCATACAGTTAGACAAAATAGTTCCTAATTAATGCTTTAATTTATACTTCATTGGTGGTAGAATCACCCCTTTCATTTTTGATACTGGTAATTTGGTTTTCTTCTTTTTTTTAAATCAAATTAACCAGTGATTTATCTATTTTAATAGTTTTTTTTAATAAAACCAACTCAGTTTTATTTATTAATTCTATAATTTTCTTGCTTTCAATTTTATTAATTTCTCCTTTAATTTACAGGATTTCTAATTTAGTAATAAAGTGGGGATTTAAAATTTGATCTTTTTCTATCTTTTTAAGTTGTATTCCCAATTCATTTATCTTTTCTTTCTCTTTTTTATTCATGTAAGCAGTTAGAGCTATAAAATTTCCCCTAAGCACTGCTTTGGCTGCATCCCATAGATTTTAGTATGTTGTCTCATTATTGTCATCATCTTGGATAAAGTTATTGATTGTTTCTATGATTTGTTGTTGGACCCACTCATTCTTTAGAATGAAATTATTTAGTTTCCAATTGATTTTCAGTCTATCATTCCATGGCTAATTATTACATGTAATTTTAATTGCATCATGATCTGCAAAGGATGCATTTACTATTTCTGCCTTTCTACATTTGACTGTGATGATTTTGTGCCCTAATACATGGTCAATTTTTGAAACTGTGCCATGTACTGCTGAGAAAAAGGTATATTCCTTTCTATCCCCATTCAATTTTTTCCAGACATCTATCATGTCTAACTTTTCTAGTATTCTATTCACCTCTTTCACTTCTTTCTTATTTATTTTTCAGCTAGATTTATCTAATTCTGAGAGGGGAAGATTCAGATTCCCCACTAGTGGAGTATTACTGTCTATTTCCTCTTATAACTCATTAAACTTCTCCTCTAAGAATTTGGATGCTATACCATTTGGTGCATACATGTTTAATATTGATATTACTTCAGTATCTATAATACCTTTTAGCAAGATGTAGTTTCCTTCCTTATCTCTTTTAATTAGATCTATTTTTGCCTTTTCTTTGTCCGAGATAAGGATTGTTACCACTACTTTTTTGACTTTAGTTGAAGCATAATATATTCTGCTCCAGCCTTTTACCTTTACTCTGTGTGTATCTCTCTGCTTCAAATGTGTTTCTTGTAAATAGCATATTGTAGGATTCTGTTTTTTAATCCACTCTGCAATTCACTTCTGTTTTATGACAGGGTTTATCCCATTCCCATTCACAGTTATTATTACTAGCTGTCTGTTCCCCTCCATTCTATTTACCCGGTTTGTACTTCCCCCCTGCCTTCTTTCACCCTATTCCTCCTCACCAACATCTTGCTTCTTACCCCTGCCTCCCCCAATCTGCCCTCCCTTTTTATCACACCGTCCCTTTTCTTTACCATTTTCTCCCTTGCTTTTGCCCTCCCTTCTGTAATTGCCCCCCTTTCCCCTTATCATTTTACTTCCCTAAAGAATAAGCTAAGTTTCTTTATCCAAATGAAAGTGTATGTTATTCTCCCTTTGAATCAAATCTAGTGAGAGTAGGGTTGAAACAATTTTCACCCCTCCCTTCTTTCCCTCTATTGTAATAGGTTTTTTTCACCTCTTCATATGATGTAATTCACCCCATTGCACTTCCCCTTTCCTCTTCTCCCCATAAACTCCATTTTAACCCCTTACTTTTCTTGATATCATCACATCAAAGACAGTTTATATTTATATCCTCTGAGTATAATCCCTCTATCTGCCCAAATACATATACAGTTCTCAAGAGTTATAAGTATTATCTTCTTGTGTAGGGATGTAAAGAGTTTAACCTTATCGAGTAACTTTTTTGCCCCCCATGTTTACCTTTTTAAACTTCTCTTGAGTTTTGTATGTTAAGATCGAATTTTCTGTTCAGATCTGGTCTCTTCATCAGAAAACCTTGAAAGTCCCCAATTTCATTGAATGTCCATCTTTTCCCCTGAAAGAGAATACTCAATTTTGCTTGGTAATAGATTCTTGGCTGCAATCCAAGACTTCCAGAATATCATATTCCAAGTCTTACGATCCTTTAATGTGGAAGCTGCCAGGTCCTGAGCATTCCTGACTGTGGCTCCATGATACTTACATTGTTTCTTTCTGGCTTCTTGGAGTATTTGCTCCTTCACCTCATAATTCTGGAATTTGGCTACAATATTCCTTGGAGTTTCCCTTTTGGGGTCCCTTTCAGGACGTGATTGGTGGATTCTTTCAATGATGATTTTATCCTCTAATTCTATAATATCAGGGCAGTTCTCCTTAATAATTTCCTGGAATATGGTGTCTAGACTCTTTTTCTGATCATGGCTTTCAGACAGTCCAATGATTCTCAAATTGTCTCTCCTTGATCTGTTTTTCAGGTCAGTTGTCTTTCCAATGAGGTATTTCACATTTTCTTCTATTTTTTCATTCTTTTGATTCTGTTTGACTGATTCCTGGTGTCTCATGGATTCATTATCTTCCAACTGTGCAATTTTAATTTTTAAGGCATTGTTTTCTTCAATGATATTATGCACCTTTTTTCCATTTGGCCAAATGAATTTTTTAAGGAATTGTTTTCTTCAGTCAATCTTTGTGCTTCCTTTTCCAAGCTGCTGATTCTTTTTTCATAATTTTCTGGTGTTGCTTTCATTTCTCTTCTCATTTCTCTCAATTGATTTTTTAAATCCTTTTTGAGCTCTTCCAAGAAGGCTTTTTGTTCTTCAGACCAATTCATATTCCCTCTTGAGGCTTCACATGTAGGCAATTTGGGAGTATTGTCCTCATCTGAGTTTGTGTTTGCCTCTTCCCTTTAAGTATAGAAGCTCTCGATGGTGAGAGCTCTTTTTTGTTTCTTACTCATACTGCAGCTTTTTTTTTTAAAGTTTAGTTCTGCTCTGGGGGCACCAGGGTCCCTTTTTCAAGCTTCTTGTGCTGGGGTATAGGGGCTGTGTCACTGGTTTTCTACACTGAGGCCTCTATGACTTGTGGATTTCTCACCACCCTGGCCTTGCTGGCTGTGCACTGGGATGCGGTAAGCCTGGTCACACCTGTCCTATGGGTGGCTGTCCAGCTGGCAACCTGCCCTCCTGGCTGGTGCAGGTGGGTTTCGCCACTGTCCTACTGCACCACCAGTTTGTTGAGCCAGGATCCAGGTGCTTCAGTTGCTCAGCTGTGGCCCACAGCTTCCTGCTGACTTGCCTTGACCCCCTTGGTGCTGCACTGCCACTGGTTGCTGTGCCTCCCTTTTGCCCTAGAGAGACCGACCTTTCCTGAAGTCTTCTAAATTATCTCTGGTTGGAAGACTGTGTCTCTCTGTCTCTTTGCACGTTCTGATGTTTCAGAATCCATCTAGAGGCTTGATTTCATGTTCTTTTTGAGGGAATAGAAGGAGAGCTCAAGTGATTTTCTGGCTTCTCTCCGCCATCTTGGTTCCACCCCCATTGGCTTTTCTTTATCATAAACTGTAGAAAGGAATGATCTCTTCCCATCATTTCCCCCCTTTGACAACCAAATACTCCAAGTTAGTGAGAATCAAACCAAAACATAATTTCTCCTTGTTGTTTCCCCCACCTTTTAAAGGATAAATGGTCACTAAAGCAAGTCAAAAAGTTATTAGCTACTCTGGGAAAAATCAAGCTCAAAGCAGATATCTAGGTAATTGAAGCCCCTCATCACTATTAATGCCTCTTTGTCTGACCTGTGATCTATTTCATAATCTCATTTTTCCCTTTTCTGTCCCTGTAGTATATATTCTACTCCAATGACAAAATTGTTTCTGTTACTCTGTCCTTTGACCTTCATCCAGATATTCTCCATCATGTTTCCCTGCTCTGGTAAACAGATTTCATTACACCTGCTTAATATATAATGCTACCTCTACTACTGCAATCTCTTCCCTTTTTTGCGGGGTAATGAGAGTCCAGTGACTTGTCCAGGGTCACACAGTTAGTAAGTGTCAAGTGTCTGAGGCTGGATTTGAACTCAGGTCCTCCTGAATCCAGGGCCAGTGCTTTATCCACTGTGCCAACTAGCTGTCCCCCGCCCTGTTTATTCTTAATACAGTATACAGATCCAGAGCCATACTTCAGGCATAACTTTTCTCACATTTAGCACCATTGACATCTATGAATTCAGTTTTGCCCCTTTACCTTGAGACTTCTTCTTCCTTTTGTGTATAGGCACTTGAAGCCATGACTTTTACTACTGACTCCTCATGTCTTCAATTTTTGTCTCCTGTGAATTTATGGGTGTCTAATCTGCCTCAATTTACCCATCTCTAAAATTGAGGGAGGAGAGTTTGACCAGTTGACTTTAAAGGTACTTTATGCCCTGTGATTCTAGTATTATTTGGGACTCTTTGCTATCTTTTTTTTTGCAGGGCAATGATTATTAAGTGACTTGCCCAAGGTGACACAGCTAGTAATTGTCAAGTGTCTGAGGCCAGATTTGAACTCAGGTCCTCCTGAATCCAGGGCTGGTGTTTTATTCACTGTGCCACCTATCTGCCCCCCTGCTGTCATCTTTTAATGAAGTGACACTGCCTCTCCCCTCCTTACTTGACCAGGACATTAGGAACAGCATATATGAGGTCTTAGTGGCTCAGGGATTGGGGTTGGAAGGAGTAAAATGGAAGTAGAAAAGAGGTGAGCTAAAAGTGAAGCTCCAATGGAGACAGCATTCAATGAGGATTGTATTTGTTTCCACAGGACATTTTGATAGGTTGCTTAGCCATAGGCAATAAATGGGAAATAAAAGCAATCCATTTTCATTCCTGCCACATTAAAGAAGTTAATGCAATCAGCTTTCCAACTGAGGGCAGTTCCTTGGGCTCAGAGTAATGGAGCACTCTCTCTCAGGAAAGAATTGTAAAAATTTTGCATCAGAAAGAAATCATTGTCCTCAGGACACTTCAAAATCTCCCTGGAAAATCCTGCAAACAAATCCCAGAATCTTGGAGTATGAAATCTTCAAAGGAGTCCTATCCAGCCTCACACCTGGAACCACAGACAATAGAAATGTAGGGGACACTGGTGCTCTTGAGGCTGTGTGGAATGTAGACAGTGAGGGACTGGATGTCAAGGAAAACCTAGATTTTAGTGCTACCTTTTATACTTATTAATATTGTGACAAATCATAAAATCATATATTTCTTTTTTGGGAGGCAATTGGGGTTAAGTGACTTGCCTAGGGTCACACAGCTAGTAAGTGTTAAATGTCTGAGGCTGGATTTGAACTCTGGTCCTCCTGACTTCAGGGTCGGGTGCTCTATCCACTGTGCCACCTAGCTGCCCCATAAAATCATATATTTCTAAGTGGAGCAAATTTTAGAGGCTGTCTATCAACTCATTTACTTTACAGATAAGGAAACTGAGGCTCCTAGAACTTAAATGGCTGTTCTTGAATAAAATAGGTCTTGAAGGGCTTGGTGGCAAAAGGAGAACATTACTCAAGGTCATGATACAGCTACCCTAGGAAAGTTTTCACTTCTATTCTAAGGGGTGAGAGTTGCACATTTTTATGGGGAGAAAGTGGGAAGGAGTGTGAGTTTTTCCTAGGACTCTGAGTATTGTTTGCTGTTTAAAAAATAGGAAGGAAAAAAAAATAGGAAGGGAAGTCAGATGGATGTGTGGAGGCTGTTTTGCTAGCCTTGAGGTCCAAAGTACTCCATACCTTGTAAGTTCTCTTCTAGCTGTTAATCTGTGATTCATGGCAACTTGCTCAAGATCTCATAACTTTTCCATCCTCCAAACCCTTGCACTCGTTGTCCTCTATTCCTAGAATACTATGTCTTCTCCATCTTCTCTGTCTTTGGACAATTACTTCTCTTGGCTTCAATTTCCTCACCTGTAAAAAGGATATTGGACTAGATGATCCCTAACCTCCCTTCCATCTCTAAATCTATAATCTAATAGTGAGAGACAAGGAAATTCCAAATAATTTGGGAGAGGTGAAAAGCACCAATAACTCAGGGGAGGAGTCAAGTGTTCCCAAAGTAATTTGGGAGAGGAAGAAAGCACTAATAACTCAGGGGAGTGAGGTCTCCAGCCTCTCTTTTAGCCTTTCTTCACATTACTATTCTTTTTACATTCTGTGTTTCAGTCAGACAGGTCTACTTGCTTTTCCTGTACTCACCATTCCAGAGCTTGCATCCATTTAATTACACATTCCCCCCCCCCATATGAAATGCATTTTCCCTCTTAGTTCCTGACTCTCAGAATCCTTAGTCCTTAGCACAGTGCCTGGCACAGAGTAGGCACTTAATAGTTTATAAACTGATTGATTACTTTCTTCCAGGCAAAGCTCAGGTACCTCCTCCTTCATGAAGCCTTCCCTGATACCCACAGTTTCTAATAGAATGAACATTTCCTGAGGGCAGGAGTGGTTGCCTTTTCCTTTAAAAAAAATACATATATATGAGTGAGATGAGCAGAACCAGAAGAACATTGTACACAGTATCATCAACATTGAGTGTTGACCTACTGTGATGGACTATATTCTTCTCACCAATGCAATGGTACAGAAGAGTTCCAGGGAACTCATGATAGAAGAGGATCTCCAAATCCAAGAAAAAAAAAGAAAGAAAGAACTGTGGAGTATAGATGCTGATTGAACCATATTATTTCTTTTGTTTTGGGTGCTGTTGGTTTTTTTTTTTCTTTCTATTTTGAGGTTTTGCATCACTGCTCTGATTCTTTCTCTTGTAACAGGATTAATGCAGAAATAGGATTAATGTTATTATGTGTATATATATGTGTGTGTGTATATATATATATATATATATATATGTATAGAGATATATAGATATAACCCATATCAGATTAACTGCTGTCTAGGGGAGGGGGGAGGGAGGGGTGGGAGGGAGAAAAATCTGAAATTGTAAAGCATGTATAAACAAAAGTTGAGAAGTATCTTTACATGTAATGGAAAAAATAAAATACCTCATACATTAAAAAAAAATACATATATGAGGGCAGCTAGGTGACACTTACTAGCTGTGTGACCCCGGGCAAGTCGCTTAACCCCAATTGCCTCACCAAAAAAATGACACGTATTTTTGTCCTTAGCATTGAGCACAGTGTCTGGTACATAGGAGCCCAATGAATTGGATAGCATTCTATTTCTGCCATAGCAACTGGGTGATCATTTTTATGTCTCTGTTGCTGATATTGTAAATCCTATTCCCCATGTCATAAGTTTGTAGGATAACTTCTTTCTTGAAAACAAAACTCTATATGAATACAGCCTATTACTATAGGGGATTCAGGAGGAGGGGTTACCAAAAATGACTTCAAATTTACAAAGACCATAGCTTGAGCTATCAGGATTCTAAAGCTGGAATGGTATAAATGAAAAAAGTGATGTCTGGAGTATGGAAGGAACTTTTCCAAAGTGCAAATTCTGCCAATTGTTGTCAAAGGCAGGATTAGATTTCAATTCTCAATTTTATTAAAAAAAATCATGAATGGCTCTTTTGCCTTCACTACACTCATCAAAGGCTATGTGCTAAATGTTCATTTGTGAGCAGATCCTTGGAGCTCTAGGTGGGCTTTCCATTGGAATTTGTGTTATGGTGGTATTGAAATTTCCAGATGAGTTCATAAAAGCTCATTAGAACCCTAACTCCTGGATATAAGCATTAGAGCTAGTGATTGAACCTCTAGGTTTCCAAAGGTGAATTAAATGTTTTTTCCATTATTGCATGTCTCCTTCATATTCATCTAAGATCATGAGATTTCAAGCTGAGAGGAAAACTGAGTGCCTCTCTATCCTCACCTCTCCCATTTTACAGATGTAGGAATTAAGGCCCAGGGAAGTTAAGGAACATGTCCAACATCAGATAGTAAATTAATGGTAGATTTAGGATTTAAACTCAGACACCCACACTCTTCATCCTTTACTCTTTCCACTATACTATGAATCACTAGAATTTGCATCTGCTCTGTGTGTTTTTGAAGGTGCCAGTACATGAGTAAATTATTCCAATGGCTCTGTTAGTATAGCATGGCTTTGACCTTACTGTTTGAAGCTCATTTCCCCCCAACAAAACAAACAAACAAATAAACAAAAAAATCTGTTATAATTATCTGGTTTGATGTTCCCAGTCCTTTAGTTTTAGCTGTTTTTGTTTCTAGAGATTAGATTCTAGATTGTAGACCTGTAGACTTGGAAGAAACCTTAAAAGTAATCTAAGTTAATTTCACAAAAGTCCCAGAGAGGTCCAATTTATCATCTTAAATCACTGAGGGGGGCAACCAGGTAACACAGTGGATAGACTTCTAGGTCTGGAGTCTGAGTTCAAATCCAGCCCAAGATATTTATTAGATTTGTGACCCTAAACAAGTCACTTAATCCTGTTTGCCCCAATTTCCTTATCTGTAAAATGATCTGTAGAAGAAAATGGAAAACCACTCCAGTATCTTTGCTAAGAAAACCCCAAATGGGATTACAAAGAGTTGGACACAACTGAAAATGACTGAACAACAAAAATCACCTAGCTAGTAAATGACAGAACTGAGACTCAAACTCAGGTCTTCTGATTCTAAACCAGCATTTTTCCCCAGCATACTATACTTCTCCTTAGTCACTGGGACCCATTTAGCTATTTTATACATTAAAATTCCTTTTAAAATTCAACTAGTTCTTTCCAAATTAATTACCATAAAAGAGGATTGGACAAAGATTGAGGAAGACTTGGAGAGCTTCTGGAATCATCTAAAAATCTCTCCAGACTGGAGCAGAGACATCTTGACCTGAGGCAACTCATGGTCAAAATTAAGATCTCTTTGTTCTTTTGGCCTATTCCAAAGTCTCTGCAGCAGAAGAGAACCCCTAGGTAACAATAGAAGGATGCAATGTGCCATCCTCATTCTGGCTTTCAGGCAGCTTGGCCCAAAAGCTAGATCAAAAACTCTACCTACAAGTCCCAGCTGCAGCTCTGTAAGCCTTCATATTGGGGAATGGTCAATGGGAGAATGAGTGGCCCAGACTATGGCATTAAATCAAGCCACCAGCACAGCACCTCTTGCTAAGGCCAAGGTACTTTCATCTGCCCAATGAGATCTCTTGCCAAGAAAAATCCCAAGCTCCCAAGCTCTGTTTTTGTGTATAAGCCTGGATTCCTTGTCACTTAGGCATCACATAATTCCATCTTCCCTTTACCCTATTTAGCCTTATCTGAGGCTATTTCTTTCCCTGAATCCACAAATTCAGGTGACTAAGAGAAGATACAAAATCTTACCACCAATCCACACACTTAAGAAAAATGAAGTAAGTCAGAAATGTCTGAGACCCTTGGTGTTAAGGCAGGGGGTGCAATGGAGAAATAATGCTCTAGGTGGAGACAGAGGACTATGTTTGTGTCAGTGTGCTTCCACTCACTTCCATGTCTGAGCTTGGGCAAATCCCTTAAACTGTTTGGGGCTGGTTTTCTTTTTCTTTAAAATAAGGGGGTTGGACTAGGTAACCTCCAACATCCCTTCCAGCTCTGAGTCTAGAATCCCAAACACCTTCCTCCTTCCCTTTCCTTGGCTGCATTTTCCATTTCCTTCAAATGGATTTTTTAACATCCTCTCCTTATCACTAGGCAAGAGAACAGCCCAGGTACCAAGAAAGAGTTTTGGAAAGCAATAAAACAGCTTCAGAAGAGTCAGTAAAAGCAGGGTGTGTCTAGAGAACAAGCGATGAGGCAAAGACTAAAAGGAGACCTTGCCCCAGCCTCATCTCCAAAGTACTTACCTCTTTGTAGCTTGGAGAATTCTTCTTGAAGGTTCTCAATTTTTTGGTGCAATTCAGTAACTTCTTGCTTCAGTTCCTTGGTTTCTGCGTGAGGAGAGAGAATTTTTGAAAGATCCTCAGTCCAGCCTAGGTTGTTTTCTTGGATTAATACCCAAGACATGCAGGAGTAAGAGAGGAAAGTTCTTGGAGACATCCAGGGAACCAGTAGTCAGTAAGAGGTGCCTGGGATAAGGGCTGAAGCTAAGCAGAGGCCCTCAGCCTTGGCAGTTGTTTGCTTTGCCTAGGAGGCTTTCTATCCCTTCTGCCTAAAAGACTCATCAGTTACAGTAAGTAGGAGGGTAGTGTCCTATTGAGAATTTTTCAGGGATGGAAACATTTTTTCTTGAACTCTGGACATTTATGCCCAGCTATACCCTTGGCCTTTCAAATGCGATATGTCTTAAACAATTCATTTTGGAAGAACATTGGACTTGTAATTAAAGAGATATGAGAACTTTAATCCCACTTTTGACACTTAGTTATAAAGGAGGAGTTGCTTTTCTTCTCTCAGCCTCAGTTTCCCAATCATTTCAATGGGAATAATAATACCTCTGGTACTACACAGAACTAGGAGTAAGGAGACCTGGCTTCTAGGCTCAGCTCTGCTGGCTGTGACCTTTTCATCAAGCTGTTTACCCTCTCTGGTTCTCAGTGTCCTCATCTTTAATTCGGGATTGGAGTTGGATAAGTTCATAGAATCATAGATTTAGAGCTCAAGAGGAGCTGAAGCTACTACTCTGTAAGTTCCCATTCAGTTCCATATTTCTGTTATTTTAATAGCATACCTTTCACCATAAGCATCCTTCTCATCTGTCCTATCATGGCATAGGTATAATCCTGGGTTCTCAACATGAAGCAACAGCTCTGGCAGGTTTCCCAAAGCTGAAATGCTTGGATTGCAAGCCCGATAACCTTGTTTGCTTTCAGAGGATCACCTCTGCATCATCATGCAAAGGCCATCATGAGAATAATGACTAGGTGATGATAGATTCTTTGGAAATGGATCCCAGTGAAACAGTACAAAGTGGTCTTTTGTCCTGTAAATGTAAGTGAGCTTGCATTTCCAAGCAATAATTGTGTAGTAATGAGAAAGGGACTATTTTTGCTTTTAAGAGAAAGCAAAAAAAAAGTTACCCAGCTTTATATCTTCTCCAAACATTAATTTAACTGTTTTTTTTTAATGTTCTTTTTTGTTGTTGTTGTTGTTTTGGGCGGGGCAATGGGGGTTAAGTGACTTGCCCAGGGTCATACAGCTAGTGTCAAGTGTCTGAGGCTGGATTTGAACTCAGGTCCTCCTGAATCCAGGGCCGGTGCTTTATCCACTGTGCCACCTAGCTGCCCCTAATTTAACTGTTGATGCTCTTAATTTGAGGTCTTTGTCCACCAACCAAAGAGTTAGGGGGAAAGTACCACATCAATATGGCCATTCTTGTTGTAAATGGAATGAGGAGACATCATAAGTTATATCTGAGTAGAAGGATAGCTCACAGGTTCTCTTCAGAGAGACAAATACAAGGGTTGGCAGTGAGTTAAATATTGTTTCTTCTGATGGAAGGCAACCTCCTTGAGGGAAAGTACTCTTTCATATTTGTCTTCATATCCCTAGCACCAAGCACAGTGCCTGGCACATAGTAGGTGCTTAAAAATGCTTATTGATTGCTTTCTTAGTTGTGGAATCATCTAAAAGTTTGTTGCTTAAAGGCAACAAAAACATCCCTTTTGGGGGGATATTTGGTCACTCTGCCACAAAAAGTGCTTATTTTTAGTGTAAGAAGACAGACCATCATGAAGATAAGTGTATGCATTATCACTTCTTTTAGATCATAAAGAAGAGGAGAGATTTCATTTTAAAAAAGCAAAAAAAAAATACATCACCAGATCCTCTATAGTACCTTATAAACACATTGGTCATTGGTAACTTCAAGGCCAAGACAGGCTTGGGGTAAGGAGGGAGTGATAGGATAGTGAATTATAGGACAGAAAATATGGTTCATGATCAAGAAATGAAAACTGAGAAACCTGTTTCTCATTAATAAACACTCTCTTCCAGAAGGGAGTAAGAAGCTTCTGGGGGTACATGACAACAGGTACAGAGAAGGAACCTGAGTATAGCTTGACAAGAAATGACAATTAACCCAAGTGGACTGAAAGTCAAAATTAACACCAAATGAGGAGAAAGTATAATGGTAAGAGAAACAGGACAAGTCATTATAGGAGCTTCAACCCCATCATTCAAATAAGTATTTGACTGAAAAAAAGGGAAAATTGATAAAAATACAAACATCAGCTCTAATTATTGCTATTTTTTAGAATCTTTAAACTTTATCCATATCTTTGCCAAGGACAGTGGGGAAAGAACCCCAGAAATTTCCCCAGGCAACAAGCATTTAATTTCCTTGCCAATGGAGAAAAGCTGAAAGCCAAGGGCAACACCTGTTAGAGTAGTATATAAGGTCATTTGCAAAAAACAAACAAACAACAACAACAACAACAGAACCCAAAACAAACATTGCAGAGGAGGAGGATGGCAGATTACTAGAAGTATCACCTTACAGAACAGGAAAGGGCAGTGGAGGGGGAAATAAACTAGAAGAAAACATGCTATCAAGCACAGATAAGCCGGATTCCATAAGCCTTTAAATTCAACAAGCATTCATAAAATGTCTAATGTGGTCAAGGGGGATTGTTCTTGTTGTTAAGTTGTTTCAGTCCTTTCTGACTGTTCCTGACCCCATTTGGTATTTTCTTAGCAGAGATACTGGAATCTTTGCCATTTATTTTTCCAACTCATTTTACAGATAAGGAAACTGAGGCAAAAAGGGTTAAATGACTTGCTCAGGGTCACATAGCTAGTAGGTATCTGAGACCAGATTGGAACTCTGGAAGATGAGTCTTTCTGACTCCAGGCCTGGCCATCTACCCACAGTGCCACTTAGCTGACCCAAGGGGGCAGAAAAATCCTCCCTTCAAGTAACTTGCATTCCAATGAGGGATTTACCATGAAAATAATTAATAAATAGATTATAATTTGAAGAGTGACAGGGCATTTATTACTAGGGGAAACAGGGATCTCTTGGGTGCTCCCACCTAAGTCTGTTTCACATAGAACAAAATATTAGAATTCCAAGAGGTAGAGAAAAGAAGTGCAATCCTGGAATGGGGGACAGCTTATTCAAGGACATGGAGAGGCTGGAGAAGAAATGATTCATATAGAGAGTAGTTAAGAGGTCAGTTTGACTGGAATATAGAGTACATGAAGGGGAGTAATGTGAAAAGGTCTGGGAGGGTAGACTGGAACCAGACCATACAAGTCCTTAAATGCCAAGCTGAGGGACTGGCAACTGATCCTAGAATTAATGGTGACTTCTGAAGTTTTTGAGCCAGGGATTGCTATGGATAGACCTCTGCTTTAGAAGCATTTATCAGTGAAGCTGAGAGGATAACAAACTATTTCAATGAGTCAACAAACATTCATTAAGCACATACTATGTGCTAGACTCTGTCCCAGGTATATGAAAGGCAAAATCAAAAATTAAATAGTCCCTGTCGTCAAGGTTCTTGCCACTCTACTCCCTTCTCAAACGTTATCTTGGACTCTCTCTGGACTTCAGTAACTTTCCTATGGTTTTCTCACCCTGAAAATTCTATCCATTCTGCCAGCCTTTTGTGAATTCTTCAGGGAGGGGGCCGGTGTTCCATTTTGTGGACAAACCCAGACTAACATGCTTCATTCCACTGCGGGCTGTGCTTGTGACTCTCTAGATTTTACCTTCATGTCTCTGAGTCAGTAACTTCCTCTCCTCACTTTTATGTTTTCTTCCCCCATTAGAATGTAAGCATCTCTGGGGCAGCTAGGTGGCACGGTGGATAAAGCACTGGCCCTGAATTCAGGAGCACCTTAGTTCAAATCCAACCTCAGATATTTGACACTTAGTAGCTGTGAAGCCCTGTGCGAGTCACTTAATCCTTATTGCCCCACCAAAAAAAAAAAAAAAAGAATGTAAGCATTCTGAAGGCAGGGATTGTCTCTCTTTTTGCCTGTTTTTGTACTAGAGTACTTAGCACAGTGCCTGGTGCTTAAGCATTTAATAAATGTTTGCTGGCTGACTGCCAGTCTATGGGGAGGGATAACATATACATAATATGTAGATACAAAAAAACACACAAGATAAACAATCTACAATTTTGGGTAGAAAAAGAAGAGAATAAATCATGTACCTGCAAAAGCACAGTGATTGAAGATGAAATATCATGTCTGAGGAGCTTCATTTTGGCCAGTTTGACATTCTAAAGTTTGATTTTACTGTAGAATATACAGAAGAGAGGATTGTATAATCAAGTTAGAAAGATAGGTTTAAATCAGACTATGCAGGGCATTAAATGTCAAGCAGAGAGGTTTAGATTTGATTCTATAAATAACAAGGAATCATTAGGGTTTACTGAGCAGGGGAGTCACATGGTGAGATCTGTACTTTCGGAAATTCACTTTAGCAGCTGTGGGAAGAGTGGCTCATGGTAAGGAGAGAAGATCCTGGGATCCCAATCAGAAAGTTACCACTGTAGTGAAGGTAAAAGGTCAATGTATTGACCACGTAAGCACACAGAAGAAGATGGGTGCAAAAGATGTTGTGTCAACAGATTTGATAAGAGTTGGCAACCAACTAAAAATAAGCAATGAGGGAGAGTGAGGAGTAGATTGGCACTGAACAGATTTGCTAGCATTTCTGTAATGATCTATCCTCAACCACCACACCTACACTAACACCAACATGAAGTATTATGTTATATGAGAAAAGGGCTATGACGTTTGAAGATGAGGAGCAAGAGCATCTAGACCAGACCAAATACATCCAGAAGCAATATGTGCTGGTGATAAAAAGTCACTTGGAAGTTGTTTTTCAAGCTATCTTAAAGAAAGTATGATACCAAAAGAACTGAAGTTTTCAGATAATTCAAAACAAATACACCAACTGAGAAGACATAAGTAATTACCAAACAATATGCCCACATTTTTTCTCTAGAAAATATTTATGAAAGCAGTCTACACATGCACATGTTGAGGGTATCCTTGATGAAAATGAGAAGGTATTAGTTGTGTGACCCTGGGCAAGTCCCAATTTCCTCCAAAAAAGGAGGAAGAGGAGGAGGAGGAGGAGGAGGAGGAGGAGGAGGAGGAGGAGGAGGAGGAGGAGGAGGAGGAGGAGGAGAAATAGCAGCAGCAGCAGCAGCAGCAGCAGCAGCAGCAGCAGCAGCAGCAGCAGCAGCAGCAGCAGCAGCAGCAGAAGAAGAAGAAGAAGAAGAAGAAGAAGAAGAAGAAGAAGAAGAAGAAGAAGAAGAAGAAGAAAAGGAAGAAAGCAAGGAAGAAAGAAAGAAAGAAAGAGAAAGAAAGAGAAAATATGAGAAGGGAAGAGGTATGCTTCTATAGATGACTTTCAACAGCAGAGTAAAATGTACTTTTCAAGTCTCTCATCTTAGAAAGTGTCTCTTGAATGCATGTTAAGAGCATATAAGATTTCATGATAGATACTTTCTCAAAGATGTTTCTTTTTTTTGTGTTGTTGTTCGGTTGTGTGCAACTCTTCCTGATCCCATTTGGTGTTTTCTTGGCAAGCATATTGGAGTGCTCTACCATTTCCTTCCCTGGCTCATTTTACAGAGGAACTGAGGCAAGCAGAGTTAAGTGACTTGCCTAGGGTCACAAATCTAATAAGTGTCTGAGGCCAGATTTAAATTGAGGAAGAGGAGTCTTCCTGACTCCAGGCATATATCCCCTGCACCACCTAACTGCCCCTAAGCTTTCTTTAACAATCCTCAAAGAATCAAGGTATAAATAAGGGACATGTTTTACAGAAGTATTTGGCAAAATGAACTGGGCAAAGTCCAAATGGAGGGGGTATTCCCTAGCAAAAGCATGACCGACTTTCCTGTCTTCCATGTTTGTAATCTTTGAGATTTCTTCAACTCCTTATTCTTCTTCACCCCCAAAGTCAACCGTTTGCCAAATCTTGTTGATCCTACCACCACAGGGTCTTTTGCATCTGTGCCCTTTCCTGTATTCTCATCATGACCAGCCAATTTCAGCCCCTCACCATCTGCTTACTAGTTTATTGTAGTAGCATCCTACTCAGAATTCATGCATCAATTCTCTTTCTTCTCTAATCCAAAATGATTTTCCTGAAACTCCCATGTCTGATCACGTCACTTTACTAATCAATAACATTCAATATTTTCCTACTTACTTCCAGAATCAAATGTAAACTTTTGTCACTTAACATCTTTCATTTGTCACTTAACACCTTTCATATCCTGTAGCTAGTCTACCTTTCCAATCTTATCACACATTAGTCTTCTTTACAAATTCTTTAGTCCAGTCAAAAGTCCCTCTTGCTGTTATTCACAACTATGCTAGCAGCATCCCCAGTATAGTAGGGATTGACAGGAGTTTCTGCACTGGGAGTTGAGAACAACGTGGAAACACTAAGGAAAATCAACTTTAGGGTGTCACAAGGGACACAGCAGTAAGATCTTACTATTCAAGGTTCCATCATCTCAAAAATAAATGAACAGAGACTGAATTCTGAGAAGATGGCTGAGTAGGTCGGAAATGTCTAGGCTCTCCAGATTTCCTACACAAATAGACAGAAAATCACCATGAAAGGAATGCAGAAAAAATTTAAAAAAAAGATAATAAAAATGTAGTAAAATTCACAAGGTCCTGCATTTGTCAAGGCAGGGGTAGGAAAGGAAAAGAGAATGTAACCCTAATCTCCTACTTGTTTAAAAACTCTTCAGCATCCTTATAAGAAATTTGTCATCTTCCTTATTCTTCAGCTAATTTAGAAAAGAGAAATGCTGGGAGTCATTCAACAGTGCTATGAGGAACTGGATGAGTTGGTCAGTTGGGGGTGTTGGTTTCCACTTTTCAGTACTAATTATTTGCAGACTCACCCATCTTTTGTCTTTCGAGTTAGCATGATATATGTGTATCCTAAATATGATCTTGGGGAGAAGAGAAGAAAAAGAAAGAAATTTACATGATAATTATGTTGCATATTTGAAAGGAATAGCAAGTTGTGCATAGTAGATTTGCAGTTTCACATACAATCAACTCTTTTTATTATATGGTGCTATGGGAAATGCTTGTTTTATTCCATAAATTAAAATAAAATAAAATAAATAAATATGATCTTAGGTCTTTTGAATGGACACTTGTTTGGCAACATGTGATAACTCCCTTGTCATGTGGAAGGCTAGCTTCATTAACCTTAATGTTAGCAGAATTTATTATGTCCGTTTTGATCACTTTGTGCAGTTCCTCTATCACCTTGCAGCTGAAAGGAACTATGGATCTCCCACCCAGAGCAACCTTTGATGGTTTGGTTTTGCTATCTCCTAATACTACTCTGCGCATTCTCTAAAATTCCAGAAAATAGGAGAAGCACCGAACTAGACAACTGGCACATGCCAAAGACAGACAGGAGATCCCTGAGGGTTGGCTGACTTACCTTTGAGAGAACTTTCCCCTTTCTCCCCAGGTGATCCTGTATCCCCCTTTGGTCCAGGTGGCTTCTTCGCCCTCTGAGGCCTGGGGGACCAGGACTTCCCGTTGGCCCTAATGTTGAATGACAAAAAAGAGACCAAGAAAGAGTCAGTTTATAGGACCTGGTTGTCAGCAAACTGTTCCTCATCCTGTCTGAGCAATGACTACCTTGAGTTTTCCAACCTCCTTTGACCCTTCACCATAAGAATGTATGGCTCTGATTTCAATGTCATACAAAAGAGATTTCTGAGTTTGGGGAACCTGAAGACAGGTGGCTTTTGCTTCCCATCACTCACCAACAGGTCCAGCACTTGCAGGAGGTCCTTGTTCTCCTGATTCTCCTTTCTCTCCCATAGGGCCTGGGGGGCCTGGGGGGCCTTGTGGACCTGCTGCTCCTGCTTCTCCTGAGGGTGGGAGGAAATCACTTAGGGATATTTTGGTCATTGCTTTCTCTTCTCCCTCTTTTTAATTGGTGGCAGTGTACATACAGAATGTGCTTTGACAAATTTTCTGGAGATGAGCTGTTACTGGACATTAGGGTTATTATTTTCATCTTTCTGCATCTCCTCTGTATGGGCATACATAATTTCCAGCATGATATTGCCAGAGGGGCCCCAAGTCTACTTAACCCATAAAGAATTTTAGTGCAGATTCAATCAACCGATCCACAAGTATTCATTGAGTGCTGACTATATGCCCAGTCCTTTGCACCATGTGGAATATAGGAGAAAGAGAAGACAATTCATTAGATAATACCATAGATGCAGAGGTAGAATGGACCTCAGAAACTATCTAGTCTCATCCCTTCATTTTACAGTTGGGGAAACTGAAGCCCAATGATATTTACTTACCCAAAGGAACCATCAAAGGTAGGACTTGAACCCAGATCCTCTGACTCTTCCAAAAGTACAGTGCTGACTCTTTTCTCTTTTTCAAGGAGCTCTTTGTCTCCTTGGGGAGAAGATATCAGCATGGAGGCATAAGTAGAAATTTTTACACTTGGGGTACAAGTGCTACAAACCACATCCCAGGACAATGGCATAAAGAGCACCAGAACTTTGTGGGTTTTGTGGGGAAGAAAGGGAAGAGGCATGACTCAGGAGAGGTGATCACTCCGGAGGAACAAGGAGCTAACTTCCTATTTTTACTAGATAACTTAGGTACTAAACTCTGTTATTTCTGAACTACCAAAGAACTACTAAAAGAAACCACTCAGTAGGGCTGAATTATTGCATAGGAACTACTCAGAAACAATGAAACTCAGTGCCCTTAGAAAAGCCTTATGTGATCTACCGTCACAGCATTGGACATTTGAAAAATAGAGAGAGCAGCATGGGATGACTGTCTATAAACACATATCAAAATCACTGGTCTTGACTATGGGATTTATGGACGCAAGAATAGAGAGATTAGTATAGGCAGGGTCACTTGTTAGGTGGAATCTGGAGCGTGGAGAAGGGACAGACATTTGTGGGTATCAAGTGCATGGTAAACCTGATAGCTCTATTCTAAAAAAAGACAACAGCTATGATTTTTTTTTGTGCCAGGCCAGTGATTTTGCTGTTGTAAAGAAATCCCAGTGAGGAAATTCCCTCTATAAATGCAGACAAGCATGTGCTCTGAAGCTTACAGTCTTAAAGGCCACTAGGAGAGTCCTGAGAATGTAAATGATTTGTCAAGGGTGGCAGCCAGGGGTGCCAAGGGAGATCTTGAATTCTTGAATGCAGGTTTTTATGAATCCCGAGTCTATCTTTCTAAGCATTATACTTGCTATCTCTCATTGTGAGCCTGGTGCTGAATCTGCTCTCCTATAGGAATCAGGAAAATGAGGGACAGCATGAGATATCCAACCATGATGATGGTCATGTAGTAGAGAAAGAGCTGAATCTTCTAACAAAAGAACTGGGAGTAGAATTTAAACAATTTTACTTACTCCTGGCATATACTTATCCTTTTTTTTTTTTTTTTTTGGTGAGGCAATTGGGTTTAAGTGACTTGCCCAGGGTCACACAGCTAGTAAGTGTTAAATGTCTGAGGCTGGATTTAAACTCAGGTCCTCCTGACTCCAGGGCTGGTGCTCTATCCACTTTGCCACCTAGCTGCCCCTACTTATACTCTCTTAGTCTCAATTTTCCGATCTGTAAAATGGGTGAATGAGGCTAGAATGGAAGAGATGACCTGTAACATCTCTCCCACCTCTAAAATGACACCTCTCCTAGGAGCTTTCCCTTATTGATTACGCTTTATAGCAATTACTTTCTATTCTCTGGCTAAAGTTCATACTTGACTCTAATACTTACTTGACTTGTACTGTGTGTGTATGTGTGTGTGTGATGCTTTTCCAAGCACCCTGTAATTTCCTTGACTTCAGGGATGGTGTCTGATATTTCTCTTGTGTCCCAAAATATGATCACATGATTATGGATTTAGAGCTGAAAGGAGTATGAGAAGCCATTTATCTCATTCAACCCCTTCATTTTCTAGATGAGGGCACTGAAGTTGACAGAAAGGTGAAGCATCTTGCTCAGCAGCACACAAATAGCAAGTGTCAGAATTAGGATTTGAACCCAGGTCCAAATCCAGCACTCTTTCCACTGTACCATGCGGGATTATTGTGGTATTCCCTAGTAAAATCCAATAAAGTTCTGGGCATACAGCAGGCACTCCATAAATGTTACTGGAATGAATGCAGAAAGACTGGAGAGTGACAGTTATGCCCTTCAGGTCATGGGTAGACAATTAGAAAGGATGACGATAACTTTCATCCCTGTAGGGTGGAATCACTGAGGAAAGGAAGAATACTTAGTTACCAGATCCCTTGACAACAGAAAGCCTCATGTATTACAATCATTGACCTGAAGATACACTTTACAGGCCATTTGTTCTAATGCTCTCCTTTTCAGATGAGAAAAGGGAGACTTATAGGAGCTTATATGAAACGATGCACTAATTAATAGCAGAGATGGACTGTTATATTTCTAGCCCTGATCTCTTTTCACCACCAAATCCTTGAAATGACTTCTACTCACCGTTATCTCACCTGCAGAGGAATACCACAGAGATACTGCTGGTACAGGGGGCAGCTAGGTGGCGCAGTGGATAAAACACTGGCCTTGGATTCAGGAGGACCTGAGTTCAAATCCAGCCTCAGGCACTTGACACTTAACTAGCTGTGTGACCTTGGGCAAGTCACTTAACCCTCATTGCCCTGCAAAAAAAAAAAAAAGATACTGCTGGTAACCTAGAAGACAAAACCAGAGCAGTACTTGCCCTCAGGAAGCTTACATTCTCCTGGAGTGATAAACACATACACAAATAGCTTCCTAGTATTATCTTTTATATTAAACTACTTCCTCTTTTTGGTGTGTGTTTCTGTGTGTCTGTGTCTGTGTGCACACTTGCAAGCTCACTTTTTGTTGTTGGGTTGTTTCAGTTGTTCCCTACTCTTTGTCATCCCATTTAGAGTTGTCTGAGCAGAGATATTGGAGTGGTTTGCCATTTCCTTCTTGAGCTAATTTTACAGATAAGGAAACTAAGGCAAACAGGGTTAAGTGCCTTGTCCAGGGTCATGTAGGTAGTAAGTGTCTGAGACCAGATTTGAACTTATGAAGATGAATCTTCCTTATTCCAAGCCCAGTGCTCTATTCACTGTGCCACCTAACTGCCCACATACCAGTGTGCCTACATACTCATAAGTGTCTTAAGTGCTAAAATAAATGATTAATATCTCTAGGATGCTAGGACAATGATTTAATCTACTCAATTCTCATATATATGTATAAATATACACACATATGCATCCATACATATATGCATGTATACATTACATATATACGTGTATGTATGTGTATGTGTATAAAGTAGAGATTACCAATCTCTCTCCTTGTAATGTGGCCAATCAAATTAGGAGGATCTCTCTCCTCCAACCATTTCATTTTCTAATTGTACCAGAAAGCAGCCATAGGTAATTTGAATAACTGAACTCAGGTGCTCTAGTAGAAGAAGAAATAGGCAGGAAGAAAGCTAACCCATAAAGAAATGTTGATATTAGCCAGAGATAGTCTCTATGTGGTGGAGGAGAGAGGGAGAAAATGATAATAAGTCACAATGAGGAGACTGAGACACCTTGTTTTTTAATAATATTTTATTCCCCACCCCAATTACATGTAAAACAATTTTAACATTCATTTCTTTTTAAGTTTTGAGTTCCATGATGCTGAGTGAGATGAGCAGAGCCAAGAGAACATTGTACACAGTATCGACAACATTGTATGATGAACAACTGTGATAGACTTGACACTTCTCAGCAATACAATGGTCCAAGATAATTTCAAAGGAAATCGTAATGGAAAATGCTCTCCAAATCCAGAAAAAGAACTGTGGAATCTAGATGCAGATTGAACCATACTGTTTCTATTTTTTGTTTTGGTTTTCTTTTTTGAGGTTTTTCCCTTTTATTCTGATTCTTCTTTTACAACATGACTAATGCAGAAATATATTTAATGTTATTTTACATATATAACCTATATCAGATTGCTTGCTGTCTTGGGGAGAGGGGAGAGAGGGGAGGGAGGGAGAAAAATTTAGAACTAGAAATCTTATAAAAACAAATGTTGAAAACTATCTCTACATGTAACTAGAAAATGATAAAATAATTTTGTGATCAAAATATTTTGAGTTCCAAATTCTATCTCTTCCTTCTTCCCCTCCCACGTGCCTGAGATGGTAAGCAATCTGAAATAGGTCATATATGTGCAATTGTGTAAAATATATTTTCCTATTAGTCATTTTGTGAAAGAAAGAAAGAAAGAAAGAGAAAGAAAGAAAGAGAAAGAAAGGAAAGAAAAAAGAAGGAAGGAAGGAAGAGGGAGGGAGGGAGGGGAGAAAGGAAGGAAGTGGAAAATAATATGCTTTGGGTATGTATTCAGATGCCATCAGTTCTTTCTCTGGAGGCAGACAACATTTTTCCTCATGAGTCCTTTCAGATTGTCTGATGGAGACACATTTTGGAGGCTCAAGAAGATATCATTTCTTTAACCCCTAGATACATGAAACTATAGGAAAAGGGTGCAAAATAGGATTAAAGAATAGTGGAGGTATGTTTTGGAGCTGTGAATATACTCAGGGGTAATTTTCATATTAGTCTGAGTTAGAGAGCTGGTGCCCTGGAAAATATTAAAGGTATGATCTGCCGAATGACAAGGGCTTCAGAAGACAGTGAGAGGGGCTGGTCCTAAGAAAAATGGAAATTGAGGAGAGCTGCAGCAAGATAAGGCAGGGGAGAGCAGAGAGGGCCCTTTGATATCATCTAATGTAAACTTCTCCATTCATAGAGGAGAAAACTGAGGCCCAGAGATGAAAAGGTGAAGTTATATGCCTTTGCTCACAGAGTTAATTAGTGCTAGAATCAGGATTTGAACTCAGGTCTTGAGACTTCGAATACATCATTAAAACACATTTTACCAAATCTTCTTCCCATTGTGGCATTCACCTTTCTCTCCAGCATCTCCCTCTTGGCCTGGATCCCCAGGGGAACCTTTGTCCCCTTTGGGTCCCATGGGACCAATTTCTCCAGGTGGCCCCTGTGGGCCTCTAGGTCCTCGTAATCCTGTTCCAAAAAAAGTGAAACGGGTTTTTCATCAGTCAGCATAAAGGCAAGAGAAACTCTTTGACATGATGCACTGAATAAGAACCTGTCATGGCAGGTGAAGCCTGCCTTCTCTTAAAGCAAACACATTTCTCATAGAAATAGCAGCTGCAACGTGCTTCCATATGCCATTATTTGAAATGTTTTTCTGGACAACCAAGTCTATGCAGAGTGCTTTGATATTGACAGAAATTCACACATAGCCTCAACTCTCCTGGAACCTATTAGACCTTTGTAGACATGCAAATAAAGCTGGGGCAGAGGGGACTGAGTGGCAGAATTGGGAATCAGAAGGACCTGTCTTCTTATCCCTTTTCTGCTGATCAATGACTGTGTGATCTTGGGCAAATGCCCCCAGTTTGTTTATTTTTACAGCACAGAATTAGGACTAAGGTCTCTTCTAGGTATAGCTTTGGAATTGTAAGATAATGTAGCTGTGATCATAGGAAATGTAACTAACATATCATCTAGCCCAAATCTATCCTCTCTTATGTTGTTTTCCTTTTCCTTTTTGTTTTTGTTTTTCCCCAGGGCAATGAGGGTTAAGTGACTTGCCCAGGGTCACACAGCCAGTAAGTGTCAAGCGTCTGAGGCCAGATTTGAACTCAGGTCTTCCTGAATCCAAGGCTGGTGTTTTATCCACTGCACCACCTGGCTGCTCCCTATTCACTCTTATGAATGAGGAAACTGAGGCACAGAGAGGTGAGGTCTTTCTCCTAAGGTCACAAAGGTATTACGTGATAGAATGCAGTTTTGAACCCAAGTTTTCTGTTTCTCACTTAATGCTCCTACCATGTCACCAGGCTCCCTGTCTAAGCAGTAGTACAAAAGCAGTGCTACAGGAAAGGTGCAGACAGTTGGTGCTATTGGTTCAAAGGCACGGCGGTAAGGGCTGACTGCTCAGGGAAGACAGGGAGGAGGTGAGGTCTGCAGGAGGGCTGGTGCTTAGGGTAGTGGAAAAAGGGCATTACAGTGTAATGGAAAGGGTCTTGAATTAGGAAACTTGATGTAGAATTCTGTTTCTATCAAGTACTAGCCATGTATATTTGAGCCATGCCTCTTCCAAGGTATTGCCCCTTGGGGCTCCATGAGATGGGCCTCTGTTAATGAGGGGTGGGCCTGGGTTACTGGAGGTAGCGAGAAAAGCCCCCCAGGAAACCTTTGAGGTGGCAGTTTGTGGTCTGAGAGGCTGAGAGGCTTTCCACTCCACCTGGGAGAGATTTGCATACATCTGCTTAGATAGAGGGTCAGACTTAGCCATAAGCAGAGGAACTGGTCACACAGGTCAGACCAGGAAGGCCTGCTTCATCCAAATCCTTCTTCCACCAGCTCAGTGATATCTGAGATTGCTTTAGCAGGTAGGAGCCAAGGCTTTCCATGATAGAAAGAAGGACTTAATGCAAATAAAACCAGGGGAGTGATTTTTTTGTTACTGGACCTATAATTTCATTGATGATTTCATTGTAATTTCATTGATGATTCCATCCATAGATGTAACTCCATTTGAAGTACACTGTCTACCAATCAGAATCTTCTTGGAATTCTTTTTTTTTTTTAGTGAGGCAATTGGGGTTAAGTGACTTGCTCAGGGTCACACAGCTAGTAAGTGTCAAGTTTCTGAGGCCGGATTTGAACTCAGGTCCCCCTGAATGCAGGACTGGTACTCTATGCCACCTAGCTGCCCCTTGGAATTCTTTAAAAATCTATCTATCTATCTATCTATCTATCTATCTATCTATCTATCTATCTATCTATCTATCTATCCACTCATTCATTCATTTAATTAATTTTATTTATTTTTTAATATAATAAAAATTTCTATTTATACTTTTGGGTTCTAATTTTTATCCTTCCTTCTCTCCCTCCCCTCTTCCCTCCCTGAGGGGGCAAGAAATCACATATTGGTTATACATGTATGATTATGTAAAAAATTATCCTATTTGTCATTTTGTACATTTCACTTTCTTTTTTTTCTTTTCTTGGAATTTTAAGAAAATTGTTCATGTGGGAATAGATTAAATCACAAGTCCAGGGTTATGGAGCTTCTAAGTGTCAAGGGTAGTATTTGAACTCAAATCTTCCTAATGTAGACAGCTAGAAGGCACAGGAGACAGAGCCTTAAGCCTGGAATCAGGAAAACCTGAGTTCAAATCCAGCCTCAGACAGCTATTAACTGTGTGACCCTGACCAGATTACCTATGTTTGCCTCTGCTCTGCCTCAGTTTCCTCAGATGTAAAATGATAAATGATTACAATAGCCTCTACCTCTCAAGGTCATTGTCAGTATCAAATTAGAGAATATTTGTAAAACCCTTAGCACAGTGTCTGGCACTATATAAATGCTTACTTATTCCCTTCCCTTTCTCTTCCTAAGTCCTAGGCCAGCTCTCCTTGTACTGGACCATTACTTTAGCAAATGCCTTTCTCATAGCCCTACTGTGAGCTAGAAAGCTCAAGTATTATCATCACCCCTAGTTGATAGCTGAGGAAACAGGCACAGAGTTTAAATGAGTTGCCTTTGATCATATAAGTTAAAAGTGGGAGTTATGGGGGCAGCTAGGTGGTGTGGTGGATAAAGCACCGGCCCTGGATTCAAGAGGACCTGAGTTCAAATCTGGCCTCAGACACTGGACACTTAACTAGCTGTGTGATCCTGGGCAAATCACTTAAACCTCATTGCCCTGAAAAAAAAAAAACACAACCCAACAACAAAAAATGGGAGTCAGGACTTAAACTGTATCTTCTAATCCCATGACATTGTGTCTAAAATACAAATGACCAGTGTCAGTGTCTTTCTTGAGAACAGGCTTTGTTAAGGGGGAAAAGAGAAGAGAGAGGGGTATTTGGTTGCCTAATAGGAACAGGGAAGGGTACCAGTGGGGAAAGTGTGAAGAAGGGAGACAATGGGTACCCTAAGAGATCTTCAACTTCTTCACATTTTGTTTAATGACTATCCCTGCTCTCCTGGTTAATTCAGGATTTTATCTTTCACCATCTATGGAAGTTTCAGACAGGACCATGAGAGCATTTCTCTATAGATGGGCAAACAACTTTATCTTACAAGAGAAACAATTCCTGAGGTAAAGCTGAGGCTAAGAGAACCTGAGTGATTGCTAAAAAATTGACTCTCTACCAGGAAGACCTTTTTGATGGCTCTTCAAAATCCAACTAAGATGCATAACACACACACACACACACACACACACACACACACACACCTCTTGACAGCAGAATATTTTCTACCTGGATCTCCCTTTTCTCCCTTGGAATTGTCTGTCCCATTGCTTCCATTTTCCACAGGGCCACCACACGTGATGAGGACACAGGCATTCGAAATTTCTTTCTTACAGGAGGGTGTCAGCTCTTCATCTTGAGCAGACAAGGTAGGTGTGAAGAGGACCAGTGCAGAGAGGTAGAGAAGGTGCATGGCCATTGATTCTGAGTCACAGTGGAAGAAGGAGGATTAATGCAACTCATTGTTACAGGACAGGCGGAAGGACCAATCATAGTGGCAGCTTATAGCCAGAGATTCTATTTTTCATTTTTGCTAAATAGTGTGGTCATTCATTTGGGAAACATGAGCAATAAAGTAGCAATAGGATGTGTTTGTGAACGTTTTGGGGAGGTTGTGTTTAGGTTTCTCACTTCAGTCAAGTGACCCTCTACCTATCAAACATCTTAACAAATCTGTTCCCACCAGGTTGTATGTTCCCCCATATCTGCCTCGACTTTGTCCCTCCCTGTAGTAGAGCAATCACCCAAAACCCAATTGGATGACGAAATACTCATTTCCTAGTCTGTCATAGGGGAAAAAGCTTTAAAATGTGACTAAGAAGAAATGGCTTCTATGTCTAGATCTGCTATTAAGTCAGTTTGTGACTTTGGTCAAGTCACTTCCTTGAGCCTCAACTTCCTAATTAGGAAATAATAATATCATTATTTTAGATGGTAAGATCTCCAAAAAGATGTCTCTTCTTGTAAGTGACATTTTGATGATTTTACCAAGCCCTAGACCAATCATGATGAAATCCTTAAACCCTCAGATAAGTTTAGCCTATACAAAAAACCCCACAGTGGATAAAGACTGCTTATTGTCCCAAATAGCTTATGATATTAGATACACAACCTACAGAACTTTCTGTGTCTATTTTTCTGTTTTTCTATATTTGTATCTATCTGGACTGTTAGTTATATAAAGGTTGCACATCTAATTACATATCACATATGTGTATTTGTATTTATAGAGATACAGACTACAGATGACACAGACATAGACACAAATATAAACATAGAGATAGAGGTAAAAGACATAAATATAGATATAAGAATAGATATAGACAAGCAGAATTAGACATAGTTATAGACATACACATAGACAAAGATATTTTGGATATATACTACAAAGGAACCTTGTGTGGGGTCCAGAAATAAACAATAAGAAGAGAATGAGCTTGCAAAGTTATTTTAATGACCAAAAGCTCTCTGAAATAAAGACCCATCTTTTGTTAACACTGATATTCTTCCACTGATCTGGTATGACTATGAGTCATAGAAGTTTATAGCTTCCAAAATATTAAAGTTGAGTATTACCTAGAGTGTGATAAAGGCTTTCCTTGTGGAAATCAGCTTGCAAAAACATTATGTATACAGAAATTATATAGGAAAAGCCCTGTAAATGACATAATTGAACAAGTAAGACCAGAAAAAAGTGGTATGCCAAATGCATATCCAGGGAGAAGGATTAACTAAGGGATAGGCCACATGCTCCATTGGTTGACACATAGTATCAAGAAAACTTGGGGAAGGCACTTAGTGTACTAGGTAGACCCCTGACCAATTTCCCCCACCCTACTTCTCAATTTCTCCCCAGCAAATTTATGAGTCATACATGACAGACAAGTAGCTAGATTGTGATCTGAGTCTCTGGAAAGAATATTTGAAGAGATCATAGACACAATGGAGTAAAGCATTTCAGACATATCTTATTTGATCCTCATAATAACTCATCTTGATAAGTAAAGCAATGGGCTCAGAACTTAATTGAATAAAAGTCTGGAGGTGGTATTTGAACTCAGATCTCAAGTTTAGTACTCTAACAGAGTATTGGACTGGTTGCTTTCTAAAACCCTGTGATTCTATTATTTCCTATAATTCAAGAGTGAATCTAATTTTAAAATAGACACTTGAGGTTCTTTGCAGTAACAATAGTTTCCTTTCTGTCATGTTTTACTCTGGTACCTATGTCTCAGAACCTTAGCTGTTTCCAACTGTACTCAGGGCTTTCTGATATAATATCTACTTGGCTTGAGGATACATCTTAATTAACATGTTTAGTTAAATTCTATAGGTTACCATGCCTTCTACCTCTATGGAAGGTCATATGTGGAAGGGTGTCTCATAACATTGAAAAACACCAGGAAGCTGAGGCTTAATAGGAGGCTGAGAACAAGGTTGGCTCCATTCATAAAAGCCAACTGGCTGGTCCAGTGGCCAGTGGTCCACAGCCTGGACATAGCAGTATAAATTGAATGCAAGTCTTGTAAAAATGAAAATGACCTTTCAGAGTTTCAGATCAAATTCCACTCAACTCAGAAATCAATGTATAATGTGTGATGCACAAAAGGGATTGGAGGCAACAGGTAGTACTCACTCATTCATGTTTCCTGAAAGAAGGGAACCAAACCAAACCAAGTAAGGAGCCAAGAGTACTTACCTGTACCAGTTACCCAAGGCCTATGAAGTCCAAGGGGCAGGCTGTGTGATCCAGACAATAGGATGGTCAGCAGAGACTTGGGACAATAAAGGAGAATGGGGCTCAAGGGTATTCAATGCCTCCACTTCCCCAGGAATGCTCAAAGTACAGTTTTCAGGGAGGCTGGGTTCTCTTTTATATACTACCTTTCCATCTAGGATCTCATTGCTCAACATTTCTGAGAATTTGCATCAAGGAAGTTTGCGGATTTGCTTTTTCAGTTGACAAGTTTATTTTAATAGTTTACTATGGCAAATGTTTCTTGTGTACTTGAGTAAACAAGGCTTTGGGGAAGTTGTTGCATCCTAACTCAAAGTGTTTTTGATATAACAAGTAGAAGAAAGAGAGGTGACATGACCTGGTGGATAGAGCACTGGTCTGAGAATACGGGATCTGGATTCAATTTTTGCCTTTGATACACACTGGCTGTGTGACCCATAACAAATCATTTAATTTCTCATTGTTCTAGGCAATGCTGAGAGTGTGAGTTGCAGAAAAGGTATTTATCTGTACTGATGGAACAATTTCTCTTCTTTAGGAGTGTTTCACACTTATGAATTCACAAGTGAAAGTTCTATTCCAAGAAAAGGAAAGAGAATAATATTCCAATTCATTATTAATGTAAAGTAATCAATATCTCTCCCTAACAGAACTGTCTCAAGTCATAATAACTTAAAGGAATTATGGATTGTTGTTATTGTCCTTCATTCTTGAAGAAGACTGATGCCATCTGGGAGGTGATGTCTTGACTTTCAAGTGAGTTGGATTTAAGAGAGGCAGGGCTGTGCAAAGTCATTGGCCTCACTCTCTCCTCCAGAGCTATCTGGGTCCAGTGGCAAGATGTAGATCAGGATGATTTGACATGGCCCGGATACATTGGAAGACCTTGAACTACATTCACAGGTCCTAGGCAGTCCTCTCACACCTCTTTCCCCATTCAGGTTATTTAGCTAATGGTGATATAAGAATGAAGGAGGGGAAAATAAACAGATTATAGGGTTTTAGAAAAAAAGCTTATATCCAGTTCATTTGCCATCTGAGATAAGTCTCATTTCAATTCAATCCAATTCAAATATTAACCACTTGCCCTTAAGAGAACTTAGAGAACAGTTTTGTGAAGACAGGAATCCTCTAGAATTGAATGGCCATAGAATGCCAGGGTTCCCAAAAGATTAAAGTGAATTGTCATTCAAAAGGCAATGGAAAGTAGGTACCATATGTTTTGCCATTATAATCAATCATCATATTTCCCTCCATCCTATTCCCTTCCTGTGATATTTAGTAATAGGTACTAAGTACCTACTTGGAGATGATTGGATGGTGGCCACACCTGGCTGGCCCTGAGTGAAGTGTTGGTGTACTACTGAGGTCAGCAGGGACCACTCTCAGCCAACCAACTTGAAGGACCTCCCCTTTGGGGAAGGGAGAGGGAAAGTAGAAGGAGAATGCTGGTGCTTGGAAGCTCTTTTTCCTTTTGGTGAGCTTCAGAGTGTACCAGAGATGGACTGCACAGCTGACTCTCATTGAAAAACTATGGACCCCAGGTGGTGAGTTTATGGAAGTGAGGCCAGCTCTTTGAGCTAGCTGAGCTAGAAGCAAGTTTGGAGTTTGAGTCAGTCTTTGCTAGAGCCAGGGAGTTTATTCATTTTCTATTCCCTTATTCCCTTGTCCCTGGTTTTATTAACTTTACCTTTGTTGTAAATTTTGTTCCCATTAATAAAATCTGGGTTGTGTGTGGAAAAGAGGCTGTTAATCTCCTTTCTTATTAGCCTGGAAGAAATAACTAAAAAGGGCAGTTTGGAAGAGAAGAAACTTTGGACCTAGATGTCTCTCATTATTTTCTGAACCCCAATATTATGGCAAATCACCCAATTACCTCTCCCCATACTAAATTTGGCCTTTACAGTATCTAGGAAACAAATTTGACTTCATAGGTATTACTATGTTTTTGTGGGAGGGTACTCATAAATAAAATATGGCTTTAGAGCTAGGGTCCTTGTTTATATTTTGACAACTATATTTGAATAAAATATGTTTCCTTTGTAATTCTATGTATTTTATTTTATGCATTTAAAATGTTATTTTGAAAAGGGGTCTCTAGGCTTCCTTATACTGCTAAAAGGGTTCATGATACAAAAAGGTTAAAAATCTCTGTTCTAGAAGAAAATATCTTATTCAAAAAGAAAAAAAAAACTAGATAAAATGGGTGTTTGAGTAGTGTTGTATATCAAGAAAACTGCGGCTGCTGCTGTTGTTTGTCCTTTCTTCTTGAAGAGTGCCATGACATTGGGAGGTGATGCCCTGACTTGCAGTGAATTGGATTTAAGTGAGGGAGGGCTGTGTAAATTCACCAACCTCCCTCTTTCCTCCAGAGCCATCTGGTCCAGTGGCAAAATTATCTATCTATCTATCTATCTATCTATCTATCTATCTATCTATCTATCTATCTATCTATCTATCTATCTATCTATCTATCTATCTATCTATCTATCATCTATCCATTCTACTGGAGATAGCCCCAGATGTTTTTTAAGGCAATTGGAGTTAACTAACTTGCCCAGGATCACACAGCTAGTAAGAGTCTGCAGTGAGATTTAAACTCCCAACTTCAGGACCAGTGCTCTATGCAATGCATCACCTAGCTGCCCCATCCAGAAAACAGATTTATAAGGATATATAGTATTTCAAGAGAAAAATTCATTAGAAGAAATTTGAGTGAGGATTAATGAATGGAAAAGCAATATAATTGTGCAAGTATACTACATACCATGTGTGTAGAGGAAGAATTAGATTATCAAGTTTCTGATGAGATCATAAATCTGAAGACATGGCATAATAGTGAAAGGGACTTCAACTCTGAGGACATTTCCTGTAGAACTCTATTACAAAAGTAGGGTACCTGGTTATTATAATTACTATTACCCAATACATTCATGACTTATCTAATGAACTAGATGAAACTGCTATTATTAATTTGTTTCTGAAAGTGATGTAAGGTAGAGTCTTTGTCCAAGTATTAGTTGAATTAGGTAGCCTTTGAAATATCTTCCAAGCAGTAAAATTCTGTTATTCTGAATCTAAAATGGATTTTCTGCCATTTATTGGCTCTTTGGTTTAGAACTAAAGGAAAATGAAACTAGATCCTCTCATTGGATAGATGAGTGACACAGAGATAACTTGTCCAAGGTCATATGGGTAGTAAGAACTGGAAATGAGTTTTGAATCCAGATCTTTTGAATAAATTCAAAACTCTTTCAATTGTAATATGCTACTTCCCAAATTCAACCCACTGTTCTTCATTCTACTCACTGGGGTCAAGGGAACAAGTCAGCTTTCCCCCCCTTATGATACTTGAAGAACTCTCTTACATGGACCCCAATTTCTTATCATTGTCTTCTCCTTTTCTTGCTCCTCCTCCTACTCTTCCCTCTCTTCCTCTGACTCAATTCCCCATCTATTTCAGAAATTAGGTCTTTATCAGAGAAATATGCTATAGATTTTCCTCCAGTTTCCTGCTTTCCTTCTAATTTTTGTGGTATTGCTTTTTTTGTGAAAAAATATTTTCATGTAATCAAAATCGTCCATTTTACTTCCTATGATCCTAACTATCTATTGTTTAGTTATAAACTCTTCCCTTTACCACAGATCTGACAGGTAAATTTTTCCATGCTCCTCTAATTTCTGTAATATGTCACCCTTTATGTTTAAATCATATACCCATTTTGACCTTATCTTAGTATACAGTGTGAGATGCTGATCTATACCTCATTTCCACCAAACTGCTTTCCATTTTTTCCCAGCAACTGTTGACAAATGCAGAGTTCTTGCCCCCAAAACTTGAATCTTTTGATTTATCAAACACAAGATTACCATAGTCATTTATGACTGGAAATTGTGTAACCAATCTATTACACTCTTCTACCACTATTTCTTAGCCAGTACCAGATTGTTTTTATGATTACTGCTTTGTAATATAGCTTGAAATCTAGTACTGCTAGGCTGCCTTCCTTCATTTTTTTCAATGATTGCCTTGATATTCTTGACCTTTTGTTCTTCTGGATAAATTGTTATTTTTCCAAGCTCTATAAAATCATTCTTTGATAGTTTGATTGGATATGTCAATGGATAAATGAATTTAGGTATAATTGTCTTTTTTACCATGTTGGCTTAGCCTACTCATGAACAATAAAATTTCTCCAATTGTCTATATCTGTATGAAAAGTGGTTTGTAATTGTACTCATATAGTTCCTATGATTGCCTTTGCAGGTAGAATCCCAAATATACTATCTACAGCTATTTTAAATGGAATTTCTTTGTTTTAATTTCTTCCTGCTGCATTCTGTTGATAATATATAGAAATGCTGGTGATTTGTATCTTGCAACTTTGCAAAAGTTATCAATTATTTCAACTAGTTTTTTAATTGATTCTCTAGGATCCTTTAAATATATCATCATATCATCTGCAAAGAGTGATGGTTTTGTTTCTTCATTATCTATTCTTATTTCTTCTATTCAAGTCTTAGCTCTTCAATAAGACAAGTCTTATTGCTATAGCTAGCATTTTTTGGTCTGAGATTGAACAATAGTGGTGCTAATGGACATCCTTGCTCCATCTCTGATTTTATTGAGAAGACTTCAAGTTTATTCCTGTTACAGATTATGCATGCTCATGGTTTAAGATAAATATTACTTATCATTTTAAGAAAGTTTCATTGAATCTTATGCTTCCTATTTAAAAAAATAGAAATAGGTGTTGTATTTAGGCAAAAGCTTTTTCTACATCTATTGATACAATCATATGCTTTTTGTTATTTTTGTCATTGATACTGTCAAGTATGCTTATAGTTTCTCTAAATATTGAATCAGTCCTGCATTCCTGGTATGAATACCATCTGATCATAGTGTATGGTCTTTGTGATATATTGCTGTTGTTTCCTTACTAGTATTTTATTTAAATTTTTTGCATCAATCTTTATAATAGAAATTGGTTTATAGTTTTCTTTTCCTGTTTTCCTCTCCCTGGCTTAGGTATTGTGAGAAAATAATTTTTAATAATCAACTTTTTGGGGATGAAGGGATTTCCACACACACATACACTTGAGGGCTTAGCTTGGAACCTTATTTGATCTCTTTCAAAGCCAGCCCAGAGTCAGTAGAAATGTAAATCAGACTCTGAGTAGAGATTAAGACCACACCTACCTGAAAGCCTTTGCTCTCAGAGGGTCTGTTTTTCACAGGACTCTGAGCTCAGCCCAGTATTGCTCATTTTGTTTTTTTGTTTCTGTTTCTTTTTTTTTTTTGGGGGGGGAGGCAATTGGGGTTAAACAACTTGCCCAGGGTCACACAGCTAGTAAATGTTAAGTATCTGAAGCCAGATTTGAACTCAGGTCCTCCTGACTACAGGGCTGGTGCTCTATCCACTGTGCCACCTAGCTGCCCTGAGTACTGCTCATTTTGATATGGACCACCTGTCAACCAATAGAGCTGAATGATGCTAGCCAGTTAGCTTCAATCAGGGTGTAAAGGCTGCTTCTCATCTGGTCCACAGGGGTTGGGGTTTATGCTCTCTTGACCTGAGATGCAGAAGGCAGCAGCCGCTGTTCCCCACTCTCTCCCCTCTGGCTAGGTAATGTAGGGCTTCTGAACTCTACTTTGGAGCCATGTGCTCACTCTCCCTCTGTTTCTGGGGATTTTCAGCTTGCCTTAAATGTGGCCAACTCTTTACTAACATTTAATATTTTTAATAAATGCTTGCTGCCAAAACCTGGTGCAATAGCCTCTAATTTATAAATAGCATTATCTTGGAAACCCCAGCTAAATTCTACAATAACTTAGAACAGAGACAGGCTTTCCCCAATATTTCAAATGACATAGTATCAAAACTATATGTCACAGAAGGAATTTCCTCTTTTGTTAATCTGGACTATATTTTTGTAAATATCGATTTTAATTAGATTGCCATCTTTATTGGCATATAATCTGGCAAAATAGCTCCTAATAATTATTTTGATTTTATTTTCATAGGTGGTGCTTAAAATAGAATGTCTAGGCTCTTTTTTATCATGACCTTTAGGTAATTCACTAATTCTTAAATTATCTTCCCTCAATCAATTTTCCAGTTGTTTTTCTGCTATTTTACATTTTCTTTCTTTGGATTTTGTTATTGTTTCTTAATGTCTCACAGAGTCTTTAGTTTCCACTTCCCTAATTCTAATTTTTAAGGAATTATTTTCTACATTGAGTTTTTATCCATCTTTTTGGATTTAGCCAATTCTGTTTTGTTAAGGAGATTTCTCTTTACTTATTTGTTTGTTTGTTTGTTTGTTTTGTGAAGCAATGAGTGTTAAGTGGCTTGCCCAAATTCACACAGCTAGCAAATGTCAAATGTCCGAGGACAGATTTGAACTTAGGTCCTCCTGAATCCAGGGCCAGTGTTTTGTTCACTGTACCACCTAGCTGCCCCCAAGGAGTTTTCTTCATCAGTGAAGTTTTGTATGTTTTTTTACCATGCTGATTTTTTATTTTTAAGGAATTCTTTTCTTCAGTGAAGTGTTGTTCCATTTTTATTATTTGGCAAATTTTTTTTAAGGTCTTATTTTCTTTAGGTTTTTTGTTGCTCTTCTTTTACCACACTATTAATTCTCCTTTTATAACTTTTTATGTTGTTTCCCCAATTTTTCCTCTTCCACTCATTTTTATTTTTAAAATAATTTTTTTTTCTCTTTTCCCTATGTGTCTAGCTCTTCTAGGAATTCTTGTTGGGTTTGTGTCCAATCTCCCCCTTTCTTTGAGGATTTGCTGATGGCTGTTTTCATGTCTATGTTTTGTTTTGCTCTTCCCTATCACCATAGTAGCTTTCTATGGTGAGGTTCTTTTTTTGTTTGCTCAATTTTTCAAATGGCTTCTTGACTTTGAACTTCATGGTAAAATTGTTCTCTGTTGATCTGTGGTAAGGGTATTGTCCCAAGCTTTGGGCTTTTTTGCACTGCTGTTTTCATAGCTAATTCTAGGGGTCTATTTATTTTTGGTGCTTGCAGGGTGGTGTGATCCAGGGAGGGTTGTGGCCACTGGTCTTCTGGTCCATACTCTGGGTCCTTAGACAAAAAGAGCACTTCCTCCTTTGTGTCCACAAGCACTCCTCTCCACCTTTGAACTACAACTAGGACCCCTGATCCCTTGCTACCACAAATGTTCTTCTACATCCTGGAACTGCAGCTCAGAACTGGGTAATAGGCAGTGGAGCTGCCAAACTGCATTGGGTCCTTTGTCTAGTACAAGCACAGGAATTACTTGTAATCTCTTTCTGACCTATTGTTTACTCTTTTTTTTTTTTTGGTGAGGCAGTTGGGGTTCAGTGACTTGTCCAGGGTCACACAGCTAAGTGTGAGTGTCTGAGGCCCAATTTGAACTCAGGTCCTCCTGAATCCAGGCCAGTGCTCTATCCACTGTGCCACCTAGTTGCCCCCTATTGTTTACTCTGCTTATCATCTCTAGTCTGAGAGCTCTCCAAGCTGCTGCTGCTGCTGCTGCTTATCACAGCCACCTTAAAGGCCCACAGCTAGTGTTACTATGGCATGTGCTCTGGGCCACACCCAGTTTCACAGCCTTCCTAAGTTGTCTTAAACTAAAAAAATGATTTACTTTGACCTTTTTTTTTTTTTGGTCATGCCACCCCAGAATTCTATTTGATGTCTTATTTGTTTAGAGAGGAATGTTGGGAGAATTTGGCTGGAATGTTCCTTCCACTCCACCATCATGCTTCCACAAACTAAAGATTTCATTCGTTTGTTTTACCTATGTTATTACTCAAGTGTAACTTAAGTCGAGTCAACAAAATCTCTAACGTCCTTTCAAACAAACTTCTATTTAGCTACACATCCCAATTCCCTACTATACTTAACCAGATGGTTTCTTAAAACCAAGTGAAAAAAAAATATATTTTATCTCACTGGATGTGGTTCACTTCTCTAACCTGTGGAGAACTTTTTGGATCCTAAATCTGTCATACAATACAATACTTATCAATTGAGGTTTTTCTCTTTTGAAGATTTGGTAAACATACCATTCATACCTTAATACGAGTAATTGACAAACGTATTGAACTCAAGTGACCAAGGGCAATGAGATCCATGATGTATCCCACAAAGACATACCTCCAAGCTACAGATGTATTTATCAGAATTACTTACATCTGGGCATTCAACCAGTTTTAAACACATCCAAACACACTATCATGTAGGCCACATCTTTCTCTGTCTTGTCTACTGTGATAACATGAAAGATGATTTTAAATGTCTTACTGAAATGCTATTATAAAATGTTTTTAACCTAAATCTACCAGTCTAGCAAGTCTGTTAAAAAAGGAGGATGATCTGGCATGATTTATTCTTGGTGAAACTATGCTAATGTAGAAGGGGTGACACATAGCCTGAACAAATTAACAAGGTTGAAGAAGGAGACCATTGTTGTGGCTTTGAAAATAACTCCCTAAGGAATATATTGGAATCATCTTAAATACCATGTTTGTGATTCTGATTCTGTCTCCTTAATATGAATATCCTTACTCTGGGTGTTTGTCAGTCCATTGAATATGACTGATAGATCCATGACTATTATATATCTGAGCTTAGGACTTGGTATTTAAATAGATATAGAAAAAATATGGCATGGAAGAGTCAGAGATCAGAAAACCAGAGCTGAGCTGAGCACAGACCAGATCTGAGAGTTGAGCAGGGTATGCACAAAGAACAGACTTGGGTTCTTGGGAGGTGAGCATGATTACCCAGGGAATCCCTCAGTCTTAAAGAAGACAGCTGAGAGAGATGGTGATAGAAGTTTTCAGCCCCAAAGGAAGTAACTAGGGGTATCAGAAGAGTTTTAAGATTTCCTGTACCCAAATGAAAACCTGCCACCTATCCACAAGACCTCATTGTTAGATCAGTACTCTTTCTAGTATCTGTTGTAGCCACCTTTTCCTCACTAGACAAGTCACATTATGTGGGTAATGGGGCTTGGATAAGGCTAGGTTTAAAATTTTAAAATGTAACCTATTTCAGGCAGATGGCCTGTTAGTGGGAAAGCTAAGAATAAAAGCATTTTTGAATCCTGTTTTACACAAATTTTTGATGCCTCATAGAAATGTTTTTGGTTTTGGTGGCTGATGCAAGGAGTTGGACATGTACCATACTATATGATGTATTTTCTATATTTGAATCCACCTCAGGCATAGCTCCTGTCTAATATTTAAATGTGAATAGTTCCCAGATGTACTGCAGGTAATGTGTCTAAGATACTTCTAGAATTAGATGAGATCTCCATTAAAAAATACAAAAAAACCATTTATGAGCAGAAAAGTCATGCTAATGGTTTTTGAAGTACTTGAATAGCTTGGGCAATTTCTCTGCTGGCCATCCCTTCTATACCCAGTTGGCATGATGGGCCTGTTTGGGAGTTTTCAAACTTCAAAACTTCTGATGTTGGAGGAATTTTAGGGCAGAATATAAATATTGAGTCTCACTTCCAAGAATTTAAAGGCTTACTTTGGTTTTAGAATAGGTACAGCATGGATTTAAAAGAAATATATATTGATACTTTTTAATTTTGATATTTCCTTGTCATTTCCTGGTATCTCTTTGTCTATTTCATTTCCCTACCATTGATCTCCCTAATTTAACTATGCCTCTCAAAATCTCCACCTTCTTTCAAAGCTAATCTCAAGCACTATCTCCTAAAGGAGACCATTTCTGATTTTTCTCCAATTACTAATGACTATTCCATAGAAATTATTATCACATTTTATATCACTTAATAGAGTGGACACTCCCTAAGATGACAGACTCTTCATTTTCCCTTTGTATCTCTAGCACATAGGACAATGCCTGGCATTGGTGACACATTTATTTGATAAACTTTTATTGTATTGCTCCTTTATCATTCCTTAATTGCTTATTTGTAATGTATTGCTGCCTCCTCACATCTACCATAGTTCTCTCCATTGTCCTTTGGGCTAGCCTTAATTTCAATTTTTTGGACACTGTGCTGTTCCATGACCCACAACCATATACCAGTGTAAATATCAGTGAGGTTTTACACATGCCTAGATCACCTACCATGGAATCATCCTACTTCTAGCAAAAGACATCCTGCATTATACTAAGCATGTGTGTGGAAACACCCTTTTTCCAATGACTCTGTAGCCAAGACCATCTTTGAATACTAAAAAATTGGGACATTCTATTTTTACTAATTGTATAGAGAAAGAGTGAATATCAAAGTTCACCCACAGGAGGACACTATGAGCTGGTAGGGGAGGAAAGGGTAATATTTCTATCCTCTCTCTTTTATCTTGTGGATGCAAGAAATGGGTTTGGGGTTAGGGTTTTGCATTGGTTTGCTCTGATTTGTCCTTCTCAGTCTTAGATTCAGGAGGTGGAATCCCCACTAGATGTGGGAACTTGAGTCATGACAACCTTGGAAGTTCCATGTTGGATATTTAGACAGCTTGCCCAGCAGGAAAGTGCTGATAAGCCAAGGTACCTAGGACTTGAACCCAAGTGGGGCTATGGACTTGGGACTTGGTAGAAATATGTTATATAGCAATAAGCTAAGCTATATGCTCAATCCCCTTCCCCTTCTCAGAGACTGAAGTTGTTCAGGCAAGGGTTATACAACCAGATTTTCAGGAAATGCTTATGTATTTGCACTTGCTAAACCTTTGAAGTAAAGATTTCTTTGTAAAAGCTCATCTGATTGTTAAGAAGTTAAATGAAACAGGGGTATAGGGGACCTCCTATAATTGGGGAAACAACATTAGTGGAGGCTAGAGCCAATGGCAGAACCTAGACACCCAATCCTCTTAAGGGTACCAGAAAACCCTAAGGGAGGGTGAAATATAACATACCTGGCCTTTAGGCAGTAGGAACCTGGGTAATCACTATGTTATAAGCACTAGGAGAATATTGGTATTTTAATAATTTTAGAAAGCAAATTGGAATTATGCTAAAGAAAAAGGTTAATTAAATTTCCATACCTTTTGAAGCATAGATCCCACTGGTAGGCATATACCCTAAGGAGGCTAAAGAAAGAAAGAAATGTCCCATATACATCAAAATATTCTTAGGAGCACTTTTGTGTTGCAAAGAATTGGAAACAAGGCAGATGCCTATTGATTGAGAAATAGTTTTTCAAATTGTGTACATAAACATAATGAAATGTTGGCACATTATAAGACAGGAGGAAAATGAAATATTCAGAAAAACATGGCCAGATTGCCATGAACTGGTAGAGGGAAGTAAGCAAAACTACAGAAATCACCTATAAAAATATAGATGGAAAGAGTAACAATGCAAAATACTGAATGTCGTGATAACAGCTAGTATTGATATAGCTCTTTAAGGTTTACCAACCTCTTTACTTATGTTAACTCATTTGACCCTCACAACAGCCCTGGGAGGCAGGTGCTGTTACTGAGACTGAGAGAGGTTAAGTGACTTACCCAGGGTCACATAGCTGGTAAGAGTTTGAAGCAGGATTGCTCTGACTCCCGACTCAATGCTGTAACCTCTGTATCACCTGCCTGCCAGAAATGGTATGTCATATAATTAGAATGACTAAGTTTTGCCCTGGGGAAGAGTTGAGAAATTGTGCCTCTTTCTCCTTATTATAGAACCAAGGGTGTGGATTATCATACATAGTGTCAAATATGATTAATTTGTTTGGCTTTGCTGAATTGATTTTTTTCTTCTTTCTTTTAAAAATCTTTTTCATAAAGCATCCCTTGTAATAACTTAATTTCTGGAGAAAGGAAGGATATAATTGGAAATGAAAGCAATATAGAAACAAATGATATCAAGGAAAAGTTTTAAAAAGGAAAAATACTAGTATAAAAAAGGATGGAATTTTGTTTCATGGAAATGTTGGGGTTTGTAAAAAGAACTTCAAAATTTCTTATAAGAAATCTGGCCAGAGCAGCTATGTGGTTCAGTAGATAAAGCACCGGCCCTGAATGCAGGAGGACCTGAGTTCAAATCCGGATTCCTCAGACACTTGACACTTACTAGCTGTGTGACTCTGGGCAAGTCACTTAACCCCAATTGTCTCACCAAAAAAACACAAAACCAACAACAACAACAACAACAAGGAAACCAAAACAAAAGAAATCTGGCCAACTCCCTTCCTCCTATTCAATTCTAGGACCATCTCACTGTCTATGTGTGTCTGTTTAAGACATACACTGAGAGGAAGCTTATTGGATAATTCACCCAAATTCATATAATGTGTGCAATAAGCATTCTTCATCTAGTTGGTTTTTCCTTTGGGAATAGTTAGGTCAACACCTTCTGAGTGATTCTGGATCTCCTTTAAGAGACTCTGGAATATTGTAAAACTTGGCACAATTGGTAGAATGACATCTACAAATGAGAACATCTGAAATGAATCCTTTTTCAACTTTTATTATGGTCTGGATCTCTGACATGACTGATGAACAGCTTCAAAGAGGATGTTTTCTTGTCTTTTAAATTATTGGGGTTATCTCTCAAGGAATAGTTTTGACATAAGAGATCTCTTGCTAGATGAGAGATTTTAAAGTGGTGTTTGGCTGTACCAAATTAAAAAACCTCCCAGACACTTTAAAAGTAACTCAACATGGGTAGGTAGGTGGTGCAGTGGATAGAGCACTGGCCCTGGATTCAGGAGGACCTGAGTTCAAATCCGGCCTCAGACACTTAACACTTACTAGCTGTGTGACCCTGGGCAAGTCACTTAACCCCAATTGCCCTGCAAAAACAAAAAAAAAAAGTAACTCAACAGCCAGTAGGAATCAGATATAAAGAATGGACATTAGAGCAGCATGTATCTACCTGAACTCCATAGCTCCATCAGAGACAGGGTGATGGCTTAGATGATTTGAGTTTCTCTTTTAGAGCAAGCCATCTATGAAGTGAATTCTTGAAACCACACAGCTAATATTCTACACACACCCTCACACACACACACTCACACACACACACTCACACACCCTCCTCTTCCCTTCCACAATAAGCAGAATAATTGATGAGTTTTAATTCTATAGAAGAGTTATTTCTAATGCTGTGCTATTATGGGAAGACTCTGTGTGCTCCACTTGTATAAGAATGGTCTTCAGTTACTATTTCAAGGGAAGGAAATTTTCTTGACGGACTCTGGAGAACAAGGGTACAGAGCAAGTGAGTGTGAACTAGAGTAGATGAAAGAGAAAGGGGAACATTTTAGAGACACTTTCAAGAGGATAGTCTCCCTTCCCCAAGGGGAAATCGAGGCTAATGTCAAGGACCAGAAACAAATTAAAATCTCCTTCAGGAAGATGAGTATAATTTTACCTTGATTTTCTGCCACTTCCACCTCAATATCACACTTCATGATGCTGAGTGAGGGGTCCAGGCATCTATACAGTGGTTCCTTCAAAGAAACCAGAATGTACAGCTGGGGTCTAGTCATATGGGACCTGGGGAGTGAATGATTCTTACAATGTGATGACCTTCTCATTCCAGAGTATCCCTGTGAGCTCTGGCCTTTCTTTAACATGACCAGCACAGACAGATATGAAGAGCATGGAGAGATTATCTTGTCTGAAGAATCTTTGCTAATGGAACAATGTTCAGTTTTCTCTCATGTTTCGTTTTTTTTTTTTTTTGTCTCTGTCTCTCTATCTATGTTTGATGGTCTCTTTTTGTTTGTTTGTCTTTGTCAGCTCTCTCCATACTTTCGTTTACCTTTTTGGGTATTTCTACTTATCTCTTACTACCTATGTGATTTTTCCTCTCTTTCTCTGTATCTTCTCCCTCTCTTCTCCCTCTCCTTCTTGCCCTTCCTCTTTCCCTTCCCATCTGTCTCTATCCCTCTCTTTTCTTTCTTCCCTTCCTTTCTTTCCCTTTCTTGCCATTGCTCCCTCCTTTCTCTCTATACTTTTCTCCTTTCATTGTCTATCTTTGTCTGTCTGTTTCTCTCCTCCCTCTTTCCTCCTTTCCATTACTAACTTTTCCTCCCTCCCCATCTCCCTCCTCTCTTTGTCTCCCCCTCTTTTGTGCTGTTTCTCTGTCTCTGTTTCTGCCTCTCTCCCCCTCTGTCTCTCTCTCCCTGTCTCTCACTCTCTCTTTCTCTCTCCCCCTTTCTCTCTCCTCCTCTGTCTCTCTGTCTCTTTCTCTCCACTGCAGTGTTAAGTACTCTTGTTTTTCAAAAAAAATTTTTAAAAAGCAAAGGACCAGGGGCAGCTAGGTGGCGCAGTGGATAGAGCACCGGCCCTGAAGTCAGGAGTACCTGAGTTCAAATCCGGCCTCAGACACTTAACACTTACTAGCTGTGTGACCCTGGGCAAGTCACTTAACCCCAATTGCCACACAAAAAAAAAAAAAAAAAAAAAAAAAAAAAAAGCAAAGGACCAGCAGCAGAAGACAACAGTTCTGATTTTCTCATTTTTAGAAGGTTCCTTGCAATTTCACTGAAGCTAGGGAGAAAGGGAGAATGAGAGAATCTCAGGGAGCAAAACAGCTCTAAAGATGGAAGAGGTAACGAGGAAGGATCAGGTCATAAAAGCAGGGATCTAAAGGAAAGGATGGAAAAGTATCACAAAATTGAAAGTTTAGAACTAGAAGGAACTTCAGAAGTCATCCAACCCCCTCATTTTACAGAGGAACAACTAAAGGAGTCTGGAGTGGCTAAAGCACTGCCTCTCAAAGATCCGGGTAACTAGACTGTGTATTGACATCACAAGGTAAGTGTCTACTCACTACCTTTGTGACCATGGCCAAATAAGTCACCCAAGCTCTCTGACCCTCAGTTTCCTCCAGTGAAATAAGGGGAGAATGATATCTACACTAACTACCCACTCCACTAAGGTCCTACTCTGCAGTATGATAGTGATCCTAGGTTCTTGATTGTCTAGGTTGGTGGAGAATAAGTTCTAGCAGGTCCTACCAAGATGTTTTGAGTCTAGGTCTAGTGATGGGCTGTCATTTGCAGCCAGGCCAAATTAAATTTGAAGAAATTCATCTTTAGATTGTCCATTTTTTGGCCACAACTCTTGAAGGCCATCTATTAAGTTGCTGAAGAGTTGTGATTTACAGTGGTGGAGGGACTACCCTCAGCAACTGAATCATAAATCTTTCACATTATGAAGGGTGTGGGGTATAGTGGGGAAAAAGCAGGATATGATATCAGGAAAACACATTAAGCTCATTTGATCTTGTCAACCTTGTGAAGAAGATAGGATCATGAATTCAGATCTGGAGGGAATCTCTGAAGTTATTGAATCCAACTTGCCCAGGGAGATGAACTAACTTGCTGAACTAGGGGAGCCGGGCTTAATGTGTTTGTCTGGTTTTATGAGGATAAGTGTATCTTGCAGGCAGATTCATGGACTTTTCTCTCTGCTAAGCCACATTCCTGGACCCTTGGGTATATGAGACATCCATTAGCATATCATCAAAAAGCACTGTTCTAAGAGTTAAGTGACTCTGTGTACCTGACACTGAGTACCTTGGGCAAGTGATATCCTATCTGGATCTCAGTTTGTTCAGTTAGGTTTGACTCTTTGTGACTTCATGGACCATACTGTCCATGAGGTTTTCTTTTTCTTTCTTTCTCTCTCTTTTTAAAGTTAATAAATATTTTTATTTGTAGTTTTGAGTAACAATTTTTATCTCTTTCCCTCCTTCCCCTCTACCCTCCCTGAGGTGGTAAGCAATTGTGTTATATAACTACAATTATTTAAAACATTACCATATTAGTCATTTTGTACAAGAAAACTTAAATAAAAGAAAAAATGAAAAAGTAAAAAAATAACATGCTTCAGTCTGTGTTCCATCAATATCAGTTCTTTCTTTGGAGGTGGATGGTATCTTTCATCAATAGTCCTTTGGGATTGTCTTGGATCATTGGATTGTTGAGAATAGTTGTCATTCACAGTTCTTCATCAAATAATATTGCTGTCTCTGTGTACAATGTTCTCTTGATTCTTCTCACTTCAAAATACAACAATTCATACAAGTCTTTCCAGGCCTTTCTGAAGTCATCCTGCTTGTCATTTCTAATAGCACAATAATATCCCATCACCATCATATACCACAGCTTGTTTAACCAATCCCCAGTTGATGGGCATTTCTTTGATTTCCAATTCTTAGCCATGGGGTTTTCTTGACAAAGATACTGGGTGGTTTGCCATTTCTTTCTCTAGGGGATCAAGGTTAAGTGACTTACCCAGCTTCACACAACTAGTAAGTATCTGAGACCAGTTTTTAACTCTGGCCTTCCTAACTCTAGGTCCAGTAGCACTCTATCCATTGAGCCACCATGTTGCCTCCAGGGACTCAGTTTACTTATACTTAATGGGAGTGGGGCAGGCCTTAGACTAGATGATCTCTCAACTCCCTTCTGCCTATGATTCTAGGTTTCTTTGGGCTTCCTTTTTTAAGGAAGTGACATCTGGCCCCTCTTTACTTGACCAGGACATTAGAAATGACATAAATGAGCACTTTGTGCCTTGGAGGAAGGAAGGCATCAGTCACTAAGGCCTAAATCTCTCCAAGTACATTTCAATAGCTTGTTTAACCACAGGCAGTAAATGGGAAATAAAAGTGATCTATTTTCATTCCTGCCACATTAAAGAAGTTCATGTAATCAACTTTCTAATTAAGGGCAGTTCCTTCTGGAAGGATTCATGCAAGTCTGGCACAAGGGAAAAATCCAGATTCTCAGGAGACTGTAAAAAAACAAACAAACAAAAGAAAACAAAAAAAAAACCCTCCCTTCAAAGTTCTGGAGAAAACTTTCAGAATCTTACAGTGTGATATGACCTAAGTATTCAGCTGCCCACTCAGAGCCATACTCTATAGAGATGGAGGGGAAGCCTGAGGCAATGAGGAATAGTAGCTAGAATACTTCATGGACTGGACTGGGTTATCAAGATAATCTGGGTTTGAATTCTCTTCTTGCCTCTCCCCCTCTACTCCCATCTTTATTAGCTGTATAACCAGGTATGAGAGAATCATATTTACAGCTGTAGGAGGCTATCTAATCCAACCCCTTTACAGATGAGGAAACTGGGACTCCTACAGATTAACTGACTTGTTTTGAATCTTATATTGAGTAAGTCCCAGAGGTGAGATTGGAATCCAGGTCTTCCTCTCTCTAGGTTTAGCATGCTAGCAGATCCGGACACTACACAATGCTGTTTCTCATTATGAACAAGTCTTTCTATCTTTCTCAGTCTCCTCGGCTTATACCTTATAGGGTTGTTGTGAGTCTCACACATGAAATAATGTATAGAAAGTGCATCATAAAATTGTAAGTGCTAAATGAATATCAGTTATTATGAGATCACTCCCCTAATTTCACAATGAGGAAACTTAGGTCTAGAAATGTGAAGTGATTTGCCAAACTAGCATCATAGAGCCAGTGAGTGGCAGAGGCAGGACAAGATTTTGAGTTCTTCTGCACCCCCTGCACCTGTGCTCCTGACCCCCATTGCACTAGACCTCCTGAACTCCTAATGTTCTTTCTTTTTTCTTCCTTCATTCCTTCATTCCTTCCTTCCTTCCTTCTGTTATGGACCCAGGGTACCTCAGAAGTGTTCTGGGGGTAAATCAAAGAACCTTCTTCTTGAGAAACTAAACCAAAGGACAGACACATCTAAAGAGATAAGTGGCATGGGATCTGGACTGAGTTAGCTCCAGGACCACCACCTTTCATTCCAGTCTCCCCCACCCCTCAGGGAGATAAGATTTGGTGTGACTGCTGACTTTGTTGCATGAGGGGGAGAGAGATGACTTCAGAGATCCAGAGCCACCCCTCACCCAACTTCCCCTAGCCACCACCAGTGGGGGCTGGTCCTCCCGCAATAAGGGAACTTTCCACACAGATGATCACCTCACTGGACCACCACCATAGGTCCTCTATAAAATTATCTGCCTGTCCACTGCTCTAGGAGAAGGTATCTTAGAGAGCCATGCCTCTGTGCCATGCCTTCTCACCATGAGAAGAAAGAAGCCCAAGGACTTCTCTCTTGGTTTCTTTTCCCTACCAGCTAAATAAATTATTATTTTATTTAAATTAGATTTGTGTGCAAGAGGGTGTAATTCTTTAAAAAGGAATTCCTAAGAACCCCTACCCCAAACCTCCAACAATTTCCCCCAAATCCTTCCTTCTTTCCTTCCTTCCTTCCTTCCTTCCTTCCTTCCTTCCTTCCTTCCTTCCTTCCTTCCTTCCTTCCTTCCTTCCTTCCTTCCTTCCTTCCTTCCTTCCTTCCTTCCTTCCTTCCCCTCTGTCTCTTTCACAGCTAGTGAGTGTCTGAGGTCATATTTGAACTCAGGTCCTTTTGACTTAAGGATCAGTGCTCTATCCAATGGGCCACCTAGCTGCCCCCAACCTCCTAATATTCTCCTTGGCCCAAAGGATGATCTGGAAATCTCTCCAAACATTATAGGAAACAACAAAACAGAAAAACTGGGTTCCCATTTTGCACTTTCCCCAAAGAGAATTTCTAAGTGGCAGAAGTCTTCTAGAGAAAGAAATGCACTCTGGAAAAGTTCGTGGCCAATAATGAAACTGAAAGATGAGCACGAACATGTTGACCTTCTCTCCTTTCCCCCTGACATCTTAAAAGAAAAATTTCTTAAAGGAAGAAATGTCATTTTTTAAAAAATGAGTCATTGCTTAGATGTGATGCTGAAACCTGCTCCCGGTACCTAGTTTCCTTCCTGCTGGATCCCACTTGTTACTTCTCATTTAAAGATGTTTCCTGGGGTGTCCCAGACAGTACATACCAGTTCTCAGCAGGTACTTGCATTGTCATGGCAACAGCCTAGTCCTTGGATTGGGTCTTTCTAAGGAATTAAGTGGCTGGGTGGGAGTGGGGGGAACACTGCTCATTGTCATGATGGCGCTGTCCTGGAAAAGTCTTCACTTCACATCTAGGATGTATAAGCTGTAAATCTCAGGGCATGAGGATAGGGGTAGGGGTAGTAAGTACCCAAGGAATGAGATCATTTTTGGGAAGTCTCAGTATTATTTGTTGTTTTCATGACTATTTAGAAAATGGGAATGGAAGGCAGTTTCCTATACAGTGGCTGTTTCTTTCCCATAATATCAGTATCATTTTGTGCATTCGCATCCCCAGTGCCTACCACAGTGATACATAGTAGGTGCTTATTGTAAACAGTAAATGCTTATTGATTGATTGACATACAGTTTTAAGTTAGAGCTAGTTTAAGAGGTCAGTTAGGCCCTCTAACTCTGAACCCACTGAGCTACATCACCTTCAAAACAAGTTAAATTAATTTACAAGTCTGTCCTACTTAGGTGTCTTATCTGAGCATAAAGGTGACTGTTGGATCTTGAAGGCTACACCAGATGAAGGAAAGCCCTGACTGGTCCTACCAAGTGGAAAGAATTCCTACCTAGTGGAAGGAATAAGGGATGGACAATGCGTCTGACATCCAAGGAGCTGCCTAGCTACTGTCAGAAAGGCTTACCACCAGAAGCTTGGTCCCTAGGTGATGAATTTTGTTTTGGCTACATAACCTCACAAAGGCAATTAGCTGCTGCATCTATAAAGCCAAGGATTCCCAATCTGGGTCATGTGAGTCCCCAGGGTGTGCTAGAAACTTGTCAGTGGAATATAGTGAATATTTGTAAATAACTATATTATCCTGTTGAAATATTCCTCCACTATTACTATTAATGTGTTGTTATATGTCAAATAACAAAAAATGTTGTGCACTGAATAAAGCTTTCTTTATAAAACAATTAACTGGACAGCTAGGTGGCACAGTAGATAAAGCACTGACCTTGGATTTAGGAGGACCTGAGTTAAAATCTTACCTCAGACACTTGACACTTACTAGCTATGTGACCCTGGGCAAGTCACTTAGCCCTCATTGCCCTGCAAACAAACAAACAAACAAAGAAACAAAACCAAACCCAATTAACTAATCCCTATTTTGATTTATTGCTTAGGTGTATATATATATATATATATATATATATATATGTATGTATATATGTATGTATGTATATATGTATATATATGCACATATATATGTATGTGTATGTATGTATGTATATACCTAGAATTCATTTCATTTCATCTTGACCAGAGGTTATTAAGGGGAAGGAAAGGCAAGGGAATAAGGATCTCTTGGGTGTCTACTATTTTGTGGAAGGCCCAGTACAAATGTTAATTATAATAATAATTGAGATAATATAATTATGAGATTATGCAATAATATAATCATTAAGCATGAGATAACAATATAATCTTACTTGATGAAATAACCCTCTGGAGTAGAAGCTACAATATAGCACCTACAATATTCTTGGTACTATGTCAAGCATTTACAAATGTCATATTTGGTTCTCATGAGGACCTCATAAGTTATTTCTATTTTGTAGTAGTGGAAACTGAGACAGATAGAATTTAAGTGACTTGCCCAGGGTCACATATCTAGTAAGTATCTGAGGATGGTATAAACTCAAGGGTTCCTGACTCCAGGCCTGGTGCTTTATCCACTGAACCAGCTTGTTGCCTCTACATTTTTTAAAGTATTTACACTCACTGTGGAGCTGCAAACACAGGAGATTGGATCTTTGCCCACAAAGGCCTTGCAGCCTAGCCAAGGGGAGAAAAACATGATTAAAAACAATTGACTGCTAATGAAGTAGATCCTAATAATGAATGTGTTGGGAGGCAAGATCAACAAAAATCTAAATCCATAGGTAGATGAAAGGGAGATAGTTTTCCAGATGTTGTGAGGCTAAGTTACCCGCCCCCCCAAAAGGGTTCCAAAAGAGAAAGGATTTGTTTCCAGTGGAGGAGATCCTGATAAAGATAATGCAAAGACAGAACCACCCAACCCTTATTTTATTTTTATTCTTATTTTTGTTGTCATTGGGTTTTTGTTTCTTTGTTTTTGCAGGGCAATGAGGGTTAAGTGACTTGCCCAGGGTCACACAGCTAGTTAGTATCAAGTGTCTGAGGAGAAATTTGAACTCAGGTCCTCCTGAATCCAGTGCTAATGCTTTATCCACTGCACTACCTAGCTGCCCCCTTATTTTATTTTACTTTTTTAAAGGAAGCTGGTGGCGCAGCTAGGTAGCGCAGTGGATAAAGCATTAGCACTGGATTCAGGAGGACCTGAGTTCAAATCCAGCCTTTAGACACTTGATACTTACCAGCTGGGTGACCCTGGGCAAGTCATTTAACCCTCATTGCCCTGAAGAAGAAATAAAAAAGGAAGCTGGCAAAGTTTCAAAGTATAGGTCAGTGAACTAGACTTTAATTGCTAGCAAAATTCTGAAATGAGCTATCAAGTGATTTGGTTTTTTTTATTTGTTTGTTCATTTCGGTGCTACTGTTTAGTCATCTTTCAGTTGTGTTTGACTCTTCATGACCCTATTTGGTATGTTGTGGGTTTTTTGGCAAAGATACTGGAGTACCTTGCCATTTCCTTCTCCAGCTCATTTTATAGATGAGGAAATGGAGGCAAACAGGGTTAAGTGACTTGCCCAGGATCACATAGCTAGTAAGCGTCTGAGGTCAGATGTGAACTCCAGTCCTCCTGACTCCAGGGCCAGCACTCTTTCCACTGTGCCACCTAGCTGACTTTTTTTTGGTGGACATTCAGAAAGGAAGGAAGAACTGTGGCTTCATCAAGAATGGAAGGAAATGGTTCTTACCTTGCTGGAAGTCTTCAAACAAAGTCTAAGTGACCTCGTAACCACTGGGCAGGTGTGTAGTAGAGCTGATTCATTTTCAGGAACTGGATGGACTAGATGGTCCCTCAGGTTTCTTTAAATCACAGGTTCTGGGATTCCCTGAACATTGTCCTAGAAGGAAAAAAAAAGGTCTAATCCGCAGGTTGGATCAACCCCTGAGAATAGCTTTGAGTGAGCTAATGATCTTTAATTTTGACATGATGACGAGGAATGAGACTATCCTGAATGATGGATGTTTGTGGACTCTCCCTACAAGAGCTGTCTAGAAGACCAGGGAGCTGGCAGGGGATGGGGCACATCAATGGAATCCTGGGAGGATGTGGGGATTTTTGCCAGCTCACTCATCTTAATTAGTTTTCCCCACTGACTGTGTGGAAGACTCTTTGGGCCCTGGCTTCACGCTGCTTGGAGGAACAAAGTGATTAGGATCTGGCATTTGCTTTTTTCTGCCTACAGCTCCTCTTTCCCCCTCAATTGTTACCGTTAATGATGACACCCAGAAGGAATCATTAAGATTGTGGAGCTGTTCAAAGAAGACTTCAGGCAAACTGCACCTAACAGTAGCCTCCAAACTCTGCTCAATTGCTGCCAGGTACCAGCTCCCTCTATCCTCGGCTCATGGATTGCTCAGTTCAGATCTTCTATCTGATTCTTATTATCTATGGTACCTTGGGCAAACAGGAAGAGCTGAGCATAATTCCTACCTCAGACACTAAACTACCTGTGTGATGCTGGACAAGTTGTCCTCTCTCAGATTTCAGTTTCCTCACCTGTAAAGTCTCTAAGGTCCTTTTGGGATCTAAATTGATTACCCTATGATCCTAAATCACGCAAATCTCCTAGGTCCCAATTTTCTCATCTGGAAAATGAGGAGGTTGACTATGTAATGATTGAAATGACGCCACCTGCTGGAGACTTACTGTAGGAAAGCTCCACCATGAGGAGAAGGCCTCTGAGGAAAAGGCCATGTAACTTTTCTTTGGTGTCAGGAAGTGACATTTGCTTGTGGGAGGAAGAGGGGGCGAGGCTGACGCTCTGGCTTTTTTTTTTTTTTTGTCAGGACTCTGGTGGAGAGTGGAACGTGAAATGCGCTCTCCCTTTAATAGATAGATGAATCTAGGCCATTCTCTCTTTCTTCACCAAATTCTTAATAAATGCTTAAAAGTCTAACTCTTGCTAAAGCTTATAATTTATTGGTGACCACTCATTAGACATTTTAGACAGACTAGCTAGAATTTTAGCCCCTTACAACTAGATGGTCTCAGAAGTTCTTCCAGACCTATGTCTATGATCCTTATTAATATATCACTGTTTCACTGCTCAAAAGTCTTCAATGGCTTTTCATTACTTCTAGGATAAGCCCCAAACCACTCAGCTTGACAATTAAGGTTTTTCACAATCTGGTTCTGACTTATATTTTCTGGTTTATATTGTACTAATCCACTTAATGAATGGGGTAGCAAGGTGATCCATTGGATAGAGTACCAGTCTTAGAGTTAGGAAGGCCTGAGTTCAAATCCAGCCTCAGCAATCCATTTGCTTCCATTTCCTCATCTATAATATGAGCTGGAGAAGGAAATGGCAAACGCCTCTATTATCTCTGGATTTGGATACTTGCCAGTATCTCTGCCAACGAAGCCCCAAACAGGGTTACAAAATGTTGGACATGACTGAAGCAACTGAAAAATTTAATGAAGTCTTCACTTTATCCCAAGTGGACTGCTAGCTCTTCTCCAAACATCATGCTGCATCTCCTACCTTCTTACATTATATAAGCCATCCATCCATTATGCCTGAAATGCACGCCTTTCTTATTTTGGCCTCTCAGAATCATTGTCTTCCTTTAAGGTTTAGCTCAGATGTTATCTCCTGCATCAAGCTATCCCCAATCTCCTCAGTTCTTAATGTTCCTGATTAAATTTTCCTTGTATTGTATTTAATCATTTTTGTATCCTTCGTAACTATCTGGGCCCCATTAAAATGTAAACTCCTTGTCAACGATTCTTTTTCATCTTTGCATCCTTAGTGCTTAGAACAGTACCTTTCACACAGTAGGCATTTGATAAATGTGTGTTGAATTTAACTATAATATACCCCCAAATTAGGTCACTATTTCTTTATGTCAAGGGTCATCATCTTGAACATGTCTCTGTTGTGTTTTCCTGTACAGTGGGAATGACCTCAAGAACTATTGATGACCTTAAATGTACAGAATGACCACAGCCTGGTTGCACATTCAAATTCTTAGATTTTAAAAAATTTGTCCCTCTTTCTAAGAAGGAAAGCTGATCAAATAGATTTAATAAGGTCTACCTCTAATAACATCTATTACTTTTTATTTGTTCATACCTCTGCTTTGACATTTAAAGTCCTTAACAATTTGTCTTCAGCTTACCCTTCAAATACACATTACTCACCTTTGTACACTCTGTATTCTAGTCAAACTAACCTACTTCCCGTTCATCAATCACACAACATTCCATATATTTTTTCTATACCCATTGACTGTCCCCATGCCTCGCATGCATTCCATCCTCACATCTGTACCTTGGAATCCCCAGTCTCCTTCCTCAGCTCCAGGATCCACCCCCTACCTTCTGTCTTTCCCAAACCTTCGCCTATCTCCAGCCACTGGAAACACCATCTTGTGAAATGGCTTAGTATTTACTTTTTACATATTTTACATGCATTTAAATGTATACCCATTGTTTCTCCTGATAATATAAGCACCTTTGGGGAGAGAACTATATCGTCTTTATCTTTGTTCCTCCATTTATTATGCATGGCAACACAATAAATATTGAATGATTCATGTCTTTCACTTTTTATGTCTTATTCTTATTTGTTGTTCTTGCCTCTAGCAACAATTTTTTCTACTCTCTGTTTCTAATTTGCCGATTCTATTGATTTGAAGATTAAAAAACTAGATAACCGAGCTTATTGGAATTGAGTGTAAAATAAACCCCTCTGAATGAGGGCCTTAGGGGCTCCCAGATGAGTAAAGTGCCTGTGCACAGCCCTGGACTGACATCCATTTTGGCTACTGTGATGTATAAAATCTAATGTGGGTTTTAATCTGCACCCCCTCCCCCAGTTTTTTTGGGGAAACTGGCTAATATTACTGATAAATTCAGCAAGAGTTTAGGCTTTTAAGGATTTATTAAAGTATATTAGAAGTTAGTAAAGAGAGAGAAGTTGAGAAAGCCACCTTTATTTAGTTATCCATGCTTCTATAGAGAACACATGGAGTATATCTTTCTACTCTGTTCTTCCCTTGCCACCGCCACGCCAAAATCCTGGATGAAAAGGGGAAGATCCAGCAAGCCAGTCTTAGCTTCCAACTTTTTGTCTCCCTCCCCAAAAGGGGAGGTCCTTCAAGCTGATTAGTTGAGAGTGGTCTCCTGTTGATGGAGTAGTCCACAGCCTCTAAGAACAACACCCCACTCAGGGCCAACCAAGTGTGGTCCCAATTTAATCATTCTTAAGTAGGTTTTCAGATAGTTTCTCAGTCTCACCCAATTCAATCAATTCCAAATCAATCTTTAGGTGGGGCCCCAGGGCATCTGCCAAATCCCATTTTTTTTTATCACACTACTCAGAGTCCTATTTGTTTGCTTGCTAACATTAAGTGACCTCTAAGTACTGATTCACTACTCAGATAACATTTATCTACTGGTTTAAGGTTTACAAAGAGCTCTACAGATTTCTCTTTCAAGCCTTACAGAGACCTTGTGAAATAGGTTCTACATGGAATATCATATGGTACTCAGAATGCATCATCAGTCTAACTGGTAAAGAGATTGACTCACCTTTCTTAACACATTCTGTTGGAAAACCATTCACTACCCAAAATTAATATGAAAAAACGTAGAGGCCCTAGTACAACAGCTTGCCAGGCACTGAAAGGCCAATGCCAATGGGTTCCAGAGCTTTTTACTAGGTCCTTGTCTTTAATTTAATCTTGTGATTGGTTCTGGGTTTACTGTTCTGTAGTTGCTTATCTCTTAGTTAGGAAAACCAGGCTGTTAAGAGAACCAACTCCATATCCCCGTCATACTCTTCAGTGTTTTATTTAAATTATCGGGGGTCTAACTGTTTTTAGCTAAATTATTGGGGGCAAAACTGTCTTTTCTAAAATTTTGCTACTTATAAATTAATGAATATTGCATCAGTTTAGTTAATAAGCATTTATTATTAAAGTATATTACATATGAGTAAAGAATATTGGCCACATGGCATTTAACACAAGTTAACCCCCCTCCACTCCCCACTCCCCACTCCCCAGCATTATATTGTGTTTAAGAGAACACATAGCCCCAAGCAGAGGTCAGAACGCCTACATTACCTTCTCTGGCCTAAGAGGAGAGCACTTACCAGCTGATAGTGGGTCTGCACCAACATTGTACTCCAAGACAGCGCTGGCCAGGAGCCTCATGTGTTCCTGACTTTTATCCTCTTTTGATAGAGGTATGTCACTATGCACTGATCAAAGCTAATTGGTAAGCATCATTCAGTTCCATAGATTGATATGACTTGAGGGCGGTCCATAGTAAAATGAGCTCTACAGTGATGACATCAGGGTCTGATGGGAGAGACCCAGGGGAGCAAGGTCACATTCCGAAAGGTGTGGTTTTAATCCCCCTCAGTTCACTGAACTAGACATAAAAGAATCTATCTCCATTCTTTGTTTGCCCTGCACATGATTAGGCCCTGAGTTTAGCTGAACCTTCTGAAGTAGGGGTGAAGAAAGGATCCCCCTAAAACCCCATTATTAATAATTATTTTCTTACAAGGATCAGTTCTACTTTTGGCTCTAGTCTAAGGGACCCTCCCCAATAGGGTGTGGGGTTTATATAATAAAGGTCCTCAGAATAGAAACATGAAGCAGGTGTGGATCAGGCAGTTTTATTCTCACACAGAAAAGGGAACATCAAGTAATAAAGTAGCATAGAATGATTAAAATGTGTAGAAAAGTTAGTATCCAAAACTCATGGGAACATTGGTGACAGGGCTACCTGTTAGTTATTTTACATTTCTCCTCCCCTGAGTACAACCCAATCAAAACCATGGAGTGTCTTTCTTATTGGGAGACTCTTGAGATTTTTCTCTATAGGACCCTTTGCCTCTGTTTCCACAGCTATTGCTGCTTAAATTGTTCTGATAGCTGATATCATTTATTCAGAGACCTCAGAAGAAGGGGAGATGCCAGCTTCTTTTCAAGTTATGTGATCTCCTTGAGATCAGAATTTATGTTTGTTGGTTTTTGCCTTCATATTCCCAGCACTTAGCAATAGTGTCTGGCACATAATAGGTAATCAATAAATGCTAGTTGACTTGTGGACTGACTGAGGAGTCTTTATGCCAAAGGGAAGAAGACATAAACAGAAGGTGGTCCCATTCCAGACACAGGGTTGCCTAGGAGGTAATGAGCTCCAACGGTGTGGTTCAGTGGAGAGAGGGCTAGCCCTCTTTTACCAATCCTCTAGAGTTCAGAGAGTTAGTTATCTTTATATTTCAAGTCCAGTAGGAAGAAGTCTCAGGGGTAGAGATTGTCCCCTTTTAGTAAGTACATGGAGTTCTAGCTCAGTAGCCAATTAAAAGTGTCCTCATGGCCAATAGGAAGTAAACAGAGGATATTTGTGCCTGCTCTCAAGTGAAGAGGAAAAGGGAAGGGCCCCTACATCATACATCCTCAAGGGGTAGCTGCAGAGACTTTCCTCCAAATTGTGATGCAAAAGTAGAAAAACAGAAATGAAATCTAGAATTTAAGGTCCTCACCTCAACACCAATCATCTGTGAAGTACAAATGAAGAACAGATGATTAGGGAAGTGGGCCCCAAACTTTTGGGGAAAGGGGGATAAAATATGATAAGATGCTCTTGCAAGTAGGTTAGATTTGTTGTCTTTTTTGGTTTTGTAAAGTCATCAAAACATGAAGCTTTGATTTTGAACAGGAATCAGAGAAGACAGAAAAGCAAGGCAGTGATGATAATGCACCTTACATAATACCTTTCATTGTACAAAGCACTTTCCCCACAGGTTTGTGAGGTGTGTTGTGAAGTTATCACAGATGAAGGAATTCTAGTCCAGAAAGAAGTGCTTATCTCAAAGTCACTCAGCAAAGAAGCTAAGTAATTTGACCAAGGTCATACAGATGGTGTCAAAGAACAGACTTGAACCCAGGTTATTTGACTACTTAAGGTGGAGAGAACATATTTCATTTTGAAAATATTTATTTGGACAGCTAGGTGGAAATGTTTAGCAGGCAGTTGGTGATAGGAGATTGTTGCTCAGGAGAGAGGCAGCAGGGTTAAAAGTGAAGATTTAGAAGCCATTTGTATAAAGATGAGATGAGAACAATAAGGGAGAGGAGGGAGGGAGAGAGAGAGAGAGAGAGAGAGAGAGAGAGAGAGAGAGAGAGAGAGAGAGAGAGAGAGAGAGAGAGAGAGAATCTAAGGCAGAGATTTTAACCCATTATGGACAGGAAGAATTCAAGGTAGTTACTCCCCTGTGCAGCAGAAAAAGAAAGCCCCACCATAGACAAATTCATCACATTCCACAGTCATCAAGTGGCTTATTCCCTCCATCTTCCCTCCAATTTGATATCTTGATATCTCAAAGCAGCAGAAGACACAGAAATTGGCATTGCTTTTATCCTTTAGATTTATAGAAAGAAAAAAAACCAGCAACAACAACTCTGGAATCATGCAGTTCCAAGAAGTGTGAGAGGGTTATTGACAATTATCTGTGGATAATTCATTGTGCATACTTCATGCTCACTTGGAACATCTCATGGTTTGTGAACAGGCCTCAGGGGCCTGCTGAAAACTCATATCAATGTGACTGCCACAGTGGATTTGCGACAAATAATATCTTAGAGCCTTATCCTGGGCCTCTGCTTCTTTTAACCACAGAGGGGGGGAAATACCCCATTTTCTTGAGCAGTGGGTACTTTGGATGCCATATTAACTGATTTAATAGAATTGGGTTGTACTCAGGGGAGGAGAAATGTAAAATAACTAACAGGTAGCCCTGTCACCAATGTTCCCATGAGGTTTGGATACTAACTTCTCTACCACTTGTGAAATTTTCCCTCTAGGAATATACTTTTCTTTAATGCCAACAGAAGCTGACTAATATTATGTATACCTCATCTCTCCAACTAAATTGTAAGTTCCTAGAGGGAAGAGCCTTATTTCTTACTTCCTTTGTCCTCTTTATTATTCTCTGTGTGACATTGAATTGGTGATATAAGACTGGAGCTCAGGAGAGAGGGTTCAGGGCTGGAGTTATAGATAAAGATTTGGAAAGCATCTGTATGAAGATGAGATGAGAACACTAAGGGAGACAATATAGAGAAAGAAGAAAAGAGAGTCCAAGACAGGACTGGACGTAACAAATGCTCACACATGATGACAAATGTTCAATCAAGACTTGTTGGATGAATGAATAAATGAATGTCAGACTAGGAAGTCTTCTTTGCCCTTTTCATTCTTCCACACCCCCTTAACTCCTTCAAAAGAGTGAAAAAAGGTTTCCTATAAGTGCTTCTTGCCTTTTCTTGGTGACCAGATCTGTCTGCAGACCTTGTCTCTCTTCCAAGAATGGTTTCCCACACAATGGCATGATATTGGTCAGCTTTCCTCATTTGTAGATGCTGACCTTACTTTCATTTGCTGTTTGACAGAAAAGAGATGGAGAGTTCTGGGCTGTATGCTTTCCTGTTTTTTTGTTTTGTTTTGTTTTTTGTTTTTTTGATAGGAAAAACATAGTACTGGTTTATTTGTCCCAGGAAGAAAGAAACATGATCATGGGGAGACCCCTTCCAAAAGGGGCTCAGAGACTCCCTCTTTTCTGAGGGTATATAAGGGTTTTTTGTTCACTTGTTATGAGGGGTTGTCAGTTTCATTAGCATGATACAAATCAACCCAAAAGTAAATACTTTGACAAGAATGGATGTAATGCAAAGTAATTTGGTTTTGTTTGTTTTGTTTTGTTTTGTTTTTCACGGAAAACAGTTCTACATTATCTAGGCTATGAGAGAAAACATAAAAACAAAACTTCAGATTAAGGAATTGTCAAAAAAATGTGTTTCAATCTGCTTTCAGATACCATCAGTTCTTTCTCTGTAGATGGACTGCAATTTTCATAAGTTTTTCAGAATTATATGGGATCATTGCCTTGCTGAAAATAACCATGTGCTTCCCAGCAGATCATCTTACACTACTGCTGTTATTTTGTATACAGTACATTTCTCTCTGCTTCAGTTCATATGGATCTTTCCAGGTTTTTCTGATAGCATCCTCTTCATCATAATTTTTATATAGTACCTTGAACTTGACATTTTCTTCACAATATCCCCACAGCGTAGGTACTATACGTTTTAACATTGTAGTCAATCATCATAACTATTACCCTCCATCCCATTCCCTTCCAATGATACTTACTCTGTTGACAATCTTATTTTGCCTAATCCTCCTCAAAAGTGTTTTGCTACTGACTGCCCCCTCCCCTGATCTACCCTCCCTACATTCACCCTTTCCTCCTTATCCTCTTCCCCTCCTACTTTCCTATAGGGTTAAATAGATTACTCTTCCCAATTGGATGTGTGTGTTATTCCCTCCTTGAGTCCATTCTGATGAGGTTAAGGCCTTTGAGCTAATTCTGTTTTCTAAATTTTTCTTCCTCCCTTCCTCCTCAACTCTCCCTATGAAATCAAGCAATTTGATTTATATGTCATACATGTGTTATCCAGAACATCTTCACTTTCCTCAAAAGTGTTTTGCTTTTTATAGCTCCCTCCCCCAAACTTCCCTTCCCTCCTCTTCTCCCCACCTCCCCCATCTCCTTCTCCTCCCACTTTTCCTAAGGGCAAAAATATATTACTATACCCACTTGAGTATGTATATTATTCCCTCTTTGAGCCAATTCTGATGATAGTGAGATTCACTTACTCCCCCTCTTCCCCTCCCCTCCATAGGCTTTTTTCTTGTTTCCTTAATGCGAGCTACTTCTACCCAGTCCACCTCTCCCCATCTATTCCTCCTACCCCTAACCCCTATTTTAAAGATGTCTTCATGGGTTAGCTAGGTGGCACAGTGGACAAAACAATAGCCCTGGGCCCAGGAGGCCCAGAGCCCAAATCTGGCCCCCGACACCAGACAACCCACCCTGTTTGCTTCACAAATGACAAGGATACTCACAAAAAAAAATGCTTTACAAATACCATCCCTTCATATTCAGTTCAGACCTGTGTCCCCTGTGTATTCCTTATTGAAAAAGTTATGAGTTAGAAGTGTTATTTTGTCATGTATGACTGTAAACAATTTCTTTTCCCTGTTTACCTTTTTATGATTCTCCAGGGTCTTGTATTTAAAATCAAATTTTCTATTCAGTTCAGGTCTTTTCATCACAAATACATAAAAGTCTTCTTTTTCACTGAAGTTCCATTTTTTCCTCTGAAAGATTATAATCAGTTTTGTTGGGCACGTGATTTTTGGCTGTAGTCCCAGTTCCTTTGCCCTCTGGAATATCATATTCCATACCCTCCGGTCCTTTAAGGTAGATGCTGCTAGATCTTGTTTTGTCTTTATTGTAGCTCCACAGTATTTGAATTCCTTTTTTCTAGCTGCTTGCAATATTTTCTCCTTGAGCTGGGAGTTCTGGAATTTAACTATAATATTCCTGGAGGTTTTCCTTTTGGGATCTCTTTCAGGAGGTGATTGGTGGATTCTTTCAGTTTCTATTTTAGCTTCTGCTTCTAGAATATCAGGGAAAATTTCCCTCACAATCTCTTGGAGGACAGTGTCTAAGCTCTTGTTTTGTTCATGGTTTTCAGGTAGTCCAGTGATTTTCAAATGATCTCTCCTGGATTTATTTTCCAGGTCAGCTGTTTTTTCCAAGGAGATATTTCACATTGCTCTCTATTTTTTCATTCAGTTGGATTTGCTTTACTGTGTGTCTTGGTTTCTCATAAAGTCACTAGCTTCCACTTATTCAATCCTAATTCTTAGGCAATTATTTTCATCAGACAGTTTTTTAATCTTCTTTTCCATTTGGCTTTTCAAGCTGTTGACTTTTTTCTCATGACTTTCCTGCATCACTCTCCTTTCTCTTTCCATTCTTTCCTCCCTCTCTCTATATCTTCCTTCTATCTCTCCTACTTTCTCTTCAAAGTCCCTTTTGAGAGCTTCCATGGCCTGAAACCAGTTCATATTTTTCTTGGAAGCTTCGGATGTAGGGGCCCTGTGGTTGATTTCCTCATCTGATGGTGCCCCTTGATCTTCCTTGTCACTGAAGAAGCTTTCTATAATCCTGAACTCTCTTTGCTTGCTCATCTTTTACTTGACTTTAAACTCTCCACTGTGGGGTCCTGTTTTTTGTTTCCACTATTGTTCCCAGCTTCAGAGGGTCCCAGGTGTTTTGGTTTGAGGGAGGGGAGGTTTTACTCTCACCTGGCCTGTTCTCTGGTCCAAAAATAACCCCAAGACTACTTACTAAACAACCAACTAGCAAAGCTTTCTGTGGTGTGGTTCTTAGCCTCGATGAACCTGTGCCCCTCCCCAACCTGGGCCTCCTGAAACTCAGGATTTCTTTCTGGTTCCCTGCTGGGGTGGGACAGCCAAATTCCTCTCTATGTCCTGCTGGTACCCCTGCACTTCCCCCTGGGCCAGCCATTCAGCCCTCTCACCCAACCACACACCCAGTTCTAGAAGACACTGGTGCTGTAGCTGATTCAGAGGCTCTGGGGTAAATTCCTCTGGCAGTGTGGATGGGGTCTCTGTCGGTGCAATTGCAAGGTTGGACTTTACTCAATCTATCTATAGCTGGAGAATAATCTCAGTGCGTATTTTTGGGTGTTTTTCTGCTCATGGGGTTCTTTTATTGCTGTTTTTGGGGTAATTGTATCAGGAGCTCTGTGCATTTAATGTCTGTCCTCCACCATCTTGGCTCCATCCCCCAACTTGCTTGAAGAGAAAATCAGAAGATTTGGGGGTTCAACATCCCCTTCATGGTCAACCAAAACTGTGGTGTTTAAAATTAGATGTGGTTGCCTTATTTCTGTCCCAAGTTTAGGGAAAATTAGCTGGGGTTTCTAATATATTTGTTACTTACAAATTAGAAGCTTTGGCACCAGTTTTGGGCATTAAGCATTTATATTAAAGCATACCAAATATTAGTAAAGAGAGAACACTTAGCTCAGAAAGTTAAGAAAAAGCCTATCTAGCCCAGAGCGGAGCCCGGCCTGCTTCTTCCTCCAAGTTCTCCTCCACAAGCACATAAGAGAGCCTAACTGAGAATGGAAGCTCCCTCTGGGTCTGGAGAAGAGGTGGCCCTTCCATACTGCTCAAAGCCAATTAGCTCTTTTCTATGTTTTTTTAAGGAAGAGGGAAGGCAGCACATTCTGTGGCCTCTTTGATTGGGACCTGAAGCTACTTCAAGTTTAGCTCTGGCCACTGCAATTTAAACATAGTCAAACTTCAGAACTCCATGTAATGCTGCAGGCTTAGACAACAAATATAGTGTTGTGATATCACTAAAATTGAACAGACTTTAGTGGGCTTGGATCCAGCCTCAATTTGGAGAGAAGCCCAAGATGGACTGAAAAAATACATAAGTAATATACAGACTCCACTCTCACACTACCTTTATGTCACTCTTTTGAGGAGGCTCTTGTGTTATTGTCATTCCTACTTTACAATAAAGAAAAGGATTAGGAAACTTAGATGACTTTTCAAGGTCAAACAGGTAATAAATGTTGGAGCCAAAACTCAAATGCAGAATCCTCTGATTCAAAATATTTGGAGGGATGGGAGGGTCTCCAAAAGATTTAGGGTACCTTCTAACTGTGGGGACAGGAAGAGATGGCAAGGAGAGGAGATAGCTTTAATGAAGTAAAAAGATTGAAAGTCTGTGTGGGTATGGAACCATGGAGAAACTGTCAGATTCAGTTGGTAATTGAATAGTTTTGAATTGTTTCTTTTTCTTTTTCTGATTTGTTACAAGTGGTTTCAAGGGATGGCTATATTTAGAAATAAAGGTGATACAAAACAAACTGTATGAATAAAGTTTTTTAAAAAGTAATAAAAAAAAAGAAATAGCCTGGGAATCACAAGATATGGTTTATAAGGTGACCTTGTGCAAAACATATCACTTCTTGTCTCTGAATCTCAGATTCCTCATTTAAAAACAATTAACCTGAAATCCATGGACACATTTCAAAGGGTCTGGAAACTTTAATTGGAAAAAAATGCATCTTTATTTTCACCAACCTCTGATGTATCCGTTCCTTTCATTATTTAAAACCATTATTCTGAAAAGAGGTCTATTGGTTTCACTAGACACTTGCCAAGAATCTATAGGCTTCATGAGAAACCGCCTAAGGGGTCCATTACAAAAAGTTAAAATACAAAAAGTTAAGAATCCCTCCCTGAAAAAAGGACCCACATGTACAAAAATACTTATAGCAGCTCTCTTTGTGGTGGCAAAGAACTGGAAATTGAGGGAATGCCCATCAATTGGGGAATGGCTGAACAAGATGTGGTAGATGAATGAAATGGAATACTATTGTGTTGTAAGAAATAATGAGCAGGGCAGCTAGGTGGCACAGTGGATAGACTACAGGCCTTGGAGTCAGGAGGATCTGAGTTCAAATCCGGCCCCAGACACTTGACACTTACTAGCTGTGTGACCCTGGACAAGTCACTTAACCCCAATTGCCTCACAAAAAAAAAAAAAAAAGAAAGGAAAAAAAGGAAAAAGAAAAGAAATAATGAGCAAGAAGATTTGAGAAAAACCTGGAAAGACTTAAGTGGACTGATGCTGAGTGAAATGAGCAGAACCAAGAAAGCATTGTACACAGTAAAAGCAACATTGCATGATGATCAACTGTAATAGACTTGGCTTTTCTCAGCAGTGCAATGATCCAAGACAATTCCAAAGAACTCATGATGGAAAATGTTCTCCACATCCAGAAAAAAGAACTGCATGCAGATTGAACCATACCGTTTCTACTTTTTGTACTTTTTTTTTCTTTTTCGAGGGTTTTCCCTTGTGTTCTGATTCTTCTTTCACAATATGACTAATTCAGAAATATGTTTAATGTGATTGTACATAGATAACCTATATCAGATTGCTTTCTATCTTGGGAAAGGGTGAGGGAAGGGAGGGAGGGAGAAAAATTTGGAACTAAAAATCTTATGAAAGGAAATGTTGAAAACTAACTTTACATGTAACTAGAAAATTATAAAATACTTTTATGACAAAAAAATAAAAGAATCCCTCCCTGAGCTAGACGATATTTAGGAATAGAAAGAGACCTTAGAATGCATCCATTATTTTCTAGATGAGAAAGCTAAATTCTTTCCTACCTCTTAAATCTTATTCTTGGGGGCAGCTAGGTGGCACAGTGGATAAAGCACTGGCCCTGGATTCAGGAGGACCTGAGTTCAAATCTGGCCTCAGACACTTGATACTTACTAGCTGTGTGACCTTGGGCAAGTCAGTAAACCCTCATTGCCCTGAAAAAAAATTCTATTCTGTGAGATAGCCCACTCTGCTAATAGAAAATATAGGTTCTTTATTGGCAGGGGTTATTTATTTTTGTCTGTGTATCCCCAGTGCCTACAGAGTGTGCAGCACAAAATAGGTACATACTAAATAAATATTTGCTAAATTTAATCAAATTAAATCCAACTAAATTGAATCAAAAGGGTTAAACAAAATGGCAGGCAATAGCTCAGTTGGCCTCCTTTCCCTCATGTGAGAGTTTAAAATTAGCCTTAGCTTAAAACTAATGTGATTGTGGGAGTTAGGTGGCACAGTGGATAAAGCACCGGCCCTAGATTCAGAAGGACCTGAGTCCAGGTCTGGCCTCAGACACTTGACACTTACTAGCTATGTGACCCTGGGCAAGTCACTTAACCCTCATTCCCGCCCACAAAAAAAAAAAAATAATGTGAGCATGGTTGTCCAATCAAGTTCTCAAATGAGATGGCAGAGAACAAGCACTTGGCAGTATCCTTGGGCCCTTTTATTGGTTCCTATTTGCATAAATAATTACAGTAGCTTACATTTACAAGGCTCTTTCCTTATATCAACCCTTCAAGGTAGGTAGTACAAAGATTATTGCCATTCCCATTTCACAAATGAGGAAAAGACTTGGGGTGTTGGCGACATTCCAAGCTCAAATAGCTAATAAGTGTTTGAGTCAAAATTCAGTTCAGAATCAGCTGTGGGTTTTTTTCCCCTCTACTATCCTGATTTGGCTAGGATATTGGGCTGTGTTCTTACTTTAAATGGTAAAGCTTAACAGTCGCTTATACCCAAATGCTAATGCATTTCAGATCCTTTCTTGAAAGCTAGATATCTGGTCAAGGGGATTCTAAGGACTAACAAAGGTCCTGGGGAGAGATTGCAGAAAGACCACTGAAGATAAATGTCATTGATTTTACCATCTTGCTGAGGGAAAAATACTATGGTAAACAAGAAGACTGAGTCAGAGGACTCTGAGTTAAAGAGAATACCTATTATTTTTGTAACCCTTTCAGCATGATTCCAGTGGATTCAAGGGCTCCTACTCACAAAGATCTAAAAATGGTGTTCCAGCATCATGATAGGAAGTCCTTTCTACCAGTGGTGTCAAACTCAAATAGAAACGAGGTCCAAAATCTGTACTTAATGTTCCTTATGGAGGGCATGTTGACTTAATTTTAAAATGTAATATTACCTATGTTTTATTGTAGTTTTGTTTCTTTTCTTAATTATTCCCAAGTTACATTTTAATCTGGTTCAGGTCAGACTGGAGAGTTTGAGAGCGCTGCGGGCCAGATTTGATGTCTCTGCTTTACACTAAAATAGCCAACCTGTATGCTTTTTTGTTTTTTCAGGGCAATGAGGGTTAAATGACTTGCCCAGGGTCACACAGCTAGTAAGTGTCAAGTGTCTGAGTCCAGATTTGAACTCAGGTCCTCCTGAATCCAGGGCTGGTGCTTTATCTACTGTACCACCTAGCTGCCTCCAACCTATATGCTTTTTAATAAAATATAGCAGGACTGGTGATGCCTTACTCTTTGTTTATGCTGGTCACTGGACCTGAAATGCCCTTCCCATCTCTGCTTCTCTAAAACCTACTTACCCTTCAAGATCCAGATAAAGTCCAAAGTCCAGACACAACAACTCCCCCCACTCCATCTCTCCCTTCTTGGAAATCCAAAGTACTTAGAACCTACCCCACATAGAGGGTTTTGTCTTGGAGTGTATTGCTGGATTTGGAATTCCAGGACCTGAGTTCAAACTCTGGCTTTGCTATTTGATCATCATGTGACCTTGGGAAGTCAATTACTCTCTCTTGGTCTGAGTTTTCTCCTCTGTAAAATGAGTGATTTGGACTAGATGATCCATAAGGTGCTTTGAGGTTCTAAATCTTTGCTTACACATTTGTTTGTATTTTGTTCTCTGACATATATCCTGACTTCCTGAGCAATCAGAGGGTGGATTCAGTGTTTCCTCATTCTCCTATATTTGCCTCTCTTCCCCCCACACATACCCAGTATCTTCCATAGGGCTCAATATTTAGTCAATAAACATTTATAAGAATCTACTATAAGTCAGGCACTGTGTTAAACACTAGGGATACTAAGAAAAGCAAAATGTCCCTGCCCTGGAGGCGTTCACAATCTAACGGGAAATTCATATGTTGATTGATGGATTCATCCACCTTGGGGATACTCTAAGAGGCTCATCTCAACACATGCCTTTTGCATGAACACATTAGATGAAACAGCAGATAGCCTCCGGGAACCAAGCTTGCATTTAGTTCCTAACATCAGATCAGGGTTTCCATTCTTCCTACCCCTGGCGTCCTGTTGAGGAGGAGTTGTCTCCTTGAAGCTCTCACAGCCCAATGACCTAGCAGCCAATGGCATGACAGCCTGCTCCCAAGCAAATAACATTTCATTAGTAGAGAAGATTGTTAAATTAAGTAGAACTGGCAGGAAACACGCCAAAATCTCTTCGCCTGTTAAATCCCTGACATATACAGAGATGGGGGAAAAAAACATATCAGACAGCCCCTGGTGAATTTGCAACGATTTTGTTCAGGGCTCTCTTGGTTTGCTGCCCTGAATTTGCCTCTGAAATGCTTTCTCCTCTTGCCTATGGAATAAGCAAAGGGACTTTCTAAATAACTAAGATTGCCCTCAAAGTGTTCTTCCTGAGCAAAATTAATTCATTTCCAAACTATGTCTCCACAGGTGCCCCCTGCCTTTTATCCAGCCTTTGTATTGTCTTTCCCATTAGAATATAAGATCCTTGAGGGCTAGAACTGTCTTGCTTGATTATTTTTGCATCCTCAGGGTTTAGCCCATAATAAAAATGCTGTTTCTTCTTCTTCTTCTTCTTCTTCTTCTTCTTCTTCTTCTCCTTCTTCTTCTCCTTTTCCTCCTTCTCCTCCCTCTCCTCCTTCTCCTCCTTCTCCTCCTTCTCCTCCTTCTCCTTCTCCTCCTTCTCCTTCTTCTCCTTCTCCTTCTTCTCCTCCTCCTCCTCCTTCTTCTTCTTCTTCTTCTTCTTCTTCTTCTTCTTCTCCTTCTTCTCCTTCTTCTTCTTCTCCTTCTTCTCCTTCTTCTCCTTCTTCTCCTTCTTCTCCTTCTTCTTCTTCTTTCTTCTTCCTCTTCTTCTTCTTCTTCTTCTTTATCATTACCATTAGTTTCCTAGCAATTACCACCCCCTCCAAATAAGGATGAGTCAGATTACAAGATCATAGCATTATTGGAAGGGATTTTAGAGGCCATGTAATATAAACCTTTTGTTTTACAGATGAGGAAAATGAGGCCTAGAGATATTCAGTGACCTGCCCAATGTCACAAAACTAGTATCTGGGGCAGGATTTGAACTCAGGTCTTCCTATTGCTATCATTTTTCAGCAATTCCCTTCTCTCCACAAAGATGCATAGGATCATAGATTTAAAGCCAGAGGGGATTTCAGCTATCTAGTCCAAAATTTCTTAAACGGTGGGCCACAGTCACATATGGGGACATGTAACTGAATATGGAGGGCACACAAATTTGACAGAGAGTGTTTGATTTATATACCTATTTTATATACCTAGGTACTGGGGTCCCATAAAAATTTCTTGGGTCAAAAGGGGTTGCGAGTGGAAAAAGTTTAGGAAGTCCTAATCTAGTCCAACCAACCTCCTTAATTTCAGGAAAAGGAAAATGAGGTCCAGAGACTTGCCCAAGGTCACACAGCTAGTATGGCCAAGGATTTGAACTCCACTACACCACATGAATTCCCTCTCTGAGTAGTTTATCTTTGCAAAACTTCTGGTTTTTAATGTCAAATGGCTCCATACTTCAAATAAAAACAGTCATGTTTCAGAGAATGTTGTTGCTTGCTTACCTAATCCAGGTTCTAGGAGAGGTTATCTATTCATAGGGAAAGAGTTATTCTATATGGTTATATTAACAGTCCTATCTGCTCTATCTGCAATCTAGGTGGCTGCCTCTGGGCAAATGGCAGTTTGTGAGTGAGTGGATTTTCACAGTCCCAAAGGAAAGGTTACTCCAGTCCAGACAACCTGAAACCCACAGAAATGAGCACATGGTATGCCTGATTTCACAGTCAGCCTTGCAAAATGAAATTATCACAGTATTTCACCGTTTAGTAATTGAGGTTAAAGTTAGGGAGATACTGATCTAAGAAGACTCAATTTTACTTCCCAGTCATCCATGTGTATTTGCTGTGAGCCTAATGTGTGCCCAGACCTGTGTTAAGGACTGTTATTGTTATTGTTCAGTCATTTCTATCATGTCTGACTCTCTGGGACCCCATTTGGGATTTTGTTGGCAAAGATACTGGTGTGGTTTGCCATTTCCTTCTCTAGCTCATTTCACAGGTGAAGAACTGAGACAAACAAGGTTAAGTGACCTACCCAGGGTGACACAGCTAGTAAATAAATATCCAAGGCCAGATTTGAACTCAGGTTCTCTTGACTCCAGGGCTGACACTCTATCCACTTTGCCACATAGTTGCCCAGGTGTTAAATCCTGGGGATACACGAATACAAAAATGTTGCTTGAAGAACTCCATTCTATGACTTAGTAAGTCTTGAGGCCCACAGAGGTTGTGCCTTTTCCAAGCTAGTAAATCTCAGAGGTGTGAATCAAACCCAGGTCTTACTGACTCCTAGTCCAATGTTCTATTCACTATGCCCATGCTACTTCTCCTGGGAATACTTATGCTTAAAAAAAATCTCCTGTCCTCTGGGACCTTACAGTTTAGTTAGGGGGAAAGACATAAACACGTGAATAGCTATATGACAATAAAGGGTATCAAATGCCACATGCCAATTCGGAGATGTGGGAAAAGAGTTCTCTAGTGGGAAGAGGAGGGAGAGAACACCAAGGACAGGGAAGTCTTCAAAAAGCAAACGATTCAGAATAGTTCATGCAACATTATACAGTGAACAAGTTTAAAAGATTTCAGAACTCCAATAAATATAAAACGAACCATGATTCTAAGGGACTGCAGATGAAACAAACTACGCTTCTTCTGATAGACAGATGATGGACTCAGGGTGCAGAACAAGACAAGCATTTTTGGATGTAGCTGATATGATATTTGTTTTGCTTTACTATGTATATTTGTTACAAGGATTTTTGTTTTAATGCAGGGCGGTGAGAGGTGAGAGGAAGAGAAAATAAATGCATGCTAATTGAAAAACTAAAAAATAATTTTAAAAAGAGGAGTGGGAATTGAGCCCAGTTTTATGCTACTGTCACTGTGGGGTATTAAGTATCAAACTGAAGCCAGGAAAAGAAATGCATAGAGCAAATTTGTGTGGGTAGAGGGCAGGGCAGCCACTTTGTTGATTCTCTTTCACTACAAATTACAAAGTACATATGTTTCATCTACAAGCATCACTCTATTTGCAGGAATGAACACAAACACAAATGTCTGAGAAAACAAGTCTCATGGACCATGGGGGAGACTTTAGAAATTCCTGAACTTAGAGCTGAAGGGACCCGAGAAACCAGTGAGTTTACTTCCATTATACTCTACTATTGACTTGTTATTACTGAGCCTTAATAAGTGCTTAATAAATACTTAGTGATTCATGGAAAGGAGCCCAGAATCCCAGAGAAAGAAGGGACCACGGGATTTATTACACTGGACTCAATTTGATCCCAATTTAAATGACAGACATCAGTCATTTGGACCCAAATGTGAATGAGTTTCAGATCCCATTTTTGAGAGAGGGAGGAAGGAAACTGTCAGGTCATAGGGTAAACAAAGACAGCAGAGAAAGATTGCAGAAACACCCTTGAAGACTCTCTGAGTCTCTATTTACTCATCCATAAAATAGGCAACTAACTTGAAGGGTTATTATGGGGAAAATACTGATAAAAGTTAATTATCGTCATCTCATTTACTCATTTAAAGGGTTTGCTAAGCACCTATTGTGTTCATAACATTATGGCAGTTACAGGGGAGTAATAAACAATTCAGAGTATTTAAAGTCCAAGAATACTTGTAGTGAAGAAGATGAGTTCAGATTTATCTCTGCCATTGCCATTGTCTTGACTTTTGTCTTGCCACTGGACTTGGATGACTCTGAATGAGACTGACAACTTTGCACAGCTCTGACTCACTTAAATCCAATTCTCATGCAAGCCAAGACATCACCCTTGTGATGGCATTGCTCCTCATCAAGAACAATGGATGAAAGACAATCACAAGAAGCTGTGTGAAGCAGCACAGGGGACAAGTCACTTATCCCTGCCCAGCCTTATTTTCCTCATCTGTAAAATAAGAGAACTGGAGTAGATAATCCCAAATGCTCCTTCTACCTCTAAATCAATGAGTCCATGATTCCTCATGGAGTTTGAGGACAGGGCAATAGCACAGAGAGCATGAAGGGAAAGAGGGCACTATTCCAGATCTATATTCTCTATTAGTTTGATCAGGTAGTGGCTTGAGCCATGTTTTCACTTGATGTTCCTGTGAATTTGGATAGGTCATAAACAAATTATTGCTTTTAAGATACATCAGAACTGGTTAGCCTAAGCAAATAGACACATTGGGATGGCTATGTCACCAGAGGATTTGCATCCAACAGAGAGGCAGCCAGCCAAACTTGCCCTCTGGCTATTCCTCATAAACAACATTTTCGCATGTCCATCTGTTTTCATGTATAAATGTGTTCCCTTCTCGTTCTCATTATTAGAAGTCTCAGTTTCCACCAAAGCTCAGTCCAAATGATACCTCTTACAGGAAACCTTTCACCATCCCTTGAGTAGGAATGATTTCATTTCTGTCTTCATATTTCCAGCACCCAGTATAATACCTGGTATACAGTAGGTGCTTAATAAATTCTTGTTGATGGATTAATTAATTGAAGAAGCAGGGAGAGACTGTGAGACTCATATAATGCCTGGTATACAGTAGGTGCTTAATAAATTCTTGTTGATGGATTAATTAATTGAAGAAGCAGGGAGAGACTGTGAGACTCATATAATGCCTAAAACCAAATGTCATGGCCAGTCTTTCAAACAGGTGAGGGCAATAGACCCATCCACAATCAATGAATTGGAGGCACTTGTAATCACCTTTTCCCCAATGGTCTATCACAGTGCTTCAGATTTTGCCACTGGGATTCATTCCTTTGGGTTTAGCTTTGCTCTCTATGGGATCTTTTTGAAATATGCCAAACACCAGGTAGAGTAACATGCTTAGTTTGGTGCCTGAGCAAGGTAGGAGACATGAATTGGAGGGACTAAAGGGAAAAATCTATTAGATTATAAACTTCTTAAGGGAAGGGACTGTTTTTTGCATCTTTTTTTGTATGGCTAGCACTCAGCACAATGCCTGGAATATAGTGGGCACTTACTAAATGTTTAAAGACTGATTGATCGAAAGACAAACTTTGGCATTTTTATAACATAGAGGCCATATTTTATGAACTAAAGACTGGAACATGTGATCTGATAAAGGATATTTCTTTTGAAAAGTTCAGTTAAATGTTTTCTTTTTAAAATATGAAAGTAGAGGAACCTATAATTGCTATTAACACAATTGCTATATTAATATTGCCCACAACCCTACCTCAAGCCACAGGAAAAGTATATGAATCCATCTCTGGGGGGAGCCATGAGTGTTTCAATTGTCCTTTGTTGGTGAATTGGCCATTGGCTTCTGCAAATTGTCTTCCACTGAAAAGGTATTTCTGCTGCCTCCAAGTATCTAATCTGGGGACACCTGCTACTTCCTGGTGTAGGACTATGTGATTGTTGAGTACTTGGATATAACCTTTCAAATCTCTACAGAAATGGTTAATGATGAACATTTAGTTATGTCAGAATATCCCAGGACCACCCTTGTGGACATGACCACTCTTCCCTAGACTGAGTACTGTAGGCAGTTGCCTAATGATGTGATTTGAAGGATATGGTGTACTTCCAAAACCCTTTCCATATCTGCCTGCCATTGTATAGAAAATTCTCTTCGTTAGAGTCACTCCTTTATGGTAGGTCACTTTCTCTAGAAAGAACCAATCAAAATACAAACATGTTACTTGAAAGGGCAGCATATGAACTTTTTAAGTTGTGATCAATACTAAAGAAGAGGACCCTGAGAGACTGGAGCATGGGACAGATTAATCTTTATCCATTCATTCTTTCACTGAACATATGCTATGTACAAGGTCCTATACTGGGTACTATGGGAGTACAAAGAATATAGAAATCTGTTCCCTTATGGGGCTTGGAAAAGCTCCATAGCATTGGCTACTATTCAGGGTTTAAGCCTGTGTGGGAACACTCCAGTGTGTATGTGTTTCTCTGTCTCTGTCTGTCTCTGTCCGTGTGTGTGTGTGTGTGTGTGTGTGTGTGTGAAAGAGGAGGGGAGGAGGGACAGACGGGGTATGGAAGAGGTCCTTGGTGATCTTAGGAAAACATCAGGCAACCAAGAGATTTGGAGGGAGAGTTGAGGAGAAATTTTAAGTATTTCTTGACTTCAGAGAACTTTCCCATCCTTGCTCCTCAAGGTCTTTTCCCCTGAAATAGAATTCAGGACCTATATGACAAGGATCCCCTCCTCACTGTGTTCCTTGATGAAGCCATGGGACATGTATCATTAAGTGGAACATTCATGAGCCCTACATGAGCTCTCCACCATTGTGAATTAAACAAATAATTAAGTAAACAAGCAAAGGATAAAGTGATGGGGGACAAGTGCCAGGTTCCACCCTCACATTTATAGGATCACAATCTAGTATATATGTATGTACTTACACAATACATATATACACGCATACATACATGTATATGCGTATATATACACACATATATATATATATATATACATTCACACATGTTTGGGGATAATTTCAGAGGACAGGTGTTAACATTAAGGGTGACCAGAAAAGGCTTCTTAAAGAAGGCAGGTTTTTAGTTGAAACTTGAATGATGCCAAGAAAGCCAGGTTAGTAACTAGACACCCATCCTGGCCAGCAGAGGGCAGCAAGTGCAACCACAAAGCAAGGGTTTAGTGACTTGATAAAAGAAATTGTAACAATGGACCATCCCCACTGGTCAGAAATACCATGAACTTTGACAACCAATGACCCTTCTGCACAGGATATGAATTATGCCATGTGAACAGAAGAGGAACCTTAAAGCTGGAACAAAAGTTGGAGATCATGTAGTGTAAACCTTTCATTTTACAGATGGGGCGACTAAGACTAGGAGAAGGCTCATGACTTTCCCAAGAAGACATAGCTGAGAAAACAGCAAAGCCAGAAGAATAACCTTGGCCTTTTGGCTCATAGCTTATGTACTTTTCTTTCCAATTCTGCAAAATGCTCCTTACCTAATTGCTCTTTTCTTAATTCCAGAGTATCTCCAGACTGAGCCAAGAAAAGGCGGGGGGGGGAGAGGAGAGAGAGAGACAGAGAGAGACACACAGAGACAGAGACAGACAGACAGAGAAGAGAGAGGAAACAGAGACAGAGACCAAGAGAGAGACAGAGAGACAGACAGAGAGAGAAGGAGAGATAGACAAAGATACAGATACACAGAGAGACAGAGACAGAGAGAAGGATAGAGGGGGGGAAGGGAGAGATAGGAAAATGTGTGGGTGTTATATTTTAGATGGTTATTTATAGTTTTCTCTACTAAAGTCCTTTTCTAGTCATTCATCAAGACGTGGAGGAGACCTTGGATTTTGGAAGACCTTGCACTAGTGGAGTGCAAACTCTATATTCCACTGAATCCTGAGTTAGAAAGGTATTTGATCACATGTCCAATGACTGCCTATATATGGCTGTGATACAAGGACTAACTTCATTATATTCATATAGTCTCATCACCATAAGGTTAGCCAGAAATTTCTTCAGCCACAGAAATTCATCAATCCATCTGCTAAGGTCTAGAGGCATTCTAATTTTGTCAATAATGAGAGAGTATTTATATGTATACTTGAAGTATTAGGTTACAGGATCATAGCATTTCATCTATCTGTCTGCCTGTTTGCCTGTCTGTCTGTCTGTTTTTACCAAAGAGTATTTACTTTGAAGATATAACAAGAAGTACAAACATTTCTTCCCAGTATCTGGAACTTTCCTTAGAGTAGAGTAGCTCAGGCTTTATCTATCTATCTATCTATCTATCTATCTATCTATCTATCTATCTATCTATCTATCTATCTCCATCCATCTATTATCTATCTATCTATTTATATCTATTTTATCATTTCTCTCTTTCTCTCTCTCTCTCTCTCTCTCTCTCTCTCTCTCTCTCTCTCTCTCTCTCTCTCTCCTCTTTTACCAAAGAGGATTTACTTTGAAGATATAACAAAAATAGAAGCACACATTTCTATTGCAATACCTGTGGGGTATGTTTTCTCTTACATCACTTCAGACTTACCATGGTTTCTGCATAGAACTGGTCACACCAAGTGTGTGTGTCCATATGGGCATAGTGCCTAAATATGTCTGATTCTTCACTGCCATTTTTCTGTGTTCCCAAGGTTGAAGATTGCTCCTTGCTTTGTTCTTGGTGCCTACCTCCTGGACTGGTATCAAATATACCAGAGTGGTATAGTATATACAACTCAATAGTATAGTATATGCAAAACCTGGTATGGAGTGTAAGTCTTAGACTGTGTCTGCCTTGCTCTCAAGACCACTTGAAGATCACCAGGTCATAATCATCTCCAGTCTCGTTTTCCTGAAAGAAAAGAACAAATGTTGAGATAAAGCAGCAAAGAAGCAAAGAAAAATCAAGACCTATTTTTCACAAGCTGCATTGCCTCCACTTGATAGGATCTGACACTTCCCTTCCAACAGCATTGTCCATCTACTCCCACTGAAACACAGGAAAAAATCAGACAAAGCACAGGGTCATGGGATTTAAAGAAAACTTTGTCCATTCCCATCATTCTACAGGGGCAGAAACTGGTGCTTAGAGGTTAGCTCATTTGTCTCATTTGTTAGCTCATTGGTCTCATGGGTAGGAAGTAAGAGAATCAGAATTCCACTGTCCAAATCCTGGGCTTTTTGACATTACATTCTGCTGGTTAAGTCATTTATATATGTCAAACAGGGAGCAACATCTCATTCTACTCTCTCATCTCTGTGCATTCCCTCAAGTGTTCTCCATATTTAAAATGCCTCTTGCTCCATTTTTTTTTTTTTGGTGTGGGAAAATGAGGGTTAAGTGACTTGCCCAGGGTCACACAGCTAGTAAGTGTCAAGTGTCTGAGGTTGCATTTGAACTCAGTTCCTCCTGAATCCAGGGCCGGTGCTTTATCCACTGTGCCACCTAGCTGCCCCCTGCTCCATCTTTCCCTGTTAAGATTCTTCCTTCTTCCAAAGTCCAGCTTAGGTGTTCTTCCTCCAATCCTGATCATGAAAATCTTGTCTGAAAGCCTTCCCTGATCCCTGCCAGCTAGAAATTGTCTCTCATTTCTGAGGCTTCTCACAGTATGGTGTTCCACTCATTAGAATCAATCATATACTGCCTGATATTAGAGTATTTGTTTCTTTCCCACCAGGTTAGATGTTCCTTGAGGGTAGGGATTCTGCCTTATTCATCATTGCACAAGCATGGCACCCTGCACACAGTAGGTGCTTAATGAACAGTGAATTGAACAATGCAGTTGAACTGAGCTTACTAAAATTTATAATAATTTTAAACAATCTTCAAACATTTCCTCTCACCCATTATGAGACATCCAATTACCTGTCATGTACTTGACAGTTACCTTGACATTTGTAAAACAATTAACACAGCATCTCTCAGATGACACTTGATAAATACTTATTCCCTTCTCTTCCCTGCCAATAATCTATAAGATCTGAGATTCCCAGGCTAGATTGTCAAAGTCATTTCAAGAAATACTGGCTCAAATATTCACTTGACAAACATTTATTAAAGCATCTATTATGTAAGAGGCACTGACAATTGGTAAACAAACATTTATAAAGTGCCTAATATATGTCAGGCACATTACTAAGTGCTGGAAAAATAAAACCAAAACTGAGGTCATCTTTGGAATCAAAGACTTTTAATTCTTTCAGGAGAGATCTTATAATCTATCATGTATCTACCAGATTGGTGATATCCAACCTGTAGAAGGAAGACAGACCCCGGGTTGGGGGAAGAAACTTCAGAGTTATTGTGGGGAGTCTGCAAATCCATTCACATGCCATACATTGTCATTCTGATCTTTATTTAGTTCTGACAAATACACAGGGTAAATCATGGGTTTTGTGTCAATGATTTTATATTATCACTGCTTCATTTGTGCCTAACAGGAAAAAAATATTTCTGGATTGTTTTTTCCAGAGTGAAATATGACCTTTCCTTTTACCAAAACAGTCCTGAAGGAGGTTTCTGAGTTGTTTACAATTGGATTTCATAAGGTAACTAATCTGTTTTCTTGTTGATACCATTGCTTTGGGTTTAAATGATATTCTCTTCCATCTTTAACCCATTTTTAACATTTTTATGTTAAGTGGTAAGAATATACTATTATATGTTTAAGTATAGTTGCTTGTATGACCTATGGCCCAGGGGGAAAATGCTCTATGTTTATTTACATGGGCAGGATTCAATCTTATGGGCTTTTTACAAACCATGTGCTCTGACTCATGTCCCCAACAAATGCTTACCCAGGAACATCCCAGTTTGGCTCATTTTGTACCCAACTAGGATGTCCTTTGGGAAAATAAAAAGTTGAATTATGTCTAGGTCCCTATAGAAAAGGTAAAAGGGGTCTAAACTTCCATGAAAGCATTCAGGCTAACAGTACAATGAAGCATAAAGCATAAAGCTCCAGCTTTATTCACAGTGTTCTAACTAATATGCAATCTAGCAGCATGATAATAGCCATTACTAATATAGCTTTTTATAATCAGCATGTAATCTTTACATGGACCAGGTTCAAACTTGGAAATTTCTCTTTAAAAATTATCTTTCACTTGGGTCCCAAACCAAAGTTTTCCCTTTGACTTGTTTGCCTTGTTTTCCTTTGTTGACTTGTCAACATGCAAATTTAGCCTATGTCTAAGTCTTTAAATAAAAGGTGAAAGGTCCCTCAGCTTCAATGCAAACAATTCAGAACAACAATACATTGAATACTAGACAAGCAAGAACTGGAACACAGAAAGGACTTGTGCCTTATCCAGTGAACAGTAACAATAAAAAAGACTTGCTTCCTTTCTGACAGGCCTTGTCTCCTCTCATATACCATAGTTATAAAAGTATTCTTGGGCTGAATTTTCCCTACATAAGGAAACCAGTTGGGTTGTTAGGATTAATTAACTCATTTTCCTGGCCAGCCTCACTTCCCCTTTGGATCTGTACTGTCTTCCTGATTTATCATATTGCTATGTGATTGAGGCTTCCCTGAAACAAGAAGCTTGGGGTTACTAGGGAGGTGACTCCTTGCACCCTAGCCCAATGTAGTCCATGTACACCATTGTATCAACAAAAGGGCAAGTCCACATTAGCTTCTCCATATCATGATGCTTTTTCTCACGGGTCCTTATCTTCAGCTTCTGCTTGGTCTGGTATTTCTCCACTTGCTTTAGAGACCTGGAGTTCCTAACCTACTCTTCAGAAGACATAAGCCAGGGCCTTCGTATTGCCCAAGAATTCCATTTTTGTGTGCATCCAATAAGCTTGGTTCTGCCATAGTTCAACCATTAATGCATTGGGGTCCATGAATGTTTTTACAATGAAGTGGTCTTCCTCTTTAGAATGTGAGTTCCATGAGGACAAGGACTACATTTTTGCCTTTGTGTGTATCTTCAACACTTAGCACAGTGCGTGGCACCAAATCAGTGCTTAATAAATAAATATTTGTTGTTTGACCAATTAACTTTAAAAATCAGGCAAATCGGGCAGCTAGGTGGCGCAGTGGATAGAGCACCGGCCCTGGATTCAGGAGTACCTGAGTTCAAATCCGGCCTCAGACACTTAACACTTACTAGCTGTGTGACCCTGGGCAAGTCATTTAACCCCCATTACCCCGCAAAAAAAAAAAAAATCAGGCAAATAAATGAATTAGACATAGGTTCCATAAAGGAAAGGAAACTCCTCTTGGCACACAAAGACACACTGGTTGATTTATTAGATGGGGGTAAGACACGATGCCTCCCATAACTCAATTTTGTCTTTCTTTGCTGTACTATCTTGTCTTAGAAGTCTATTGGAAAGGCTTTCCAGATGGAGGAAAATGTCAAGGAATGTTCTTGAAGGGGAAAAAAAGTGTTGTTTTCTTTTGTTTTCATAGTTTTATTGTGTCTGTTAGAAAAACCAGACTCCTCTGAATCATCCTGTGCCTTAGAGTTGACCTGGATCACCAGCTGTTCAAACTCTATGTATACCTGGAGAGATTCCCCCTTGTTTTCAGTGATTCTAAATCCAGAACTGGCAGATTACATGAGAGACTTAGAAGGACAGCTCAGAGTTTGAGTGCTAATAGTTTCACCAATGCCATTTTACTAGTGAATAAACTGAGGCTCCTAGGGCCTTCACTGAAGTCAGATCCTGCACCAAGAGAGAATACTCAGCATCTGACTCCCACTGCCTTTGGGTTTGCAGTACAAGTGGATCTAACCAAATGGGACTTCTTTGTACTACATTATGTTCTCCCATCTCTTGCCAAATGTTTGATTATGAACTGGTGGTCTTATCCCTTCCTGAAAACCAAGGTTCGTTAGGTGATTTGTTTCCATGTCTGAGTTTCTCAGCTTTGATTAATGTCTGAGAGCACAGATCTTTTCACTCAAAAGAGTCACACATAACATGTCTGCCCTAGGAGGAAAGAGTAGGGAATGACTTGGAATGATGCTACCCACAGGGTCAAAGGAATAGAAGAGAAAGGCATTCACTGAAGGGTGGAGGATGATGTGGTTGGTCCTTCCCCATCTTATCATCAGGGAAATAGCTCTTTCATAGAAGCTAGAGAGGGGGATTCTATTAGGTGGGTGAGTTCTTGGGCTCTTGACTGCCTTCTCTGCTATATTTTCCTTTCTTCAGTAGGTGATCAAGTCCCAACCTTGAGGTGGTTCTGTCTAGGTGTGAAAGTGACCTTCTCAGCTTGAGAGGTTCTGAGGTATTGGGACCATTAAATAAAACTGAGTAGATTGCCATCTGAGGATTAGGGTTAGACTAAATTATGGTGCTGTCCAAAGTAAAGGGTTATCAACAAATGACATGTTTTGTAACTAGGCAGAGTGAATGAAACTTTGCTCCTGAGCATCAAAATTTACAGGGTACAAAAACCAAACATGAATAGTCCTTAAGCACCTAGAAACAAGTAAACTTACAACCTAGATATAGAAAATACTTAGTTAAAACTGGAAGCTAATGAATCATTATTAATACTAACTATCCGTAAGACACTTATTTAAATTAAACTAAATTTGCCTTAATTTCTTCTTGTTTTATTCTTCTATCATAATTACAAAGATGATTTGAAGGCCTGATTTTTCTGCTTGACAAAAACGCCAAAATTGCTAGATATGTCCCTGGTGAGCAGAGAGAAGATATAAAAACTCTAACATCAATGTCAGAAAATGGTGCCCAAGAAAGGTTTAGGCTAAAATTGGGGTGCCTACATCTATAGGTCAGCAAAGAAAAAACATATTGAGCAAAAAGGTCAAGTCAGGATTGCAGGGTATCTGTAGCCATGGATAATATGCTTTGCTCACTTGCTGCCTTGCTCCTGAGTTGAGGGGGCATGGCTTTTTCCATGACTCTTTATTTTTCTTAAGGAGTCATAGATGTATTACTTTAGGTGACAGTAGAAAGGACAGAATTAGACAAGTTATTAACTGTGGTCCTGGACAATGGATTTGTTAAAATTCTGGACTCTCCAAAAGTTTTCAGAGTCAGGAGTCAGCAGTCTCAACAATCTCAGTGGCAATAGTTTAGGTTCTTAATCTAAGAAAGCTAGAAGTGTTCACTTCCTAACCCACTCCCCAATAAGGCTATACTGACACAAGTTCTCAATCTGTGGGGAAGTTTACACCAATGGCTGGCATGTGCCATTTTCATTAAACCTTGCTTACTTATACTAACAGAACAAATTTCTTTTTTTTTAAATCATAAAAGTATTTTATTATTTTCCAGTTACATGTAAAGATAGTTTTCAACATTTGTTTCCATAAGATTTTTAGTTCCAAATTTTTTCTACCTCCCTCCCTTCCCTCCCCCAGACAGAAAGGTTATATATGTACAATGACATTAAACAAATTTCTGCATTATTCATGTTGTAAAAGAAGAATCAGGACACAAGGGAAAAACCTCAAAAAAAGGGAAAAAAACCAACCAAAAAGTAGAAACAGTATGGTTCAATCTACATTCAGAATCCACAGGTCTTTTTTCTGGATGTGGAGAAATTTTCCATCATGAGTTCTTTGAAATTGTCTTGGATCATTGCACTGCTGAGAAGAGTCAAGTCTATCACAGTTGATCATCACACAATATTGCTGTTACTGTGTATAGTGTTCTCTTGGTTCTGTTCACTTCACTCAGCATCAGTCCACTTAAGTCTTTCCAGGTTTTTCTGAAATCTGCCTGCTCATTATTTCTTTTCTTTTCTTTTATTATGCTTTTATTTATTTATTAGTTTGTTTGTTTATTTAAAGTTTTGAGTTCCAAATTCTATCCCTTTCTCATTCCCTCCCTCCTTGCCCTCCCCCCTCCCCGAGGTGGTAAGCAATAAGATATAGGTTATACACATGCAATTGTGTAAAACATTACCATATTAGTCATTTTATGCAAAAAAAGTCAAGTACAAAAAAAAGAAGAAAGTACAAAACAGGATGCTTCGGTTTGCACAAACAACATCAGTTTTTACTCTGGAGGTGGATAGTATACTTCATCATTAGTCCTTTGGGATTGTTTTGGATCATTGTATTGCTGAGAGTAGTTAAGTCATTCACAATTGCTCATAGAACAATAATGCTGTCACTGTGCACAATGTTCTCCTAGGTCTGCTCACTTCAGTATATATAAGTTCATTAGAGTCTTTCCAGGTTTTTCCGAAATTATCCTGCTTATTATTTCATATAGCACAATAATATTACATTACAGGGGGCAGCTAGGTGGCAAAGTGGATAGAGCACCGGCCCTGGAGTCAGGAGGACCTGAGTTCAAATCTGGCCTTAGACACTTAACACTTACTAGCTGTGTGACCTTAGGCAAGTCACTTAACTCCAATTGCCTCACCAAAAAAATATTACATTACAATCATATATCACAGCTTGTTCAGTCATTTCCCAATTGATGGGCATTCCTTTGATTTCCAATTCTTAGCCACCACAAAGAGTTGCTATAAGTATTTTTGTACAATTTTTTCTTTTCTCTTTATCACAGTTACTATTGTTAACTGTTTCCCTCCATCCTATTCCTTTCTCCATGATATTTACTCTATTATCTATCTTATTTCACCCTATACCTGTCCCCTCCCCCATCTGCCCTCCCTTCTTTTGCCCCTCCCTCCTTATCCTGTTCCCCTCCTGCTTTTCTGGAGGGTTAGATAGATTACTCCACCCAACTGAGTGTGTATATTAATCCCTCCTTGAGTCAAGTCTGATGAGATTAAGGTCTTTGAGCCAATTCTGATGAGTGTAAGGCTCATTCACTTCTCTACTCTTCCCCTATCTCTCCCCCCACGCTATAAGCCCTTTCCTGTTTCTTTCACATAGGCTTTTACCACAATCTACCTCTCCTCTTCCCCCTCCCCCAGTGCAATCCTCTCACCCTTCAATTTTACCCTAAAGGTGTCATCATGGGGCAGCTAGGTGACACAGTGGACAAAGCACCCATCCTGGACCCAGGAGGACCTGAGCCCAAATCCAACCCCAGTCACAAGACACTCATCCATTGCTCAACCCTTGGCATGTCACACAATTCCAATCACCCCACAAAAAAGATAAGCAAAAAAAGCTTTACAGATATCACCCCTTCATAATCAATTCCCATCTGTGCCCTCTGTCTAAATTTATTTCTATTATCTTCCCTAATACTGAGAAATTTCTTATGAGTTAGAGGTATCATATTCCCATGTAGGAATATAAGCAGTTTAACCTTTTAACATCCCTTTTTATTTCTTTTTCCTGTTTACCTTTTTTATGCTTCTCTAGGGTTTTGGTTTTGTTTTGTTTCATTTTGGTGAGGCAATTGGGGTTAAGTGACTTGCCTAGGGTCACATAGCTAATAAGTATTAAGTGTCTGAGGTCAGATTTGAACTCAGGTCCTCCTGACTCCAGGGCCGATGCTCTATCCACTGCACCACCTAGCTGCCCCTAGGGTCCTGTTTTTGAAAGTCAAATTTTCTATTAAATTCAAGGCTTTTCATCATGAATACCTGAAAGTCCTCTTTTTATTTAAATGCCATTTTTCCCCCTGAAAGATTATAATCAGTTTTTCTGGGTAGGTGAATTTTGGTTGTAATCCCAATTCCTTTGCCTTCTGGAACATCATTTTCCATGACCTCTGATCCTTTAATGTAGAAGTTGCTAGATCTTGTGTTATCCTAACTGTGGCCCCATAGTACTTGAATTGTTTCTTTCTGGATGCTTGAAATATTTTCTCCTTGACCTGGGAACTCTGGAATTTGGCATATAATATTCCTGGGAGTTTTCATTTTGGGATCTCTTTCCTGAGGTGATAAGTGAATTCTTTAAATTTCTATTTTACCTTCTGCTTCTTGAATATCAGGGCAATTTTCCCTGACAATTTCCTGAAAGATGATGTCTAATTTCTTTCCTTGATCATGGTTTTCAGGTAGTCAAATCATTTTCAAATGATCTCTCCTGGATCTATTTTCCAGGTCAGCTGTTTTTCCAAGGAGATATTTCATATTGCCCTCTTTTTTATTCATTTGGATTTGCTTTATTGTGTCCTGATTTCTCATAAAGTCATTTGTTTCTGTTTGCTCAGTCCTAATTCTTAAGCAATGATTTTCTTCAGAGAGCTATTGTACCACCTTTTCTATTTGGCCAATTTGGCTTTTCAAGATGTTGACTTTTTTTTCATGACCTCCTTTATCACTCTCATTTCTCTTTACATTTTTCCTCTGCCTCTCTTACTTTTCCCTCTACCTCTCTTACTTTATCTTCAAAGTCCTTTTTGAGCACTTCTATGGCCTGAGACCAATTAATATTTTTCTTGGAAGCTTTGGATGTAGGAGCCCTGATGTTTCTATCCTCTTCTGAGGGTGCACCTCAATATTCTTTGTCACTAAAGAAACTTTCTATGGTCCATATCTTCCTCTGTCTGTTCATCTTGTCAGTCTTTTACTTGACTTTTAACTCCTTCTTACAGTGGGGCACTGCTTTCAGGATGTGCTGTCCCAAGCTTCAGGGGGTCTAAGGTGGTACTATTTAAGGAAGGGCATGTTATTCACTTGCCTGGCCTGTTCTCTGATCAGTAGATAACCCCAGGCCAACTTGCTGATCCACCAGGCAGCAAAGCTTTGTGTGCTGTGGTTGTTAGCTCCAATGAGCCTGCACCCCTCCCTGACCTGTGCCACTGCCACTCTATCCTCTTTCCTGGTTCCCAGTAGGAGCAAAACACCCAAGTTCTACCTCATCACTGGCAGAGACCCCTGTAATCTCCCTCCAGACAACTGCTCAGCCCTATCACTAGAACATGAGCTTAGTTCCAGATGGCACTGGCACTACAGCTGATTTAGAGGCTCTGGAGTTCTCTTTTGATGGCTTGGCCAGCCTGAGACTGGATCTGCATCAGCATGACTGAAGGTCTGGGCTCCACTCCCACCCTGGCACAGCAGCCCCCTCCTTCCAACCTTCAAAGCCATCTTTGGCTGAAAAATGATCTCAGCCCATTCTTTTGTGGGTTCTGCTGCTCCAGGAATTGTCCTATGGCATTATTTGGAGGGGTTTTTTTGAGATATTGTGTCATGAATTCTGAGAGTTTATTGCCTTTCCTCTGACATCTGGGCTCTGCCTCCTAGATTCCTGCTCATTATTTCTTATGGCACAATAGTATTCCATTACATTCATATACTACAACTTCAGAAAAATTTCAAAGGGTTCAGGGAAATAATTTATAATCCAATGGACTAAAATTCTGCAAGGGAAGGTGGACCACTGTAGAACAGTGTTCTAGTAAGTAAGAGATGGATCCCTAGAACCAAAGTTAGAGAATGACACACATTAGGTGTTTATCAACCACTCACTGATTGGTGAGTTTCATTCTTTGTATTTTTATATACCCATTTATGTACAGGCTCTATTATTATAATATAGGCTTTTGAAGTCAGGGAATATTTTTGCTTTTTCCTTCATATCTCCAGAGCTTAACACAGGGTCTGACACAGAAGAAATTAATAAATGTGGTTTGATTCACTAATTAATGGGTCAAAAATGAGAAATCTTGAGGTCTGATCTCTTTTGCTGACAAATACAAGATGCATGTGAGTTTGAGCCGAGACCTATGGCTTCAGAATCTATATAAAGTGACAGAAAAACACAAAAATATTAATACTAATAATCAACAGTGACAGAAAAATCATTGTGATTGGCTACAGTTAGCCATCCCCACAGAATTAATCAAAACACTCAATCACAGAGTCATCTCCAGTGCCTAGTTTCATCTGCTATGATTGGAGTGTTCTGGGGGAGGTAATTGAACAAGGAACCTCTGCAGCAACTCATGATTGTATGAACTCATAAAGAACTCAGAGGTTTTCCATCATCACACCCACATGCAGCCTCTGGACAGGAAGAGCAAATGTTAGGAGAGCCATATACATCTCTATTTTATTAAGCTTACTATTATGGGACAAGATAATTAAAGAAGGACTCTAACAGAATCTAAGAAATAAAAGTTCAAAATATATAACAGGCAATATAGTGAGGTGGAAAAGAGAGTCAAGAGGGTTCAGTGCTTTAGAATAGCAGAATCTCAGAATTAGAAGGGACTTCAGTCCAACCCACACCTGGACAAAAATCTCTTCTGCTACTTTCCTAGCAAGTGATCATATAGCCTCTGTTTGAAAATTTATTATGAGGGGACTCTACTACCTTCCAAGGAAGCCCATTCATTCCATTTTAAACAGCTCTAATTTTAAAGTTTTTCAAGATTAGCTTGTCAGCAACCAAAAACTCCTATTCCCATTTCTGCCTTCAGAGGCTAAGTTAAATATAAGTCTAATCTCTCTTCTACATTAAATTAAAAAAAAAATTTGAGGATGTTACCATGTTACTATCTCTTTCTCCTTCCTCCCCACCTTGCCTTCTCTTCTACAAACTAAATATTTCCATATATTTTTGATTTATTTAGTATTTTAATTTTCTTTAATTTTATATAAAACAATTTTTAACATTCATTTTTAAAACTTTTGAGTTACAAATTCTCTGCCTCCCTCCCTCCCTCCCCCCACATTGAGAAGGCAAGTAGTTTGATAGACGTGTAGTCATACAAAACACAAACTAAATATTTCTAGTTCCTGGAATAGATGTTCATATGGCACGGTCTTCAGAGGGCAATTTCCCCTGAAGAATTTTAGTCCATTGGATTATAAGTATTCTTTCTCTAAAACCTTTGAAATTTGTTCTATTATTATAAGTAATGCTAGACACCCATAGTTGCCCATGTCTGCAAAGGAGAGAGAATGGTACATTTTCTCATTTCTTCTTGAGGGCCAAATTTGGTCATTTGAATCACACAGCATTCAGTTTGGGTTTCTTTTTCTGTTATTTTCATTTGCACCGCTGTAGAAATTGTATATATTTTTGTCCTGATCTTGTACCACTTCATACAAGTCTTCCTGAGCTTCTCTGAATTCTTATCCATCATTTCTTACAGTACAATAATATTTCAATGCATCCTTGTGCTACGTCTATTTAACTATTCCTCAAATTCAAGAGTAACTATTTTGTTTCTATTTCTTTCAGACAAATATGTGTTTTGTAAGCCCTTATTTCATGTATTCCATTCTTGGCCAAGAGACTATTTTCTATATATTAAGCTTTTGTCTATAATCCAAAATCTGTTTTCAGATACCATTCTCTTATCTAGTATTCATTTTAAAAATCTGATTTTCTCTTCTGAAGCCTTTAATTAACAAAAATGACACAAACATCCTTAATGTCTTTTGTTTTTGATTTTGTTTTTATTTTTAAAGTAAGATTTCAAAATCCTTAGCAGTACTTTCTAGATTCCATCTGTCAGTATTATCTATTTTCACATAAATTACTAGGAATGGGTAGTTAGTGATTATAAGCTGTGCAAGACTTCTTTGTTTTGTCCAAAATACCTGTGAACTGAAAAGTTTCTTTTATAATTTATGTTCAGTTAACAAATACTTGCCTTGTTAGTTGGGTAATGATCAACCATTATCACTCTTCTCTTCTTCCTATGACCATTAGTGGATAAGCTTGGTTTGGGACATATTGAGTTTGAAGTATTGCTTGTGCCTTGTACACAGTAGGCATTTAATAAATATCTTTTGAATTGAATTAATGATGGATTTTGGAATTGTGGTAGGGGTGAAATTCAAAAGAGAGATCAGAGGTACAGATATTAATTTGGGAACTAAACATGTAACAGTAATAATTGAAATCCAGGCTTTGAATGAGAATGCCCAAGAAAGGAGCACATAGGGAATGAAGAAAACAACATCAAGGATAGAAAGTAACACTTATTTTAAAGGAAAAGTTACAGAGGTTACTAAAAGAAGCAAAAATAGAAGTTAGAGAAGTAGGAGTTTCTGGTATGTGTGAAGCCAAGAAAAGAAAAAAAGAGAGTAACCCAAAGGTATGGTATAGTCAACAGTATGTTACAGAGAGGTCAGAAAGGAGGAGAACTGGGAAAAAGACATTGAATGTCGCTATTAGTAGGTCATGTTGATCTGTGAAAGTTGCATAAGTAGTATATTTGACACATTAGTTAGATTGCAAGGGGTTGAGAAGAGAATGTGCAAAGAGCATGTGGAAACATTAGGTGTAGGCAGCTTTTAAAAAATGTTCACTGTGGAGAGAAGACAGTTGCTGGATGATGTGAACTTGTCAAAATAAGTTTTGTTTGCTTGTGTTTTTGTTTGTTTATTTGTTTTAGGACAGGGGGATCTAAGTATGGCTCTAGGAAGATGAGAAAAATTAGTGAAGAGAAAGAGAATGAAGAAATAAAACAAGGAAAACTTGCCACAATAAATTTGGGGGCAGATGCAGGGGGGGAGAAAGAGGGTGGCATCAGGGGCTCTGTAATTTTAGTCAAGGAAAGGAAGATAGAGAAGGTTAAAATACAGAGAAACATTTGGGGTCGTAGCAGATGAGTTATAGAATCCAGCCTTCGTAGTAGAATGGGATTATAAACCATTTAGTATAAGTGTAGGGGTTGAGTATTTGATAAAGACCTAAAGGAGACAAGAAATGGTTTGGCAATAGTTATTGTGCATAATTGTTTATCTCCAAAATTTGCAGAAGCTTTGAACTTGAAGTCCAGGTCCTCCTGGTTTCCCATCTAATTGGCTCCAGTACCCAGACCTGTGCCAAATTTCATAGAAGCTAAAAGAAGTATCAGATCTGGTCCCTGTCCTGAAGGATCTTCCATTCTAGAAGAGGAGAGAAGCTATCCACACATGTAGTTAAATAACAGTCAAAGAGTTAAGTAACATCACAAGATAAAAGTACATTAGGGATCACAAGCTGGTTAATAATTTGCAACATATAAATGCTATAGGAGTTGAGAAGACAGAAGCATCATTGTGGATGGGAGCAGTCAGATAAAACCGCATGGAGGAAGTTACATCCAAGGGGTCAAATAAAAGTATTGTTATTATTTTATAGAAAGGTAGTAATGAAACAGAGGGACATTTAGGGAGCTGCCCAGTGGTGTTCAATAAATCATCTGTGGATTTGGCATCAGCAGAATAAAGGTAGTGGTGCTCAGCCAAGCACTCAGTGTCTATGTTTCCCTCCATGCCCCTCCTATGCCTACTCTGTAAAGAACTGGGAGATTGTTTTCAAATGTCTCTGACTATGGAAAGCACAAAGTCTGAAAGCAAAACTATTTCTCAGAAAAGAAGTCCAGCCATTGAAGGAAATGGTATCAGGAGTAGGAAGTCTTTGACTAAGAGACATCTGGTTTGGTTCAGCCTAGGTTGGTTGAAAAGTGATAAAGTTCCCTTCTCTTCACTGTGACTAAAGACAAAGCACAAGCCTTCTCATTATTTTTGAGGCCACCTGCATCACTCTCCCAGACCCTTCTGTTGTCTTCTCTCTGGGCAAGCCTCAGCTCAGAGGGCTACTGTGATTGCCAAGATGGAAGAGAACATTCCTGTCTTATTTCAGGTTCATAGATCTAGATGTGGACACGATCTTTGAATGTGTGTGTGAGTGTGTGTGTGTGTGTGTGTGTGTGAGAGAGAGAGAGAGAGAGAGAGAGAGAGAGAGTCAGAGACAGAGAGTGACAGAGAGAGGAGGAGGAGGGGGAGGAGGAGGAGGAGGATATGGGACTAAACCAGTTAGTAGAGAAAGATGGCAATATAGCTGAGATGAGACTGGTGTGAACCTGGGGGAGGAAGGAGGGAGGCTTCCAGTTCTGTGAGATTTTGTGTTTTATAAGTCCCTACTTAATAACAATAAGGAGGTAGAGGAGGAGGAAGAAAAAAAAGGAAGGAAAAAAGAAAGGAAGGAAGGAAGAAAAGAAGGGAGGGAGGGAAGGAAAAAATAAAGAAAGGAAAGAAATACATTTCTTTGCTATCCTAAGACTATAACTCTAGAGCCAGAAGGGAACATGTGGGTTATGTTACATAACTCCCTGTGCTTCTCAGGCCTAAGTAGTTCAGTAGATAGAACATGGGACCTGAAGTCAGGCTAGACCTGTGTTCAAATCCAGACTCTCACACTTAGTTGTGTGACTACGGTCAAGTTACTTGACTACTTGATTTTTTCTTCATCCTCAATTTCCTCCACTGTGAAGTAGAGACACAATAGTCCCTACCTCATAGGGTTGTTGGAAAGATCAAATGAGATGATATTTGTAAAGTGTTTTGTGAGCCTCAAAGTGCTCTATAAATGCTGGGTCCTCCTCTTCAGTGTTTCATGGGGCTTTAGCTTGTCTCTGGGTCCTAAGCCAGCAGAATCTCTAGCCTCTTTCTTAGGGTCAAAGACATTTTTCATGCCTCCAGTGACCTATTGCTGGAACACTAATTATCCCTGAGTCACTTTTAACTCCCAATCAAAGGAATTTGACTTAGCTTCGAAGTATATGCAGGTGGGGGTTTTGTGGCAGGGGGCAGGAGTTCGTACACATTGGGGTGAGGGAGAATATGATGCTTAGTGGTGGGGGAGGCACTAGAGCAATAGCTCGACTGGACAACGCATTATTATGAAGTTGTTTAAATGCTTTAAAAAATTCTTTCCTCATCTTTTTTTTTTTTTTTTGGAGGGGGGAGGAGGGGGTGGGATGCAGGAGCACATAAGGCTTGAAAAACAAAAGCTGTGTTGAACAACTGTGAAGTAGGAGCGTGGGTAGGTGGGTTCTGCTATCTGCAGGGTGGGGAGCTGGAGGCTCAATGCCAGTGCTTCAAAATAAGCCACAGAACTGCTGCCCAGCTTAGCTTCCTCCAGATGGAATTGGCCAACAGGGAGGTGGCTCCTTGCAGAGGGCTTAGCCCTTATCAGGGAATAGCACCATAGCTCTGTTGCTCCGTCCTGTGATCCTGGTCCACCTTAAAAACCCAAGCAAACGCTACGTGCCTTTTGGTGACCTCAGGTGCAGCGTCAGTGTAAATGCCAACTGGTATCTTGGCGGTAGAAAAAGATCAAAGCCTCAGGCCCCGAAAGCTGGGGAGGGGGGGGCAGCTGAGGGCCCTGGCCCTCTTCATCAGCAATCGCTCTCGGTGTCTTGCCCTGTTCCCTGTGGCTAACCTGGCCATCTGCTTTCCTGGTTTCCTCATGAAAGGAAAACTCCCATTTGGGTTCTGGTGAACAGACTGGGGCTGGCTGAAGTCATGGCTCCACCAACCTCTCCTGGTAGGCTCAGCATGGATGTGAAAAGTGCAGCTGGGGCCCAGAGCAGTCCAACAGGATGGGGAGTTTCTGAGGGCAGCAGAGCAGGACTGTGGGGCTAAGCCAGCTAGCAGAGAAAGATGGCACTACAGCAGGGAGGACATTGGTGGGAGGCTGGGTGAGGAAAGGGGAGGGGAGGTTTCCAATTCTGGGAGATTTGGGGTTTTACAACTGTCTGCTCAATAACAGATATCAACTTCCTGGCTTTCCCTATGGGTCTTGTGTCTGTGGGGTGAATCAATACCTCTGGCCTTCCATGTTCTCCAGATTCCCTGAGCTGCCACAGAACTTACTGTCCTGCATCCAACAACTTAATTCAATCACTTGGTTCTCTTAGTCCAGTGCCTGGCAAAGAGAAGATGCAGGGGGGAAGGCATAACTATCTTCAAACATTTGAAAGGCTGTCATATGGAAGAAAGATGAGACTTATTCTGCCTGAGCCCACAGGGCAGAACCAGAGAAAATGTGTAAGACGATAATGATAATGAATCATTCATTACTCTCTGGACTTCTGTTCTTCCTTCTCCTTCTCTTCCTCCTTCTGATTCTCAGTTCCCTAACTAACCTGGAGAAACCTCTACCTTTGATATCTCCTACTCTCCTGATTGGTGACTGCCTTCTCAGCATCTCAATTTCAGGAGGTTAAAGTTCCTATCACAGGATCCTAAAGCTGAATGGACCTTAGAGTCTAATGAGCACAACTCCTTTCATTTTGATAGATAAGGAAACCAAGGCAGAGATAAAGTAAATGACATGTCCAGGAGATAGTAAGTATCTGAGGCAGGACTCAAACCCAAGCCCAGCTCTCTATCTACTTCTCTACCTAGACATTCCTCTCTCTGGTTCATAAAGAACACAGTTTTTGATTTCTCATTCTGGCTCCTGGGTTACTGTGGTGATAATGATAATGAATGATTCATTATCATTATCGTCTTACACATTTTCTCTGGTTCTGCCCTGTGGGCTCAGGCAGAATAAGTCTTCCTTTGCTTCCTCCCCACCACCATACCCACGAACCACAGGAGTGATTTCCAGAAGATTGGCATCTCTACCAAATAAATAGCACCATGCCCACTGACGTTCACAGCAACTCTCCCACTACTAAAGTGCTTTTGTAATCTGTCATCATCGCTTAAAGTGATACTTTTATGTGTGAAGTATAAATTAAATATAAGCTCCTGAAGGTCACAAGGGACTTCATTTGTATCCTAAGCTTCTACCACAGTGCTTTGCACATAGTAGGTACTTAAGAAATGCTTGTGGAACTTAAGTAAGAAGGTATTGGAACTGTGAGCTGCCTAATAGTGCACACGAAATCAACTATGTCTTTTTGTTTTGTTTTGTTTTTGTGGGGCAATGGGGGTTAAGTGATTTGCCCAGGGTCACACAGCTAGTAAGTGTCAAGTGTCTGAGGCCGGATTGGAACTCAGGTCCTCCTGAATCCAGGGCCGGTGCTCTATCCACTGCGCCACCTAGCTGCCCTATGTCTTAATAGAGAGAGAAAATAACTGGTTTTGGGAAGAGCAGTATGTCTGGAGCTCTGTGCATAGTCAGATTATTCTTTTTTTTTTAATTATAAAAGTATTTTATTACTTTCCAGTGACTTGCAGAGATAGTTTTCAACATTTGTTTTTATAAGATTTCTAGTTTCAAATTTTTCTCCCTTCCTCCCCTCCCCCCCCACTCCCCAAGACAGCAAGCAATCTGATATAGGTTATATATGTACAATGTCATTAAACATATTTCTGCATTAGTCTTGCTGTGAAAGAAAAATCAGAGCAAAAAGGAAAAACCTCAAAAAAGAAAAACAATAGCACCAAAAACCAAAAGAAATAGTATGGTTCATTCTGCATCCATATTCCACGGTTCTTTTATTTTTCTGGATTTGGAGAAACTTTTCCATGATGAGTCCTTTGGAACTATCTTGTACCATTGTATTGTTGAGAAGAATTAAGTCTATCACAGCTGATCAACACATAATGTTGATGATACTGTGTACAATGTTCAAGGAGTTGACATTCTGATGGAGGAGACAATACATAAAGGCTGTCAGAAGGAAGAAGAACAGCCTTCCAGGTATGGGAGGGTGACAGGGCACAGATTCAGGAGATGAAGTGTTAGATGTGAAGAGCAGCTGAATTTTAGATTACAACAAAGAGTGTAATTTCTAAGAAGATTTGAAAGATAGGAAGGGAGCAGAGTATGAAAAGTTTTATATGCTAAATAACATTTTATATCTGTTCCTGAAGATATAGGGAACCACTGGAGTATGCTGAATAGTGGAGAAAGGTGTGAAGATATAAATACAATAAATGAAAAAAAAATTACATTCCCAAGGAACTCACCTTGAAATGGTAGACACAAGAGCATATATAATTAAATGAAAAATAAATATAAACTAGCTTTGTATATGTGTGTGTGTGTGTGTGTGAATCATAGATTAAGAGCTGAAAAAAATCTTAGAAGTCACTAAATCCAAGATTCTCATATTACAGATTAGGAAACTGAGGTTAGAGAGATTAAGTGACTTGCCCAGAATAACACATTTACTAGTACATTTCTGAGCAGTGTTTGAGTGCAGATCTTCCTGACTTCAGATCCAACGCGCTAGCCACTGTGCAATGTTGCCTTCTAGGAGCTGAGGGAATCAGGAATGGCGTCATGAAGGAGGTGGTGTTTGAAGGGACAAAGTGATTTGGGGAGGTGGAAGTGAAGAGAGAGAGAACATTCTAGAAATAGGGGATTGCCAATACAAAGGGATGGAGGTGGGGAGGCTGGTTTGGCTATGAGCTTGTGTGAAGGCAAGAGGGATTCAGAGCTGACAAAGCTGTTGTGAATAAGAGTCATTGATTAGAACTGCTTTTAAGATTGTTTGGGCAAACTCATAATTAAAAGTAGGATTCTGAGGCCCTACCCAAATCTACAAGGAGGGGGAGCTATGGGAGAAGAAACAGTGTTCTTATGATCCAGACTACTGCCTCACTGGGGGCATGCATACATGTATATGGAAATGTGTGTATGTATGTGTGCATGCATGTGTATATGCATGCACATACACTGTGCACTTATGTGTTTGTGTGTATACATGCATGCTCACATATATTTGTGCCTTGTATAGTTTATATATACACATGTACTATATAAGCATATTATATATGTGTTATTGCATATAAATTATATAATAAAAAAACAACATAATTAAGATAAGACAATATAAAACAATATAATATAGGAGAATACAATAGGTAGAATATAATATATAAATTATATCCAATAAGTTCATAGTGTTTGTGTGTGTGTGTGTGTGTATAAGTGCTTTGGAAATTGTGAAGAACTGCACAGACATAAGATATGATTATTTTAAATTCTTCCCTAGAGTTCAACTCTGACATCTCGTCATGGCCAGGAAGTGTTCCCACACATATTCCCAGGGTCCCTGAAGATTGTTTGAGAAAAACACAAGCTCTGGCAGGTCTTACAAAGTTGGAAGACTTCCAATATGGGCCCAGCAATGGACTCTAAGCCTATTGTCCCTGCACCAGCCTAGCCAAGCTTAGAAAGAAGCTCCTCACCAGAGAACTAGCCACCAGGTAGGGATTTTTTTTTCCTTCGGCTAGAGCGGTTCATCCAAGGCAGGCTAATAAGGCACAGAGGGATTGTGAGCTATTAGTGAAGTGCCCACATTGATGAAATTGCAGATCCTTGTAGTATTGATTTTTGTTTTTTGGACTGGGTTTATGATTTAATTAGTGTGGGGAACTACAGAGAAGATTTCACTACAAATTCGGACTCACTTTCTGTACAATTTTAATTGTCTTAGAGAGTTGTCTAGAGACACTGAGAAATGACCTGCCCAGGGTCACAGAGCCAACATGCACGCTTTAGAACAGGATTTCAGTTCAATTCAATAAACATTTATTAAGTACATACTCTGTCCCAGGTCTTGTGCCAAGTCCTGGGGATACAAAAAGAGGCAAAAGATAGTCCCTGCCCTCAAGTAGTTTACAATCTAACGGAGGGGACAATGTGTGAAAAAGATCTATACAAAAAAAGCAAGCTACATACAGGATAAATTTTTGTTGTTCAGTCTTATCAGTTGTATCCGACTCTTCATGACCCAATTTGGGGTTTTCATGGCAAAGATACTGGAGTGCCTTGTCATTTCCTTCTCTGGATGATAAAACTGAGGCAAACAGGTTGAGTGACATGCCCAGGGTCATACTGCTAACAAATATCTGAGGCTGAATTTGAATTCAGGGACTAATTCCAGGCCCAGTGCTCTTTCCACTGTGCCACCTATCTGTCCACAGGATAAATAGGAATAAACAAAGGAAAGGCACTGGAATTAAAAGGGGCTGGGGAAAGCTTCCTGTAGAAAATGAGATTTTAGTTGGGACTTGAAGCCAGGGAGTTCAGTAGTCAGAGCAGAGGAGAGAGAGTGGTCTAAGCATGGGGGACAACCAGAGAGAGTGAGTTAGACTGAGTTCTGATGGATTCTGAAATCTTCTTTCTATTTAGCACGCTATGCTGCCTTTTAAAATATTAAATAATCAAAGCAAAACATTAATGATAATGGCAATGATGATTGTGAAAAATTTAATATCTCACTTTCTTTCTGGTAATTCTTTATATTTTTCTGCCTTCACATCCCTTCACAATTTCTAACCTCATTGTCTCTCCACTGTCAGCTGGGTTACCTGACTCGTTCTTATATCTAATCTGTGACCATCATGTTTTCTTTATTCAACTGTATCTCTTCTTTGCACACTAGTACATTTCTGTACTGGGCCAATTATCCTTTCAGAGCAAGACACATTGGCTGCCCAGAACACTCAAGCTGTGTGTGCTTTTCTTTTACATCTTTATCTCTGGCTCTTTGTAAAATTTGCCATGTTCCTCACGCAATTCAACTACTGGGTCATCAGAGGGAAAGCCCTTTCTGATGCTCCTACCTCCATTTTTCCAATTTGGTCTTTTACCCACAGGATGGTCCTTTATCTCTCTAGCTGTTTGTATTCCCTTTCTCTGTTCAAATGCCTTTACCTGCTTCCCACAAGTGTCTGACATAATTGACTCCAATTCAATAAATAATTCAATCCTGCCAAATCATTCTTTTGAGTTTCCCCATGTGGTCAGGCAAGTTAAATTTTCCCACATTAAATTTAAATGGATGGCAGAAGTAGTGCCTTTTTTCCAAAAAATCACAAGCATGTCCATGTTTCTATTGTTAAAAAGAAAAATTTTTATGTAGTTCTAAATAAAGAGAGACCAAGACAGAGACAGACAGAGATGGGGGAGAGAAAGAGACAGGCAAACAAGGAGACAGAGAGGAACACAGAGAGAAAGAGATATAGAGTTAGACAGAGGGAAAGACAGAGAGACATCAACAAAGAGACAGAGACAGAGGCAAAGAGACAGAGAGACAGCAACAGAGGTAAGGAGGGAGAGAGAGGGACAGAGACAGAGAGATGGAGAGAAAGAGACAGAGAGAAAGAGAGAGACACAGAGAGAGAAACGAAGAGAAAGGGACAGATGGACATAGATAGAAAGAGACAGAGAAAGAAAATGAAGCATGGGGGGCATGATTAGGGACCCAGAGGCAGATTTGGTACAATACATCAAGGCTGGCTGTGAAGACATAGGACAAAGCTCCAACATTTGCTTTCTAAAGAATCCTAGGTTTAAACTTGGGAAGGACTTTTGAGACCTTCTAGTTCAATGCCTTCAGTTTGCAAAGGAAGAAACCAAAACCTAAAGAAGTTGTGACTTAACCAAGGGCACTCAGCTAGTAAGTAGAAGACCTGGGGGCTTGAATTCTATTCCTGTCCTGCCAAACCCAGCAGTATTTCCATCATGTTACACTCCCTTCCACTATATGACCTTGGACAATCAATCAGATTAACAATAAGCATTTATTAAGCACCTACTGTGTGTCAAGCATTATGCTAGAAGCACAAGGGAGACAAAGGTGGGGGTGGGGAGGGCCAACAAAAAATGAAGTCATCTGCTTCCCAAGAGCCCACATTCTTTTGAGAGACAACAACCATCTATAAGTATATGCAAGGATAAAAACAAAACCAACACCAGGTCATTAAATGCAAACTAGGTAGGGAAGGAAGGGACTAGTAGTTGGGGGATCAGGAGGGTCCTGGATTCAATTTAAAGAAACCAGGGGATTCTATGAGGTAGAGGTAAGGAGTGAGTATATTCCAGTCATCAGAAAGAGTCAATACAAAAGCAAAGAAACACAAGATGAAGAGTTAGGAGAAATCCGGAAAGGCTGGACTGGACTGTGGGAGGCCAGAAAGAGACTGGGTCCAGTTCGTGAAGGACTTTAACAATCAAACAGAAGAGCTTCTTTTTTACCTTAATGAAAGTATTTTATTATTTTCCAGTTACATGTAAGTATAGTTTTCAACATTGGTTTTCATAGGATTTTTTATTTTAGATGGAATAGGGAGTCACTGGAGTTTATTGAGCAGAAGAGTAACCTCACATTTCTAGTACATAAATTAGTAATTCAACTCTAGGAAAAAACCCATTTGCCAATTGAATTTCCCACAGTAACTTTAGGCCTACTATCCTTTCCAAGAACCTTAGTTACTTCCTCTTTGGAATGACCTTTAGTAAATGTAATAGCCTCTTCTTTGGTCTCCCTGCCTCAAGCCTCTCTCTACTCTGATCCATCCAAATGCCAAAACAACTTTCCAGAACCCAAGTCTGAGCCTGTTACCTCACTACTCAACAAATTCTAATGACTCCTTATATATAAACTGTTTGACCTGGCACTTAATGTAATTAATTCTAAACTTAAGAAATAAAATCAGAATTTCCATAACATAATAGAACAGAAAAAAAAAAAAAGATGATTGTACATGAAATTGCAACAATTTGACATTTAACGATCTTCTTAATCTGATCCTCCCTTCCCTTTCCAGTCCTCCCTTCTGGGAATGCTGGTATATTCATTGGTGTTCTGCAGACACACCTCCTTCACTTACCATCTCTGCGACTTTCCATTGGCTGACCTCCAGGCCTGAAATTCACTCCTTCCTAAAGTCTGCCTCTTACAAATCTGGCTTCCTTTAGGACTCAACTCAAGTACCCTTTCTTCAGGAATCTTTTTCCAGTTGTCCACAGTTCCTGGGGCACACCTTCCCCAAACTACCTTGTAAACATTTCATATGTATTCTACATATACCAACATGTATAAATGTGATTCTTATTGAAATGTAAGCTCCTTGAGGGCAGTGACTTTCATTTTTGTCTTTGTATCCTTAATGCTAGAGCACTGTCTGCCACATGATGAACACTTCATCAATGCTTGTTTTCTTCCTTGCTTGATAACTTTTTTTTTTTCAGGGCAATGGGGGTTAAGTGACTTGCCCAGGGTCACACAGCTGGTTTGAAGTGTCTGAGACCGGATTTGAACTCAGGTCCTCCTGAATCCAGGGCCAGTGCTTTATCCACTGCACCACCTAGCTGCCCCCTGCTTAATAACTTTCAATAGCAATCACAAAGAGGCTCTTGGAATTTTAGCCAAATGCTTCCCAATAGGTGAAGTGAAAACTTCCCTAATTTTCCCAGGGGTTTAAACATCGTATCTTTTCAAGATAAACTAGAACCAAGGGAGGCTCAATCTAGCAAGAACCATCAGACAAATCTAGTGGGAGAAAAACTGACCTAGGGCAGAAGTAGTGCAATGAATGCAAGTTTCATGAAGATAGATTAAAGCATTAGGTAAGGGAAATCTTCCTAGTGATATTAGTCCAAAAGTTGTAGGGCTCCCTCAGTAGAGATCTCCACTTAAAAGATATGAATGATGACCTCATGAGAATGGCATAGAGGGGATTCTTGTTCCAGAACAGTTTGGACCAGATATACTCAGAAAGAACTTCTGATTTTGAGATTCTATGATTCCATGGGATTATCTTGGTATGTTGCTACTGCCTTATCTACCAGATTTGTTCATGACAGTGCTCCAGGCAGGGATTTGGAGGAGGTGGGCCATGAAAGGTTCCCAGTTCCCTCAGAGTAACTCGCTGGATCTTTAAATGGACAAAAATAGGACAGGAGGCTGGCTGAACCCCACTGGATATGTATAAAAATTTGTTCAAGGGAGAGGGTGAGGGATTTAGTAAAAAGTTGCAAACATGTTGATCTTGTTTGGAATACATTAAAACAAGGTATATAAAGCTCACCTTTTCAACATTAATATTCTCTCAATGATGTTATGACAGTGAATCTTGTATCTTTAGGGTCTCTAGCAAACTAAACTGGTGGATTATTCAAAGGGCAATGTAGAAATCAATCAACCAATCCATTCATTCATTCACAAAGCATTTATTGAGTGCTTACTATGTGCCAGGCACTAAACTGTACTCTAGAAATGCAAAGACTAAAACTGAAGTTTCTACCCAAAAGGAGCTCATTTTCCAGCGAGATGATGATGATGGTGGAGGTAGTGGTAGTGGTGGTGGTGAATGCGGGTAGGCTATCATGTGTTATCAATGATAAAATGTGTATAAATGTCAACAAATGTTAATATGTGAATATATGTAATATGATGACATTCATATGATATGTGAAATATATCAACAAAACTAGAAAAGAAAATGGGTTGTTCATATAGAAAAATAAGTGATAATTCAGAAACACCTTGAGGGGTACATTGGCATCCATGAAATATTAAAAGACCTAAAGGAAAATGTTCATCACATTAGATAGATCCTTCATGGAGGATTTATTGAAAGGCTTAAATAAGAGTTGCACAGGATGAGATGTCTTGAATGTTCTATAGTCAGTGCTGTGGAAGGAGATGCCTATATCAATGATATAAGGGATCCATCTAATTATTGAGGTAATTCTTAATGACCATCTTAAAGACACAGATATGCAAGTTTTCAAAATAGGATGGAATTAGATTACCTTTCTTGGATCCAGTTGAGCCCACTTTGACTTATGGTCATGCAGAAATCCCAGCTCAAAAAGCACGGTGGGGGGAAAAGGGGGAAGGGGGGGCAGAGAGGGACACAGAGAGAAACAGAGACAGAGACAGAGAGACAGAGACAGACAGAGAGAAAGACAGAGACAGAGAGAGACAGAGACAGAGACAGAGAAACTTCCATTTTCTCCTTTAGCCACTGTGAAAAGACAGAAGAGAACAAGAAAGGGCAGGGTAGAGGACCTCTGACCCCCTTAGCCCTTTCCTAGTCATGTCAAATGAAATTTTCTCCCTTTATTTTAGAATTTCTATAGCCTTTTCCCTAGGATTCCTTGAGGGTCAGAGGTAAAAGTCCATCTTCTGTGTTCTATACTAGATCCAAGGACCATTAGAGGGACTGCCACTCTTTAAGGGACACATTAATTTTGAGTCAAGGAAGCTGAATCCTTTACAAAGTCATATGTTGCATTGTTGGCCTGTTTGCTGATACATTTTGTTCTTTCTGGCTAGATCTCAGTGGGAAAAGCCCATTCCAAATGTCTAGAAGGTAATGAGATGTCGACCACAAATTCATAGGGCCCACAGATCAGTAAGCAGGCAGGTCCCTATCAGCTTGGGCATTTTAGGGATGGGGAACAAAAATTCAGAACCTCGACCACTGCACTTGGGAGCACTGATAGGATGAGAATAGAAATAGCCAAAAGAACACAAGCTAGAAATGACTGAGGTAAAGAGGGTTAAGGCAGGACAATGCAGGTCCTACATATGTAGTCACTACTCTTTCATTTTAAATGCCATGTAATAGACACTGAAACCAAGGTCTGCCTGGGCTTTAAACTAGTCATCAAGCTCAGGGACCAAGACATCAATTTAAATCATGCTTAATCTTACTCATGTCTATTTTCTGAAGTCCTGGCCTGACATGAGGTAATGAGAGCAGGGCTGAGCAATTAGATATTGTTCTGAATGAAGACCTGGTTTAGTGTGCTTAGAGCCTCAGACTCTCATGGAATAATCCCAGTCAACTCCTGACAGTGGATCTCCAGGTGGACTATTGCAAGATTGCAGTTGTAATATAGACAGGATGAGGAAGAGAATGAAATCACAGAATCACAGAATCTCAGGTTGAGAAAGACCTTAGTTGCCAATCCATTCAACCAATGCATGAAAAATTCTCCCTTCTGTTCCACAGCAGACAAGTGATCAAGCAACATTTACTGGAAGACCTTCATTGAATAAACATCCATTACGTCCAATGGCAGCCCATTCTACTTTGGGCTGGCATTAATTGTTTGAAGTGTTTTTCTTAAATCAAGTCTATAGTAGCCCCTTTAAAATCCCTACCCACTGCCCCAAGTTCTGTCCTTAAGGGCCCAACAACAAATCAAAGCCTCTTTTACTAACAGCCCTTGACGACAGTTATCATGTCCCTCCTGAGATTTTTCTCCTCCAGTTATCATCAGTTCCTTTAACCAATCCTTTCTTTGAAGCTGAGACCCTTCAATATCCTGCTAACCTTCCTCTGTATCTGAATTATCCAAGGTCAGAAAGTCATTGAAATAACCACATGCAAGGCACTGTACTGGGCTCTGAGGCAGTGTGCCCAATTATTGGGACTGATACTCAGGTATCTTGACCCCCTATAGCCCTTTTAAAAAAATTACTACTCCATATAAAACTTGGGACATGTTACAACAAGTGCGTATAATAATTTCCACACCATGCAAAGCTTAGAACTTGTCAGTATTGGTGCCTATAAATCAGAGAACAACAATAGCTCATGCTATTATGGTACTTTAAGGGTTTAAAATTACTTTCTTCATAACAACTCCTTTGAGATAGGTGGGGAAAGTATTATTTTTCTAACAACCTCTAGAAAGGAGTCGCTTGGCCACAAAGACCCAGGGAGTTACATTTCTCAATTTGGGAAAAGAAGAAATTTATGTGGGATCAACCTTCAAATAGGAAGGTGGAGATTTTTCATGTACAGAAAGGAACAATTGGAGAGGTTTCTCTCTCTCTCTCTCTCTCTCTCTCTCTCTCTCTCTCTCTCTCTCTCTCTCTCTCTCCCTCCCTCCCTCCCTCCCTCTCTCTCTCCTCTCCACTCTTCTCTTTCTGTCTCAGTCTCTCTTTCCTCTTTTTTTCTGTTTCTGTCCCTGTCCCTCTCCATCTGTGTCTCTCAATCTCTGTCTCTGCTCTTTTCTCTTCTCTTTCTGTCTCTTTCTTTCCTCTTTTCTTTCTGTTTCTCTGCATCTCTCTCTGTCTGTGTCTCTCTGTCTGTTTCTGTCTCTGTCTGTCTCTGTCTATCCCTGTCCTTGTCTCTCTCCATCTCTGTCTCTGTCTCTATCTTTTTTAATCAATGGCCCTGACTCTATAAATAAGATCCACTGGAGTAAAACCAGACACAAGGAGGGGGTCTTCATTCTGCTCTGACCTTACTTACCCTTAGTTGCATTTTTTAAAAAACACATTTAATGGACTGAATATTATTTCTCATAAACACTGTGATGTTTATAATGTAATGTGTGGCTGCCTTAAATTAGAAACTTTAGCACCAGTCTTTAGGCATTACGCATTTATATTAAAACATACTAGGTATTAGTAAAAAGAGAACACGTGGAGTTCAAAAAGTTAAGAAAAGGCCTATCTAGCCTAGATTTCCAGCCTGGCCTGGTTCCTCCTCATGTCCTCCGCCATGAATCTGCTTCAACCATGAACTCCCCTCAAACTGAGTGTGGAAGCTTTTTATAGGTCTGGAGCAGAGGCTCCAGACATACTTACATACTGCTTCAAGCTGATTGGTTAGCATCATTCAAAACCATTGGTTCACTGGACTTGAAGGTGGTCTTGTGTTGAGTTCAAAGTCCTTAGCTTCTGAGAACAATGCCTTCCTAAGGGCTGGCTAGTTGTGGTTACACTCTAATTAACTTTAAGTAGGCTAATCAGCAAAGTCAATCACTCTCACTTAATTCAATTAGTTTAGATTAATCTCCAGGTGGGTCCTTTGAGTATCTGCCAAATCCCCTTATTTTCTCACAACAGCTATGGTCCACCTGCCTTTATGTTGCCAGGTGTCCCTTTGTTTGTGGCCTGAGAGAGCTGTGGGAGTTTCACAAAGGAGTGACCTTTGTAGAGTCAGGCTCAGAGGTCACCTTCCTCTTCCCAGCCCCATCATGAGGGAAGTTTACTTTCCAACAGGAGGCACACCACGAGACATTTTGTAAACATACTTCTCTAAGAGCAGGATTATTTGAAATTCTGGTCATTTCTTACAAATAGACAAGAGCCAAAGAGTAACTGGATGTTGCATTTTCATTTTACAGAGGAGGAAACTGATGATCAGATGACCAAAGTGACTTCTGTAGGACTATCCAGCTAATGCTTGAGGGGAGATTCAAACTCTGGTCTAGATTCCAAGTCTAGCAAGAAGTGTTTACATAATTTCATGAGTATCAGATTTTAAAAAATGAGTAATTAAGGAAAGTCAGTAGGATTTAGCTGTGTCAGAGAAAGCTCCTCAGAGGTAGCTTGGTGCAGGGGTAATATTGAGCTTGGGTTCTGCCCTCAGAAACCATCCTTGCCACTGACTCCCTGGGTAACCTTGGGCAAATCACTCAACCTTTCTGAGCCTCATTTTTCTCATTTTTAATGGAAAGAGTTTGGACTATATGGGCTCTAAGGGCCCTTTTGGTTCCAAATCTGTGCTTCTATGAATATACCTTTGAATTGCTTGCAATAGACAGAGCCCAGCAGTAGGTGAACTATGGGGCCAATGAAGAAGAATGATGGAAAAGTATTTCTGGTGGGATGTCTCTCCAATTTACCATGACACTGTGGGTAGGCTTGCTGCAGTGAATCCAACATATTAGAGCTTTTGGTCATCAGCCATTAGGTTACATGTGAGGAAACTGAGCCAAAAGTGATGAGAACCATTGTTTCAAAGGGAGAGCGACCCACTGACCCATGTGCCAGAACTATAACTGCCTTCATCCTGGCTAAGAGCCCCACTGCTGAACATTTGAAAAGATACCCTCCCCCTGCACCCCCAAAGGAATAGAAATTGGAAAAAGATCAGCAGCTAAATTGGATTGAGAAGTTGAAGAGTTTGGGGTATGGGGAGACCATCTGCCCAGCTCAGGTTATTGTTGCTGTCTCCAGAGCCATAATTGCCTTCTACTCAAAAAGCTCCTTCCTGCTCGCAGATTTCAAACCTAAATCCAGTTCCCTTGAATTTTTTTTTTGAAAAAAAGCTAAACTAAAAAACTAAAGCTGAGAATTTCCACCCCAGAAAGTTGAGGCCAAATCTCTGCAGCAAGAGTAAAGATTATTTTTTGCAATGGCAAAGTGATGGTGCTTACAAAAAAAATGTTAATTTTAAATGGTGATAAGACAAAAATGAGTTGGGCCAGTGACCTGGAAAAGTTCCAGGCCACCTGGTTATAATTCTCAAGAAGGGCTGGTGCTTCCTCCACCCGTAGAGGTTGGGGAACCCTAGTGCAGCTTGCCAATCATCTTCCCCCAGGAAAGACTAAGAGCAGACTGAGCCCTTTTCGTAACTTCAGTTTCACAAAAGCCCCTAATTATCCCATGACTTATGGCTCCTCCATCTGTCAGGTATCCAGAGAAACCCTAACATATAAGAATAGGCCAAGGAACAGTCACCTGCCATTGATCTTGGTGAGCAGAAAAGGGGAAGTAGGAACAGCAGACTGGAAGAGAATAATATTTCACTATCTTCCTGAGGAATAGATCAGAGTTCTGGTCCTTAGAGGATGATGAACATTTAGGGTTGCCAGAGACTTTATGAGTAATCTAATCTAATCCCCTAATTTTATATAGGCAGTAGTGTTTAAACAGGCAAAGGGACTTGGCCAAGGTCATAGGGCTTTTAAGTAGGGAGCTAGGATTTGGACCCAGGTCTTCTGGCACTGTCTTGTGCTCTAAAGGTATGCACTATATCATTTATGGTTTTAATTCCACAAAGCTTCAGACACTGCCTGGTATAGTATGTGCTTAGTAAATGGTTGCTCACTTCATTTCTGCTATATTATGTGGCATGTGTGGTCTAATCAGATTTCCTAACTGCCTTTCAAAGACTTTGTGAACCCCCCAACATGGCAGTCCAGAGTCCTGCTTGGGAAAATGGCTTACCTTATTTTGTAACAACATTTTCCCATTTCTAGGAGACCCTACAGTAGAAATAAATGCTGTTTGTAAAACCAAAGGCAGAATTTCTATTCTACCAATAGGGGATGGAGAGTAGCTGATTAAATGGCTAGACCCCAAATGGTAATGATTTGATGTCAACCTGGAAGGAGGTCTCTAGTGTGTGCCTAAGGGATCTATCTATGAGTTCTGTAACATTTATCAATGATTTGGATAAAGATATACATGACATACTTATTGGCATATGGTATATTTGAAGATGATACAAAGACAGGAGAAATAACTAAGAGAGAGAATGATAGGATTCAAGGAGATCTTGATAGGTTGGTACATGGGAATGAAATGATCAAATGAAAATTATGAAAATACATGTAAAGTCATACCCAGGTTCAACGAATCAACTTTTCAAATATATAATTTTTAAAAATAGCTAAGCAGTAGTTCATCTCAAAAGACCTTGAAGCTTTAGCAGATTGTAAGCTCAACATGAGTCCAAAATGTGACATGGAAGCCAAGAACTCAAATGTGAATTTGTTGTTGATCAGTCATTTCAGTTGTGTGACCCCATTTGGGGTTTTCTTGGCAGAGATACTGGAGTGGTTTTCCATTTCCTTCTCCAGTTCCTTTTACATATGAGGAAACTGAGGCAAACAGGGTTAAGTGATTTGTCCCAGGTCACACAGCTAAAGAAGTGTCTGAGGCCAGATGTGAACTCAGGAAGAGGAGTGTTTCTGATTCTAGGACCAGTGTTCTACCCATTCAGCCACCCAGACACCCTAACAATGTGATATTAGGTAGTATTAAGAGTATAGCCAAGGGGGCAGCTAGGTGGAGTAGTGGAAAGAACACCGGCCCTGGAGTCAGGAGGACCTGAGTTCAAATCCGGCCTCAGACACTTAACACTCACTAGCTGTGTGACCCTGGGCAAGTCACTTAACCCCAGTTGCCTCACCAAAAATTTAAAAAAATAAAAAAAGAGGTAAAAAAAAAAGAGTATAGCCAGGAATGAGGAGGTCATAGTTCCATTGTACTCTGCATCAGTCAGATTACACTTGGATTATCACATTCATTTGCAGGCTCTTCATTTTAGAAAGCAAAGTGTGCAAAGGAAAGCCGATGACAAGTCTTGAATTCATTCCATATGAAAATTGGCTGAAGCAAGTGGAGATAGGGAGACTCAGAGGAGACATAATTGCTCCCTTTGAGGATCCGAAGGACCATTCATGTGGAAGAATATTTTGCTTTCATAGAAGCCTCGATTTGGAGATGGAAGTGACTTCAGATGTCATATAGCACAATCCTCTCATTTGATATGCTTGGCAAGGAAACTGAGGCACAGGAAAGTTAAAGGATTTGCCAAATGTAGCCACTTTAGATGCAGGATTTGAAGAAAGGTCATCTAATGTAAGGACCAGTGTCCTTTGTGCTGTACCATCCTATCTGTTCTACTTTACCCCTAAGAGCAGAAATAGGAGCAGTGGGTAGAAGCTTCAACTAGAAGAACTCTCTGCAGCTATTAAAATAAGACCTCCAGAAGTGTGCTGGTAGATGTCTAACTGGTTCTCTGAGGAAAAATCTGTATGCAAGACCCACTTTTAAGTGGGATCTGCAATGTGAACGTCTCCATCATTTTCTAAAGTTTTAGAGATCAAGAAAAGGATTAAATCAAGCCCTGGTTGATAGTTTGTCTTCCACTCTGTAAAGCTAACAATCGGCTCTCCTTGGCAACTGCATGCTGGCTGTGGCACACTCCTGGAAGGCTCTTGGTGTGAGCTGGAGGGGTTTTCAAAAGAGAAGGACACTTAGTCAGTTTCTTCTACCCATTTCAATGACTACATTTCTGTAAAATTCATCTCCAAATGTGATAACCCAGTGTCTGCAAGAGACAAGGGAAAAGGAGAAAATCCATGTACAAGATTGTTGTCTCTCAAAGAGATAACATTTGAGGATATTCTTTATAGCTAACTGGGGTTCAGAGAATTGTGTGTGTGTGTGTGTGTGCACTACAATTGTTGAGGCAGTTAGGTGGTGCATGGAGAAAGGAAGATCTGAGGTCAAATCTGGATTAATTTACTAGTTGTGCATGATCTTGGTCTAGTCATTTAACCTCTATTTTCCTCAAATTCTTCAAGTATAAAATGGGGATAAAATATACCTCAGAGAGTATTGTGAGGATCAAAAGATATATTTGTAAAATCCTTAGCATAGTGCCTGGCACATAGTAAGTATATTATGAATGCTTATTCCCTTCTTTCTTCATTCCCTCTTTTTCTTCCTTCTTTCCTCCCCTTCCCTTCCTCCCTCCTTTCTTTTCCTTCCTTCCTCTCTTCCTTCCTTCCTTTCTTTCTTTTTCTTAATTTCTTTCTTTTTCTTTCTTTCTTTCCTGTGGTTTCTTTAGCAAAATGACTAATATGAAAATATATTTTACACAATAGCACATGTAACTGAGATTCTATAGGGGTTTAGATAGGGTGCAAGCTTCCAGTACACAAAGAACTTAAGGGAAGAAAAGGTCTTAATTATTAATGTAGTTATGCATGAATGTGTGTGCATGTATATATCTTCTAGTGAGCACTATCAAGTCATTTACACTCTCTTGACTCTGGAGAATGAAGTCACACAATTCCCTTGCAGTCATAAAATTCCACATAGCAAAAATATTCTTACACATGTACTATGAAGGATCATAGAAAGCAGAAACTAGACACGATGCAGTGAATAATGGCAATCTTCTTTTAAAGATTTGCAATAACAAAGTTGCAGATTTGGACTAGATGTAAGATAAAGCGTCCTAACATTTTTGTTGTTGTTCAGTTTCAGTCCTATTTCATTCTTTGTGACCTCATTTGGGGTTTTCATGGCAAAGATATTGAAGTGGTTTGTCATTTCCTTCTCCAGCTCACTTTACAAATAAGAAAGTAAGGCAAACAGAGTAAAGTGACTTCCCCAGGGTCACACAGCTTGTAAGTGTCTGAGGACAGATTTGAACTCATGAAAGTGAGTCTTCCTGATTCCACATGCTTTATCCACTGTGCTACCTAGCTTCCTTATCTTAACATTTAGGATTAGTCCATAGTGAGATGGTCTGCCTTGAGAGACAGTGGGTTCCCCTTGGTGGCCATTTATCAAGTGGATTGTAGAGGGAATTATTTTTCAGGTATAGGATCCGTGGGAAAGGCATTGAAGTTCTTTCCAATGTTGTCTTTTCTTGGGAGCCTGAGGGAACTGGTGAAGCTCCAAGATTAAGAGGGAGTTGATGTGTTTATAGAGAAAATGGCAAACCATTCATCAGAAAACCCCTTTAATCTCACCTCTTCCCACACCACTCCCTTTGACAGCTACTTCTCCATAAAGGCACTCCCTAGTCATTCCCTCCTCAACAAATCTCCAGCCAGGAGGGAAGCCATGTTATCATCAACCCATAAATCCATTTGAAACCTATATATCCTCTGCCAAAAGAGGTTAACCACAACTACCCTTGGGCTTAACATGGTCACTTAAGGCTGTTTGGCTCAGTTCTTCATCTGTAAAATGATCTGGAGAAGGAAATGGTAAACTACTCCAGTATCTTTGCCAAGAAAACCCCAAATGGGATCATAGAGAATCAGACACAACTGAAACAATGGAACAACCCTTATGATAGCCAGGCCTCTAAGACTAACTCACAACTTCCTTAATTCTCACAACTTCCTATTAATCCCCAATGACCAACTGCCTCAGCCAAACAAAGGCTTTATTGAATCATATACTGAGTTTCCTGATTTTCTTGTTTATCTGTCCCTGGATATGGACCCAGTCATTCACAGACCCTCCTACTGCTTCCTTGGAGTTTCTCTAAGTTCATACTACTTGGCAGGGGTATGTCAACTTGTTTTCATCTGTCTGTATCCTTATGGGTGTTACATTAGAATGCAGTGCCATAATTGAGTGGATTAGGTTTGGAAGTGCTCCCCAGAACTGTACCTGGCAATTTTTGCTCCCAGGAGAAATGACCCCAATCATGCTTTGAGGTCAACTTCTTTTGTCAAATTCAGTGGACAGTCAAGGCAGCATTAAGGCAGGAAGCTCATCTGTGGAGTGACCATTGAAGGGCAAGAAAAAAGATGATACTTTATTGTTCCTATGTAGGTAACAGGAGCATGAGATTTGAATTGCTGAGGAACTGCAAGTACTGTTAGCACCATCTATAGTTTGGCATCTTAGCGTGAAGCCCTAGTTACCCAACCCTAGTTATGTTTCTGTTGCTAAGTAGGAATGAACTGGGAACTTTTATTTTGTTTGTTGATTCAAATTGACATTTGGAAGCAGTGGGAAGGAAAGGACAGCTGATGATCCCAGGAGAAAGATTTTGTGACAAAAATAAATGAAACATGTTTTCATTTAGAGCTTTAAGGTTTGCAAAGCACTTTACAAACATACTTCATCTCGTTTCAGCATTCTATCTACCTTGTGAGACATTATCCTTGTATTATTATCCCAATTTTCCAGAGAGACAAAATGAGGCTAGAGAGATTAAGTATTTTGCACAGGGTCACATGGCTAGTGTCAGGAATGAAATTTGAACCCAGGATTTCCTAACTCTAAACTAGCATTTTACCCACCATACCTCTATATCTTCCTGGGGGATAAAGGTTTGATGTCTTTCCAAAGGGTCTTTTTGGAAAAAAATCATTATGTGTGATTCTGGTCCTTAGAGGAGAGAGAAAAAAGGCAGCTTAGGATGATGTTAAAAGTCCAAGGCAAGAGAGAGGCAGTCAGTACCTCCCATCAGGCTTCTAATCACTTTCTCTTCACATCCATCTCCTGATCCCTGATGGCCCCATCAGAATACAGGCATTGATTGAGTGCAAAGTTAATTTTTCACATATCAATAAATAACAACACTGAAGTGGCAATTCTCTGAACAGTGTTCAGAACACAGTGTGAAAACAGAATACAGATCTGCTCTTGGGGGGCGGGGGAAGGCCCAGGGATGGTTGTTTCCCTCCCCCTTGAAAGGTAATTTTGAACAACAGCTTTTTCAAAAGTACATTCCATCATAATGTCTGCTATAAACAGTGCCCCTAGAAGGGAGTGGAAAAACTGGAAGAGCACAGGAAATAAAATAGCATACAACCTCCAGACAATGGGCTTTGAAATCTTTTCAGAGACAGAATGTAAAAAGCCTTGAGATGGAGTAAAATAAAACAAAAACTCCAACCAACCAACCAACCAAACATACAGAAACCCCAAAGAAACAAACAAAATAAAATCACACACACACACACACACACACACACACACACACACACACACACACACACACACACCAAAAACCATGCAGAATTCTTGAGAAACTTGGCCTCTTGGCCTACCTGGTCAGTGGGGGATGAGGTTGAGAGAGATTCCTTTTCTGTCATTTATTCCAACTCTCTCAAGTTAATATCCTCAAAACCCTGGTGATCTCCCCTTCCATCAAACTATATTAACTTCACTCAAAGAAGTTGTTGATTGAGTCTATTAATCAACAAGTGGTTTATTAAGTACTTACTATGTGCTGGTGGGCAGATAGGTTGCACAGTGGATAGAGCCCTGTGTTTGGAGTCATGGGCACCTAAGTTCAAATCCAGAATCAGAAACTTACTAACTGTATGACCCTGGCCAAGTCATTTAAACCTATTTGCCTCAGTTTCCTCACATATGAGTTGGAGAAGGAAATGGCAAACCACTCTAGTATCTTTGCCAAGAAACCCCAAATGAGGTCATAAAAAGTCAGACATGACTGAAAACAACTGAACAATACTAACAACATGTGCCAGGTTTGTACTAAGGCCAGGGAAAGAAATCAAAAGCCCAAACTCCTCACATTCTGATGTGGGAGACAAGATATAAATAAGATAGGGATAGAAGAGATGGAAGGTGATTTTGAGAGGCCTTAACTGCTCTGCTGGGGAGGATGCAGGATGGCTTCCAAGGAAGCCAAGAGGAAGAGTAGTCAAAGGCAACCTTTATCCACAGGCTGCACATGACCGCTGCATACTTAGAGAGTGCCCCAGCATGCATAGTGAAGGACCCTGTGGTGTAGCATAGAGAGAACCTGGAGTACATGAGTAGGAGTTGGGAAGATATGGGTTATGAATGCTACCTCTAATATTAGCTCTGTGAACTGCAGTTGACCACATGAAGTTGCTTAACCTCTGTGGGCCTGAATGTTCTCATCTGTGTGTGTGTGTGTGTGTGTGCATGTATGTATATGTGTGTGTGCATGTGTGTATATATGTATGTGTATATATATATATATATATATATATATATACCAAGTTCTTTGAAAAATGAAAACAAGTTCTTTATTACTGTTTGTTCTTATTGCTATTAAATTAACCATATAGAAGTTATTCCTTTTATCAGGGTTCCATGGAGGCAAGTGTAAGATGTTGGCAATAGAGGTAGAATAAGTCACCTTGATGCCACTGTGGGTTCCCCTCTCCTCCCTGCCCCTGGCCTGGGAGGGAGAAAATTATTTCCACTTAGCCTGGAAGTCCATTAGTGCCAAAACATTACCCATACTGGGTGCTAACTGACTCATGCGCTAATGGCCCGCATAGATATTGGTGCTGTCTTTTCCTGAAATTAATTTAATACAAATGGCTTTAAATCAAGGAACAAAGGGAAACATAATCATGGCTAAAAAGTACCCAGCACATTTGATGTAACATGGAATTTAGTCCCTTCAGCCTCTGTCAGGGTAATTTCGGAGTTATTAAATCACCTGCCTAATGCAGATCCCAACTAAAAGTTGTTAGCTCCTTTCTGGCAGGTACCATGCCTGAGACTTTATAAGGAACACAAAGATGGGTATGTTCTAGGTGCTTAGGACAAACTTGGTGAATGATTGATTGAATAAAGGTGAGTTTTGTCTAATTGACCCAGCTACATATAACCTTTAAATTACTGGAAAGAAACCAAATAGTTGTCCCCTCCCATCATCACCATCCCCCTTGCCCTCTCCCCCATTATTTATGGACCTAGTAAGAAAGTGATCTGTGGAATAGGATGGAGGTTGATAAAGAAACCCTACCATCACAGGGAATTCCTCCTTCTCATTGGAGATCAGGATGTCATAGTCCTTTACATAGTCTGCCAGAAAAATTGAAAAAGAAAACATATTTATTACCTTGAAGGTTATGATAAAATCAGCTAGTTAGAATTTACTAAATATCTGTTGTGTGCCTAAACTGTGGCAGGTGCCATTGGGAGTGTAAGAAACTATCTGTGCCTGTGAGGTGTCTGGATGGTAAAATAAAACCAACAGAGATGTAATAATTTTGCATGTAGCTAGTGCTTAGCAAATACTTTTTAATTCATTCATTCATTCATATCTACCACATAAACTGCTCCCCGAAATAATCACTTACTAAGTCCTTTGTTATTTGGGGCCCCCCAGGTACTCTATATGGGGCAATTTGGTCTAATGAGATATTAACACATTTCAGGTCCTTAAAATCACAGTCCTCAAAATGCTAACATCACCCCATAGTACCATCTTCTGACCCAGTGAACAGTATGGACAGTCTTATGGTTGGAGGCACAAGAGGAACTTATACATTTTTATCTAATCACTCATTCTCTCTGCACTCCCAGATTTACAAAGGTGATGTACCTGAAGTCTTGTTAAACAGCCTCAAAATGCTCAGGGTTAGAAAAAGCTTTCATTTACATATTAGCCAAAACCATAATGACAAAGGACTGACTCAGGGTGCCAGGATTTGTATACACACTAGCTGATGACATGGTCTCCATTTTCTATATTCTCAGACTCTGCTCACATTAACTTCATTAGAATGCAAAGGCATCAGCTTCCTAATAGGTTTACTCCACCAAATGACAACCTCTGTCCAGTGTCCTAATATTCTTATATAGCCTGGGGTGGGGAGAGAGGTGGGTGGGAAATCACCAATCCCGTAGGTAGCTGGGAGCACTCCTTGGTAAACAATTATTTGCCTTTAAAAAAAGTTAGGTGGTGATGTGAGGAGGAAGCTGGACTCAAGGGTGAGGAGGTCTTAAGTTCAAATCTGTCCTTGGATACACACTAGCTGTGTGACCCTAGGCAAGTCCCTTAACCTCTGTGTGCCTCAGTTTCCCCCTCTATAAAAATAGGGATAATAATAGCACCCATCTCTCAAGGTTGTTGTGAAGATGAGATAATATTTGTATTTTGTAACCCTTAAAGCACTGTATAAATGCTAGCTCTCATAGAGGATTATACAAGATACTAGGTAACAAAATACTAAGTTTCACATCCCATTGCCACAGTCAAAGGAAGAATTTATGGATCACAAATATTGTCCTTTAGAAAGGCCAATCTAGGAAGGTGATGGCCCCTTTGGAAGGTAATAGTCCTACCATGCTCTGCCATCAGTCAGAGTGATTGATGTTTCAACACCGTTAGCAGTGTCCACATTTCATTGTTTAGTCATTCATCGTGACCCCATTTGGTGTTTTCTTGACAAAGACACTGGAATGGTTTGCCATTTCCTTCTCCAGCTCATTTTACAGATGAGGCAACTGAGCAAACAGGGTTAAGTGACTTGCCCAGGGTCACAGAATTAGTATCTGAGGCCAGATTTGAATTCAGGGAGATGAGTCTTCCTGACTCTAGACCTGGCACCCTACCCCCTCCACCACCTAGTTGTCCTTCCACATTTTAGGAAGGCCCTTGACAAGAAATGGTTTACAGGAAAGGGACATCATGCTCTACTTGGGATGCAAGTGCTCTCTTTTAAGTGTTTGCAAGGCTAAAATTTAGAAGAGGAATTTTAATTGTCCTGCTTTGTTCTAGAAGGAAGAACAAGGAAAAAAATGGATGAAAGTTAAAGAGATGCAGATGTCAGGCTGGTGTAATCAAAGCTTGCTAACAATTAGAATTATCTCAAATGTGGGATGAACTGCCTGGCTGGCTGCCCCTTACTGGGAGGCCTTAAGAGGAGGCTGGATAATAACTTCTTAGGAACAATATAAAAGGGACCCCTATAGAGTATAGGCTGAAGAAGATAACTTCTAACATCCCTTTAACTGATTATGAGGCAAGGTGAGATGACTTTCACACCCTCCCCAGAAATGTATGCATTGTCCTTTTGTTTTTGAGCAGTCTCAATGTCCTGAATTTGTAAGATGATTGACTTGGGCCAGCATTGGCTTTTTCCCCCCTGTGCAGGCCTGTATAGTGGCATCATTAGGGCTAGGCTGCAATCATTCGAGCTTGGACTCTTAATGGAACAGAATCATCCAGTCACATCTGTGACTCCTGACCTGGCTCTTTGCTAGTGAAACATCTGAAGTTGTTGGACAGAGGAGCAGGGCAATTCACATCTGCTGCTGCCTCTACCCCTTTCGCCAGAACACTGGCAGCCAACAGACAGCTTGAAGGAGCTTTTTGAGTCTTTGAAGGCAGCATTTCATTAAACACTGTGATCCTCAGCCCCGAAGGTTAACCTGACCTCACAGCCGCCTTGCCACCGTCCGAAAAAGAGCCCAGGCTCCTCAGAGGAGATTGGCAGCCAACATTAGGGCCAAACTCATTCTGAGGGAGGCATTGGGGCATTGAAGTGGCCATGTTTTTAATATTCTCCCACAAGATTGCATAATGTTATGGCTCCCGAGGACCACATGGCTTCCTGAAAAGGACAGGCCCAGGGAGATGAGCTGTGCTTGAGAATTTGAAAACTCCCTCCAGTTACTGGGCAGCTATTGGACCCTACCCACAAAGGCTCAGGGTACTTTACTCACACCCAAAGCACACTCTGAAAACAAGAACAAAGCTTAATTGTGGCACAAGGAAGATCAGTTCAGCATATATGTTTGTATGTGCTCTGACAGGCTCTCCAAAATACCTGCAGGAAATCTAGCATTCTGTTTATTCCCCAGGCTCCCTGCTCCCCATCTGGGGCCCAAAGCAAGGTGCAGTCGGGGAGATAATAAGCCTGAGAGTTATCTTTCCCGCTCGCCTTCTCTTGCATTCCAGAGCAGAACAGCGGGGGATCCATGCGTATCCACCAGGCACCAGGGGAAATTAGATGTATGCAGTTTCCTCATGGAAGATGTCTGAGGTGGAGCCAGGCAGCCCTCACTTAGAAATGCTCAGAGGAAGAGAGAAGCATCAGCAAATTGCCCTCAAAAGTGCAAGTGACTACTTTGTGGCCTACTTCCTCCTTTTTCTTAAGAGGACAATGCTTAGGAGACTTTCTTTGATGCAGAAAAGTCTCAACTTTGCTTTATGCATCTCCCCAGGAATTTAGGTGTGGCTGTAAGGTTTGGGACAAGAGAGTTGATTTTGGTGTCAGGAATTTGAATAAAAACAAAGATAACAATAGCTAGCATTTATTTAAGGCTTTATGGTTTAGAAATCACTTTTACAAATATTATCTCATTTGATCCTTACAATAATCTTGTGAGGTAAATATGACTGTTATTGTTCAGTCTGTGTGTGTCTGACTCTTCCTGACCCTATTTTTGGGGTAGAGATATTGGAGTGGTTTGGCATTTCCTTCTCCAGCTCATTTGACAGATGAGAAAACTGAGGCAAACAGGGTTAAGTGACTTGTCCAGGGTCACACAGCTACTAAATGTCTAAGGTAAGATTTGAACTCATGAAGGTAAGTCTTCTGATTCCATTCCCAATGCCCGTATCTACTGCACCATGTAGTTGCCCATTATAGATGAAGAAATTGAGGCTAAGAGTGATTAAGTGACTTGTCCAGGGTCACATAATTAACACCTATCTAAGGCAATATTGAAACTCATATCTTCCTAACTCAAGGTCTAACACTCTATATACATGACACCACCTGACTATCACATACTACCTCTGCAACTTTGGAAAACTCATAGTTTGGAATAGTGGAAAAATCCCCTGACTTGGAGTCAGAGGAGCTGGGTTCAAATGTTGCCAGTGACATTATCTGTGTGTCCTCAGTGCAAGTTAACTTCTTGGTCTTCAGTTTCTTGATCTTTAACTAGTTAGCCTCTGAGGTTCCTTCAAACTGTAGATCTTAAGGTATTATTTAAGCTTTTTAAGCCTCAGTTTTGTCATTGACAAAAGGACAGTTGAACTAAGTGACCTCTAAGATCCCTCCCACCTCTAAATTTATGTATATAATTGAGACTGAATTTAGCTTCACAATTTTTATATTACATGGTGAGAAGGAAGACTTAACTCATCCAAGATTCAGGATATTTCAGAGAGCATCTTATAGGAAAATCACTTCTGTCCCTAAATTGTACCTTGGAGCCTCTGTCAAATATAGACCAGACAGACTACGTGGCTCACTGGATGTGGTCTTCCTCATGTCTTCACATTCTTACCTCTTGGCTGTGATCTTTCTATATTCCTGCTTCATTTATACCTGTTCCATGTGTTCTATAAGGGTAGGACACTTGTACTGTGACTGTTCTTAGCAATCAAACAGGTAGTTCTCAATAGACCTTTAATTGCCTTCATATACATAAATATATGTATACATATACATATATACACACATATACATACATATAAATATGGAGAGACAGAGACACAGAGAGAGAGAGAGCCTGCCCCAACTTCCCATCCTCAACTGTCCCACTCATTTGATGCTCATTCAAATTCTTCTGTTACCACCAAAAAAATCTACCACCAAACAAGAAAATAAAGTGCCCAGTCCAAGAATCTACCCAAATGTATATTCACCATTCATAGACTTCACAGACCAACTATGAAGAAGCTGCTTGGGGGGTTGTTCATCAGAGACTGTCACAGGTAGATAAGGTCAAGTTTTATCCTTTACTCTGTTCATCACTCAAAAGTCTGTTGTTATGAAAGGATGAAACTCCTGGGGAGAAATTCCGTCAGATAGCTAAAACTTATTCACAGGCAGTCAAATATAAGGGACACAAATGGTGGGGGTGGGGGAAGAAAGGAAAAAGAAGGGAGAAGGGGCAAGGATAAGTAACTTAGGGAAAGATGATCCAAGTGGCCTTCTGTGTGAAGAGCATGGAGTCATTTAACCATTCCAGGACTTTTATAGAATTGTAACTAGCAGAAAGCAAGGTGGGTTTTAGCCCCAGGTGCTGACATCTTTGGGGTTTGCTGCAACCTCAAGAGTCAAGTGCCCTTTTCCTGTGGCAACTGTAGTTCTCATGTTGTGTTACTTCTGAGTTTTCTCTCAGCTCATACTGCCCTGTGGCACAATCATCTTCTGGTTGTGAGATTTAAAATTGGATATTAGATCATAAATCTCCCCTACTTAACCTTTCCCTTAATTTATCTCCCAGAGTAGTAAATGGAAGAAGCTTTTGGTTTTCTAGATAGACCTTTTATTGTTATGGTAGTCACAAGGTGATGTTGATTAGAAGGATAGGAAAGTAGAAACACAATACAAATCGTCTTAAGTCTAAGCTTAGTCTATATTCCTTTTCAGGGCATCTAAGAGGTCCTTGATAAGGTCCCCATTGGCAATAGCCTTGCCCGAGGATGTTAGAAAGCCTCGTTGACGCCAAATCATACCAATAAAGTGGCATATGCCAAAGCCATATTTCGAGTCAGTAAAAATGGTGGCAGTCTTATCTTTGGCTATATTACAGGCCTGTGTAAGAGCCACAAGTTCAGCAGCCTGTGCACTAAAATGGGAAGGCAGAGAAGCTGCCCAGAGGGTGTCATAATCAGAAACTACAGCAGCTCCAGTAAAATGGGTTCCCTCTCTCATAAATGAGGAACCATCTGTATAGAGGACAAGATCAGGATTTTCTAAAGGTGTTTCAAAAAGATCATCACAGGGTTTTTCAGCCATATCAACTAAAGAAGCACAGTCGTGCAATGGTTCCCCCGAGAATGGTAAATTAGGGAGTAGTGTTGCTGGATTAAGAACCGTGCAGCGTTTTAAAGTGATATTCTCATTACCTAACAGGGTTATTTCATACTTAGCCAGCCTTTGATCTGAAAAGGCTTGTATCCTGTGACGTAGTAAGAGAGCCTCTACTTCGTGAGGGCATTGCACAGTTAGAGGGTTACCTAGGACCAAATCAGAGGCTTTTTCTACCAAAAGGGCTGTGGCCGACACTGCTCTAAGGCAAGGTGGTGCTCCAGCCACTACAGGGTCCAGCTGAGTTGAATAGTAGGCTATAGGGTGTTGGTTAGGCCCCAGTGACTGAGTCAGAACTCCTGAAGCCACCCACCTTTGTTCATGCACAAAGAGAGTGAAAGGTTTACTATAATCTGGTAGTCCTAGGGCAGGTGCTGATAACAAGGCCCGTTTTAATTCCTTTATGGCCGAGAGATGCTGAGGATCCAATTGCAAAATGTCTGGGACAGAACTTTTTGTAAGAGCTATGAGAGGTGGTCTGCTAAAGCCCTAAAAAGGCAATTTCCATCTCCTGATACTTTACGAAGACTTATCAAATGGGAACTGCCTATTTCCTCTGAACTCTCTTTGCTCTTTAACAGTTGCTATCGTTAGGGTTTTTAGCTCTTTAGTGTCTACCTCAGGTCTATCTGAAATCTCTTCACCTATGAATGGTGCAGGCTTTACATGAGAGCAATAAATCCATGAAATTCCTGTATATAGGAGGCAACAGAAGTATCACCTCCCACCAGTGATGTATAAACTGGGGAAAGAGTTTTAGCTTGGATAGGAGGGTGACCAAAAAGCATTTCATAAGGAGATATATGAAGTTCTTCTCTTGGTCTACTTCGTAGATAGAATAATGCCAATGGTAGAACATCAGGCCATTTCAAATGAGTTTCAGTACATAATTTGCCAATCGTACTCTTAAGCTCTTTATTCATACGTTCAACTTGGCCTGAACTTTGTGGATGGTAGGGCGTGTGGAATTTTGGAGTCACTCCCAAGAAAGAGTAGATTTGGGATAAAATCGAATCAGTGAAATGTGTGCCTTTGTCAGAATCAATGCGGGCTGGTGGGCCAAAACGAGGTACTATCTCTTTAAGAAGAATTTTGGCAACAAAGGCAGCTGTGGTTCGGGGGGCTGGGAAAGGCCTCCACCCACCGAGTGAGCTGATCAACTATAACAAGGCAAAATTTATAATGTCCTGCTTTTGGCATAGTAACATAATCAATTTGTAAGTGCTCAAAAGGTGTATATGCTAGAGGACGCCCTCCATAAGCTTTGGCCTTAAAAGCATACTGATTATAAGACTGACATGTGGAGCAGCCCGAGCAGATTCGAGATGCTGTATTAGTCGAACCTGGTGCTATCCAGGTTCTCTTAATAGAGTCTACAATGCCTTGTGTACCAAAATGGCCTTTTCTGTGAACAGAGAGGCATACCTGGTGGTAGAATTTACGGGGAAGAAATGGCTTACCTTCCGGAGACACCCAGATGCCATTGATCTGTTTCGCCTTAAATTTCTTTTTCCACTTTTCTACTTCAGAATCATCATAGGTTAGGTTGGAAGGAATATCCTCAGAAGGTGAAAGGTTAAATACATGTTCAGGAGCTTCTAATGCAGCAAGCTTGGCTGCATGGTTTATAGCTCTATCTTAAGGCTTGCCTTCTCCCAAACACCCACAAAGACTCTAGTTGAGTTATTATCTCTTCTGGCATGAACAGTCATCTGCATCACATCCTTTTATTCCCCTGCCCTCAACTGCTTTCATTCCAGGTTAAAAAAAAAAAAACATATCCAGTTATGGCTCCTGAGATTCAGGTAGGTGTCCTTGGTGGGGATGGTGTTTTACTACAAAGAATAATTTGAAAGTATGATAAAAGTACCTTGGTCATCAAGAGCATGGTATCAAAGTCAAAAAGAAGCAGCATCACTAAATCATACATAAAGAGTCTTGCAGAAACATATTGACTTAGAAAACCATATATCAAACTTATGTTTTATTGTATTTTTATTTTGTTAAATATTTTTCAATTGCATTTTAATCTGGCTTGGACTGTTCTTGGGAGTGTTGTAAGCCATGAGGTTTATATGCCTCTGTTCTGGCCCAGAGCATGGATGGCTTCCAATTGAGGAGGTTAAGGAGGATTTCATGGAAGAAGTAGAATTTGACCTTGAAGGTCCAGTTCAGTGTGGAAATACAGAAATTTGATTGGAAAAGCTGGGAATTATGGAAAGAACATTTCAAAGGTAAGGAGGCTGGGGCATGTTTGGTTCAAGCAAATAGTTCAGTTCAACTAGACTATAGGAATAAGTAAGGGGTAGTGAGAAATATTGCTGCTTCTAGCCAAATTATGGAAAATCTATACTAAAGAGTTTAGTTTTTATTCACCAGGCACTGGAAGGTAGTTGAAAGCTATCATGGAAGAGGATCACATAATCAGAACTTTTTCTTAAGGAGATTAATCAGGTCTCAGAATACAGGATAATCAAAGAGCAAAGAGGCTGAAGGAAGATCAGAGGTAAACAAGTAAAAACTTCAGGAATATAACATAAATTTATTTCCATAGGTCATTGATCCAGTCTTTGACAGAAGTTCCAAGGCACAATTGGGGGACAGGAATGATTGCCCTGAATCTTGAAATATTTTCTTCCTATTTCCTTTTTTTTTTGAGCAGGGCAATGAGGGTTAAGTGACTTGTCCAGGGTCACACAGCTAGTAAGTGTCAAGTCTGAGGCCAGATTTGAACTCAGGTCCTCCTAAATCCAGGTCCAGTGCTTTATCCACTGTACCACCTAGCTGCCCCCACCACCAGCATTTTCCTTTTTAAAAAAATATACATTTTTTCTATAAGATAGGCTCTCGGGGTGAGGGGAGAAGTAAATTATGAAGGTAAAATTCAGACTATGCAAAAACAAAATATGTCAATAAAACTATATTAAAATTAAAATGAACACTGAAAACAAAAAATATTAAGGGCCTCTTGTGAGGAGAGCAAGGCTAAGGTACTGAGAAGGAACACAAGCACTGAAAGGATCATGGGTCAAGCAATTTATTACTCTCAGACACATAAGAGAGAAGAATAGATATTTCTATTGTTTCCTCCCCCCTCCACTTTCTCCAAAGGATATTTTAATCCTGTCAGGAAAGGAAGGCAGAAGGAGGCTAGAGGGTGGTTATTCTGTTTTTTTCAGAGAAAGGGGATACCCAGGTGGAAGTACATACACACACATGTATACACATATACATACACATATGTGTGTATATCTACAGATATACAGACACATCTATACATGCAAATATATATGTGTATGTATATGTATGCATACATACACACATACAGTATATATATATACTGTTCTCTTAAATATTGTTACTCTAGGGCAAGTAATTTTAAAATTCAAGCTAAATTTCTAATCAATATTCATTAATTGGGAAAGGGAGGCCCCAAGCTTTATAATCAAGACTTGATTCCCTTCCCACCAAATACCAGTTCCACAATGAGCACAGATAGCCAAAAGCAAAGAAGCCCATCTACCCAAGTCAATAGCAAAACAGGAATCAGAGAAAATATGAGAAAATACACCAGACAATACAGGTTGGAGTGGCTCTCCCATTGGGAGCAAAGTAATTAAGCTCAACCCAAAGAGAATCCCACATCTCACTCAAGGAGAAAACCTCAGAAGTGTCTAGTGTGGCAAACTGGGAATGAGGGCATAATTGAAGTTCTACATATCAGCTTCTTCCCAGAGTCTTTCTCCTTTTAGCAACATGATGACAGATTGGTATAGCCCATCTTCTCCTTCTAATTTAGAAGCCAGAAAGACCCCAAAAGAATGAAGAGTCTAAATCTCTCTTTTCTGCTCTTGCTAACTCCAAGCTGCCCCAAGATGAATGCTCAAGACATTATTTTACACCAGTGATGAGAGAGTTCCATACCACTGGGCTTTGGGACCTCAGGTTACACATATATTTGTAATGGATCTATTCAGCATAACTTTATAATTTTCTCTAGCTTCACTCAGCAGCATATGAGTAAAAGTGAAGGCAAAGAGTGGGAGTAATCCAAGACTGAGGATTAGAAGGTCAAGATCATTGGTAGCATAAGGGGAAAAGGGACTTGAAAGAAGAGGATAAAAAGAAGTGCAGAGTCAAACTGGTTCATTAATGGATCGAGATTGGGGAGGGATGAGAATGTAGTAAATTCAGGGCTGATAGCTTGGGAAAGAACTGAAGGCTGGAAGGGTTGGAGGTTATGGTAAAGACAAAGAGGAGGGTTTGAGATTGTAAAGCAGAGGGAAAGATGGAATGACAATAGATTTTGATCAGAAAAGGGAATTTCGGAGTTCATGAATGTAGAAGTGGAACATTTGTGGGTGATGGTAAGATCAAAGGATATAACCATCTCTGTGTATAACTGAGGTGGGATAGAGGAATAGGGCACAAGAAATGAATAAGTTGTGGCGCTGGGAGGTTAGAGGAGTTGAAGGATTATCCTTATGTATTTTGAAGTTCCTTAGTATATGAATGATGGGAGTTAGGGAGGAAAGACTGAACCAGGGAATGAACTTATTGGGGAAAGGAGGAGAGTGTTATGGGGATCAGTGGATAACAGCCAACAGACTCTCGATTGGGTGGTAAATATGGCATGAGTTAACTTCAAAGGTAACTGAGTGAAAGAAATAGAGGACAGCCTGGAAGGGGTAAAGGGAAGCAAGGAGTATTCTCATACCCTCATCATGACCAGTGAGTTAGTTGCATATAATTGAAAGTCAAACCAGTAATAGAAAGAAAGAACAGGGAAGTTTATGCCTTCAGGAGAGAGCCAGGTTTACTTGAGCTCAAGAAGATGGAAGAATTGGGAAAAGAAAAGGTTTAAAAAGAAATTTAGTTTATAACTTATGGAACAGGCATGAAAGAGTTCACATTGGAAGGGATGAGTAACTTTGGCATGTGATAGTGGTGGGGTTGGGCTGAGGGGCATGGGAATAAGTGACCGTGCAGTTAAGGACAGAATTTTAATTATCACCACTGGGTGTTCAAAATTACTGGGATAAGGAGGGTATGATGTATCATTTAGGAATTAGTTCAGTTAGTATCAACATTCCTAGGGGGTTTGGTCTCTTGGTGGAGACTTCTCAGGTCGTAGGCAGAATTTTGCAGATGAAAAGTTGGAAAAGGGACAGTGAGGGAAGGTGCACATGAATAGAGACTCATGCAGGCAACTAAGTGCTGGAGGACGTGATAGAATGGGGTGTGCCTCCTTCCTGTAGCAGGGGACTTACCCTAGCTGAAGCAGCAACATGCTTAAGGGAGAGATAGGTGGCCCCATGTTCCAGGCAAATCAAAATAATGCCACTATCTCAACTACAACCTACACTCAGACCCTAAGAGTGATAGCCTGAGTCCCTGGAGTCAAGAGCCTTGGGAGTAGCAATTTTCCCAAGACCATAGTTTCTGCTGTAGAGCCATAATTGAGGGAAGCAGTCACTGTAGGGAAGGGGCCTTCTTTCCTTGCCACAATCAACACCAACTGCTAAGCAATTGCCGTCACTGGACAGGTAAGCCCAAGATTCCCAATAGTGGTAGCATCATCTCTATCACTGTTCCTTCTTCCATACTAGTCCCTATAGCCATCCTCCTAGGAAACAACCCCTATGGAAAGAGACCTTGTGACTAACTCTGTGGGTGCTTTTAGTGTTTTGAGAAAAAATCTTTGTTTTTGATGCTGCTATTTGTGTGGTTTCAGTATATTTTTTTTCTTCTGGCAAAAAATCCATATGTATATATGAATATATAGACATTATATATAATTTTTATTTTTTCTCATTTATTTTGTTGTCCCATTTCTTTGGATAATTTAAATCTTTATTTTAGGAATAGTTGGTAGTTTCTCTTTAGAATTTCTCTTATTGTCTTAAAGAGGATATAAAGGAAGTAGTAAGTCATAAAAATCAGGAAGACCAGAATTCAAGTCTTTCCTCTGGCACATACTAGTTGTATGACTCTGTGTAATTCTAAGTAAATCACTTCATCTCTCTCATCCTCAGGTTCCTCCCTCTGTCAAATGAGAAGGTAGAGTTCAATGACCTCTAAGGTCCCTAATGGCTCTAAATATATGATCCTTTCAGTGTCTCAAGAAACTTTCTAAGTCTATAACTTGAAGGATGGGCTGATGGGCTCTGGTAGAGTTCCTTACAACAATGAAGCCACAGGTGCACTCCAAAAAAAGAAGAAAAAAAAAGAAGAGGTAAAGGTCTTTGTAATCTTTTATTTTGCTATCTCAGAAGTCCCTTCCTTCCTTTTCTAGAAACTTACTCAGTAAAAAAAAAATATCATGGAATACAAAATATAAATGTTTAGCTTAATATAAAATGGAGAAACACATATCCATAGGAGAAATAAAATAGTAAGCATGCTCCCATTACAAGAGGAAGTTAGGCTAGTTCCTTGATTAATCAGAAAATTGACTGAGAATCTGCTATTACAAAGAATGACACAGGGTTTTCATTACGGGGCTTCTTGGAGAAGTGAGAGGGCTATTTACATTGAGAGAAGGGGTGTTGTTTTAGATTGACTAAAGAAAATCACATACTAATGGGAGCATGAGAACAAGTGTGTGCATATGTCAATCCAGTTGTTTATAGAATTCAACCTGATACTTGTCCATTAAGAATAACCAAAATGAGCATTGTCACACTTCCAATAGGAATCTCTAGCCAGTTTTACCGCATCGAATGTCAGAGATAAAGGTATAACTCCAGACCCCAAACCCATTGGTATGGGACTTTCTCCTTATTGATGGAAATCGATTTCCTACATTTGTGTAAGGGGTGGGGAAAAATTGGCATGAATAAGAGAAGAGAGCTCTTCAGTCTTCTTTGAGTTGCTGAGTCTTTTTAGACTTCAGGCACAATTGGCTTCCAGCCTCAAGAAAGAAGATGAAAGATGCCAAACCCTCTTCAGGCTGCTGAAGGAAAAGTCTCTGGGAAGAAGCCAGTATGAAATGAGCTAACAGTCTTCATGATGTCCCCATCCCCATCTTGCTACATGAGATAAGTCAGAGAACTTCCCCTTGGGTTTAGATCTAGGATTCTCTCTGTCTTGCTTGAACTGAACTACCTTGCCCCAGTGGGAGAGCAGCTTCACTATGTATTGTCTGATATAGATTTTTCTATGTATATTTTCTCAAATTTTTGTGTTTTGTGTTTTTGTTTTGTACTACTGAACTTGGATAAATGAGTTTCTTGGCTACCTGTTATATTCATTATGGAAATGGTATTTAGTGAGAAGGAAATGAAGAACTGGGCATAAAGCCCAAGCTCCTATTTTTCCCGATGAAAAAACTATAATCAGAAGTTAGATTGAACCTGAAAACCAAATCCCCTAGATTAACAATATTTAAAGAAGTAGATGGATATAATTCTAACTCACCATCCCCTCTTTCTGAGGAGAGCAGAGTGGCCAAACTTCAGATCCTAGTCTTTTGTTTCCCCTCCTGACAGGAACTAAAGTCTCTCTTGGAGAAAGGTGGGAGGGGAAGAGGTTAGAGATGTTTAGTCTGCCTCCCTTCAAGCCACACAATGACAACTGCAAGCTATATGTTGCCCTTGCAACACAAGGTTAAGTTCAGTTTGAAGTATCTCATAATTCCCTGGGTGCAGGAAAAGCAGAGCACAGTTGGAGAGTTCTAAGTTCCTTTTGCCTCAAAGATTATCTAGTCCAACCTTCAGTTGTGGAAACTGAGGCCCAAAAGTTACTTATCGGTGATTTAACCAAGGTTACATAGGTAGTATGAGAGAAATCATTTCAATCTAGAATACTGATAGCAGTGTTTCTGAGTGTGTTCACCTCATTCTGGAACCCAGTGGATGTAAGAAATTTAGTAGAGTTGGCATCCCTAGAGAATAATACTTATTGAGGACACGAGGAAGATTTGTGGATAGTTCCTCCAATATACCCTCTGTGTACTCATTCAGAATCAGAGCTAATGAACATAGAAAAAGCTATAGTTGTGAATAAGCTTGGGTGAAGAAGTAGGAATTACTAGGAAAAGCAGAACCCCCTCTCTGTATATGCGTATAGATGCATACACACATATATGTATATATGCATATGTATGCATGTATGTATATATGTATAGTGACATATCATATAAATATATTACACTTAAAGGACTGCAAAGCATTATACATATCTCTCATCTGAGTCTCATAATAACCCTCCTTAGATGGCACTACAGTTAATGTACACATTTTACATATGAGGCGATTGAGACACAGGTGAGATGATTTCTCATGGCTATCCATTTAGTCAGTGTCAGATGGGGATCAAACCCAAGTCTTCCTGACATCAAGATTAGCATTGTATCCATTCCTCCATACCACCTCTCCCTTAGAGTAAAGGAGCTGAGTGATGACTGTCCTTTTGTTCTGAATTCCCAGGTTTTAGAATTGTACTTGGCACGGAGTATAAGCACTTACTAGATTTTCATTAATTCATTCATCCATTCATTTATTCCATTTCCTTGGCTTCAGTCTTGACAGTATTTCTTGATGGTAGAGAGATGGCAAGCAGGTATTTTTCAGTTCTTCTTAGCATACATTGCTACCGAAAAGACAGGTGTTGCTCTGGAAAATCTCACTTTGGTAAATCCAACTCATATAGTTATTGAATATGAGGAGAAACTAATAATGATCTTGTCTCTTTAACAAAAAGACAAAAGTTCTGCAGAAGAAGAGCTGAAGTCAATAAGGATTTGGGAGGCACAACCAGCCTTAACTCAGTCTTGTTCACCAAATCCCCACATATGCAAATGACCTTTCCAACCAAGCATCTTGAAGGAGATGGGTTTAATAAAATGTAGGTTCCTAGAGAACACCAATCATTTCTGGTTTTCATTTTGTATTGGTACTTCTAGTACCTAGCACAGTACATCAGGGGAAGGAAGGTATAAAGAGGACACAAGGTGTGTGGGGGGAAGAGTGGTTCAAACTTGTGATTTTAATGGTTATACAGAACTTCTGCTGTGGAAACTCCATTCACATTTGTAGATTGGCTGCTCCTTTGTAACCTATAACCTTAGATTATTGCCTAGGATATTGAGAAGTCAAGGGACTTGGCAGTATATGTCAGAAGTCAAACTTGAACTCAGGCCTTCTTGACCACAACACCTCTCTATGTTGCTTCTTGCTTTGCCAATAGTGGGCATTTATACATGGTTAATTGAATGACCTAATAGGATGAAATCAGATAATTTATGACAAGTAAAAAAAATAATTTGAATACTTTTATTGTTTGTCCTTAGTTCTCAAAGAGGACATAACATCAGGAGGTAATGGCATGACTTACAGTGAATTTGATTTAAGTGAGGGAGGGCTGTGCAAAGTCACCAGCTTCATTCTCTCCTCCAAAGCCTTCTGGGTCCAGTGGTAAGATATACATCAGGACAACTGGAGATGGCCCTGGATGTTTGAGGCAATCAGGGTTAAGTGACTTGCCCAGGGTCACACAGCTAGTAAGGGTCAAGTGTCTGAGGCTGAATTTGAACTCAGGTCCTCCTGACTCCAGGGCCAATTTTCTATCTACTGTGACACCTAGTTGCACCAAAGAGAAATTAAGTAGGACCTTGAGGATGTGAGGCCCGGTTCCTAATCTTTGAATGCGATATTAGAAAAGGCAGTTATGGAGGTCCCTATATCATTCCTTTGGAGACCAACAGGTCGACTCCAGGGCTGGAGGAATCACGGGATGCACCCAAGGGATCTGTTTCTAATGTATTTTCTCATCAAACCTATATGAAATTCTCAGTGTTTGAGGCTAGACCCCCTTGTCTGACACACTGGTATGCTTTGAGTACCACTATCAATGGTTCAATGTAATTTTTCCTTCTGAAAACTTCACAGTCTGGGAGCTGAACTTAGCATCCCTCAGCTAATACAGCCCCCTCCCATATGGTCTCAATTATCCTCTATTTTGCAAGACTTTTATTAACCTTTGGTGTGTTTCCAAAGGAACACATGGATGTCATGGCAAGAGACTCTTTCAAAATATTGTATTTTTCATCCAAAATTTCACCATGGCTGCCTTTGTTGGTCTGCAAAGGGTGGCTCTGTGGGGTACAGGTTGGGGGAGTATAGTCTGCTAGACTCTGATTAAATGAAAAAAAAAACTTTAAAGATATTTCCCCGTATAATCATTTATCCTAAATGCTGGGCAAATAATGGATTCTAATAACTGGGCAGAGATGCTGAGCTTCTGTGCTCAGCCCTGAGGAGGGCTTCCTGGCTTCTAAACTAGTCTGTGTGAGACTGGGGGAAGGGAGATCAAATCAGATCAAATATACTCAAAATGCTATTCTTTTCCAGATGCCCAAACAAATGTGAATATTAATAGCATGAGACATCCCTGGGTAGAAGCAATTTTGGTTGCATGGAGACCATCATTTTTTTTTAAAAGGTTTTGAGCTCCCTTGGAATTTCAAAGTAATCAGGAGAAGTTTAGCAGTGTCAATGACTAAGTGAAATACCACCAGTAGTTGCTTTACTTCTTTCTTTTGTTATTAATGTCTTGGGTCTGGGATTTGTAAACACAATTTTTCAAGGCGTTATTGAGTAAAAATATGGTGTCACTTAGAAGAATTGTATTTGCGGATGATTTCAAAAATGCAGGGGAAGAAAGATATCCCTGGTGACAAGAACACAGGATTTATCAAGAAGGATGCACAGCTCGACAATGAAAATGGACAGAACTAAGACCAGTCATAGAATGGGGATTGCAGCCTGCCATTTTTATTTAGACATTCGAAAGAGCATTCTGCCCATATTTCTGTATGGAGAAGACTCATTGTGAAGGAAAAAGGATTCAGTGGCCTTTAGTCCCCACTCAATTAGTGTTTTCTGAGTACCCACTGGGTGCCCATCTTTTGCTAGGTGCTATGATGAATAAAAGGCAAGAGACTACAATCCCCACACGTCTCTAAGTCTTCAGGGTTTCAAAGGTTGAATTCAGCCCTAATGATGGATGAAGTATATTAGGTAGGCCCTGAAATTGGAATGATCAATAACAGTTTCACAGGTAAAGTGAGTGTTTAATTGGGCTCTGAATGATGGATAGAATTCAGATGGGCAGAAATCATGGAGGAGCGCACATGGAGAAATGATAGGAATTCCAGGGTGGGAGAGAAGAAAAGATCAAGCCAATCAATTGTGAGAGGAAATAGGCTAAAATCATTTCCAAAAATTTTTAAATGGTTGTCAATGAATAAACCATAAAATTTCAATTGGAATCTCTCTCAAAGATGGGTCTTAGTTCTACTCAGGTTCATGGCACTGCTAGGAATTATTGCCTATTCAAAACCAAAATTCTGAGCCTCCACCAATGTATGCCCTTTTTTGAGACCAAGTCATAGGACACATAAATTTAAAGCAAAAGTCATTTAATGAAACAGAATAGCAAGATACTAATTAAAAAATTATATTTTAAATACTCTGTACCCATTCCCTGCCTGCCTCCCTATAATGTAGATTCAATCTTTATATTATAGTGCAAGGGATATAATTGTAACAATTATTAACAGTCATAAATCATATGAACAATAAATCATAATTATAAAGCTCTTAGCACTATGCTTGGCACATAGCAGGCAGCATATAAATGTTATTTATTATTATTATCTTATGAGACTCTTGTCTTGCAATGTTCTCCAAAGAACAACCAGTACTGTGATGGAATTGTGGGCAAACCAAAAGCATGCTGGAAAACATCCACTGAGAGAATGCTTACTAAAGTTAGAGGTAAACTCTCTCTCTCTGTCCATGACACAATTGAATAGCAGTAGACCAGATGCCTTCAGTGTTAGGATATCTCCCTAGAGATAAAAAGCATTTGGAAAAGACTGAAACAGCCTTCTGTGTGTTAGGCTGCCACTGTTAAAACAATTTATTAATCTCCTAGTGGCCAGAAAGAATTTAGGACATTTCACATTGGAGCCTTCAGGAACTCCTGAAAAAACCCTCAGATTGTAGAAAAAATCTAACCTTACAGTCATGGGTCAGTTCAAGAGGATCGGAAGCAATTGGAAAATCTCTTGTGATTATAGGGTCAAAAAGACTGAGCCATTGTCATTTTAACTAAAGCTGACCTTTTTCTTGCCTACATCAATTTTCGTCTCCCATATACACTTATGCACATACCATTTAATTTTGCCTTTAATTAGATAGACACAGAAAGAACTTTGGGTGGAATAACCTCTCAGTTTCTTCATCTGGGAAATGGAAAAGATTTAGACTGGATGATCCCTAAGGGTTTTTCCAGTTCTAATGTTCTATGATTCTGAATTAGGAGATCTGAATTCTAGCACTAATTATACTATTAACTAATTGAATGACTCTAGGGAAGTCACTTCAAGACTCTGATTTTCAGTTTCATCCTTTTTAAAATGGGGTGGAGAGGGTGGAGAGATTGGACTAGATGATTTCTAAGGACTGATCTAGCTTCTGATTTTATTTGTGTACAAAGGCGCAATGTAAGCATTGCCTCCTGGCCACGGACAGAGCCTTGGCCCTGGAAGTAAGAAGACCAAGTGCAAATCCAGCCTCAGAAACTTAGTAGCTAAAATGAGCAAGTCACTTTACTTCTGTCTGCCTCAGTTTCCTCATCTGTAAAATGGTGTTAATGATAGTATGTATCTCCTAGGGTTGTTATGAGGATAAAATGAAATATTTGTAAAGTGCTTTGTATACTTTAAAGAATCATATACATGTTATTATTTTTTATTATTAAATTGCCTCGGGAACTGGAGAATGTTAGATATATAGAGGTTACAAGCTTGGAAGCAATTTTGTCTGGTCTTATTTTAAAGATGAGGAACAGGAGGCTCTGAAAAGTGAAGCATCCAAGGCCATGAAGTTAGTAATGAGAATAGAACTGGCAATAGATCCCAAGCATCCTGCTTTTCTCAGTCCAGTCCTTTTTCTCTTTCTACTATACCAGACGGACTTGTGTTAAAGAAATCTTTTCTTTTCTATCTTCTTCCTTCTTTCTTAGCCCTCTTTCTCCTTTCTGTATGAGCATGGAGCAGACAGAAACAATGATCTCTTTGTCTCTATCTGTGTCTCTCACTCAGTCATTGTTTCTGTATGTCTTCCCCTCTGGGTCTTTCTGCACCAGTATCTATCTCTCTGCTCCTGTATATATCTCTGTTGCTCCCTCTGTTTTTGACCCTGTCTGCCTGTCTGCCTGTCTGCTTCTCTCTGGCTCTGGCTCTCTGGCTCTCTCTTTCTCTCTGTCTCTCTCTCCCCCCACCCTTGCTGTATGAGCATTGAGCACAGAGGGGGAAAATTATATCACTGACCTACATTTTAAATAACATGGATTTGAAAAATAGACACGAATAACTCAGTGAAGAATAGATGATTTGGGGAATGACTAGCAGATTCTAAATTCCAGAGTCTTGAAATACTAATGAGTGAGAATATATCAGATAACTCTTAGAAGCAGGAAACATTCAATGGAATGTAAAGATTGGATTGGGCATGCATAGGGCTGTCTATAATCATGCTCTGTTTGCGATCAGGACAAGCATGGAGATGTGCAATACCCCAAGAGCCCCATGGGAATCTACCATGCATCTCTGCAACTCCAGGCAGGTGTCACTGCCTCTGAATCAGGTAAAGCAGACTAATTAGTGACTGAAAATTCTACCTAGAAAACAGTCTTCTAAAAAGAATCTGTTCTGAGATAGATCTCTAGGTCCTTATGAGAAATTCTAAATTCTTCCTTGAAGGCAGAACTTCTTAAACTGGTGTCATGGAACTCTTCGGCAATCTGGGGAAGCCTGTGGACCTCTTCTCAAAATATTGCTTTTGAAGACATAAAGTAAAATACAAAGGAAACTCAAGGTTAGTTGAGGGGTAAAAGATCTTTATTTTTCCCATCCAAGTTCATAAAACCCTTCAGTGGTCAAAGGACCCCAGAATATGAATGCTTGCTCTAGGGGATTTCTATTGAAATCAGTAGGTTGAGTTCAAATATCTCTTTCCCTGTCTCTCTAAATTTCTCATATTAATTATTTCAGAGGGAAAAAAAAGAGAACCAGAAGAGCAAGCCATGTAATAAGTAGAATAATGTAAATGTGAATATAAGTGAAAACATTAAAAGTCGATCAAATTTCACCTAAAAACACCAACCATCAAAAGACCACTGAAGAATCACTTTGTTTTTTTCTCATCAAACTAAGGTAGTAGAATATTGGTGTAGGATGTTTCATACCAGAAAAGTTGGTTATTGTGTTAGTTGGTCATAACTGTTTTTCTTTGTTGTAATGGGGGCTGGGTTTGGGTTTTTTGTTTGTTTGTTTGTTTTTTGGTTCATTTTGTTTTGAAGGATGGTGGGATTGGGAAGAACATACAGTATAAAAAATAAAACATAAATAAAAAATTTTTAAAAAGACAAAGGTTGATTTTTTTTTGTTTGTTTCTTTTGTGAGGTAATTGGAGTTAAGTGACTTGTCCAGGGTCACACAGCCAGTAAGTGTCAAATTTCTGAAACCGGCTTTGAACTTGGGTCCTCCTGAATCCAGAGCCGGTGCTTTATCTACTGAGCCACCTATCGGCCCCAACGTCAAAATAGCAAAGTTAATCTTTATTCATTCATTTTCTCACTCAACTAAGAGTTTATAGTCAGTCAGTCAGTAAGCATCTATTAATGGACTATTTATCATGTGTCTAGCACTGTCTTAAGTACTGGTGATACAAAGAGACAAAAACAGTCCATGTTCTCCAGTAGCTCATAGGAGTAGACAATATGAAAACAATTATGTACAAACAGGAGATATCTAGTATAAATTGGAGATAATTAATAGAGGAAAGGCACTAGCATTAAGTGACTATTAGGGATTTTAACTGGGACTTGAAGAAAGTCTAGAAAGCCAGGAGATAAAGATGAACAAAGGAGAGAATTCTAGACATGGGGGAGAACCAGTGAAAATGTCAGGTGGAGTGTCTAGTTGCTGACTATGTTGGGGAGAATAGGGTATAAGAAAATTGGATATGTATGAAGGGGCTAGGTTGTGAAGAGTTTTGAATGAGAAGATGTTGGTTCCCTCAATAGTAATGTGAAAGTTAGAAAGGGAGGAGGGTTTGGGGGAGAGAGATAATGAATCCAGTTTGGGGTGTGTTGGGTTTAAAATATCTATGGAGGGGCAGTTAGGTGGCGCAGTGGATAGAGCACTGGCCCTGGATTCAGGAGTACCTAAGTTCAAATCCTGCCTCAGACACTTGACACTTACTAGCTGTGTGACTGTAGGCAAGTCACTTAACCCCAATTGCCTCACTAAAATATATATATATATATATATATATATATATATATATATATATATATATATGGAACTTCCAGCTTGAGATCATACTTGGAGATGCTACTATTGTGCCAGGTTCTGGTTTAAAGGCTGTGATACAACCACCACCACCACCACCACCACCACCACCACGACATATAAAACAAACAAACAAACAAAAAACAAACCCAAAATAAAAACAAACAAACAACAACAAAACCAATGAGCATGTGGCCCCTGTCATCACAGTACGGTTTTAAGAGAGTTTTTTTTGACTTGAACAGAAACCACTGTAAATGGGGGTAATAATAGCACCTCCCTTGTTGTGAGGATCAAATGAAACAATACTTTTAAAGCACTTAGCACAGTGCCTGGAACATAGTAGGCCCTTTATAAATGCTTGTTTCCTCCCTTTTTCCCTTACTACTCTGTTATTATAGAGGATGATTTAACACAGCAACGCCCATACACGTTCTAAATAATTGATACCTAAATTTACACAGCTGAATAATGGAAAGAGCTTAGTCAGGAATTGCAAAAGCCAGCCCACTAAAACAAGGCAGCCTTGTTATGAGAAGAGGGTATCCCTTCAGGGGAGAGCACATAAGTGTGAAACAGCAGACACTGTTGAGGGGTAAGGGGGGGTGGTTACGCAAGGTGAGAGGCTGAGCTGAGTTAGATCTATTCTGAGGTAGGTCATACCACCTAGCATTCAGATGCCCATAGAAACCAGATTTACTGGCCCCTTCTGGGATTTCTGGACCCATGTACCAGAAAACAAACAAACCTAGGAAAAGAAGGTTTCATATCTGAAAGATAGGAGCTGAGACAAACATGAGGCTATGAACTCAGCTTTAGAAGGATGCTGGGAGGAGACAACAGAGCTAAGCAGGAGAGATAAAAGGGAAAACTTGACCCCAGAATAATCTAGGTCAAAGTCATGGAGCTAAACAATAACTGGGAAGGTAAATTGGTCAATGACCAGACAAATTATCCAGGTGCAGAGTAGGATGAAAAAATCTTAAGAATCCTTTTGGTCTAGTGTGTCCGTGCTTGTTCTAATAGGTTAAAAGAGCTTTGGCTTATTGGTCTTGGGTCCTAACAGAGCAGAACCAGGGTAAGGGCTGGTTCCAATATCTTTATCCTAAGCAGAAGCCTAGCTAGTCAAGGACCAGAGGTCAATTAACTAAAGAGGAAAAAGTAGCAAAGTCCCAGATTCATCTGGTCACACAAAAACATGGAGCTGGGCGATCATTTCACTCAGATGTTTCAAAAGCCCATAAATAAAACTATAGTAGGAAGCAGTCATCTCAACAGTGTTCAATTTTAATATCAATAGGCATATTCGGATTGAACTTGCCATGCCCACAATTTCCAAGTGAGGCATTGAATTAGCTGTTCCGCTGATGGGAAGCCTGACAGCTAATGAAAACTAACACTTTAGCATGCAGTATCTGCCACTATATATTATCCCCCTATTACCCAACTATAGAACTTAAGTTGACATTAGGGACAGACTGATTTAATTTCGGTTTAAGGGAAGAATATGTAATTTTAATTCCATTTACTTATGTAGTGCCTGTTAACTCAAATCTGCCAGAAAGGAAGCCAGGCATTTGGACAAATGAGGTGGGTTGATTGAATATTGATAAGCCAATTTTTAATTTATCAAGGTTATAGAGGCTCACCATGCTTACCCTGCATGCTAATGTGCAGCCAAGGGTTGTCAGGTGGGTTTGAGTATAGCCCAACAGCTCTTGGGTCAGATCTGGAAAGTATAGGATTGACAATGTTTAGACTTTATGAAAATTAGGTCTCTTGGATTCTGAATGTGAAGCACAGAGAGAAAAAAAAATGGCAGCAAAAAACATCTCGGATGGGGAAATGGGCAGTTTTGCAAATCACATGAAGAGGGCTAGAGTGAAGACAGAGAGTCCACTTTAAACTATATAAAATACTTATCTCTTCCCACACTCCTTCTACTCTTTTTTCCTCCCTTTTTCTTTAAACAAACCCAGGCTGCCAGGTTGGGCACAATTTTGCAGATTTCAATAAGTAGACACAGCTAAGAAGAGAAACACTGTAAGTTGAAAGAAAGTGAAGTGGTATGTTTAGCAAAGTGGGTCTTGGGAACAGGGGCACACTGGATGTACAAGAGAGGTGACCTTTAGTCCTTTTTTTCTTTGCTCAAGGATATGAGTCTAGGAATTAGAAAAATCAGTCCACAAGGGGGTTCAAAATCTTTTTTTTCTTCCCAGCTTCAAGTTGAATGACGTATCATTTATCCTAAGGGCATGCCAGTCTGGCTTTGCTAGCTCTATTAAATCTTAGACAACCTAGGTTAAGCCCATTCCAAAACAAAAGCCCAAGGCAAGGGACCCTTCAATTCCTCCTCATTGGCATATCTCACACTGTCTTTTTCCAAACTCCTTGTCTCCATTGCTCCTGCTGCATCCCATAAATTATAAACAAAGCCTGGAAACACTTAAGCAGCACCAACCCACTCTGTTTAATTTCCTCCAGTTATTTGTCACTCCCACCAATAAGAACATGTCAATTTCCATCTTGCTGGGAAAAGGCAGGCAGAATTAACTAGATGTCTCTACAGTGGGAGATGGAGGGGCTGAGCGACCCAGTCTACAACAGACACCATTAAGAGCCAAAGACAATCATTTGTATGACCAGTAATGAGAAATCCTTACCCCAAAGAACTGTTTTCTCCAGAAAACACATTATTCAAAGCAGAGATTACCCTGCAACAGGGGAAAGTTATCTGTAAAGCTATCTTACTGAACATAGAGACATCAAGGCAGCTTCTTTTAATAGCCTCGATTGTATCATGTGACACATACTCTATATCTATATATAAACATACCTATAATACACATATAGATCAAGTCTCACTGAACTTAATTGTTCTGAAACACAATAGATTGAAAATTACCCCATAATGACTTGACACTTTCCCCACCCCTTAAAAAAATTAAAATCAAAAGCAGGAGGAAAGGACCAGAAATCCATTTCATTTCATCAATCCAATCTTCTAATAATAAGTGAACCATTGACTTGTTACGCCACAGATCCAGTTTGCGGGAATTCTCTACCACAGACTTTGCAGCTGCCAAATCAGGGTCAAAATTGAAAAATGAACTATTACACCATGTAATTTTTCTTCCCCTTAAGGAGACAGCTTTGAAAGCACCAGGAGCGGTTCATTTGCATCACAATTCAGCTTTTAAATTCACCTCCCCACCTGGCTCAGACACATTTGAAGTTAATTTGCCATCTTCTGCTTCCTGGAGGAATTGGCCCCTGGAAAATATATACTTGACTGATCCAGACCCTGAGAATGTATGCAGACCCACCAAAGTGGAAAGATCATTGTTTGAAAGAGAATATTAAAAAAAGAAATAGATAAATAAATAAATAAAAACCTTTCTTCTCATCCCTTAGGAAGCCTCCTCAACTTTCCCCAAACTATTGAGCTCTAGGAATATGTTCAATTCCATCCATAAATGAGTAAGAGAATGAATTCCAAAATAGCAAGATTCATATTCTGGGGAATGTGACAGAATTAAATGTGTGATATGAATTATATGGTCTATTTAATGATACTTTTCTGAAGATACTAATGATGTTAATAGTTAACATTTACATAGTGCTTTGTTTTGCAAAGCACTTGACCAACGTTTTCTCATTTGATTGATGATGCATATTTTGATATAAATGCTAGGAAAGTGTCTTAAACGATACAGCCCTAACTGTGACAAAAGTGTTCATTAATGACAGGGGCTAATAAACCTAAGTTCAGAGAAAATTGGGGTGGTTCTCTACTTGGATACATCCATTACTTACATCAATAAGAAGTCACCTCGGGGTAGCTAGGTGGCCAAAGTGGATAGAGCACCTGCTCTGGAGTCAGGAGGACCTGAGTTCAAATCCAGCCTCAGACATTTAACAATTACTAGCTGTGTGACCCTAGGCAAGTCACTTAACATCAATTGCCTCACCAAAAAAAAAAAAGTCCCCTCACCCAAATAATGATATGCAAAAGGTGATCTGAAACTAAGATTCAAGTGATTCTTCCCCTGAGGCAAGTCAGGTCAGTGAATAGGACTATAATCTGATGAATGAATGAATGGTCAAGATGTGTGACTTTGGGCAATCATTTTACTTCTCTCTGACTCATATTCCTTGTCTGTAAAATGAAAGGGTGGGCAGCTAGGTGGCACAGTGGATAGAGCACTGGCCCTGGATTCAGGAGGACCTGAGTTCAAATCCATCCTCAGACACTTGACATTTACTAGCTGTGTGACCTTGGACAAGTCACTTAACCCTCATGGGGGGGGCGCTCCCCCCTCACCCCCCACATGAAAAAAAAAATAAAAAGGTGAGAGAAGATGACTTTCAAAGATCATTCCTCCTCTAATATGTTTTGATTTTATAGGGATTAGAACAGAAAATGAAAGGGATCATGAAAATAAAGATAAAGATGGTATTTAGAGTCAATCTTCATTATTTGTGAATTCCATAATTGAAAATTCTCCCTAATATTTATTTGTAACCCCCAAATCAATATTCATGGTACCTTTGCAGTCATTTGTGGACATGCATAGAGAAATGAAAATTTTGCGTTGCCCTTCATGCAGCTGACATCTAATGAGGCCTTTTGTCAGTTTTCAAACTATAAACAAATTTCCTTCTTGTGGTCTATATAGTGCTACATTTTTCTAATTTTTGTTCTTTTTGTTGGTGATTTTACTCTTTAAAATGGGCCCTAAGTGTATGTTAATGAATCAACAATATAGTGCATTCAGGGAAAGGAAATGGAAATTCATTGATCTGTACATAAGGTCACTCTGGAAAGTGTAAAAGTCAACATGGTAACCATGTCCCAGGAACCAAACTCATATTTCCCCTAAGAGCAATGGATCAGTATTTGCTGATTCAGTGTTCACAGAGACTTAATACAACAAATAATGAGAACTGATTGTTTATATCATTTTAAAGTCTTCAAAGCCCCTTACACATTATCACACTTGACTTTCACAACCCTGTAAGGTAAGTACTGTTATTTTACAGATGAGGAAATAGAGGCTGAGAAATATTTAGTGATTTTTCCAAACTCAGAAAGCAAGTTTATTCTGAGACAAGATTTGAATTCAGGCCTTTTTCACCCCAATTCTAACATGTTCCCCACTTTCAGACCACCTAGCTGACTATTGAGAATTATATACATGAAGAAATCACTACTTATTAGTCACAGAATCTAAAATTTTGAAGGCACCTTGGAGGCCCGTTCATCCAAGCCATGTGGGACTAGAAATACTTTCTACAACATACCCAAAGACTGATCCTGACCACCTTTGCTTAAAGGCCTCCAATGAAGTGATATTACCTCCTAAAGATGCCACTTTTTCTTTTTGGCAGCCTTAATGGTTAGGATGGTTTTCCTAAATTCACCTCTTTGGGATGTTAATTCAAGCTCTGCCCTTCAGGGCCAAACATGTCTAATGATCCATTGATGAAATGTGGATCCTTATAGGGAATCAGCTTTTCCCTTCCACCCCCATACCACCACTAAAGAGCAGAGATCCCAGCATGATTTCTTGAGTAGGAGAGATAACAGATCTTCTAGACAAGGAGGAAGTTTGACTTTTCCAAGGAGGAAACTTGACCTTTAAGTTCTTCAGCCTTGGAGCATTGTATTTTTAAAAATAATATTCAATCCCCCCACAATCGCATATAAAAACATTTTTAACATCTGTTTTATTTTAATTTTGAGCTACAAATTCTCTCCTTCCCTTCTTCCTCTTCCCCCTTTCTAAAATGGTAAGCAATCTTATATAAGTTATACATGTGCAACCATGTAAAACATGTTTCCCTATTAGTCATTTTGTGGAAGAAAACAAGAAAGAAATTAAAAAAGAAAGATTGAGAGAGAAGGAGGGAGGGAGCAAGGGAGGAAGGAAGGAAGGAAGGAAGGAAGGAGAAAAAAAAACAGTATGCTGCTTTGGTATGTATGGGGCAAACTGTCTCAGTTTACCCAAATAACTCGAGGAGACCACCAAGTCAAGCAGAGACAGATTTATTACATTCCCATAGGAATGGGCAAGTTCAATATCTGAACCGCGCCAGCTAATACATGTCTTTACCTTATATAGGAATGTTGGTCAGAGGGGAAGTCCCCACGCACGCTAGGTCGAACTCACAATCTAACATCCAATCCTGTCTCACCCAGGGTGCATGTTCAGCTCATGATCAATGTATGGAGACATGCATACGTGTTCCAGGAACAAGGGGGGAAAGGGGAGGGGGAACAAGGTCAAACCAAAGGAAGAGGAAACAGGGGAGTGACAGTCAGATCTTTCAGATCTCACAGTTCCCACTGACTCCCCTCTCCCGGCCCCTGTCTCTAAAGATATTCAACCTGAATAACAGGAAGAATCACTCAGGTGCTTCAGCATTGTTTTGTAGTTGTGTTAATTCTAGAAGGATGACAGGGTTAAAATTTATCTTCGGTTATGTTGGGAAAAAAAGAATAATCCATTGTTGGGACCCCAGGGCCAAGGGGATTCTGCTCTGAGAAAAAGAGACATGTCACTTAACATCTGGTCTCAACTCAATTGCTGCATCCTGTGCCGAGTCCCGTCCTTTCTTCTTGAGTCCCGAGTATTGAATTGGTGGGCAAACTCCCTGACCCACTGACTGGGGTTCTGACACATGATGGATTGCAGACAAGACTAATATGTAGCTGACAAGTGGGGAGACTGAGCAGAAGTAAAAATACTGTTAATTGGCAATAAAACTTAAAGGAGACAGTGAGAATTTGACAAGCAATAAACTTCTAAACAAACTATACTGGGGCAGGGTTGGGTACCTTCCAGACCCCATCCTCAGAGTTTAATCTGACTCAAATCCATAATCATATCATACAGGTATGTATTCAGACTCCATCAGTTCTTTCACTGAAGGCATATAACGTTTTTTTTTTTTTTTATCATGTTGTTGTTTGTCCTTCATTCTCAAATAGGACATGACAGATGTTATGACTTGCAATGAATTAGAGATCCATCTGGGTCTAGTGGCAAGATATACATCAGGACAACTGGAAATGGCCCATGTTTTAAGGCTATTGGAGTTAAGTGACTTTGCCCAGAATCATACAGCTAGTAAGTGTGAATTGAACTCAGATCCTAGATTGCCTTGGATCATTGTATGGCTGAGACTAAGTCATTCACAGTTGTTTGTCATACACAATATTTCTATTATTATGTACAGTGTTTTCCTGAATCTGTTTACTTCATTCTAGATAAGTTCATGTAAATCTTTCCAGGTTATCCTGCTTATCATTTCTTGAAACATAATAGTATCCTATCACAATTATATACCACAAACTGGTTCAGTCATTCCCCAATGAATGGGTATCCCCTCTGTCCCTTAGCCACCACACAAAGAGCTGCTATAAATACCTTTGTATATATAAGTCCTTTTCCTTTTTTTGGATCTCTTTGGGATATAGACCTAGTAATGTCTGGGTCAAAGGGTATGCCCAGTTTTATAGTTCTTTGACTGTAGTGGCAAATGGCTCTTTAGAATAGCTGGATCAGTTCAAAACCCTTGGAGCACTTTGGTCACACCTCACCGCTCTGAAAGTAGTTTTCCCTTTGTTTTTCCCAGCCATCCAAGGAGTAGGAGCTGATTTAATCATAAACATGTCCTACTAAATAAAAAATGGTTGTCCTGTCATTCTTAGTGTAAAAGCCCACAAAATCTGCTTTTATGGGGTGATTTCAGGTACCTTAACACCCCCCAGTTCATAGACTCTTAAGAACTAACTGGAAGAGACCTTAGAGATTGTTTGGTAATGTTAGTTGTAAAAGAAAGTATATCACTCAATAAAACACATAAAGGCTTTATACTTGCTGACTGTTATGGTCTCTTAACATTAAAAAAAATGCCATTTAAAGTTGATAAAAATATCCATCACTCATTCCCTGGTCTTTTAAGGGCTCCTTGGAGTGATGACTTCTAAAATGTCACATGTGAAACACAAGCTGGCTGGGGGTGGGGAGGGTGAGGAACTGACATAAGATGAACAAATGTTTTCTGTATCAGAAAAATTTGTGTTCTAGAAGCATTAATGACTCTGTAATCATTCAAATGCCTATTTTATTTTTTTGGAGAAATTTGTAAAACTAATTAAAAAAAAATCTAAACAGGCTCAGGATCCACTGACTAACTCCCAGATCTGAATGAGTGTTAGGAGCAGACTTCTGGAAAGAGAGAAGGCTTATTTGCTGGAGAAAGGACATTCCACGGACCAGAGGGTTAAGATGGGACAAAAGACCTTTTTCAGATTCCATTCAACAATATTTATTAAGCAAGGCACTGCACTGTGTGCTAGGGATGTAAAAGGTAAAAATTCTCACATAGACCCCAGCCCTCCTGAACTTTATATTCTACTTGGGTAATAAATAGACAGACATAATGAAAGATAAGGAATGAAGACTAAGTAGAGCTCCAGGCAAAGTGCTTGAGGAAAATTCGAGGTAGAAGAGAGTCTACCTCCACTTTTAGCTGGAGGGATGAGGAAAAGATTGAGGTAAGAGGAAATACTTGAACTGAGTCCTGAAGATAATGCTTCTGAAAGGAAGAATAAAATATATTGCAAGCTGGTTTGTGTGAAGTTAGGGAGGAAGGAGATAGAGTGCTGAATTTGAGGAAGAGAGTTTTTTTGTTTGTTTTGGGTTTGTTTTTGCTTTGTTTTTGTTTTTGTTGTTGTTGCTGTTGTTGTTGTTGTTGTTGTTGTTGTTGTTTTGCAAGGCAATGAGGGTTAAGTGACTTGCCCAGGATCACACAGCTAGTAAGTATCAAGTGTTTGAGGCTGGATTTGTACTCAGGTCCACCTGAATCCAGGGCTGGTGCTGGATAAAGATCCACTGCACCACCTAGCTGCCTCTGAGGAAGAGATTTTAGTCCAGTTTGGTTGTAATGTAGAGTATATGAAGGAGAGTGAGATGAAATAAAGCTCAAAAGAGAAATTGGAATAAGAGGACCCTTGTCACAGAGGACCCTTCCAGAAATAAGTTCATCAGTCCTCCACATGGATAATAGGGAATACTGCTCATGTTCAAAGGACTGGGCTATCTTTGGTGAGTTCCCTAATTACATATAGATCTTAACAAAGCACCCACCAGAGTCTTTCACACTATTCTTGTGAACATAGAAAGAGATAGACTAGCAAATAGTACAGTTAGGTATATTGCGACTTGAGCAAATGGCTGAGACAGAAAGGAATCATCAATAGCTTCAGAACAGCAAAGACACAAGTCTCTTAGGAAGTTGTTTAAGATTTTCCCCTTGGAATTGTGCTGCTGATCATTTTTATCAATGAGTTTGATTTTGTTGTTCAATCAATTCAGTTGTGTTCAGTTCTCTGTGTGACCCCATTTGGGGTTTTCTTGGCGAAGGCAATGGAGTGGTTTGCCAGTTCCTTCTCATTTTACCACTGAGGAACTGAGGCCAACAGGGTTGAGTGACTTGTCCAGGGTCACACAGCTAGTAAGTGTCTGAGGCCAGATTTGAACTCATGAAGATGAGCCTTCCTGATTTTAATTCTAGTGGTCTATCCAGCATGCCACCTAACTGCCCCAATGAGTTGGCTATGCAGGCATAAATCAAAGCAGCAGAAAAAATTGGGCTTTGAAAGACAGCAGCCATATTGGATAATAGATTTGGGACCTAAAAGATCTCAAGAGGCTAAAATCAATTACCAAATCCATGAATATGAAATCTTATAGTTATAAATGTAAAGTTCTACATCAGGATACAAAAAAAAAATCACCTTCACAATTACATGATGGGTTGGGGCAGCTAGGTGGTGCAGTGGATAAAGCAACAGCCCTGGATTAAAGAGGGCCTAAGTTCAAATCTGGCCTCAAGCACTTGACACTTACTAGCTGTGTGACCTTGAGCAAGTCACTTAACCCTCATTGCCCTGCAAAAAAACCAAAACAAACAAAAAAAATATTTATTTATTTTTTTTGCAGGGCAATGAGGGTTAAGTGACTTGCTCAAGGTCACACAGCTAGCAAGTGTCAAGTACTTGAGGCCAGATTTGAACTCAGGTACTCCTGAATCCAGGGCTGGTGTTTTATCCACTGTGCCACCTAGCTGCCCCCAAAAAACATATTTATTTTTTTTAAATTACATGATAAGCAAGTACAATTAGACAATATTTCTTTTTTTTTTTTTTTTAGGTTAGTGGGACTGAAGAATCAGTATGAGGCAGCAGTGGGACATAAAAACTGACTACCCTGATAAGACAACTCCTGGAACAGCCCAACCCACAAAAGAACAGAATGAGACTATTTTCCAGCTAAAGATGGCTTAATTGGATGACTGGGACCACATGCTATTCTGGCTGAGAGAAGAGCTTAGACTGGTACAGAGGCAGCCCAGAACAGACTGCACCTCCAGAGCCTCAGAGTCTTAAGTGCCAGTGGCTTATCCTGAGGCTTGGCTCACAGACTGGTGAGGGGGTTCGGTGGTTGGCTGGGGTGAATTGGCTACAGTCTCTGCTGAAGTTGGGGCAAAGCACCCAGATTCTGAAGCAGTGGGCTGAGTAGATTGGCAGAGGCCCAGTGGGGGAAGGGCACAGGCACACCAAGATTCTGACCATAGAGAATCAGATTTCAATCAGACATTAGCTTCCTGGTCGAGAGTAGTAAGCAGAGAAAGCAGCAGACAATAGAAAGCTTCTTTGGGGGCAAAGTAGACCAGAATACACCCTCAGAAGAAGATAATAACAAAGTCAAAGCTCCAACATCCAAAACTTCCAAGAAAAATATTAATTGGTCTCAGGCCATGGAAGCGCTCAAAAGGGACTTTGAAGAGAAAGTAAGAGAGATAGAAGGAAGATTTAGAGAGATGGAGGAAAGAATGGACAGAGAAATGAGAGTGATGCAGGAGAATCATGAGAAAAAAGTTAACAGCTTGAAAAGCCAAATGGGAAAGGAGATACAAAAGCTCTATGAAGAAAATAATTGCCTAAAAATTAGGAATGAACAAATGGAAGCTAGTGACTTTATGAGAAACCAAGACACAGTAAAGCAAATCCAAATGAATAAAAAAATAGAGGGCAATATGAAATATCTCCTTGGAAAAACAGCTGACCTGGAAAATAGATCCAGGAGAGATCATTTGAAAATCACTGGACTACCTGAAAACCATTACCAAAATGAGAGTTTAGACAGTATCTTCCAAGAAATTGTTAGGGAAAATTGGCCTGATATTCTAGAAGCAGAAGGTAAAATAGAAATTGAAAGAATCTACCTATCACCTCCTGAAAGAGATCCCAAAAGGACAACTTCCAGGAATATTATAGGCAAATTCCAGAGATCCCATATCAAAGAGAAAATATTACAAACAGCTATAAAAACAGAATTCAAATACTGTGGAGCTACAGTGAGGATGACACAAGATCTATCAGCATCTACATTAAAGGACTGTAGGACATGGAATATGATATTCCAGAGGGCAAAGGAGCTGGGACTACAACCAAGAATCACATACCCAGCAAAACTCTGTATCATCTTTCAGGGAGAAAATGGGACTTCAATGAAAAAGAGGACTTTCAGGCATTTGTGATGAAAAGATCTGAACTGAATAGAAGCTAACTAACCCCCCCTCAGAAACAAAACAAAACAAAACAAAACAAAAACAACCCTGTGTTATTTTAGTCTTTACTTGATAGAAACACAATGTCCAAAACACTATAATTGGCTGTCCAAATAGTTGCCTAGCAAGGTGGTGAGTTCCTCTTCCTTGGACATCTTCAAGAAGAAGCTAGATGACCACTTTTTGGTAAAATATAATAGAGTTTACTTTCATTTATAGATTGGAATCGCCAGTCTCTGAGATCCTTTCTTACTCTCAAATTCTATGAGTCTATTATCTAGAATATTATGTCAAATTTGATTATTTGGATTTTAGGATGGAAAGACTAATAGTAAACTAAGTGGCCATGCCATATGAGGATCATTTGAAAGACTTAGAGATACTTGGCCTGAAGAAGCAAAGACTTGGCTGGAGGTGGGAAAGCAATGATGGTTGTCTTCAAGTATTTGAAAAGTCTATCACTGGTAAAACATATGTGTTCTGTTTGATTCCTGTGTAGGCAGAAGTTGCAGATAGAGACTTAACATAAGCAAAAATGTCCTAATTATAAGAGCTATCCCAAAGTGGAATGGACTTCCTTAGGAGGTCATAGCATCCCAGAATACCATATAGGATATTACCTAGTATAAACCTCTTATTTCATCAATGAGAAAACTGAGGCTCAGACACATGAAGTGACTATCCAAAGTCACACAGATAATAAGGGAAAGAGCCAAGATTCAAAACCAAGTCTAAGGACTTTAAATCTACCACTCTTCACTGTGGACTTTCCTTTCCCTGAAGGTCTTCACATGAAAGATGAATGAGTACTTGTTAAGTATTTTTAAAAATATATACTTAAATTTTAGGTTTCATTTAAAAATCATGCTTTTATTTTGAACTTAGGGAAATTTTTTAAATGAAAATTTTCATATACAAAGTAGAAGAGAAAAAGATATGTGATACCATAAATCTTAATTATGTATCCAATGATAGTTTGTCAATTCTCCTCATTGCTTATAGGATCACAGATTTAGCTTCTCTGTGTCTTCCTCTGATCTTTGTTTTCTTCTATGCATTTTTCTAAAAAATGCTTCAATGGCCATTGCTTCTTCTTTCTTCAGTACCATTATGGTTCCCTCTCTACCCCCATCTTGTTTCCAAATTAATTTTTTAAGAAAAAAAATCCTTCCTTATGATGAACAAATATAGCCAAGAAAACAAATCTACATATTAGCTATGTCCAATCATGTACACATAATTTTTCATCTCAGGTTCATAAACTCTCTATTGGGAAGTGTCTAGCATGTTTCATCAGTGGTCCTATGAAGTCACACCTTTTTCTTCATGGTGATTGGAGCTTTTAAATCAATTTTTTTTATGATAGTATAGTCATTATATCAATTATCTTCCTGGTTTTCACTTCACTTTATATCACTTCATACAAGTCTTCCCATTTTTCTCTCAATTCTTCCTTTTCACCATTTGTTATAGCTCAATAATATCTTATTTTACTCATATACCACAATTTGGCAAATCATTCTTTAACTAATTGGCACTCCCCTATTTTTCAATTTTTTTGTTACAACAAAAAATGCTGCTTTTGTAGATATGGGTCTTTTACCTTTGTCTTTGATCTCTTCAGTATAGTCAACTGATATCAAACTAATCATTAGACTATAAGCTCTCTGAAGTGTTTGTCTACTCTGAGGTTTGTTAATTGCCTAATTCCCAGAAGAGAAAGATCATTTCAGACTTAAATATTTTGACATTTGCCTTGTACCTTTTCTTGGATAACAATTTGTAGGTTCTAGGTTCATGAAATGGGTATGTTTTTCTGCTGACATATCCCAGGAATGGTACAGTGGAAAGTACACTGGTATTGTTTTATTCTTTGTACTTGTACCCCCAATATCTAGGACAGTTCCTGACACATAGTAGGGGCTATAAAGTACTTGTTGATAGACTGTAGTCAGAGGACCTGACTTTGAACCCTATCTCTGCCCTCATTAACTATGTGACTTTGGGTTTCCCTCTCTGGACTTCAGTTTGCTCATCTGCAAAATGAGGTGAAGGGGCTGGACCCAGTGGCCTTTTAGCTTCTTTCCAGCTCTAAATTTGGGAACCTATTTTCCTGTACAGGCCAGATAGAATTCCCATGAATACCAATTCTGCCATTTCCCAGCTTCCCCCAAAGTCTGTGTATTTTCTCCCTCCCTTCTTCCCCACCCCCAGTTTCTCCAGGCATCCCTGCTTTATTTCTGTCTTGTGATTTGGCTGTGCTGACTAGTACCAGGGGAAATCACTCAGCCTATGATGGACTAGAAGAAGGTATCCTCATTCAGCAAAACCTGAACCTGGCTGGGGAAACAGCGGCCTGACTGAGACCATGCTTGCTTCACTACTGAAATCATCTTTGAGGTATCTGGGGCTCTCTCTGCAAACACAAACAACAGTGGAATGACAGATGAGTCCTGTAGGAAGAGAAAGGGAAGGGGAAGAGGGGAAAAGAGAGAGTGCATGGAAAGAGGAGAAATACTCAGTTTTTTTCTCTTATTGCCACATATTTGAGTTCTTCTCTTCTTCAATCAATAGTTTTTATTACACAAATTGTTATTATATTTGATTATATTGTTATTATTCTTATAAAGTGTACAGCACTTTACACAATATCCTCACTTTCATGAACTCATTTGATCTTCCCAACAGACACTAAGAGCCAGGCAGGGCAGGGCGGGTATTAATAGAAACACTTTTCTATTGAGGAAACTGAGGCCCAGATTAAATGATTTATCAAAGTCATAAAGCTAGTAAGAGAACAAGTTGGGACTGGAAGCCTGACTTGCCAATTGCTAATTCAGTACTTTTCCCACAATACCAGCATGGCTCCATCTTTGTGTAGCTGTTCTGTTCCCATGATGTTCTAAGAAATTATTCAAATATGGTTTTCTTCCATCCACAAATGAGTACAGTGACTAAAAAGTTGTACATGAGAAGTAAGGAAGATATGAGGAGAGGGAGCAGAAGGAAGCAGCATCACTTGGTTTTATCCTTAGTAGTGAAAGATTCAGCAGAAGATTCAGGGCATTGAGGGAGGTCACATGATACAGTAGAGAATAAGTCAGTCACTCAACAAGCATCAGTTAAGGGCTGATTATGTGCCAGGCACTGTGCTAAGTGTTTTACAAATGTCAACTTATTTTATATGTCCCTTTCTCCCTGCCTCCCTTTCCACTGGATGAACCCAATCCTAGAATGCTCTCCCTCATGACCTCTGCCTCCTGGCTTTCCTAGTCTCCTACAAGACTCAGCTAAAATCCTACCTTCTGTAGGAGGGCTTTCCTGGTCTGTTCCCTACCTCTCCACCCTTATCTTCACTGCTTGTGCCTTCTCCTCTGAGCTTACCTCCCATTCACACTGTATGTATCTCGTCTGTACAAGTTATTTACATGTTGTCTCCACCATTAGCATATGAAATCTTGGAAAGCAGGATGGGTTTTTTTGCCTTTCTTTGTATGCCCAGAATTTATCATAATACCAAGCTGCTGCCTCAGACAAACTGAAACCTGTGAAAAGCCTTATCTTAAAAGGCCAAGTTCTCCCACTGAATCCCGGGCCATCTCCAGGTGTCCTGATAATATATATTGCCACTGGACCCAGATGGCTCTGGAGGAGAGTGATGCTGGTGACTTTGCATAGTCCTTACTCACTTAGATCTAATTCATTGCAAGCTGTGAGATCTGTCTTTGAGAATGAAGGACCGCCACCACCAACAACAATGCCCAGAACATAGTAGGCTCTTACTAAATGCTTGTTGGTTGACTGATTTCTAAGATTCCTTTCAGCTCTAAATCTGTGATCCTATGAGCAATGTGGAGCATAGTCCAAGTCTGAGTTGGGGAATGGAGATGAAATTGTTGAGTGACTAGCAAAGTAATAAGACATGCACTGTTATTCCCAAGTTGCTGCTTTATTGAGATCACTATCCATGAGAGCCTACTGAAAAGGGCTGTGAAAAATTGCAAGTATTCTGCAGATGCAAGGTAGATGTTCCTTCTCACCTGTCAGAGCCCAGTCATTCAGTAGAGAACTGCTGACCCGGGGGAATGGAGAGGGAGAAAAACATGACACCAAAAAAGTCATGCTATTCAAAGAGTGGGCAGAGCACCTTGTTTTCCAGGTATATTCTCTGCTCACTGCCTTGACTGCTTGCATAGCATTGGATATTTGGACTAGGATCACTCCCTACTTCTGCTCACAACAGGGAACATGGACATTGACATGAGTACATCTCCAGGGAATCTGGCAAACCCAACTAAGCCCCAGTGGACTCAGAACACAATCATATCAGGAGAGAGAAAGCTAGATTTGCCAATACACTAGGGCTCCTTCACTATATCAGAAGGGAGACTTTTTCCCTTCCTAATCAATCAATCTACAATCATATTTAAACATTGTAAATACTTTAAAAAATTTTTGTTATTCTGACAAATTTGATGAACATCAATTAACACAAACATTTTCACATACAGAGAACTGAAAATGAATATGGCATCTGAAAATATGAATCTATTATAAACAGCATATTCTTTAAAGAAAACAATAAATTTAACAATAATTCAAACATGCCCTTCTTCTCTGAGTCTCCCTCTGATCTTTGTTTTCTTCTATCAATTAAAAAAAATGCTTCAGTGGCCATTGTTTCTTCTTCTTTTGTTATCACTATCATCCTCCCTCGAAATCCTATTCCCCAATTAATTTTTGAGAAAAATCCTCCTTTATGATAAATAAGTATAGTCAAGCAAAATGGATCCACATATTGTTTATATCCAATAATGTATATCTCATTTTTCATCTCAAGTTCATTTTCTCTGTATTGGGAAGCAGACAGCATATTTCATCATTGGTCCACTGAAGTAGCACCTTGTCATAGTGATTACAGTTTTTAAATCAAGTTGTTTTTCTTTATGATATTATAGTCATTATATACATTGTTCTGGTTCTCCTCACATTACTTTGTCTCAGTTCATACAAAGCTTCCCATTTTTCTCTGAATCTTTCCTTTTCACCATTTATTATAGTTCAATAGTATCTCATTTTATTGATATGCCATAATTTGGTGAGTCATTCCTTAATAAATTGGCACCCCCTTATTTTTCAATTTTTGCTACAACAAAAAGTGCTACTATGTTTTTTACATATGAATTCTTTGCCTTTGTCTTTGATCTCTTTATTATAGCCTAGTTTAATCTATTTATATTCAAGGTTTTCATAATTGTAGTTTTGATCCAGGCTTATGATTTCATTAGTGAGAACTTTCATGTAAAATCTCCCTCTACCCCGCTGCAGATTGGCAACTTGTTGGTAATTTATAAGCCTATAGAATCATTTTGGGCACTGAGTGGTTAATTGATTTACCCTTAGTTACACAGGGTCTCTCTGTTAGATCTTCCCGATTCCAAAGCAAGTCTAATGACTAGAGGATAAATTTAATAAATCCTCTATCATTCCTTGATTGTTTAATTTTCTAAAAATGGAGTGTTGTCTACTCCTCAATAACACTTTTTCCAAACTTAGTACACTATTACATATACATATTACACATATACACTGTTGAAAATTAATTTAGTTTAATATGGCTATCTCCTAAAAAACAGATCAGAGAAATTATAATATCTTATGATATCTCCTACAATTTGTTTCCATACCTATCATCCTACAAAAATCCAGATCAGAGAATATAAATCTCCTACCAAAAAACAGACCAGAGAACATGGCTAAAAACCAGATCAGAGACAGACAGAAAAAACATAATACCAATTTAATTTGTCCCAAGAAAAAATATAGCATGCTCATGTTGGAGACCCCCCCCCCATCAGAAGAGAGCTCAGGGACTCCCTCTTTTTGAGGGTATATAAGGTTTTTTAGTCCATGGGTTACAGAGTGTTTTCAGTTTCAATAGTATTATAAATTCAACCCAGAAGCCAAAGCAGTTTAACAATTTCAGTTATAACAAGTATGGAGGAAATACAGAAGTATCATGATAAGATTACAGGATTCCGAAAAAGGGTTTTGCAAGGATAAGGATGCCCATATTTCCCCATAAGATAGGGGCTTACTATCCTAAGGAAAGAAGTCACCAGATAGGGACTTTTATCACCTAGCTATCTGAGATCAGTTTGGAGTTCAGTTGAAGGACATTTTGCTCCTATTAATCCAGGGTTTCATAAAAAATACTTTTGGATAATAAGACAACTCCATCAAATCCAGGTGATCCATATATTCATATTAACACTAATACATAAAACTAAGCAATATTGTTATTTTATGCTATTAACTCTATATGTCTTGAAAAAACCTAACCCTTGTTTAAGGTAGTTTCCATCTAAATTTGTTCTCTTTCACCTATCCCACCCTTATCACCTTGCTTTTTCTTCCTCCACTTATAATACATATAATTAACCCATTCTTTGGCTTCTTCCTTCCTTTTTATCCTCTCTTTTAACTCTGTCATTAAGCAGTTAACCAAAATAATACTAGCATTGTTTTTAAACTCCTTCTGGTAATTGAATTGGAATAGCTAGAAGATGATCACAATTGAATTTATTCATTAAAGCCCTTAGTTTGATTGCCCAAATCTGTTTCAGAGGCTGTGTATTCTTGTTGGGGGTTATATGTTGAAATCTATTTTAAGACTGGATTATCTTTCCAAGAATTACTCAAACACTCCTGAATTTTTGTTTTCAAAAAGAATGCTTAGCTTTATTTAAAAAATTATCTTGGAATTAAGTCCTATTTTTCCCCTTGATTTTCAGTATTTACAACGTGGCTTCTCTCATTCCCTAATTTGGTAGAAAAATATTGTGCAACAATCAAATTGATGCTTCAAAATTGACATCCTTCTTTGCTATTTATGATATAATTTCCTTGTCTCTCTTTAATTGAAGCTTGATATAATATGTCTAGGTGAGTTGAAATTTGGTTCCATCCTTATTGATATCCTGTGAATTATCTCTATGTGAAATCTATTCTTTATTTTCAGTGTTTCTTAGATATTTAGTTGTGCATTTTCTTGAAATTATGTGGTTAAATATTTTTCTTTTTCAATTTTCAGATGTGCAAATTCTTTAAGACTTCTCTGTAATCTGGCCTTCAGATCTAACACTTTTCATTGCATTACTTTCATTTTTCTATTGAGTAATTTTGGGGGGTTGTTCTTCTGCTTCTGATGTTTTTTCCACCACTCTTGCCTCTAGCAGTTTTTACTTTTTGTCTCATCTATCGATTACTAATATTTTACATTTGTATCTTGAAACCATTTCATCTGAAACTGTTTCATCACCAACTTGTTGTGCTAATTCTGAGTCACACTCAGTTCTTTATTGAATATTGTGGTATTTTTCTATAGTGTATTTGATTTGGACTCATTATCCCAGAATCAGAATGATTAGTTATATCTCTACATCATAGTTCTAGAGGAACTCTGAAAGCCAGGGAGTATGTTTCTAGTGCCATTGGCTTGAACTCCAATCTAAATGTGTTTTCCTCACAAAGCCAATAGTGATTTGAGTCCCAATTTCATTTAACAAATTAATATCCATTGGCTTTTACAAAGTGATATTTACTTTGAACATATAGTGAGAATAAAGAGAAAGAGGACAGCATTATCTCTTACTGGAACCTATCAGTGAAGGAGTCACAACTAAGAATAGAGTTCCACCAAGAGGAAAGACCATGGAGAATGACCTTATGAAAGTGTCTTCGCTTCCATTTCTACAAAGAGGCAGCTGTACACCAATTACAGAATGTCTACACATGCATTAATATTTCTCTGATGGATTTCCATTACTCATCATAACTACTTTCCCAGAAGCAGCATCTCCCAGCATGTAGGCAGTAGCATCAGAGATACTTTGTGTATGTGTAAGTCTTCTGTTACATTTGTTCAATTCATTTCATCCTTTAATTCCTTCAGTATTTCTATTACCCATTATTGTAGTACCTTGAGAAAAAATTTAGCTTTGTTTCTGATGCTACTTCTAGTATAATTTCAACATAGATTTCTTTCTGTTTTTTTTGTTTGTTTGTTTCTGCTTCTTTTGATCCATAATATTTTTATCATCATGTCAGAACTCTTTTTTTGTTCATTTAAGTGATGGGTAGTTGTCTCCTCTCAATGTGGATATAATAGTCAGTCATACTTCCCTGACCTGTTTGTAGGACAAAGGTCTCAGATCCCCTCCTCCCCCTCAGGTTAGCAAGGTCACATGGTTCAAGGAGCCCTGGTCTCAATTAGGTCCTCTCCAGAGTTCTGTCCATATAAGGAAGTATAAGGTCCACTCCTGAGTTATGCCCATACAAGGAAGAGGGGTGGGAATACTGCGTTCCGATTAGCTAGTTTTTGCGCGTAGATTGTAACCCCGACCAGTGATGAAAAAGGGGAAGGTCCATTCACGTTAGGGACTAGGGTATAAAACAGGGCCTACGAGCCCCCTTTCTGGGCACCCACTAGCTGCACACTAGGGTGCCTCCTTCTCATGAGAAGAAAATAAGGCCTTTGTCACCTCACTGCTGAGTTCCTGAGAATTATTGAGAAGAGGATGAATTTTTCCCTCACAAGTGATTTAATGGTTTCTTCTCAATGATTTTTATTAAGTTTTCTCCTTTTTTGTTTTTATTCATGTTTTTGAGGTGATAGCTTCCACTGTGGTTCCACCATCTTCCCTGACTCCCTCAGTCCTCTCATCAGATAAAGAAATAGAGTCCAGGGGTTTTGTTGATTTACTCAGGATCACACAGCTGTTAAGCATAGCTAGAACTTAAATAGCCATCCCCCAATTACAAGATTTTTTCCTCCACTCTATTTCTCTCATAATATGCCACCTTTCAAATGCCCAGTCAAAATACTTGTTAATTTCCAGTGAAACTAGGAGAGATGGTTTATGCTAGGGAAAACATCAGAGTGTATTCTGCTTGATCAGATTCTTCCTTCACTGATTTGCCTGGGGCTAAGGAAATACAATGAGGAGGAAAATATTAGTTTGTCAGCAGTTGAAAAATAGCCTGGGTAAGTTGTTGAAATGAACCTATTTCCCCAATGGCCCAAGCACCAATCACTTCACACACACACACACACACACACACACACACACACACAAATAAATAAAATAAAAACCCTAATGTAACAAACCTGGTAATGCTGGTAATTTGCATGTACATAATTTAATGACAATAAGCAATATGGTAATGATTAAAGGTTTTTTTTTTAATTTGCTTACATCAGTTTAGATGTAGGCAAAAGAGTTTTCAAATAGATTTTTTAGAAGATAGCATTTCTGGATCATCAGCAAAGTTCTGTGTTTTTATCCTCTATTTAAGGCCAACTTCTGTTGTCATTGGCTTTGGTTGGCTCCAAGTAAAGTAACAAGTTCATTCCCAACCCTTGCAGCTGCAAAGGAGTTGGTGATTTTCCTCTGGTATTGGGGTATCCTTCCCTCACAATAGGAAAGCCTTCCATAAATCTCACTAGTCCTGCCAATTTTTTCCTTTGAAATGTATTTATGTATTTTCCTCTTCCTTTATATTTGCCTATTTGAATTCTGCCCACCCTTTAAGGTTGAGATCAACTGCTGCCTGAAACCTTTCTAAGACATTCTGCCTAAAAATATGCCTAATATGGCTTGGATGTTGGTGTCAGAAGACAAATAAAAGCCAGGGGAATCATTCAACTTTTATAATTTTATTGACAAAACCATCACCTTCCTCAATAATAACTTGGTTTACAAAGTGCTCTATGAATATTATCTTATTTAATCCTCACAATGGCCTTGGAAGATAGATGCTATGATTATCCTCATTTTATATATGAGGAAATTGAAGGAGACAAAGGATAAATGATGTATCCATGGCACCTAGCTAGTAAGTGAAACAGGATTTCAATTAAACTCCTCCTGTCTTCCAGTCCAGTGTGCTCTCCTCTGCACCACCTAGTTGCTGCTAGTGATTAATTAAAAAAAAAACAAAACTAGAGTGGAAGAGACATTGGAAGCCATCTTTTCCAACCTTCTTATTTTACAGATAAGGAAAGTGAGACCTCAAGAGATTCTGTGACTAGCCTCTAAAGCCATCAAACTAATTAGTAACAGAATGGTGACTGTAGAGCTGAGGCATTGAGTATCCCAGATAGATGTTCTTTCTGTTATATCATGGTGCTCTTCAAGTACAAAGGATGGACAACAAAGGTATTCTGTCAGCACAGATGAAATATTTGGAGCCTTGGCTTGTTCCAGTCTTTTTCCTGATGCCCCCTTTTTCAGGAGAATCAATACTTTTTTCTGTAGACAAAGTCTGGGGATAAAGGGGATATTGTCTGTTTATCTTTATGGATTCCTGCCTATAATAATTCCCTTACTCCTCTCCATCTAATATCAGTATCTGGAAGTAGTCAGTGACTCTCTTCTCTATTTCTCTTGACCAACCTTGAGGCAGAGGCATTTTCTTTTCCCCTTTATACCTACCTACCTGAGATAATCACCCAGCCCATCCTTTCCAATAGCAGGGGTATACTGGTGAGTGTTTCACAATGGGCTTTCTGAAAAAGAAAAAAAAAGTACAAACAACCCACATTTAAGTTTAATCTGCATTATCAATATTCTCTCCATAACTTTCTTAAGCCTAGAAAGCAACAAAATAATAAATCACAACTTGATTTGTAGCTTTTGCTGATTTCTGGGATGTAAATGTTTCCAGTGAAAATTCAACAATTGGTTCTGGACCCAGTAGGCATGGAGATAAAAATTCTAGGTACAATGGTTCTCTATTATATATCAGGCAGTTAGGTGGTACATGGGATACTCTGCTGGAAGTTGGGAAGAACTTGATTTAACTTATTATTGAGGTAGCTGGTAGCACAGTGGGTAGAGCACTGAGTCTAGAATCAGAAAGTTCTGAGTTCATATCTGGCCTCAGATACATATTGGCTGTGTGACACTTGGCGAGTCACTTAACTTTTATTTGCCTCAGTTTCCTCAACTGTAAGATGGGGATAATAATAGCACATTACAGAGCTGCAATGAAGATCAAATGAAATAATATTATTTGTAAAAGTGCTTAGTACAGTGTTTGGCACATAGTAGGTATGATGTAAATGTTTTTTTTTTAACCTCCTCCTCTAATAATTAGCAGTATGATCCTGGGTAAGTCATTTAACCTCTGCCTGCCTCAGCTCCCCCATCTATAAAATGGGGAAAATCATAGGTTTGTGAGGATAAAATGAAATATTTGTAAAATGTTTTGCAAATCTTGAAGTGCTATATAAATGCTAACTTTGATTACATAAAAGTTGAACTTTGTATGTTGACATTCTAGGCCCTCTTTATCACATTCTAGGACCCTGGTATCACACTTGCTTTACAGTCATCTCAAGGGTGTTCCTTCTCCCCTAAGACACTACTGTGTGTCACCCTTCTCCTCCCCATATAAGTCCTGGGCTTTCCTACCTCTTTGCCCTTGTTCCTGCCATTGCCTTTTCTTGGAAATCCCTTATTCCCTTTTTTGCCTTTTGAATTCCTACTCCTCCTTTAAAAGCTAATAAATGAATCTTCACCTCATCTTTCCTGGAAACAGGTCCTTTTCATATTCTTCATCACCCTCCCATCAGAACCTTAATCCTGAACCTCATCTCTTATCTTTCCAAGAACTGGGCATCTTCTTTCCAGTCATTTCTAAATTGTATTCCCTGTACCCATGCTTTCAAGCATCTTTTCATACATTGTTTTCCCCCTCTAGAATGTAGGCTTTTTGAGGGTAGGAACTGTCTTGTTTACTAATATTATGTCCCTGACACTTAAGAGAGTATATGGTACACAGTAAGTGCTTAATAAATGCTTTATTATTCATTGAGTCAGTCATTCATTTTATTAACTTATTGATTAGGTGAATAGCATTGGTGACAACTCTTGGTGACCAACTTGGTGAGAACCTTGGCTTCAAAGATTCAAGAACACCTTTTTTTAAAGCAATTAAAAATACATGCTAACTTCAAAGCAGATTGGGCAGCATTGCAGGGAATAAGAAGGTTCCATCAACTCAGAAAATAATTTGAATGCTTTTTTTCTGCAACTAACTGCCTCTGTGATCCCCAGAATGTTATAACCTTTCAAGGGTTTGGTTTATTTCCTATAATATTGATAGAATGGTGTAAAACAGGTTGCACCTGGGAATATTCAAAGAGAGTTAGTGAACATTCAAATCTAACAATAAAATCACAACTCTTTTCAGTACAGTGTCTTTCCTACCTCCTACCCATATTCTTTTCTAGGGAGGAAACATCTAAAATGGAAAATAGAAGGAAGAGTGCTAGAATTCTGCATTGGGGAAGACAGAGCCAAGGAAGATAAGGTAGCCTTTTTTTTATTGACTGATGATGGAGGAAAGGGAATCCCAGAGGCAGGCTTATGTGAAAAGCCTTGTGAAATTAGTAGTAAAAAACTCACTTTATGAACTGATCCAAAGTTGGCTTTTCTAGGGCAACAGTAAGTGACCTCTTCCCCCATCCCCCTTACATAATATGCTTTTCCACTTTCAGACCTTTATTCAGTAATCAGATTTGAATTAAAGTGCTCTTCAGCTGGAGCTAATAAGGATGGGGAGTAGGACATAAGGTTCTGTTTATCCAGGGAGAAATTAGTCATCAAGTAGGACTTTCATTGAATTCATTAACCACCATGCACTGCCTGGGCTGCTAAAATTCAGTCTGGACCAAAGCTGCACAAGAACTTGCTTATGAAATAAATCAATTTATTTTTTCATCCCACTTCATTTGCACTGATTTAATATACTTACTCTTCTCCTCCTTCCCTTCTCTAAGTTGAACTATGGGTCTGACTCTAGAGTTCACTATGTAAGCAGAAACTGATTGGGAGGTTCAGAGAACGTCTGGTGTATGAGAGGGGTGAGGCCAAAGCAGGGGGAGAGAAAAGAGATGAATTGCTCTTTCTTCTCAATCTCCCTGCTATGGTAGTGTCCTTTTGCCATGAACTTAATGTAAGGAAAAGGAATTTAGATTGTTGTTTGTCCATTCTCAAAGAGGACTATGATATCAGGGTGATGCCATGACTTGCACTGAATTGGATCTGAGGGAGGGCCATGCAAACTCGCCAACCTCACTTTCTCCTCCATAGCCATCTGGGTCAGGGGCAAGATATACATTAGGATGACTGGAGATGGCCCTGTATGTTTTAAGGCAATTGGGGTTAAGTGACTTGCCCAAGGTCACACAGCTAGTAAGTGTCTGAGGTAAGATTTGAACTCATGGAGGAACAGAACCAGGAGAACATTGTATACAGTAACAGCAACATTGTGTGAAGATCAACTGTGATAGACTTGGATCTTCTCAGCAGTGCAATGATCCAAAACAGTTTCAAAGAACTCATGATAGAAAATGTTCCCAACATCCAGAAAAAAAGTACTATGAATTATCAATTCAGATTGAACTATACTGTTTCTACTTTTGGACTGTTTTTTTCCTTCTTTTTTGATGTTTTCCCCTTGTGCTCTGATTCTTCTTTCACAAGATGACTAATGTAGAAATATGTTTAATGTGATTGTACATATACAACTCTATCAGACTTCTTTCCATCTTTGGGAGGAGGGAGGGAAAGCAGGGTAGGAGAAAAAAATGGAACTATAAATCCTGTGAAAAAGGCGTTGAAAACTATCTTTATATGTAACTGGAAAATAATAAAATACTTAAAAAAGATTTGAACTCAGCTCCTCTTGACTCCAGGGCCAGTGTTCTATGCACCATGCCACATAGCTGTGCCTAAGGAAAATGAGAACCTAGTTCATCTGTGCCCAACCTTGATTTCAGGGCCCATGAGTATAACTCTTGAATGAATGAAAAAGCATTTATTAAGTACTCACTATGGGCAAAGCATTCTATTAAGTGCTAGTAAGACAAGTTACAAAAAGCAAGGCAGCCTACCTGGAGGAGACAACATATAAAAGAAATTTCAGTGGCAGAGTTGATGGAAAAGTCCAGAAATCCTAAGGATTCAGCAGTTGGAGAAGTCCCAGTCTCCTGAGATTACACTGATAGGTTTAAAAAACAAAACAAGACAAAAAACAGTGCCAAAGAAAGTGTCTGGAGGGCATAAAGGCAGGGCAGGTGGATCATAAAACCTGTTATTCTTTGATCTCACTGGAAGGAATAGAGTTTGAAATGTCAGGAGTTCCTGAGTTAGTGCTGACTGCTAATGGGAGGTAGTTTCTGCAACTCCACTACTTATCAGAGAATATCCCCATTACCTGGAGAATGCTACAGCTGAAAAGGATTAAAAAGGCCCAAGCCATGATGGGCTGATCTCAGTACAGATCCAAGGTGAATATAAAATATATATTCAATAGTTCATCAGTTATATTTACTTCTCAGGAGAAGACAAGCAACAGGTTATAGTTTAAATTTTTGTTGATGCAGGCTTAAAGTGCCTTTTGCATTTTAAACAAATCTATTTCATAGGGAAGGAAATAAGTAGCCATCCTATAACTATATGTTCTACATAAAGTAGCTCTTTTGAAAGCATCAAGCTTTTTTTTTCTCATTTAATTTTTTCTGAACTTAACACATACCAAATAGAGTGAACATTTTCATATACATAGAACAGAAGATTATAAATGAAACTGTGAATTTTATTATGTATAGTTTGTTTATCTTTTTAAGTATATAATAAATTCAACATGTAACTTTCAAAGCTGTCATGCTTGTCTGGGATTCCTTCTGGCCTTCCTTCTGTTCTCTTCTGTGCATTTAAAAATATTGAAACTATCTCTTTTTCTTCTTCTTCTTTCTTTTTTTGGCAACTCTATTATTTGCCTCCCTCTCTCTACTAGCTCCCTTCCTCCATTCTCTGCACCAACTGAAAAAAATATTCATAGTGGAGCAAAGCAAATTTCTACACTGGCCATGTCCATTGCTCATTGTGTAACTCTAACACAATACCTTTCTCTCAGGAGATAGGTATTACATTTCATCTTCATCATGTGGGAATCATAGGAAGGCATTGCATTAGTTGGAATTCTTAAATCTTTTATGTTCACTTTAAAATAAAATTTTATTTATGTCTTTGGATATTATATAGCACCAAAATTTTCCTATTCCCTTCACCCTTAATCCCCTGGAGCCATCCTATATAACAAATATAATTTTTTTTTTTTTTGGTGAGGCAATTGGGGTTAAGTGACTTGCCCAGGGTCACACAGCTAGTAAGTGTCAAGTGTCTGAGGCCAGATTTGAACTCAGGTACTCCTGAATCTAGGGCTGGTGTTTTATCCACTGCGCCACCTAGCTGCCCCTATGTAATCTTGATAGGTAGACTCCCAAATATTTTATACAATCTCAAATTACCTTAAATAAATTTATCTTTCTATCATTTCCTATTTGGTTTTATTGGCATTATATTAGAATCCTGATGATATATGTCAATTTATTTTAAAACCTTCAGCTTTGCTGGTTATTAATTTTATAAGTTAATTTTAATTGATTTTCTAGGGTTCTTTAAGTATACCATCATATCATCAGCAAAAAGTGATAGCTTTTTTTTTCCTTTTTTTTTTTTTTTTTTGGTGGGTCAATGAGGGTTAAGTGGCTTGCCCAAGCTCGCACAGTTAGTGTCAAGTGTCTGAGGTCGGATTTGAACTCAGGTCCTCCTGAATCCAGGGCTGGTGCTTTATCCACTGCGCCACCTAGCTGCCACCTTTTCTTTCTTTAAAATGATATTTGTAGCTTTTTGGATATAGGTGCAAATTGCTCTTCAGAAAAGTTGAATCAGTTTACAACTCCACCAACAATGAATTGGTGTCTCAATTTTCCCACCTCCCCACCAGCATTTGTCATTTCCCTTTTCTGTCACATTAGCCAATCTGATACGTATGGGGTAGTGCCTCAAAGTTGTTTTAATTTGTGTTTCTCTAATAATTATTGATTTAGAGCATTTTTCCATAGGTCTATATATAGCTTTGCCTGAAAACTGCCTGTTCATATCTTTTGACCATTTATCAACTGGGAAATTGCTCTTATTTTTTTTAAATACATTTGATTCAATTCTCTATATGTTTGAGAAATGAGACCTTTATCAAAGAAACTTGATGGAAAATTTGTTTCATAGTTATGATTACTATGTATTTCCCTCCACCCTGTTTCCCCTTGCTACCCTGTTTCTTCTACTCTCTCTCTTTCCTTTCACTCTGTCCATCCTGAAAAATGTTTTGCTCCTGACTACCACCTTCCTCAATCTGCCCTCCCTTCACTTATACTCTTCCTCTTCTACTTTCCTGTAGGGTGAAATAGATTTCTATACAAAATTCCATGTTATGTTATGTTAATCCCTCTTTGAACCATTTCTAACAAGAGTATGATTCAAACACTCTCATCCTCCATTTTCCCTTCAGAGGTATAAGCTCTTTCATGACTCTTTTATGTGATATAATTTACTTCATTCTACCTCTTCCTTTGCCCTTTTCCCAGTACTTTCCTCTTTTTCACCCCTTAATTATTTTAGATATCATTCCATCATATTCAACTCACATGGTGTCCTCTGCTTATATATGCTCCTAACTGCTTCAATAATGAGAAATTTCTCAGGAGTTACAGGTGTCATCTTTCTATGTAGGAATGTAAGCACTTTAACCTTATTGAATTCATTATAGGTTCTCTTTCCTGTTTACCTTTTTATGCAATTCTAACTTTTAAGGTAGCATTTATTCAGTGAGCTTTTGTACCTCCTTTTCCATATGGTCAATTCTACTTTTTAAGGGTTTTTTCCCCCAATGAATTTTGTACATCTTTTCTAGTGCAGCCAATTTTACTTTTTAAGTTCTTCTCTTCTAAGGGTTTTTCTACTGCTTTTACCATTTGGTTTAATCTGTTTTAACGAGTTATTTTCATCAGTATTTTTTGTGCTTCTTTTACCAAGCTGTCAACTCTTTAAATATATATATATATATATATTTACATCAATGTGATTTTTCCCCATTTTACCTCTGCCTCCCTTACTTGATTTTTAAAATCTTTTTTGAGTGCTTCTGGGGATTCATTTTGGGCATGAGACCAATTCACACTTTTCTTTGAGGCTTGGCATGTAGCTACTTTGCTCTCATTATCTTCTTCTGATTTTATGTCTTGGCCTTTCCTGTCACGATAATAACTTTCTATGGTCAGGTTATTTTTTGTTGTTGTTTGCTCATTTTCCATCCCATTTCTTGTCTTTTAACTTTATATTAAAGTTGGGCTTTCTCCTGGGGTTGGAGAGGGCACTGTTACAAGCTTCAGGGTTTCTTTGTGTAAATGTTCGCAGAACTAGTTCTGGGGGGCCTATAAAATTTTAGTTCTTCCAAACTAGTATGATGCAAGGAGAGGTGTAGTCACAGCTCTCCTGGCCTGTGTTCTGGTCTGTGAGTGAACACAAGCACTATTTTTTTCATCCTAGAAGTATGACCAGGGTATCTGTTCTCTTGTGGTCATGAGCTCTTGTGTGCTAGCTATTGTTCCCCCTTGCCCTGATATTCCAAGGGAATAATATCTTTTCACTTATGGGGGAGGGTGTCATGACAAAAAGGTAGACCATGCTCTCAGGTCAGTTGCTCCAACAGCTGTATGGCAGGTGTGCTGCAGGATGGATGTACCTGCAAGAGGGAGGAGGTATATCATCTAGTAGTACCTTCGCTAATGGTAAGAGTTTTTAAGGTGGGGCTAATTTAGAAAGGAGGGAAAGGCTTTCACATGTAGCAACTAGGATGACCCCCTCTCATACATGCACCATACCCCAAGAGATGTCCAAGCTTCAGAATACTCTGGGTCTGCATCCTTTCAAATCATAGTTCATGAGACCCTCAATCTTCTCCTACCTCAATCAATTCAACCAATTAATTGGGAAACATTTATCATACATCTATTTTGTACCATTCAGGGCAGCAAGGTGCTATAGTGGATAGAGCACTTGCCCTGGAGTCAAAAGGGCCTGAGTTCAAATCTCAATTCAGACACTTACTAGCTCTGTGACCCTGGGCAAGTCACTTAGTCCCAATTGCTTTAAAAAAACAAACCCGATACCATCTCCAGTCACTCTGATCTATATCTTGCCACTGGACCCAGATGGCTCTGGAGGAGACAGTGAGATTGGTGATCTTGCACCTCCCTCACTTCAATCCAATTCAGAAAATGTCATGATATCACTCTGATATCAAGCTCCTCTTTGAGAATAAAGGGCAAATAACAAGACTTTTGTGCCATTCACTATGTTAGGCACTAGGATAAAAACTGAAAAGTGAAACAGTCCCTGACCTCAAGGAGCTTACTTTAAAAAAATAATCAATATCCAGACACAATTAGTTCATAGCAAAGGCATTTATTGAAATAACAACAAAATAAGGGACAAGAAAGGTTCTGCCTTATATATAAAGGTTCATTCTCCCACAGGCTGCTATGACATCAGTGAGGGAGGAGATACCACAAGGAACACAAATGTTCAAAAGTCACTTGTTCCCATCATTGATAGTTTTTTTAATTGTAAAGTTTCCTTCAATTATGGCAAAGTCACATTTCCTAGGCTCGTGGATTTAGAGCTAGAAGGAACCATAGATGTGATGCTGACCAACCCCCCTCATTTCACAGAAGAATAAACTCAGACCCACCAAGATTAAAAGACTTACAATAGGTACCACAAATAGTGAGTGGTAGAGAAAGGATTTGAACCCAGGACCAGTGACTTCTAATCCACTTTCCTTTGTATCCATGGATGTCCCATCTTAGACTGTGAAATTAAACATCCTTAATTTGAGACAAATCCTGGCATTTTAACAAAGTTTATCACAAAAGAAGTAATCCCAGATTTTGCCCTCTGGCACTCAACAAGGGTCATTATAGTCTGTTTCAGGCTAATTTCACATACTGCTTTTTTAGGCAGACTTTCATAAATCTCTGGATTTCCTCCATTTTATTAGAAGCTTGATCATCCCTATATTAGATACAGTAGGGAGACTTACTTTCATGGAAGGCTTTTGGAGAGGAAAAAATAAACTCCACAGACTTCTTTTTTTTTTTTTCTAAAGGAAGAGAGAGAATTGCTATGTATTCCCAAGTTTTCCTATATGTTCCCAAGATTTGCTCTAATGGACTTTATCTGTTTTTAGCTCCTCTCTACAGAATCCAATAGAAAACCCTAGGCAAGAAATGCCAGGACTGACAGGTGCTAGAAATCCCTGACCTGTGGGAAGCAGGGCTCTTAGCCTATTGATCAAGGAAGCACTCACTCAAAATTCACAAATATCCATTCTACCCTCCTGAAGGCAACTAAAGCTGTCTTAAGGCTATAACCCACTTCTTTTATCTACTAATTACCGAGGCCTGTTTCTTAAAATATTTTAAGTGGTGTAGGAGGAGGCAATAGCAACAGGAGAATTATCCAGCACTCCCCAAATATATTATTAACCTAGAGGGCCAAATGAAAATCATTATCTGAGAAAGGACACCAGAATTAGATGATACAAATAATTGGTTTTGGAGAGTTATGTATGGATGTTTCAGGAGGGAAGGGTTGAGGTGATATGGCTTTGTGTCTTTAGGTCCAAAAAGCAATTTAATTAATCAATGGGTTAAAGCCTATTATGGAAAGTGCAAGATTTTTATACCATCCCCACCCCCACACCCAAAAAGAATTTCTTTGGCCTGATTTGAACAGGAATGTTTTAAACATTGCTGCTGGAAGGGCTTCCTCATTGCCCAAAGTCAATTTGGGAAATCAGGCACTGTCAACATACCTCATATCTGTGATATTCTTTCTCAAGTCCTTGCCCAGAATTCAAGAGTTTCTACATGCTGACTTCAGTTCTTCATTCCTGAATATGTTTATCTCTAAATCATACAAACCTTTTGCTGAGGTCAGATGGTCTCCTTGTTATCCTATGGACATGTAAGCCTCTATGGACTTATTGTGTCCTTACAGTTCAAATATTCTCTCTCTTAGCCTTTCTAATGCCCAGCCACTTCCTTCATGGATTCTTCCCTTAACAGTTCCACTCCCCTCCCCCCACTTCCCCACACACACATTAAGATCATTGAAGGATAGAGATAGAGTTGGAAAGGACCTCAGTGGACAAGGATTAGAAGAGAAAAATGAGTCCTAGGGAAGTAAAATGACTTGCCCAATGTCGAATTAGTCAGAAACAGGATTTGAACCTAAGTTCCCTGCCTCTAGAACCAATGACTATCCCACTCTACTATGCTCCCTCCTACTAGTCTCTCCTTCCTTTGATCACATTCTTTAAGGCATCCTCTCACCCCAGTTGGAAGCTAGAAAGGGGCAGGAATTATAGCTTATAGTTGTGAAATTCTACTATGTAATAAAAGTAGTACTAGACCTGGAGTCAGCAGAGAACTGGAGTCTAATCCTGCTTCTGACACTTGGCTGAATCACTAAATTTTCCTTTGCTATAGTCTTAGCTGTAATATATGATGAGTTTCCCTACATGGCCTCTGAGGTCCCTACCAGCTTTAGAGAGACATTCCTATTTATCTGGTGACCTTAGGCAAATCACTGGACTTCTCTAAACCCCAGTTTACTCATCAGCAAAATGGGAGAGGCAATAATATCCTTGGTATTTATTTTTCAGTGTTATAAAGATCAAATGAGATAATATATGCTGAGTCCTATGAAAATCTGCAAATACTACATAAATGTCAGCTATTTTTATTCATCATCTTCTTCTTGTATCCCTCCCTCAGTGCCTCATATAGGGTCGGGCTGTTTATAGGAATCCTGTAAAGACTTTTGACTTATCTAGATTACTGGAACCATGAGAAGAATCAAATCTCTATCTCAAGATCCTTTCCACTTTAAGAAATGATGTCATGTCTTTAATTAGCTCTTGAGTCAGATTCTTCTACCCCTTATCTAGATTAACCCCCTTCATCATAGAAGGAGCTTCTAGGCATGAAGAGAGGCTCCCCTAGAGATGGAGATGGGGGGAGGAGCATAAAATAGTTTTGCTTATTTTCTTATGCAGACAAAGGACAAATTATTATGTAAGCCATGAACCGTAGTTCAGACCAGATGGAACTAGAGATTGGTCAGAATGTTTAGGGAAGTCTTCATGGAGAGATTGTGACTCAAGTTGTACTTTTAATGATGGGTGAGATCTGGAGAGATAGAGGAAAGTGTTAGAATGGGAGGAAATAGGTTTATATCCCAAAGACATCTCCCCAAAAAGAGAAAAAGCCCTATTTGTACAAACATATTTATAGCAGCTCTTTTTGTAGTGGCTAAGAATTGGAGATCAAAGGAATGCCCCTCACTGGGGAATGGCTAGATAAGATGTGGTATACGATTGTAATGGAATATTATTGTGCTATAAGAAATGACAAGCAGGATGATTTTAGAAAGGCCTAGAAAGTCTTATATGTAGCAATGTATAGTGAAGTTAACAGAACCTTGGGAACATTGTGCACAATGACAGTAATATTCAATGAAGAACTGTGAATGACTTAACTATTCTCTGTAATACAATGATCTAAGACAATCCCAAAGGACTAATGACGAAGCATACTATCTACCTCCAAAGAAAGAACTGGTATTGATTGAACACAGACTGAAGCATGCTATTTTCACTTTCTTTCACTTTTTCTTTTATTTGAATTTTCCTATACACAATGACTAATATGGTAAAGTTTTATATAATTCCACATGTACAATCTATATCTAATTGCTCAGGTTGTGAGGAAGAGAAGGAGGGAGGGATAGAATTTGGAACTCAAAACTTTAAATTAAAATGTTTTAAAAAAAGAAAGGGGAGGAATGAGAGACATTTCAGCTGCCTTCCACACTATCAATCTTCTCCAATAGCATCCAAGACAGGGGCAGGTTTCTAGCATCTCCTTGTCCAGCTATGTGGAAGCAGCTTCAAGTGGACAAGTCAGTGAGTGGTAGATAGATTGTTCAGTTGTCTCAATCATGTCTGACTCTTCAAAACCCTAATTTAGGGTTTTCTTGGCTAAGATACTGGAGTGGCTTGCCCTTTCCTTCTCCAGCTCATTTTACAGATGAGAAAACTGAGGCTGACAGGGTTGTGACTTGTCCAGGGTCACACAGCTAGTAAGTATCTGAGGACAGATTTGAATTCAGGAAGATGAGTATTCCTAACTCCAGGCCTGAGACTCTATTACTGTGCTAGCTAGCTAGCTAGCTAGTTAGATAGGTAGATGGATGGATGGATGGATGGATGGATGGATGGATGGATGGATGGATGGATGGATGGATGGATGGATGGATGGATGGATGGATCAATGGATTGATGGATGAATAGAAGCAAAGTGAATATTTAAGTACTCACTATGTATCAGGTACTGTGCTCAGCACATACATAGATTGCCTAAGGTGCTATAGGGAAGAATATTTCGTTGCAGAATATATAGTGCCCTGCATCTGCATAGATGAAATACACTGTGGGGAAATGAGGTAAAGAGCCTTGTTCTTCCTCCTAGTTTGCTTTCTACTCCTTTGCTTTGGGTTCATGATACACCTGAGAAAGCAAGGCAGCTTTAATCATTGCTACTAAGCCACATACGAAGCTGCCTTCTCTATTTCAAAGAGAGAACCAACTTGTTGGTCGTTGCCATGGAACAGGGGCTGAATAATGGGGAACAAAGGTTATAGCCAAGGTACCCTGGGACATAGGTAGAAATGTCTTGTCAATGAGTCATAATCTTGCCTTAGTCCAGCCCAGATCAGAAAAGGTGGAGGCAAGGATGATAGAGACAAGATTTATTCAGGGATCATAGGGGAAGAAAGGAGATGGCTTGGGATAAAATGAAGGAGGCTGGGTGGGCTTTGTTTCTGTTTTTCTGTTTCCTGAGCAAGGCCTTCTAGGAAAGCTTAATTTTCTGTTAGCAGCATCTGTGGCTTACTAATCACCAATGTCAACTTATCTCTGTGGGAGGGCTCAGGGTGAGCCTTCCTTGTGCTTTCCAAGGACTCCCTAAATGGTGAAGTTAATGGAATGGACGTGGAAGGGTCAGAGACTGTGGTTTTCATGGCATTCAATGCACATAAGACCTATTCCTGTGATGATGATGATGGGTACCATTTATATGACACGTTAACCTTGCAGAGCACTTTACAAATGCTATTTTACTTGGTCTTCTCCATGACACTGTGAGGGAGGTGGTATTAGTGTCTCCTTTTAAAAATAAGGGTGGCATTTCTTAAGCACCTTCTCTGCATCAGGCACTAGGCTAGGATCCAAGATCTAAAGACAAATATGAAATAGATGCTGTCTCTCAGGTGCCCACATTCTATTTGGGGAGATGATAGGTACATCTATCGGCATATGCAAAATAGATCCAAGATGTATTAACTTCCAAGGGGAAGAGGAAAGACATCGAAGGACTCAAATAAAAAAAAATGGCACTTGATTATGGAAGAAGAGAGATTGAGACCGGAAATGACATACCGTATATGTGGGAAGGTAAGAAGGTCCATGTAAAGGATGACTCCTCGTTCTTACCCCTGCATCCTCCAACTTCTCAGACTGGCCTTACCAGAGTCAGGAATTTTCCTCATAGCCTTTACTTGGTTTGCAAGGTGCATAAGAGCTGGGAGAGTTAGCGGAAGGAGAGCGAGGGCAGAGAGAGGACAAGAAGGAAGGAGTCGGGTTGTCAGGACCCATTGTCCTGGAAGAAAATGAAGAATGTGCTATGATGAGTGAGGGATGAGGGGCTTATTAGTCTGGATCACGTGCGTGAAAGCCTGCATTCCTCTCTGGCAGCCTAGACAACGGCAGAGGGAGGGACAGAAGGAGGGTCTAGGGTAGGGCATATAATATGAGAAGTCCTTCTTCCATCCTGACTACTTTGTATTAGTCACAGACTCTCTTGACTTGTGGAGGGGCAGAGGAGAGAGTCAGCACTGGGCAGACTGAGAAGGGGAGGCTGCCATGCCCCTTTTCATTCACAAAGTTATTTGGAGTTTTCAAGGTCTCTCCCCTATGACCTCATCCAATCCTTCTCCTGTCAGCTTTGGTATAGTGGAAATGAAGTGACTTCCTGAAAGGGCACATGCAACAGAAGTAGGACTGGCATCCAGGCTTTCTGACTTTCAGGAAGGAAGGAAGATTGTTTATTTCCATCTCCTGTATCTTAGACCAAAGGTGTAAAATTCAAATAAAAATATGTTGTTGTTTACTTGATTAGTCATGTCTGTTGTGACCCCATTTGGGGTTCTCTCAACAAAGATCCTGGTGTGGTTTTCCATTCCCTTCTCTAGCTCATTCTACAGATGAGGAAACTAAGGCAAACAGGGTTAAGTGACTTGCCAAGGGTCACACAACTACTGAGTTGTCTGAAGCCAGATTTGTTTTTTTGGTGTTTTTTTTTTTGAGGGGCAATTGGGGTTAAGTGACTTGCCCAGGGTCACACAGCTAGTAAGTGTTAAGTGTCTGAGGCTGGATTTGAATTCAGGTACTCCTGAATCCAGGGCCAGTGCTCTATCCACTGCACCATCTAGCTGCCCCAACATATTATTTGTTTTTTGTTTTGTTTTTTGCAGGGCAATGGGGGTTAAATGACTTGCCCAGGGTCACACAGCTAGTAAGTGTCAAGTGTCTGAGGCTGGATTTGAACTCAGGGACTCCTGAATCCAGGGCCGGTGCTTTATCCACTGCGCCACCTAGCCGCCCCCCTGAAGCTAGATTTGAACTAAGGTCCTCCTGACTCCAGGACAACTAAGAGGAGTCAAGAGAACCTGAGTTAAAATGCAGCCTCACAGAGAGTCAGACACAACTGTACCAGACAATATGCTAAATGCTATTCCTAGCATTTAATAAGATCCTTCTACAAAAAAAAAAAAAAAGTATACACAGTCCCTGCCCTCCAGAAGCATCTATTTGAAAAGGGGGAAGGGAGAGACCATACATATTCAAAAATGAGTACATACCACATAAATTCAGAAATGATATTAATGCTCTCCCTTTTCCACACTGTTCTTATTTTTCCAGTTTACCAAGGTGCTAGTGAGGAAGTTCCACCTGTTAATAGATACTTGGCCTGGGGCATCTAGGTGGCACAGAGGATAAAGCAGGAGTACCTGAGTTCTAATCTGGCCTCAGACACAGCACATTCACTAGCTGCGTGACCCTGGGCAAGTCACTTAACCCTCATTGCCCCACCCCCCCAAAAAGAAAGAAAGAAAGAAAGAAAGAAAGAAAGAAAGAAAGAAAGAAAGAAAGAAAGAAAGAAAGAAAGAATGAGGGGACAGCTAGGTGGAGCAGTGGATAAAGCACTGGCCCTGGAGTCAGGAGTACCTGAGTTCAAATCTGGCCTCAGACACTTACTAGCTGTGTGACCCTGGGCAAGTCACTTAACCCCCATTGCCCGGCAAAACAAACAAACAAACAAAACAAACAAAAAAAAGAAAATTAGTTTGGGGGCAGCTAGGTTGCACAGTGGATAGAGCACTGGCCCTGGAGTCAGGAGTACCTGAGTTCAAATGTGGCCTCAGAAACTTAACACTTACTAGCTGTGTGACCCTGGGCAAGTCACTTAAGCCCAATTGCCTCACCAAAAAAAACAAAAGAAAGAAAGAAAGAAAACCCTAAATGGGGTCACAAAAAATCAGACACAACTGAAACAACAGAACAACAATAGCTATTTGGCCTCTGATTCTCAAAGTCAAGAATTTAAACTTTCCCCAGGGCTCCTACCTTGCTCTTATTCCCTGGCTTTCTGAATGGGGAGATATGGGAGTTGGGTGAGGATAGGGGTTGGGGGAATTCTCCTCTAGGTAATGAGAAGGCAACTTGCTATAGTGAAAAGAATACTGGATTTAAAGTTAGAAGAGACCTGAAGTTCAAATCCTTCCTCTGATATTTGCTAGCTGTGTGAAAACAGGCAAGTAAGTCCCTCTTGGAGCTGCATTCTTCTTCTCATCTCTAAAATGGGGATAATAACACCTAAAATACTTATACCACAAGTTCCTAGGAGGCTCAGATGAGCTAACAAATGCAAAGCATGTTGGGAGTCTTAAATGTAGGCTATTATCATGTGAGTGTGGGTGGAGGTCAGAAGTATTTCAGTGATCCTTCCTAGTCACCAATTGAGAAAGCTCACAAAGGAGAGAATTTTCTTTTCTCCCTGATTTAGAACAGGAACTATTTATCCCTTTGTTCACATGATCTATGTTAACACCTTTTCCCACATCCTGGTCCTCAGAGGCACATGAGATGCCTGTGGACATCAGCATCACCTTGTGTTCCAAAAGCCTCAGGAGAGATTAATAGACCATTGGAGCCCAGAAGGATCACTGGATCTGGACTTGGAGTTTGGAAGACTTGAGTTCAAATCCAGTCTCTGATCCTTACTGTATGACCCTGGGCAAGTCACTTAACCGTGTTTGCCTCAGTTTTCTCATCTTTAAAATTGGGATGATAATAATAATATTACTGTGAGTATTGAATGAGATATTACTTGTAAAGTACTTTGCAAGCCTTAAAGTGTTACATGAATTGTAGCTATTCTTACTAGTAGTAGATTTAGAATTGGAAGCAAACCTAGAGATCTTCTAATTCAACCCCCTAATTTTGCAGATGAGTAAACTGGAATCCAGAGAATTTAAGTAATTTACCCAAGGTCACACATGGAGGAAATGACAACACCTGGATCTCATCCTAGGTCTTCTGACTCCAAACAGATCACTTTCCCCATAGAGATCATTTTAGCCTCATTGTACAGATGAGGAACATGAGAAGGTGAATGATTTGCCTAAAATTACGCACCTATTTAGTAGTAAAGCCAGAACTAGGGTCAGTATCCCAATCTCCCTCCCCAGTAGGAAGCACTCTAGGATTCTCAGGAGCAGGGTTTAGAGGGCAAAAATGGTTTCAATTTGCTATGTGTTAAAGTGGATAGTGTGCTGAATTTGGAATAAAAAAACCTGCTTCAAACACTTAATAATGACCTTGGGCAAGTCCCCTGGCCTCTCTCGGCCTCAGTTTCCCCATTTATAAAATTGGGATAATGATAGCACCTACCTCCTAGGTTTGTTGTGTATCAAATGAGAAACTACTTGCAAAGCACTTTGCAAACCTTAAAGCCCTATGCTAGCTGCTAGTGTTGTTATTATCATCATGGGCTGGCTTGGCTATCAGAGAGACCCAGACACCAAGCAAGGACAGAAACTCCAAGCAACATCCTGTCCAAAGCTTTCTCGGGGGCATCCTAAGATCAGGGATCCATCCACTTGTCTATTCAGATGACTTCTTTCCAATGGATTTTCTAAAGGTTCTTCCCCCACCCCCACCCTTGCACAGCAGAAACTAGAGAAGTCTTCATGTACCAGAGATGAAAGACAACGTCTTTAAATCACTGAAGGCCTTTTTCTTCCAGGCAAATTTTTTTTGGCCAATTGCCTCTGACATCAGCCAGGGAGGGAACAGAAGTTCAGATCCTAGATTCAAAGAGAATAAGAGAGGAAAAATTCAAAGTAGAGTGGGCTCTGGTGAGTGTCCAAGCATGTGGAAGGAGGTTTGCAATGTGTGCGTGTCCCTGCAACCCCAAGGTTCAAAGTTAGCCCATACTTCTTATAATCCATTGGGCAGGAAGCCCAGCTATCATATACATCTTCCTACTGGAAAAATCTCAACTTGTGCAGAGGAGGATGCTTGACACATTCTAACACTGGAATCATACCTATATCTAAGGCTATATTACTGCCTGGCAGATTCAGTCATCCAGTATTCATGAGGCCTGGAGGCCTGAAACTTGTTGAATTATTTATAGCTTCTGAAAATGGAGAACTTCACAAGAGTAACTAACTCTGAAGTCTTCTTCCAAAAAATGAAGACCAGAGATGGGGCTATTGCTCTCTTCAGAGATACTGAGGGAGGAGAATGTTAGACCTCCACCTCACTCTACCCATCAGCACCTAAAAGGATTCAACAGACAGGTCTAGAACTTTACAAGTCTAGTTCTGAGGTGGTATATGAAGTATAGTCCTCCAGGAGTTAAACTGTCCCCAGGCCTCCTCTTTTGGGGATGCAATTCCATGCTCTAGGAATAAAAATTCTATAATCACTACTAAAACCCACCAAGGTAGCAGTTTCAAAGTTTAGAAAGCATTTAACACACATGGACTCATTAGAGCCTCACAACAACCAAATGAAATAAGTAATACAGGTATTGTTATCCTCATGCTACAGTTAAGGAAACCGCTTGGGTCATTTGTCCATGGTCATAATGTAAATTTCAGAGGTGGTATCTGAACCCAGATCTTTTTGGCCACAAGTCCAGAGCTCAGTCCCCTACGTGACATAGTCACCATCCACAAATGGGGAACCCCATTTCTAGGTTAGCTTGGGAGTAGTGACAGCATGAGAGCATATGATACAGGCCAGCTTGGACCTCTGAGGTGTCTATAATCTTATCTAAATCTGGAACTGGGACAAACAGAAGATAGTGCCAGCCTTGGTGTTCCAAGAGTCATTGTAATTACACTGTGCTGTTCTTTCAAGATCTGCTAGATTGTGTATCTTCATGGATCCATTATAATCATATATTTTTAGTACTTAATTCAGCATGTTTGTGTATCTGGTTGGTTGTTTTCCTCTGTGAAAATTCCACTTAGATACCAACTTATGCAATTCCATTTTTCATCTTGCCAGAGTACCACTCTTGGGACATACACACTCCCTTGAAGGACATTCACATAGATATCTTCAAGATCAATGTCTTCCTAAACTGGCAACAATAAAATTTTCATGTTTCATTTTTATACTGCTTTATGATTTATAAAGTCCATGTGAAAAGGTGAAAATGTGTTTGTCCTTTGCTTGATAAAATTTGGAAGCACTTCTAGTCCCTGTTTGGGGGAACATGTTATAGACTTTTAGTGAAGTGTGTTATTTTACATTTTGATATATTTTGTTTTTATATCACTTTCATTTCCTGAATATATTCCTTCCTCTTTCCTTACTAAGAGCCATCCCTTGTAAATAAAATAGTAGATAGATAGATAGATAGATAGATTATAAAGAGAAGGAAAAAAAGTAGCTCAGCAAAACTAATCAACATGTCAACTGGGTTGTGACACTGTATGCAATTTTTCACACCCAAGAGAAGCATATTTTATAATTTCTTCTCCAGAGACAAACTTGGGCATTATAATTGCCTACTGTTCAGATAATTTTTTTTTGTCCTTTCCATTTTCATTGTTGGAGTCATCAGGTATATTGCCTTCTTGTTTTTGCCATTTCAGCCTCTCTCAGTTTATCTGTCTTCCCATGCCCATGTTATAGGTACTTTTCTGAATTTATTACATAAGAATTCAGAAATTTAGGCTGGGATATGGAGGTAGTGAGAGATTACTGGAACTGGGAAAGATCAAAAGATCAACTTTCAGAATGTAAAAAAAGTCTTTCCATTGGGTATTATGGGCTAGAGAGACAGTGAGAGATAGTACCTAGAAAGCTGGCCTCACAGTTAGGAGGACCTGGATCCAAGAGTTGCTTTAGATGCACACTGGCTGTGAGATAACCTCTCAATATTTCAGATAACTCTAAATTGCAAAACAGGCTAATCTGCATTAGTAGAGGGAATTCTAACACTGGGAATTTTCTACCCCAATGAAGCCACATCTCTGGAACTGTACCACCATTCCCAAAAAGTTGAGCTAAAATGTTGTGGTTTTCATCATGAGACATTTTCTAGGAGACACCCTGGGAAAGAGGTACCATTAAACAATAAAATAGGGGGCAGCTAGGTGGCGCTGTGGATAAAGCACAGGCCCTGGATTCAGGAGGACCTGAGAGTTCAAATCTGGCCTCAGACACTTGACACTTACTGGCTGTGTGACCCTGGACAAGTCACTTAACCCCAACTGCCTCACCAAAAATAAATAAAATAAAATAAAATAAAATAAAATAAAATAAAATAAAAATAAAACAGGATAGAAAAGTGTGTTTACGAGAAGCTTGGTTTTCCTGAAGGGGTCACAGTCAGGCCTGAATCATGGGCATAGCAAAAGACCTTGTTTTCAAAAATTTCCCATGCTTGCCATTGCCTACAAAGTTTATGCATAATTTGGTCCAAACCCCTTCATTTTATAAACCAAGAAATTTAGCTCCTATGGTTATTCTGTAGTTCAACAGGGATTAACTATGCAGAAGGGGGACTTGCCAACAGGTCCATTGTTCTTTCCACTAGAATACATACACAGACTGCTCCAAATTCCTTAGCCTGGTTTTCAAGGCCCTCCATTGTGCCAATTATCAGCCCCTCTCTGCCCTTCTGTAAGTGTTCCGTCTATACCTGTCCCAGTGATCCTGCGAATCCACTGAAATTCTTCATGCAACTTTCCTTATTTACTCAAACCCACAGTGCCCTCCCCATTTTTTGAGCTCATAGGGTTTCTCATCTTTATACCCCCTCTCCAGCCTAGTGCTTGTTCACATATAACTTGTATTGTTATTTAACCATTGGATGTATATATCTACTTTCACCCTACCCTAGACTTCTAAGTTCCTTGTTGGCAGACTATCATTTCAGATTCTTCTAAGTTTAGCCCACTCAGGGAGCTTACATTCTTGTGGAGGGATACAACATGTATTTAAATAAATAAAATAGGCACAAAGTAATACAAACCAATTCCCAGAGGGAAAGAGTGCTAATAAGTAGGAGATGTGGGAAATGAAAGACCCAATTTGATTCTATCTCATGAACACTGACTCCATCTTGTGCTGCCACATATATTATCTTCCATCTTGTTGTTTTTCCACAAATCACCCATGGGAAACTAGATGGTATAAGACATCTATTGTTTTGTAAATGCAGGTGGATGCAATTAATGAGCATCTCTCAATTCTGGGAAAAGAAAGACCCTGAAATCTACTCACCCCCTTCCAACTTGACTGAAGCTTACTCTTCCCCCCTCCCAATTTAGAAAGCCCCATATCATCCCTCCAATTAGAAATCAGATTACTTAATTCTATAGTCTGGCTTGTATCCTATTTTTTCTTTTAGTTAATTGGTCTTATTTGATTAATTGTTTTTAATGCATAAAAATCTGTTTCACTCTGTATTCAGAGTCTTTGGACTGACTGGGGAGTCCATTGACCCATTTATTATGCCTGTTTTGCTAATACATTGCATAGCTTGGATTGTTTCTTCAATTGTTATTAATTATCCACCACAGACACGAGAAGCCAAGATGGTGGAGGAGAGGCTGTGACTCCCACAAGCTCCAGATAAACCGGTCCATTCACGCCCAAATAATGCGGTAAGAAATCAAAACCCAGAACAGCCTAAAGCACATAAGAACACAGTGAGACTATTTCCTCGCAAAAGAGGGCAATTCTGATCACCTGCTGATGAGGCTGAACAGCTCAGCGCGCAGTCCAGACCCAGCCAGGGACACTGCTTCCAGTGCATGTCAGAGTCTTCAGCACCAGAAGCTCTGATCACAGACTGGTGAGGGGGTTCGGTGGTAGGCTGGGGTGAAGTGGAGGCAGTATCTATTGGAGTTGGGGCAAAGCGCCCTGGGTCTGAATCAGTGGGCTGAATCGCGTGGTGGTGGCCGAGTGGGGGAGGGGCAAAAGCATGCCAAGCTTCTGACCACAGAGAATCAGAATTCAATCAGACTTCTGTTTCCAGGTCAAAGAGAAAGCGGCTGTGATTACTCACAAGCCAGGCTGGCTGAGAAAAAGCCCAATCACCCCCTGGGCCAAGCTGTAGCACAAACAGTGTGTCCTGGAAGCAGCACTACACTGTAAGAAGGAGTAAAAAGCCAAGAAATAGTAAGCCAGGATGAGTAGGCAGAGAAAGCAGAAGACCATCGACAACTTCTTTGGGGGAAAGGTAGAACACAATACATCCTCAGAAGAAGAAGATAATAACAGGGTCAAAACTCTAACATCCAAAGCTTCCAAGAAAAATATGAACTGGTCTCAGGCCATGGAAGCTCTCAAAAGGGACTTTGAGGAGAAAGTAGGAGAGATAGAATGAAGATGTAGAGAAAGAGAGGAAGGAATGGAAAGAGAAATGACAGTGATGCAGGAGAGGCATGAGAAAAAAGTCAACAGTTTGAAAAGCCAAATGGAAAAGGAGATTTAAAAACTGTCTGATGAAAATAATTGCCTAAGAATGAGGATTGAACAAATGGAAGCTAGTGACCTTATGAGAAACCAAGACACAGTAAAGCAAATCCAATTGAATGAAAAAATAGAGGGCAATGTGAAATATCTCCTTGGAAAAACAGCTGACCTGGAAAATAAATCTGGGAGAGATAATTTGAAAATCACTGGTCTACCTGAAAACCATGACCAAAACAAGAGCTTAGACACGATCCTCCGAGAGATTGTGAGGGAAAATTGCCCTGATATTCTAGAAGCAGAAGCTAAAATAGAAATTGAAAGACTCTACCGATCACCTTCTGAAAGAAATCCCAAAAGGAAAACCTCCAGGAATGTTATAGCCAAATTCCAGAACTCCCAGGTCAAGGAGAAAATATTGTAAGCAGCTAGAAAAAAGGAATTCAAATACTGTGGAGCTCCAATAAGAATAAAGCAAGATCTAGCAGCTTCTACATTAAAGGACTGGAGGGCATGGAATATGATATTCCAGAGGGCAAAGGAACTGGGACTACAGCCAAAAATCACGTACCCAGCAAAACTAATCATCATCTTTCAGAGGAAAACATGGAATTTCAATAAGAAAGAAGATTTTCAGGCATTTGTTATGAAAAGACCTGAGAACTGAATAATTATCCACCACAGATGATGGGAGCAATAGTGAAGAAAGTAGCACCTGAGATATATTTTAATAGAAGTTCAGGATTCTCTAAGATGGAGTGTCAGAACCAGAGAATGTAGAAAGGCAGGGTGCAATCAGGATATGGGATTTCATGTATTGAGAATGGCTGGTAGCCCATTTAGACTCAAAGGAAAGGAATAAGAAATAAGAATGTAAAGATAGATGAGAGCAAGATTATGGGTGACTTCAAAGGACTTGTTGAATTGAATTGAAGACTCATTGGCACAAGAGGATAAAAAATAATTTACTAGTTAGAATGTTGGACATCAGGAAGATGTCAGTTGTCTCAGATACTTACTAGCTGTATCACCCTGGATAAATCACTTAATCTATCATCATCATGACCACCACCACCACTACCACCATCTTCATCAACAACAAGAGCAGCAGCAGCAACAATAATAGTTAGCATTTCTATAGTGCTTTAAGGTTTGCAAACCTTTTGATGATAATAAGAGGTTAAGTGACCTGTCCTGATCCACATAGCTAGTAAGTATCTTAGACAACTTAGTTCTTCCTAACATCAACACCAGCCTCTTATCCACTATGCTACCTAGCAGCCTCAGTTTCCTCATCTGTAAAATGGGGATAATAATAGCATTTTTTTTCTGAGAGTGCGATTGTAAGAATCAAATGAGATAATATATATATATATATATATATATATATATAAAGTGCTTTTCAAAACTTAAAATGCTATATACATGAGATTTATCAATCATTAATTAATTAAAGATGTCAAGGGATCCCTGACCCATTCAAGGGCCCTGGGTTTATTAGTCCCTTAGCATAAATCCATGAAAGGCCTTTGCAAGCTGTCAAAGCCTAGGTACAAAACATCTGTATTTATCTTCTTTCATGAAAAATGGAACTTCTGGAAGGGAAAGGCTTCAGTAGGGGAACTTGAGCTATTCCATGCAGAAAGGTGAGAGGTCACTGATCAAGGCCTTGCCTACTGGTGATAAATGGAAAGGCAGGAGTGAAAAACGACTTTCTGCAAATTCAGTGCTACCTAGAAAGGGAGGGGGCCAGAGGAGTTGATCTATCTGGCAGTGCTAAAGATCCTCCGTAATGCATCTGTTCTCAAGGGACTATTCTTTTTGATAAGAGGCCTTGGTCAAACATAATGCTGTCTCCGTATGTTACACGGAGGGGGGAGCTCAGAAACCTTGTTCTGTGTTATAGAACCACATTCAGACACCCATGGGAAATACCCCAAAGCTAGAAAAATGCAATTCCAAATTTGAGGAAGTTAACCTTTTTCTTTTCTTTGATGAAGACCCTGAAATTCTCAGAGGTTAAATGATCTGCTAGAATTTTGTGGTTTTTTTTTTTCCATTTTGTAAAGAATTAATTGTTATTTGAGGTTTTTATGCCTCGTGCACTGGCCTGGGACTCCGCAAACCACCCGGTGCTCCACCCACTGGTTGTAGTCATTGCCAGAGCTCTGGCACCTCATGTCATCAAAACTTGCTGACGCCTACATGGACCTGGCAAAATTATAATGATTGGAAGCCTAGTGAGGACAGTCATGTGACTGTCTGAGCGGCCATCCAATTGGGTGGGGCTGTGTGGGGTTTTCTGGGATTGGGGGAGGAGAATTGGGCATTCTAGCTGGACGCTGGAATGATAGGAGGTCTGCTGCGTATATTCAGCTGATTCCTGGGTGGTGGTATCTTTTGAGGTTGTATAATTTCCCTTTCCCCATTTTATTTCCTTTCCCTTGATCCTACTTATCCTGTTTGTGTGTGTTTTTTTAAGTTTGTTCTTGTTAAAATAAATCCTGTTCTGTTTTGAGGAAGGCTGCTGTTCTCCTTCCTTGCCCCAATATTGTGGCAAGCTGCTTAGCTAGCACTCCCCAATTAAAAGTTGGTCCCCACAGTTTGAACATGTTATTTTATAGGTGTGGGGAATTCTCTGTGACAAAATCCTTCTACCACTAACACTCTTCAAAATTATAGTTAGATAATTTCCTGAGTGTACAGAGAGACTATGGCTTGCCCAGGATCATACAGTCAGCCAGTGTCAGAAGTGGGATTTGACTGTTGGGTCTTCTGGATTTTCAATGTTGGCTCTCTCTCCCCTGTTCCTCTCCATTGTTAAGACAAATTTTGCAGAACAGTGATCAATGACAAGGAAGAGGAGTTGTCCTGTTGACCTACCCACTAGCCCTTGCAATCTTACTCTCTCTTCATGCAACCTGCCCAAAGCTGACCATTTCATTTCATTATATAAACATTTCATTCTTCAGTCCTATGCTACATTTTGTTGGGGGCATATAAGAAGTCAGTCTTCTAGGGTTTTATAATCTTTCAGAGAGAGACGGCTAACAAGCTTCCCAGGTACTATTGTCAATACAGCCTGCTTAATGGTGCTGAGGACGTGTAGCAGAAGGTGTATTTCTTACCAATACCAGAAGTCAAGGTAAACCCAAATGGATCTAGAATATGCAATCTAATTGCGAACTATTTATATTTATGTCTCCCATATCTTTATGGTTATTAATAAGAATTATATATTCAATTTATATATCATTTTGATAAATATGTTTGTACAAGGGATAGTGGCTGGATTTGGGTTTTCATTGGTACAAGAAACTGCAAGATAAAGAATTACCTACCAATGTAGGTTGACACCTTCTCTGCAATTTCTAGTATCAGAAGGCTGCCTAGTGCACTGAGATTTGGTTAAAAAATTTGCCCCAGGTCACAAAACTAGGTGTGTTCCAGAGGTACAATTTGAACCCGGGTCTTTCTGGCTCCAAGGTCTGCTCTCTATTCACTATTATCTTTCTATGTTTATTCTAAGGTAGAAATTTCTCCAAAACTCCATTTTTCTTTCTAGTTCTTATTTAATTCCACTATTTTGCTTGAGCAAAATTATCTTTTATTTAGTGGTTTATAGGTGTATCCTATTTTGATGATCTTAAAAAAATTCTAATTAACAACGTTGGAGGGATTTAGCAAAAGAATGAGGGCATACATTTGGGGGGGGGCGGGCAATGAGGGTTAAAGTGACTTGCTTAGGGTCACACAGCTAGTAAGTGTCAAGTATCTGAGGTCATATTTGAACACAGGTCCTTCTGAATCCAGGACCAGTGCTTTATCCACTGCCACCTAGCTGCCCCCACCCATACTTATTTTTTGTTTGTTTTGTTTTGTTTTGAAGGTCAATGGGGGTTAAGTGACTTGCCCAGGGTCACACAGCTAGTAAGTGTCAAGTGCCTGAGGTCGGATTTGAACTCAGATCCTCCTGAATCCAGGGCAGGTGCTTTATCCACTGTGCCACCTAGCTGCCCCACTATAGTTATTTTAAAAATTAATTTTATTGATATCTTTTTTTTGTTTATACCACCTTCAGTTCTGAATATATCCCTGCCCTCTCTCATCCCTGTTGAGCTAATTTCTTTGGCAGAGAATGTAGGTAGGTAGGTAGGTAGATAGACAGACAGACAGACAGACAGACAGACAGATAGAAACAGACAGACAGACAGATAAGGACAGACACAGTCAGAGACAGAGATAGAGAGACACAGAGAGAGACACACACAGAGACAGAAAGAGAGAGAATGACAGAGGGACAGAGACAGAGAGACACAGAGAAAGACAGAGCATGACAGAGAGTGACACAGAGAGAGACAAAAACAGAAACAGATAGTGACAGAGAGATACACAGAAAGGCAGGGAGTGAGAAAGAGAAGCAATTCAATAAAACAAATAAGAACATTAACCAAGTGTGATAGTACATGCAATGTTTCCCATCCATAGTCCATTCCTATCCTCCCCCTCCCCACCCCACTATGCAAAGAAGGAACAGAGATCTATTTTTCATTTCTTCTTAAGGGTCAAGTCTGGTTACTATAATTATACAGCACTGCATTTCTGTTGTTCCTTTTGTTGTTTGCCCTCATATTGCTGTAGTCTTTATGTATGTTTTCCCTGTTTGTGTTCACTTCACTCTCCATCAGTTTATATTAGCGACTCCATTTTTCTCTGAATTCTTCATATTCATTATTTCTTACAGCACAATAATACTCCTACTCTCTGGTTGGTTTAACCATCCCCCCATTCCTGGGTATCACCACCACCACAACAAAAAAAAGCTTCTTTAAGTATTTTGGTATAAATGGGACCTTTCTGTCTTCTCCTTGTGACATGGATCAGGTATTAGGGTCTCTAGGTTAAAGGGGATGTATATTTTAGTGCTTGTGAAGTGTGATTATAAGTTGTTTTCCAGAATGGTTCAATCAAATCACAGCTCACTAAAAGTGCATTAGTGTAGTGCCATAGAGCTTAAGGGACAAGCATTTATAACATTTCTGGTGGAGAAAAACAAGATATGTATAGCATCAAAAATGACCAAAGGTATTGTAAGGGACTAACATGGTGGGTCTCAGAGACAGGTAACTTAAAGGCTGATTTCCCTAAAGACTACCACCTCCATTCAATTATTTGGGATTGTAGGGTTATTTCCAACTCCTGGTTAGTCTTACATGTAGGAGCACTGGCTCTCTATGTGAGATGATTTTTAGAGATACCCACAATGCCCTACCCCTGCCCACAACTGACCTGTAGCTGTACCCGACATTCTACAATTAGATTAATTCACACTATGGTGTTAGTGATTTCATATTCTTTCCTCTGTAAAGAGACTAGGAGCATCAAGTGCCTGGAAGAAAAGAAACAATAAATTCAGAGGGGGCAGCTAGGTGGCCCAGTGGATAAAGCACCAACCCTGGATTCAGGGACCTGAGTTCAAATGGGGCCTCAGATCCTTGACACTTACTAGCTGTGTAACCCTGGACAAGTCACTTAACTCTCATTGCCCTGCCTCCCACGCCCCCCCCCCAAAAAGAGAAAAGAATTATCCCTATTTCTGAATTTCAAAATTCAATCAACATGCATTGATTGAAGTCTCAATATAGAAAGACACTGTTTTAGTTCCCGAGAGGGATACAGTTTTGTTTAGGGTACAATGCCTATTCTTAAGGAGGAGGGGAGAAAAGACAGGAGCCGGTTTATCAGGAGAGATACCCCGGGAGCAGAGGACTGTGGGGTTAGAGGAGCACGGTACTTAAAAGTAAAAGAAATGTTTGAGGTTTTCTATCTAGTCCTGTCACTTCATCTTACGGAGAAGGAACTGGAATGTCATTCCACAATAACTTAATGATCCATAGAGATATTCAGTTGTCCCCAAGCAGGGGTAAGTTTGCTCACCTGCCCACCCAATGGTAGAAAAGGAATGTTCCTGGGGAGGGGAAGGCTGGCTACCCAAGGAGTTGATGCTGTGATCAGGAAGGCAGGGCAGTTGAACTGTTGGAGCAGAAAGACAGTGGCTATTGCAAATAACTCTTGCACAGGGTTTCAACTTTTGTATTCTGACATTAAAAAAAAAATCCTAATTAGGAAGAAATGGGAAAAGTACTTGAAGAGGCCAATGTGTACACTTGTAAAAAAAACCATTTAAAATACATGTATTGTGGATAGAAACAAGGACAGGGCACTGAAGATGAATGTGATAGAATGACAAGCTTGTGTAAGAATGTCAGAAAGGAATCGAGGCTTGAAATGAATGCTGAAGACAACAAAAAGAGCTTTTTCGCTCATGGGGATGTCAAAAAGGAGATCAAAGAAAGGATGGGACCATTGCTTGGAGACAGATGAAAGAACACTTGACACTTATTTTGGAACGTAGATTTAGAGACCTTAGAGGTCATTCAGTCCAACCTTTTCTTTTACAGTGACAGACTGAAAGTCTAGAAAGGTTGTGACTTATCCTCTATAACACAAGTAGCAAGTGGCAGGGCCAGTATTCAACCAGGACCTCTGGCCACAAATCCTACCCACTTTCCACTATCCCAAGTTGCCTTTAATTATATTTTTCCTGCTAAGAAGAATGAGCTTCAGCCTGAGAAGTAGAGAGCAAAAATGGCTAATAAGGAATTTAAATTCAAGATAAGTGAAATGGCAAGAGAACACATAATTATAATCAATGAGTTGAAATCCCTAGACCTTGATAAACTATATTTTAGGGGAACATGCCCCACCAAAGCCTAGTGATATGATTGCTAAGCTTCTGGAAATGATCTTTGAAAAATAGTGGGGGGGGGGAAGGGGGGGACTAAAGTACTAGAGAAAGGCAAATGTCCTAATTATTAGGGAGGTTGTAGAAGGTCTGCATGTTTCAGGTGTGGGTGCTTTACAACTCTGCTATTGTTCTCCGAATTTATGATTTTATCCCTCTAGGAAGTATATAAAAAGCAGAAAGAGTCCAGTCCTCTAAAATGTTCTTCCTAAAATGGCTCATAAATTATGACTCTGAAGCTGATCATGTTGATGCTGGTGAGCTAGGCAAGAACTATAAATGACAAAGCATTGCAGCCCTGAGGGGATAGTTAGTAATTGTGTGTGGGTGGGGGGGAAATGAGGGTTAAGTGACTTGCCCAGGGTCACACAACTAGTAAGTGTTATGTATCTGAGGCTGGATTTGAACTCAGGTCCTCCTGAATCCAGGGCCAATGCTTTATTCACTGCACCACCTAGCTGCCCCAGTTAGTAATTCTTCTAAGGCTTTTCCAGTGTGTGTCTGTATATGTGACCAAGTTCTCTTGTCTGTTCCTGGGGAAATTTTGTAAACTAGTCTATGCTACAAATTTCCTGATGTCATGTGTATAGGAAACACAGATGACTTGAAATACAAAATTGCCTAAAAGACTATTGTATGGAGAAGTCCCACAAGGCAATTGTTCAAATGGAAGTCAGAAGAAATAAAGGATGTTCTTTTTAAAAATTTTCTTATAATATCTCCTTATATCTAGGTAAGGACATTTTGGGGGGGATGGGGCAATTGGGGTTAAGTGACTTGCCCAGGGTCACACAGCTAGTAAGTGTCAAGTGTCTGAGGCCAGATTTGAACTCAGGTCCTCCTGAATCCAGGGCTGGTGCTTTATCCACTGTGCCACCTAGCTGCCTCCAAGGTAAAGGCATCCTTGAGGTCCCTCTGAAGAACTTTGGAATCAACTGTGTGACATGGGAGAAACTGGCAAAGGACTCTTAGCATGGCATGCCCATATCAAAGAAAGTGCTGTGCTCTATGAGTGAAACAGAATTGTAGTGGTTCAAAAGACACATGAGATGCGCAAATCTAGAGACATCTACACTCTAAATGTTTACATGGTCTATTTATGCCTGACCTGTGGTAGAGCCTTTTGAGCTTGTATTAGTCTGATCAGCCACAGTCAGATACACTGTGCTTGACTCCAGCACAGCAATGTCATGTTGATCTCTAAGAAGGAAGGACAACAACCAACCTATCAATAAACCTTCCCTTGTTTTCTTGAGCATGTACCAGAAATAGTGGGAACCTAGTAATCATAGATTTTATAATATGTTAAGACAGCACATCAGAATGTCAACACCCCAAATCCAGTAAAATAGATTGAGTGTGACCTGGCACACTTTCAACTTGACTCATCCTTTCTGGCAAAACAGTTCTATCATTAGCATAATGTAAATGAATTGTACCAAATTATAGTACAGAGCAAAGGGGAAGGACCATAGGAAGACTGAAAATCCCTTATTTTTCTCACTAACAAATCGATTGTTTTTAGTTATTAGATGAGCTCCTATTTATTTCATCTTTTTGTTTTTTAAATTAAAAGACCCAGGGATCTGTTTAGTTATATGAACCTCAGTGTCACAGTGCTATTCTTTTCCTACATTCTTCTAGAGGCTGAGTTTAATTAAGTGGCTCGATTAGACACTTGTGAATGTGCAAAAAGAGGCCAATTTTTAGCAAAAAGACAAGTAGGAAATAGCTTTTCACAGAGATTTTGGCCTTGTGGTCTTTCATCTGGGCTGTTTGTACAGAATTGGTCTTCTGATAGGCTTTAACTAGACCTTGCTGCCATCCTGACCAAGTCCTGGTTCTTTAATGAGAATCGGGATAAGGAAATACCCATAGCGCAGTGGCAAAATAAAAAAAAAAAAATTAACTGGGAAAAATTGTTGTAAAATGGGCTATGGGGAGAGGCCCAACACATGTAGCCACAAGTCACACTTGTTTTGACAGTTGCCCCAAAGACCTCAGGTGGACTGGGTAGCCAACATTTGGCAATATAAGTCATTTATTGACTGAGGGTCATTACCATATCTCAAGTATGGTGGGACCTTCACCATTTGAACAGGCTGCTATTAAAATCCAGGACAAGTTTCTATGAAGGGCCAAGGGAGTATAAGGAGCCATGTCTGACAGTTACTGCAACTAATATTGGGTCCAACTTTTCATCTCGTATTCTTAGCTAACAATGCTCCTGTATCCTTTGATGATCTTGGTAAATGTTGACTGTAAATTAACACTGTTGTTGTGGTCTAAGTGTCATTCCAGCCCATTGGAATCTAAGTCTTTGCAGACCTAATTCAGGTTCTTTGGAGAAACTGTCCTATTTCCTTCCTTTCCTTTCCTTCTCCTTTTCTCATCCCCCCCAAACTTAATAGCTTTAAACATGTTCCCTCTATAACATTAAAACTTCTTTTCTTCTAACTGTCACACTGGAGAGAATCTAAGCAAGTAGTTTACATTAAAGTGTTAATATCTGATCACAAACTGATGCATTATCACTTGCGTGGGAAGGGGTTGCATTTTAATAGGGGACTAAGCTTTAACCCAAATGATCTGCATCTCTAATGGTAGAGCACTAGCCTCTTGGGGGTGAGAGTAGTCTTCCATATAGTCCTCACTTAGAGTCACTTGCTCTGCCTGGGCAGGAGGCCAACCCTATATTTTCCAACCCAAGGAAGCTAGAAATGAGTAGTCCACTCCCTCTCTGACTGCTCAGCTCAATATGATTCCAGTTCTAAAACTGCATGACTGAGAACCTCTTGAAGCCAAAATTATTGTTGTTTTTATAGATACTATTCAATAGCAGGAACAGATTTCCCTTGTCATATAATAACTGTGATAAGTTTCCATAAAATTCCCCTTAAGGCTTTTGCAAACTGCTTCAGTTTGTAGGCATCCTTGGCCTTTAGAGCTGAAAGGAAGGATTCCTGGAAGATAGGTTGAATTCTGACCCAAAGCATGACTGTAGGTAAGTAGGAGTTTATCACTTAACCCCAGCTAGGCCTGATGTTTTTAAGAAAGTTAGAAGAACGCTATTTCAGTCAAACTCATTCTTTCTTCCTAGTGTGTTACACAGCAGAATAAAGGCAATTTTTTTCTTAGCACCTCTTCTTGTGGACTTATAACATAGCTCATAAATCCTTGGAAACCCTATATACTCCTTTCCTTTGGCATAGTCCTCAGTCCCTTTGTCCTTCCCAGGATTCCTTGTGCTCGGGGGTATTTTACTTTCATTACAGCATCATTCAGAGATTCTGGTATTGAAAATAATGAAGTGGTTTTGCTCTAATGAAGGTGATTATAATGGAATATAGCTATAGGGCTGGTATTATATCAGTCAGAGAAAGGAAAAATCTTATGTCCAAAGCTTTGTAATATGACGCATGTAGTGATTGGGGAAAACTTTTAATTTAATTTCTCTTAAAGAACAATTACATTGAGGTAATTTTCTATCCCCCAAGCTGGCATACATCCTCTGTTCTTTCCTCTCTCAGTGGTTAAAATGGTGTCTGACACTCTGATGGGAGAGACACTTAGAAATCAAAAAGACATTCAATAGTCGAGGTTGCTGGCTCCAAATGCTATAATACAATCAATCTAAGAATTCATGGATGAATTTTCATCTCTTACAAAGAATGGGCAAGAATTGTATAAATATAGAAAAAGAAAGGGACATGCTAGGTAGTGAGAACAATGTGAATAAATATATGAAACTTGGAAACCACAAATTAAGTATGGATAACAGGCAGGAGTCCATTTTGGTAGAAGTTAGAGTGTGCAAAAGAGGAGTATTTGGACATAAAGTTTGACAAAGTTTATTTGAGAATCTTAATTGGGGCCTAAGATCAAATTTAATCTCTGGACAATGGGGAACTGTTGAAGATTTTTAAGCAAGGAGATGATATGATCAGGCAATAACTTTTGATGTATTATCTTGATGGTGTTGGTATGGATGGTTAATTGCAGGGAGGAAAGTCTAGAGATAGGGAGAACAGTTGGGCAGGGATAGAAACAAGGCCAAGTGAGAGTTAGCAGACCCTTGAATTTAGGTGCTAACTTTAGGAATGAAAATTCTCAAGTTAGTTGTTTGCCTGTTGGGGATACATTAGAGTGGAGAGAGATACCAATATAGTGGAGTAAGATGGTGAACTGGGAAGTCGGAGGGTTTCAATATGATTACTGAAGTCATCAACAAGAGCTGAGACTTTGTTGGAGAAGAAAACTGTGAGCCAAGAAGTGGAAGAAGTGAAAACATAAAGATGTAGCAACCGATTGGTTGCAGAGGGCAAAGGAAAGAGAGGTCAAAGATGACTCATATCTATTTCAAGATAATGACTAGGAGGATAGTGGTACCTTTAACAAAAATAGATAAATCCTGAGGAAGGTTTTAATGGGAATTTCGTTATAGTTTGGGACGTGTCCATCAGTTAATAAACATTTGTTCAATGCCTGTTCTATGCCAAGCACTGTGATAAGTGCTGGAGATACAAATGGGAAAATGAAAGACAGTCCCTGCCCTCAAGGAACTTAAAATCTTTTGGAGGAAGACAAAACACTTTAACTTGTTAGTCTTAAAGTGTTGGTAGAACCCAATTGGAAATGTAGGTCTAGTCCACAGGAGAGGAGACAGGGTAGAGATGTGGGAATAATCCCAGCAGAGCTGTTAGTCTAATTCGTGAGAGTAGGTGAATTTGCCAAGGGAGAAAATGTACATAGAGTATCAGCTCCTATTGTACTGGAGTTGTGAAGAGAAAGGCCAGATCCTATGCACCGGCCTCACCAAGAGAATTTCACCAGGGGTCATTTGTTCGCTCAGCCTGTGGGGTATAACTCCAATTTTATCATTTTGCCCACCCTTCACTCCTTCTGCAGTTTTCATCTGTTCCCAGTAGATGGTAATGCTCCACATCAGAGTCCCCTCCTTCATTCAATTCTAGGGAGCTCCTTCATATGGTATCATTCATCTGAGGCTCCTCATCCCGCACATGTCTGACCCTTCATTTCTCAGTTAGCAACAAATGGTTGGCCACCCACTCTTAGAGGAAACCAGCTCTCTACATCAAAATGCTATAGATAAATAGGACTCCTCTGTCCTTATTCTAGTGGAGTACATTTAGAGTTGAGAGTGGCTATAGGTCAGGTTGCCCCACTTTTATTTAATTCAACGAGCATTTATCAAGCATTGAATAAAGTTTCTATTCTTAGGTTTTCACATTATATCAGAGCCTTCCCTTATGTTGTGGTTCTTGGAAAGCTTGTCCAGAAGTCAGAAACTCTTCAGCCCATGCCTACTACCAGGACGGTGCTATCGATGTCATGATCAGAGTGAAAATGTCCTTATTCATTCAATACCTAGAAGATCTTCCTCCTGCTCACATCCAGGTCTCCCAGGAAGGATCTAGTGACTCAGGAGAATACCCCAATTCCTCAATTGTCTCAGTCCTCCATAGGTTTGGGGTTTTGCTTGGTTTTTTTATTTTTGTTTTTTGCTTTTTTTGCTTTTTTTCTGGGATAGCTTGGTAAGTTATTCTAAACTACCTGGGGCTGCTTCCTGAAGCATCTGTGATTTAAATGAGTGGGAGCAGAAAGTGACACACTACTTTGGAATTGATTAAGCAAGGAGAGAAGGATGTGGAGTCTCTGTTACATTAGAACCAAGATTTTAAAGGACACATTGGAAGAGGACAGTGCAGGGGTTGGAAGAGGAGACAGAGTTTGGGGAAGGGGAGGGTAAAGCAATAAGGATAAGGGTGAGAATTGGGAGGGGATATTAGTTGAAAGAAATTTGTGTTTAGGGTAGTGATGGTGGATGGCAGAGATGAAAGAGGCAGGATACTGGAAGCACTGATTTGAGAGGGAAAGAATTGCTGAGTGGGCAGCTTAATTTTATTGGAAGAGTTTATAGAGTCAGCCAGACCCAGTGTTTGAAAAGGAAGGATGTTTCAGCGTGATCTTCACAAATGAGAGAGTATCATTCAAAGACCAAATCTCAACCAAGCATGGAAAACCTGTGTTAAACTATGTCAATCTATGTCATTCATGCCCTAGGTACAGGCAGAATCAGCCCTAAGTAAAACTGTAGGAGCAGAAAAGTTGGACTTTTGTTCCCTCTCCTGTATCGATCTCTTGTTCTGTTATTTGCCTCTGCTGTCAATGAAGGTATAAGCTGATAAGAGCTTAAAGTTGATTGCACCCTAGAGTATTTCTATGTTAAAAAGGGGACTTCAAGGGGTGGCTAGGTGGCAAAGTGGTTAAAGCACCAGCCCTGGATTCAGGAGTACCTGAGTTCAAATCCAGCCTCAGACACTTGACACTTACCAGCTGTGTGACCCTGGGCAAGTCACTTAACCCCCATTGCCCCACAAAAAAAGGGGGACTTCAAAATGGAAAATCCTCCTTCTTCCTATTCAGGAAAGACAATGGTAGGACTAGCATCCATGAAAGGTTGCCTGCCAGTCCCTGTTCTTGGTCTTTTAGGATTGTACCTGGAAATAAAACAGCCAAAGCCTCTTGTACCTCAATATCTTCCCAACTACCCTGAACCTTTGTCTTCCCTTTCCACTTCTCATGAGGAGTATCTGTCCATGGGGGAGAGCCCCACCTGGGAGACACCATTGTCAGGTTTTCTTCATACCAGTAGTCTAGTTTTAGGCTAATTTGGCCTATAAATCTTTTCCCTATTTGTTACCTTCCCCCCTCTATAACTAGTAGATTCCTACCTCTTGCTTCTCTAATCACTGATTCAGAACTGTTTTCTACCTAGAAGAAAATTCCTTTCTCCTATTATGTTTCCTTTGACTCTGAAGCAGTAAAGTAGCAAAATGAATAGAGCATTGGGGGTTGGAGTCAGGAAGAACTGAGTTTACATCTGGCATCAAACACTTACCAGCTCTGTGACCCTGGGCAAACCATTTAACCTCTGTCTGCCTCTGTGAAATGGGGATGATAATAATAGCACCTACCTCCCAGGGTTATTGTGATTATAAAATGAGGTAATATTTATAAAGCATTTTGCACCATGCCTGGTAACATATGCTTGTTTCTCTCCTTCCCCCCCCCACTCAGCCCTATATCTAGAACCTTACCCCCCTCCAGTTTCTATCTTCCTGCCCATCCCTTTTCATCATGTCCTCTGAGACTTTCCTTCTACTGTTAACACACTCCCCTTAATACTGGAGAACCACTTCTCTCTCCTCTTCTTTCTCCAGAACTCACTAAACCCAGCCTTCTTTTGGAAGATAGATATCTCCTTCCTTGCCTTATCTTTGCCTCTGACCACTCCCAAAAAACATGGCCAAGAGAAAGAGTTGGAATATACCTTGTTTCCCCTTCCACTACTACTTCCACTACTTCTTCCAGACTTTCCCTCCCACCATCATTGAGCACTTTCTCCTCCTTTGAAGCTCATTTCATTCCTCTCTATCTCTCTAAATCCTTGTTACCATATTTTACTGGACTCTAAACCACTTTCCCTTCTTTTGATGAGTTACCTCCACTGCTTGGCTCACAGTTTTCCTCTCCAACCAAGTCTCATCTCTTATTGATGACTTCACTAATGATTTGAAACCCTCCAACTTCCCATTGGTATCTCTCCACTCTAATGAATCTCCAACAGGCAAACAACCAAAATTATCCATCCTCCATCTAGTTCCTTATATGCATAGATTTTCTTCTTTATCAGTAATCTTCTGTCTTCCATCTCTCTTCTTGTTTCACTCCTACACATGCTTTTTATACTGATTAAGGTTTCTAGTTTCTCTGTCCATTGATTCTTCTATACATCACAATTATCATGACCTTGATTTCCTTCCTATACAACCTAGATCTTACAGTTAACTAGTTTAGTAAGGTGCTATACTATATTATTTACTCCTTTGTAGCATGGTGGATAAAATATCAAGAAAACCTGAATTCAAATCCTGCCTCAAGCTTACTAGCTGTGCGACCCTGGACAAGTCACTCAACCTCTGTATGTGACCATGGGCAGGTTACTTAATCTTTTTCAATTTCAGGCTCTTTATCAGTGAAATGAGAGGGTTGCACTTAATGACCTCTGAGGTCCTTTTCCTCTAAATATATGATCTTCTGATCTATTCTTTGCTAATCCTTACCTCTAGGGTACTACCACTATAGATGCCTTTTCTGTTTCCACCTGTCTATCTGAATTCTGCCAGAGGAAGCCAGCAAATTATTCAGACCAGATCCTATATAAATTAATGCTACAGAACTGCGCCTGGGCTCCTACTATTACATGGCTGTTGCTTTATTAATTTATTTTTTTAAACAAACAACCCATTTCCAAACAACCTTTCTAAATTATTGATTTTGTCTTCATTTCACTAGCCCAACCCCTGGCACTTCACCAAATGACCTCACCTCCTCTATCTGATCAAACCCACTTTGGGGGGGGGGGAGAGCAAAAGGGAGAGTTTCAAGAACTCTAGTTTGGATGGAGTTCTGAAGAAGTATAATTAGAGGAGGAAGCTAGGTGGTGTAGTGGATAAAGCACTGGCCCTGGATTCAGGAGAACCTGAGTTCAAATCTGTCCTCAGACACTGGACACTTACTAGCTGTGCGACCCTGGGCAAGTCACTTAACCCTCAGTAACCCACAAAAAGGAGTAATTAGAGATAAAACTTGAAATGAAATAGATTTTTAGAGAATGAATAGTTTGCTCTAGAATGACTCCTAGAAGTTTTTCTAGAAATAGGATGGAGCTACCTTCTCTCTAGTGCTAACCTCATAGTCTATTCCCCTTCTCTCCTTTTCCCTTTTTTTTGTTCATTTGCCTTAATTATCTACTCTTCGATTGAATTAACTAAACATTTAGCAAGCACTTACTATATGCCGGTCACTGTGTTAAGTGTTGGTGATACAAAAAGAGGCAAAAGACAGTCCCTGCCCCAACATGCAAACAAATATATACAAAGCAAGCTATATGCAGGATAAATAGGAGGGTTTGGAGAAAGCTTCTTGTAGGAGGTAGGATTTTAGTTGGGACTTAAAGGCAGCCATATTCTGTTTTTGTATGCTACACAGCTTTATACTAGTTTATGAGATTGCATCAAATTATATCTACCTAAGTAAACTACTCCTCCATTGTCCTAACTGGCCCTCCTTCCCTGATTCCTGCTTTGCTCCCTGACTTTCTCCATCATGCTGTCATCTTGGTTCCCCTTTGTAGTTGATACCTCTCAGTTGTTTGATTAGTAAACTCTGCTCTCTTCAGATTATTTCTGAATTTACTGCTGGCCAGCAAAGATCTATAAGACGTTTACAAAGTCCTCAGTGCCTTTAGCTTTCTCCTACTGCATTTTCAGTCTATTTTATCATTTAACATTCCATTTCTCCTTCCCAAATATTAAGAACATTCCTATGACTGTAAGTTAGTCACACAATCCCATTTTAGAGCTATAGCCAGTGCTTCTGGGCAGCTAGACTTGGTGCCATAGTTCTATAATGACCTGAACCTCATGGATTTTTTGAAACTCTACCACATATAATACTTCAATCCCACTGATCAAGTCATCCAGTAGATGGTATGTGTTTGTTTTTTAAAGTAAATAAAAGTGGAAGATACAGTGTCTTCTAGTAAGCTGGCTGATAGTGATGAGGGTCTGGTTTGAGAGATCATAGTCTTACACCTATAGAACATTCCTTAATCAGTTTAAAAAAATTGTTAACCACCTAATACATACCAGGCACTATGCTAAGTGCTGGGGATACAAAAAGAAGCAAAAGACAGTCCCTGCACTCAAGGAGCTTATAATCTAATCATCAAGCCCAACTCCCTAATTTTAGAGGAAGAAACTTAATTTATTCCTTTGCTTTCTAGGAATTGCCAAATCACAGAATTTTATGCTAAGAAGGATTAATCTTATATTCTCGACTATATGAGGGCTAGGTTAATCTACCTTTCTATATAACTGGAGAGCATCTTATTGCAGACCATGGAAGTCATCTTGAATAAATCCAAATAACTTTATTTTCATATCATAAGCTTAATTCTCAACACCCTATAAGGAAGGTGCTACAAATGTTCATATACTGATTTCACAGTTGAGGAAGCTAGGATTCGGAGAGGTTTAGGGACTTTCCCATAGTCACACAAATAGAAAATATTAAAGCAGATCTATCTTGACTCAGATTTTGTCAGTCTTTCCAGTATACTACACAACCTCTCAAAATATTGTTGATGTAGTGTGTATGATTATGGAATGGAAGAGTTGGAGGGGATTTTATAATCTACCTCATCTAGGAATGTGCTGATAAATGTTTAACAACTGGCTCTCCACAAAATTGCTGATGACACACTTTTATGTTTAATCCGACATCTTTCCATCACTTTTGTAAATCTAGATAACAAAACAATAAATCAAGCCCCATTTTATAGTATTTTTTATTTCTGTGGTATTAATGTTCACACTAAAAATTTAATGAGTGGCTCATGAACCAGTTTGAGCTGGTTCTCACACATTCCTGACCAATCCCCTCATTTTGCAGATAAAATAATTATGGTCTAGAGAAATAAAGAGATAATTAGTAGCAGGGCAAGATTAGGATTTAGAATTTAGAGTTATGGACATGGAAGGGACCTTAAGAATCATTGAATCGCAGATCTGGGAAGAGCCTAAGAGATAATTTAGTCCAATTGCCACTTGAAGCATGAATCTTTTCCATATTTCCAACAAATGATCATCTAGTTTCATCTTGATTACCTCCAGTGAAAAGGAAATGAATTTTTCACAGACACAATCCATTTTACTTTTGAACAGCTCCAATTGCTAAGTATTTCCTTCTTCAATGAAGCTAAAATAGTTATTACAATTATTTCTATCAGTGCCTATTCTCTCCTTGAGACCAAGTAGAACAAATTTAAGCTTTTTCTTCATAATAACATTTCAAATATTTGAAGACAGGAAGCACATATTCAATAATGTAGAAACTAAACTTATACATATTGCTTCATTTATGGTCTGAACAGTGCAAGAGGATAAGAGGGAATAGGACTTCATTCATTCTAACCACTACCAATAATCTAATCTCAACTCCTCCCACCCCATTTTAGAGGAAGGCTCATAAGTGTTGACCAGTTTGATGAAATTTGTTGAAACTACAGATCATGAGCCTTCCTTGTGATGCACATTCCATAGTTTGTGAGAATGTGACACTTTGGTACCTTGCTAAAAGGACTCAGAATTTGGAATTTGTTTCCAGTGACTAGGTGGGCTCTCTAAATTGATGGACTGGTTGAAAGATCAACTTTTGTCTGAAGAGTTTCCACTCTTCATGATCTGCCCATCTTGGATTTCCTTTTTGCCTTCCCAACTTTCCTATTACTATCCAGATACTACTGCCCTCTCAGTAACCCAGGATCAAAATCTAGGTAATTTTTTACTTCTCACTCTTTCTCACCCTCTATATCCAATCAGCTGAAAAGTTCTGTTGTTTCTACCTTCATTACATCTCTTTGTATGTCCATTTCTTTTCTCTAACATTGCCATCACCTAGCCCAGTGCCGAGCTCATTACCTCATACCTGAAATACTGCACTAGGCTGTCATTTGGTCTCTCAAACTTGAGGCTCCAATTCATCCTCTACTCAGTTGTCAAATTGATATTTCTAGAGTGCAGATATGAACATATTTCTCTCTCCTATCCTCATTAATGAAACTTCAGTGGCTCTCTAAGAATAAATATAAAATGGAAATATAGAATATAAATAATATATACTTATAGAATGATATGTTTGTATAGAATATAAATGTAAAAGACAAAAACCTTTTTGGTTTTTTATACCCTTCCTAACCTGACCCCTTCCTATCTTTCCAGTCTTATTCCTTAACCTGTCACATACTCTGAACTGTGTTATTGTCCTCCTTGCTGTTCTTCCTATAAAACATTCTATTTTCTGACTGTTTTCTTCACTGATGGCTTCCAATGCCTGGAATGCACTCCCTCTGCATCTCTGGCTTCCTTTAAATCTCAACTAAAGTCCTACCTTCTTCAAAAAGCTCCTCCTAATCCTTCTAAATCTTAGTCCCTTCCTTCTGAGACTACTCCCATTTTATCTTGTATATAAATATTTTTACATCATTGTTTACACTTTGTCTTCCCCATTCGACTGTGAGCTCTTTGAGAACAGGAACCATCTTTTGTCTTTCTTTGTATTACCATGGCTTAGGAGAGTTCCTTGTACATAGAAGGTCCATTTATTAAAATGCTAGTTGACTGACTTCTTTCCTCTCTTCAGAAGCTATGTAGAATAGAGGTTCTGGTCCTGAGCAGAGAGGGGCCCATGTTTGAGCCCAGTCTTTTTTCTCAAAAGATAGAAATGGCTGCTTTGGAGACAGAGGCAGAGGACAATTGTAGGTGTTTGCATATAGCCTGAAAGAAGAGATCCCAAAAGGAGATTTTTGCAAACCAAGAATTGAAAGCAACTGGGATATTAATAGATTTCCAAATAGCAGAAGTAGATACATTCATACACACTTGGATCAAGATTAGTTCTTGGACAATGATCATGAACCCCAAACTCCTGGGTAGAGTAGAGAGATATTAAATTCCCTAGACAATGTGATCTTGAAATTTTGCTTTCTAGCCAAAGGAGGGATACATTTTGGCCAGTGCCCAGGTTCATGGATAATCTCAAATTCAAGAGTTCCTAAATTTGAGAATGTAAAAATAGACTTTTGGGATATGTGGAGTGGATGGGGTATAGTAGACTTCCTGATACATCATTTCCCTTGAAGAAAGAAAAGGGAGGTAGTCTCATTAAAATCCAATCTTGTGAGTTATTTGGGGAGTCTAATGAGAAAGGTACTGTTTGTTCAGTAGTCCCAAAGTGTGTTTGACTCCTGGGGAATCTAAATCATGAGAGTAAATCATGGGAGGGACTGTGTAGGTTGCTCTAAGAGTGATATGGAATGACCAAAATGTTAAAGGATTGCCCCACAGGCAACCTCAAGTTCAGTTCCCTTTTTTTGTTTGTTTGTTTTTGTTTTTTGGGGTCAGGCAGTTAGGGTTAAATGACTTGCCCAGGGTCACACAGCTAGTATGTGTCAAGTGTCTGAGGCCAGATTTGAACCCAGGTCTTCCTGACTCCAGGGCCAGTGCTCTATCCACTGCGCCACCTAGCGGCCCCTCAGTTCTTTTTTAAAGGGAGCTTATGAACTAGTTGAGAACATTATGTGTTTTTCTATTTTTTATGGGCTTCTGCTTGTACTTTGCATCTTAAATATTTTGGGGGAATGTGTATGACATAGACTGTCCTACCTATCTGCATTGCCACCTTCAATGCTTTTAAGGAAATGAGGACCTTGTTACCAATATTTGGGGAACTCTATATACAACAAGCTAAATATAAATTTTATTTTGCATATTTCCTAGATTCACTCTAGATGGGGGCAATGAACCAAATAAAATGATTCTTGTGGGTGAAGCCCAGAATTAGAACCGATCCATGTGAGTCCAGAAGTTTAGGGAGTTTGGGGTTGTTATTTATGTTGTATGAGAAAACTGGGACCCAGAAAAGTAAAAGGACTTGTCCAAGGTCTCTTGATTCCCACATTTTCCATTCTGTCCATTTCTAACACCCTATCTTTTTTCATATTCACCCTGTCACTCACACTGTACTGTAGTATTATTTAGACTGTACACTGTACTTACTAGAAGAAAATAGAAACCAAATTGGCTCATTATATAATTTTATTCCATTAGATGAAAGGTCTCTGTAATTTATTCTCCCTTATTACTTTCTGCTGGGTTGTTGGCTTCTAAATTCTATTTCTATTTATAAGCAAACTGCCTGCTCTGAAAAACCTGGACTGGAAAAAAGGGTAGAAATCATTCATTTTTGACCAGATCTGAGTCTTAGATAATACAAAAGATCCTCAATACAAAGTTATATTTCTGAATTTTCCTAACAGAAAGTAAGATTAAACAAATGGAAATAAGTAACACAAGGAAATTATCTGTTCATGTTTACTTAGGATGACCAGCTGTAGTGCTAATTTCATATGACCCAAGATTCAGTCACCTCTTTCATCCTAACGGCCACCATTTAGGGTAAGCAACATCCCCTGTGGGGGCAAGTGGGTACCACTACCATGGGCAGCGGGAAAGTAGGAAGATACAGCAGTGAAAACACTGAGTGGGCAACATACTTCTCTGGATCTCAAATCCCTCATCTGAAAAAAATTGTAATAATGCATGTTCTGGGTAGCTGGGTGGTGCAGTGGATAGAGCACAGGCCTTGGAGTCAGGAGGACCTGAGTTCAAATCCAGCCTCAGACACTTGACACTTACTAGCTGTGTGACCCTGGGCAAGTCGCTTAACCCCAATTGCCTCACTAAAAAACAAACAAACAAAAAAACATGTTCTTTCACTTCCATGGAATTATTGCAAAGAATGGTTAGGACAATAAAATGAAGTAAAAAGAGTCTATTAAGTAAGAAAACTCGGGTTCAAATCTCAAGTTTGCCACTTGCTAACTGTATGAGCTTGCTAAAGTCCCTTTACGTCTGTGGACCTCAGTTTCTTCATCTGCAAAATTAAAGAGTTGGACAAGTTGACTTCCAAGGTCCCTTCCAGCTCTAACCCTATGCTGCTATGATTCTACTTGAAAGGACTCCAAAACTATATAGCATCATTCATAAAGGGGAAAACAAAGAGACGGCACCAACAATGGCCTTTGGGGCCCTTCAGTGAGCAAAACGTATTTGTCATTTCCCCAACTTGACTGTAGATTTCTTTAGGGCAAGGTGAAGGTCCCATACATCTTGTTACATGTCTTGCAGATGGTAGGTGCTTGATTAATATTTGTCACTATATTAATTGATGAGTTGACAGTCACTGCTAACACGAATTAGGGAACAATGAGAATAACTTCAAGTTGCTCCCACCTTTCCTCCCCCCCCCCCGTTATCTCCTCAGTATCCAAGAGGGCACAAGCTTTCTCATCAAGCCTTAATGGTGTAGAAATTTCCCTGACTCTAGAAATCTGAGAGGCATGTTCTAATTTATTGCATGTAGAGCTATAAAACCATGTTTTACTACTGAAACTAATTGTATCTGACACTTTCATCACATTAACACACATTAGGCATCATGACCTTTGGATGATCAAGGAAGTTTTAATTTAATAACTTGGAGACCATGGGAGGTCTCAGCAGACTCAAAGGGGGAGGGAAAGAAAGTATAAAAATGATCCATTTTTTTACCCTTGGGTATATTTATTTCCTAAATGTGCCAGGTCAACACAGCTCTTCATAATAACCACTAGTCATAAACTACAAGTCTTCCCATTCTTGGGTTGTAGAAGGAAAAGGAAATATTTACTTTCACTTTAAAAGGTAACATTATCCCCTAGGCAACTGGAGTACAAATGTAAAGCCAAGGCAAAGTCCTTTATTATACCGTTTTTGAAAATGTTAAATTTTCATTTCTGCAAATTGGATTGTGGGGAGTCCTGTGCATTCACAGGTGAAGGGTGTGGCTTAGTGAAAAGAACAACAAACCTCGCGCCAGAGAACCTTGGTTTGAAATCCAGCTATTCTCTTTGCAAGGTCACTTGTGTGACCTTGGAGAAATGATTTCTCTTGACCTTGGTTTCTGTAGCTGTAAAGTGAATTGATTAGACTAGCTGACCTCAATGGTTCCTTCTAGCCCCAAATAGATGATCTTGGGGTCAATCCAATTCTCCTCTCCAAGCATTTACTAAGGATCTAATATGTGCAAAGAGGTTCTGGGATAGGCACTAGTGATGCAAAACAAGATGAGCTCTGCCCCCAAAGAGGTTATAGACTACTTGGAGGCTATGGCATGTATACAGAGAAGCAAATACAATTGTCCCAAGAGCAATCCCAAGTTCAGTTCCATTTTGAGGCTATTTCATGGGTTATTGGAAGGCCCACAATGTGTGTGTATTAGATCCCATAGAAAATAGAAAAGATACAAAATGCAATCTATATATTTATGTTTATACATACTTATATTTAGGGAAGTGGCACTGACCACAGGAGGAATCAGAAAAGGCACAAGATATGGTGGTTAAGGTGAGGCTTGAAGGAGCTAGGACTGCTAAGAGGTGGAGATGAGAAATGTGAATATTCTAGGTATGAAGACACGAGATGGAATGTTAGGTACAGGCAGCAACAAATAGTTCTCTTTGGCAGAAAAGTGGAATGAGGAGATTAAAATTGTGAAGGACTTTAAATGTCAAATAGGAAAGTTTGTATTTTATTCTAGAGGCAATAGAGAGGAAGTGTAGTATAGGGGAGAGAGAATTAACCTTGGAGCAAGAAAGACCTGAGTTCAAATTCTGCTTCTAATGTATGGGATATGTTACCTTGGGTAAAGTCACTTAACTCCATGCTCCAGGCAATTTTCTAAGAATAGGAGTTGCAGAGAAAGTGTCACTCTGCATCAGTCAAGGGAATCCCTTTCTGTCACCTCCCTATATCAATAGGATTGCTGGCCCATGTAGTATCCTGTATTTGAGGGAGTAGGGAGTCAGTGAAGGTTCTTAAAGAGGTCAGCAATAAGACCAGAACTGTTCTTCAAGAATATCATTTTGGCATTTTATGGATGATAGAGTTGAAGGGAGAGAGGCTAGATGTAGGGAGAGTAATTAACTGATTCCATCTATTTCTCCTCTGGTTCCTCTTCCAATAATGAGCTGCTGGCTCTAATTGGGTTCTTTTACAAGTATTTAAGCCTCCTGATCTTCCTTGACTTTGATGCCAATGACAGTTTCTACAAGAAGAATCAAGAACTTTAACCCTTACCCAGACAAAGAGAGGAAGCAACAGTGATGTTGACAAGGCTATTCAATATTTCAGGGAAGCAGGTATGAGGGCCAGGACTAGGCCGATTATAGGATGGAGAGGAGGGGTGGTTATGAGAAGGATTGCAGAAGTAAAATCAGTAGGAATTGACAAGTGATTGGGTATTGGGGGTGAATGAGGGGGAAGAGTCAAGGATGATCCTAAGTTGTAAAATAGAAGGATTGGAAGTATGGCAGCATCCTAACAGTAATAGGAAAGTGGGGAAGAGAGTTGGTTTTAAAGGTGGAAATGATGAGGTCGATTTTGGACATGCTGAGTTTGAAATGTCAACTACAAATCTAGGAAATGTCCAACATGCAGTTAGAGAAGTGGGTGTAGAGCTCAGGAGAAAGATGGGAACTGGGTATGTAGAGCTGGCACTCATCCACAGTGAAGTGATAACTGCATCACTGGTAGCTAATGAGAGCACTGTGGGAGCATTAAGAAAAGAAGGTCTGACAATGGGGTATTATAAGTAAGATGCTGAAAATTGAAATGAGTTGTCTTTCAATAGCAAAACTTTATTTTCAACATCTTTACATAGCTGCTTGTACTCTGTGGATAATTTAGTGATACATGAGTAATAGGGATGTCTTCTAAAAACTGGTTTTCTAACTACTCCTGTACCTGTCTTCCCCTTTTGTCGTTCTGGTGCCATATACTGTCTATTTCAGAGAAGACTGAGATGGCTTTCCTAACCACATCTTTCTTTTTTTTTTTTTGTGAGGCAATTGGGGTTAAGTGACTTGCCCAGGGTCACACAGCTAGTAAGTGTCAAGGGTCTGAGGCCAGATTTGAACTCAGGTCCTTCTGAATCCAGGGCCAGTGCTTTATCCACTTCACCACCCAGCTGCCCCCACATCTTTTACATATTCATCTCCAGCAGCAACTCTGGGTGTCTCATAAGCATCCTTGGCAGGATAAGACTACAGAGCTCCAGCTGACTCCATCCATCCCTCCTCTAGCTCCCCTATCCGTAATAAGATGGTAGTTCTAAGTTATCTTTCCCCCCCTTTTTTGGCAGGCCAATGAGGGTTAAGTGACTTGCCCAAGGTCACACAGGTAGTAAGGGTCATGTGTTTGAGGCTGGATTTGAAATCTGGTCCTCTTGAATCTAGGGCCAGTGCTTTATCCACCATGCCACTTAACAGTCCCCTCTAAATTCTCTTACAAATATTTGAGGCTCCTTAGCTTCCTTGATTCTGACATCAGTGATTATTTATACAATAACTTTATCCACAGCCCAGACAAATAGAGAAAGCAAAAGAGAAATTGACCTGGCTACCTTTGCTTTCCCCAGTTATACCAATAAAATCTACATTGCCTCATCGATAAAATAAATTAGGCTGACTATTAAAATCATTTCAATTTGCATGCTCTAAGGGCAGGATTAGATTGTTCTAAACCTGTTGCATGGTAATTAAGCCTGAGTCAATATTCTGTTAAAGTTAGCTGGTATTTGCAAGACATTTACTATATACCCATTACACTTTTGAGAAAGCACAGGCCAATAGCTGTCATAATAATTACTTACTTTTACATAGAACTTTAAGGTTCACAAAGCACTTTATTTGCCAGAACCCATGGAGGTGGGAAGAGCAATATAATATCCAATAATATCCATTTTTACATTTGAAGGGAATGAAGCACAGAGGGGTACAGTGATTTGCCTAAGATCACATAAGCTAATATGAAGCAAAACTAGCCCTGGGTCTCGTGTCTTCTCGTTTCAAACCCAGTTCTTTTCTCACTATCCCACTTTGCTTCTGACAAACCCATCAGGGTTAATAAACTAGGCCACAGACCAACTTTTGAGCCCATCCCATCTGCAAATATTCATCTCAGAAGATCAACAGGGAAACTGAGTTTTTCCTATTTTCTATCGAGAATTTTTAATCACTCTACCTTTAAAAAGTATAATATACTTGCCCAAAGGAACCATAATATCTCAGAGGAATCATATGCTCATTAGCTTGTTGTGTTACAACTACCAAAGTCCTTTATTTTAACTGATTTTCACAAATGACCTCTGGGCCCAAGTATGCTTGGAACATTTTATTATGACTATTTTACAGATATATTGATTCCCAGGTCCTTTGCCCTCCTTCCTCACTGAGTCTTTCTCTCCATCTCAACTCCTGCCCTCATCCTAAGGGACACTGGAATATGTATTGATGTTCCTTCAAATACTCTTAACTACCCCTTTTTTCAACCAACATGATTCCTTTGTATGCTACCTCAGCTACACACTAAAATGGCCTTTTATATCGCTCCCAAAATGTTCTACTTCTGGCTTTATAAATACTGGAATTTCTTTGTCTAATCATAATCTTTAATCATTCTATCTTTTCCAATAACTTTTGACTTGCTAATTCTAATATTTATCTTCACTGGGACCTTCAATCCCACCCCATCTCCCTCAATCCTTTGCCAATTCACTCCCTTACTGATATTGACTTCTTAGGGAACCTGTTCAATTCTACACTACCCTCTACTTATGAATACCCTGGCTCCTTCTTATATCAATGATCAAACCCCAACCTTGGATTACTTTTCTCATTCACCTCCTTCCCTCCTATTCACATGGGACTGACCATGCTGATTAGATTCACTATATGTTTATCTTATCTAATCCCAACTTGAAAGCAGCAAGACAATCCTTCTGCTCCTCCCATTGCTTCTCTCCCACTCACCACAACAGCTGAACCAAACCATGTTTGCGTGAAAACCTCTCTTAGCATCCCTCTCTTTTCTCCCTCTCTGCTTGCCACATATTTCACTGAAAAAAACAAGGCCATTGACTGAGAAATCTTTCTCTCCTTTTCTAACATCCTAGCTGTCTGACATTATTGCTCACCATCTCTTTCTTCTCAAGTCTCAAATGAAGAGGAGACTCTTCTCCTGGTCAAGTCCAGCCCATCTATATACACCCTTGATCCCATTCTCTTCCATCTTTTCCAATGGATTGCCTCCACTGTCATCCCCACTCTCTCTCTAATCTTCAAATATCTATTTTTGGCTCCTTATGTGATAGTTGCAAACACTACTTACAAATTTTCAGGTTTCTTCCATCCTTACACACACACACACACACACACACACACACACACCAAACCTCATATTTGATCCTACTATCCCCACTAGCTATCATCCTATATTTCACCTTCTCTTTTCTGCTAAATTTCTTGAAAAGGCAGCCAATGCCTCCACTTTCTCTTTTCTAAAACCACTATGGTCTTTCTTCTGACAATATTGTTCAACTGAAATGATCTTTTCCAAACTTAATAATGATCTTTTAACTGCCAAATCTAATGACCTTTTCCCATTCTCTTCACACAACATACTTCCACACAATCTGTGATCCAGTGATACCAGCCTACTTGCCTATTGCTTGCAAATAAACTAATCTTTCATCTCTTATCTCTGTGCATTTGCAGTGGATGTTCCCTGAGTCTGCAATGCCCTCCCTCCTGGCCTCTGTCTTTTGACCCTCCTAGCTCTTTTCAACACTCCATTCAAATGCTATCTTCTGAAGAAGGCCTTTCTGATTTGCTCAGTCCCCTTTAATGATCCATCTACTCTGTACCTCTCATGTATGTACCTCTTTATTTATACATTGTCTCTCTCATTAGTATGTAAGTTCCTTGAGGGCAGAGGTTGTTACATGTGTGGTTTTCTTACTTTGTATCTTTCTTTGTATTAAAACGCTGTTTAGGTATAAGGGGCTAAAATTCTAGCTATACTATCTAAAATCTAATGAGTGGTCGCCAATAACATAACCTTTAGAAAGAGTATTTAAGTGTTTAAATATTTATTATAGAGCATTAGGATCAGAGAGAAAAGTAAAAATCTAACTATTTCTAAGAGACCCTATCATCCAACCCACCATGGCGAGGTCAGGAACCAAAAGAGAAAGAACCGTTTCCGCCCCCTGCCAGCCTCCACTCCCTACTTCGTGTCCCCCTCCCAGAAATGGGAGGCTCCTCAAGTTGATTGGCTGGTAGCCTTGACAGACAGTCCCCAAGAGCAAATGTTACTTCCTGACACCAAAGAAAAGCCACATGGACTTGCCCTCAGAGGCCTTCTCCTCATGGCGGAGCCTCCCTACAGTAAGTCTCCAGCAGGTGGTGTCATTCCAATCGTTACCTAGGACATATTAAGAGCTTAATAAACTCTTGTTGAGTGATTGATTGATTAAACTGCCTAAAGTCTCCTGGCTAGTAAGAGTGTGTACAGCTGGAGTTTCCTGTTTTCCTCCTCCAATGCTCCTTTTAATAAACACCACTCGGCCTCTCAAATAAAATGAAATAAAATGATTGCTTTCTAATGGAATGGACGTCACAAATAAATGGATATCAATGAGATCAAATGATCTGGACCAAAAAGAAAAGGGGAGGAAAGAGGCTGGCTGAAAGCAAGGCTGCTCTTTTTAATTTGCTAGTTTTTACCTCTCAAGTTTCCACTAATTCTAGCTGTGTCCACTTTCTTTTTTCCTGCTGGCATGAGACTTCAGATTCATTTGCACTATCAGCCTGGGATTTTCTTTGCTTCAAGCCTGGATCCACAGTAATTAGTGAAGAAAAAAACCCCAAACTTATCACAACCCTGAAGAAGGGTTTTGGTTTAAGAATGGCAAGCCTGAGGATATGCCTGTTTGGAAGAAATTGACCTATATACCTGAATGGGCTCTGTCTCCACTTTATTAAAGTTATGTCATGCTTGCTCCATAGTAAACAATTTTGTCTGCTGGTGAGGCTGACATTACTCAGTGTTATAGGAACATTCATGAACAATTTACACTATGCTGACACTGGAATTTAGTGTAACCCTCTTGGGTGGGCTACATAATTCACACAGTGAAAAAGAAGACATATGTGCCTAAGCTAGGAGTAATCATTCTGGGCTGACAGCTTCCTTCACACCCTCAGGGATCTTAAGCCAAAGTGGGACATTCAAGTAGCCAAACTGACATACATGGAAGGGCAATTTATGGAAAAGAATTCTGGTTATATCCCCTTGGTACCAACTCACGTAGCAAAACTCATAAGGTTCCATAGTCCCTGGTGTTCTTTTCTTTACCCCCTTTAATAATTAACAAGAGATTTGTGATTTTATTGATTATAAGTGAGTTTTATCTCTTCTGTACAATGGACCAGATTTTTAACTCTTCCACATTTTACTAGTTTCATGGGTTGTTATTCCCCCAAAATTCAATTCTTGGTGACCAGGCTTTTGATGAGCTCCTCCAAACTTAATTAATCTTATACTTAGGTTGCAGATCCCTTAATCCATCATTGGACTTGTTGACAACAGCAGTCAAGTCATCCCACACTTACCTAGTTTGAGAAACATTTGTGCTTCCTTTGCCTAGAGTTCAAATGATGTTTCCCATGAGTAAATAATAACAGGAACACTGTAAATAGTTAATCATGATTTAGAAGCCCCAGTGTGCCCCAGCTGGGGCTCAGGCACTTCAACTCCACACCAGCACAATGTCCCACCCACCTCATGCTGATGCCTACCTGGGCCTGGCCAAATTATGATGATGGGAAACTGGGTGAGGGCAGTCAGGTGACCTTCGGTGTGGGGAAGCTGGGAGGCTGGCCATTCCACAACCGTCTGTTAATTCTGTCAATCAGAGCTGCCAGCCAATCAGCTTCGGGCTGTGTGTGTGACCGCCCTGTTTCCTGTGAAAGAGGGGGCTGCTGGTAAGGAGAAGGCAGGAAATTCACTACTCTGGCTTTGGAGCTGGAAAGAGAGGGATGCAGACATATATTCTGCTGAGCCCCAGGTGGTGGTGTGATTCAGGTCATATTATCTTTCTTCCCCTATTCCTTTTTCTTTTTTTTCCTTTCCCTTAATTCTACTAATCTTACTTGTGTTTTTTGTTTTTTGGTGAGGCAATTGGGGTTAAGTGTCTTGCCCAGGGTCACACAGCTAGTAAGTGTTAAGTGTCTGAGGCCACATTTGAACTCAGGTCCTCCTGACTCCAGGGCTGGTGCTCTATCCACTGCACCGCCTAGCTGCTGCTTTACTTGTGGTTTTAAGTTCATTCTTATTAATAAACCCTGTTCTGTTTTTAAAAGAGGCTGGTAATCTCCTTCCTTGCCCCAATATTGTGGTGAGCCGCCTATCTAACACTCCCCAATTAAAATTCAGCCCCTACAACACTAAAAAGAATGACTAGAATAATAACTATTACCCTCATTATCATCCAACAACATCCTAAGGAAAGAGGGAGAAGCATGGACACTAAAGTCTTGAATTTTCCTAATGTGTTTTGGTCTTGGTTATGAAGGGAAGAAATTATCTATCATGTGAATGGCTGGCTATAGGATAACCTAGTGGTAGTCTCTTTACCAAAGGTAACAGATCTTTATGGCCATGTACAATATTGTGCTTGGAGACTTCTCTTCAGAGATTGGGCCCAACTTCTGAGACTGTTCAATCCCAGAGTCTGATACTCTACTCAGCTCAATAGCTAGATAGTGCCACGAATAGAGAGCTGAGCCTAGAGCTAGGAAGACCTGAGTTCAAAGATGGTCTCAAAAACTTTTAAGGTGTTATAAAATTGCTATCTGTAAGGGGCTAAAATTCTAGCTAGTCTGTCTAAAATATCTAATGAGTGGTTGCCAATAAATTATAAGCTTTAGCAAGAGTTAGGCTTTTAAGCATTTATTAAGGAGAATAAGAATTTGGTAAAGAGAGAGAGAAAGGCCTACATTCATCTATCTATTAAAGGGAGAGCACATTTCTAGCTCTGCTCTCCACCAGAGTCCAAAGGAAAGAGAGAGAGACAGAGCTCCTGACTCCCCCTTCCTCCTCCTACCAGCAAACGTCACTTCCTGACTCCAAAGAAAAGATGTATGGTCTTGCCCTCAAAGACCTTCCTTTCATGGCGGAGCTTTTCGACAGTAAGTCTCCAGCAGGTGGCGTCATTCCAATCATTACAACTGTCTAAAAATCTAATGAGTAGTCAATATAAATTATAAGCTTTAGCAGGAGTTTAGACTTTTAAGTATTTATTAAGGAGCATAAGAATTTAGTGAGGAGAGAGAAAGAGGCCAAGATGCCTTCATTTATCTATCTAAGGGAACCAGGATTTCTGTTCCACTCCACAAGAGGTCCTGGTGAAAGAGAGAGCTCCCTCGCCCCTTCCTACCCTCAGAAGCCTCTTGTCAAACAGGAAACAGGGCAGTCCACACACACATACAGCTCCAAGATAATTGGTTGGCAGCTTTGATTGACAAGTCCCACAGGTGGTTCTACAGTAGTAACTTCTGGACATTAAGGTCACATGGCTTCTAAATCACATGACTTCTCCTCATGGCAGAGCCTCCCCGAAATATCTCTCCAGCAGGGGGTGCTATTCTAATTCTCACCCTGTGTAATCTTGGATAAGTCACTTAAACACTGTTTGTCTCAGTTTCTTCATCTGTAAAATGGGTGTAATAATAATACCTATTGTTGCAAGGATCAAATACAATAATAATTCCAAAGCCCTTAGTACAGTTCCTGGCACATAAGTGCTATACAACTGTCAGCTATTTACTACCACTACTGTCATCATTAGCATAAGACAGTGTAACCTTGTATCATACTCTTGTTATGTTCTTAGAGAACAGCACTTTCTTAAGTAAAAGATGAACCATAAGCTGAACAAAGGAAGGAGCAGCACTTCTATCTCATAAAGTTTATTTTTGTACCATAACCCAGTGCCCTAACCTGTAATATTTTAGCACTTATTTGCCATATACTTATTATGAGATGGTAACATATTATTATGGCAAGAAGGCAGCTAGGGGGCACAATAGATGAAAAACTGGGTATGGAGTCTGAGAGACCTGAGTTTGAATCCAGCCTCGGTTTCCTCGTCTATAAAATAGTGTTAATAATAGCACCTACCTCCCACAGTTGTTGTGAGGATCCAATGAGATAATATTGGTAAACTGCTTTGCAAACCTTAAAGTACTATGTAAATGCTAGCTATTATTATTAATAATTCTTTACAATTTTCAAAGGACTTGATCATCCATTATCTCACTGGAGCCTGTGAATAAGCACTGCTTGTGTGTTTATCTCCAATTTACTGATAAAGAACTGGAAACTGAGAAATTTTAAATGATTTCCCCAGGGTGACATAATAGAAAGTATCAGGGATAGAATCTTCTCTGACTTCAAATGTAGTATTCTTTTTGCTACACTGTACTGCTCAAGAGTATATGATTTACTAGTCTGGGTGTAATCTTGGGAAAGTCATAGTAAAACCTCAATTTCCATACCTAAAATACAGGGTGTCCCAAATGTCTTAGTGCAGTTTTAAGACACTAAAACTCTCAATAGCATTAAGATTTTGGGGACACCCAGTACTCATACTACCTGCCTTACTGGGCAACTATAAAAATTACATAAAAAGAAACTATTGTTATTATCATCTGAGGTCAGTATAGGCAGCCTAGGACAGTAGAAAGGGAGCTAAATTTGGAGCAAAAAGGATCTGGGTTCAAATGCCAGGTTTTCAAACTAGGATATATATATAAACTTGGGTAAATGGCATGACCTCTTTGAGCCTCAGTTTCTTCACCTGAAAAATTAGATGGTTAGACTAAATGACTAGGTTTATTCAAGGTTGAAAATTAGAATCTTCAGAGAGATATAGAGGGACTCTTATATGTCAAAGTTTTATGCTATAGTTGAAGTGATGCCCAAATACTGATATCATAAAACAGTCTGTGATTGTGCACACTAATGCTTTAAAATATTTTCCTGATGTTATGAGGTATAAATAGATCATAAACATAGTAAAGTTTGTTCAACAGCACAGAATCTGAGAAGGGACCTTGGATCATTTATTCCAACCTTTTTTTTTGGTGGGGCAATGAGGGTTGTGACTTGCCCAGGGTCACACAGCTAGTAAGTGTCAAGTGTCTGAGGCCACATTTGAACTCAGGTCCTCCTGAATCCAGGGCTGGTGCTTTATCCACTGCACCACCTAGCTGCCCCCTATTCCAACCTTTTCATAGTGCAAGAATCCTTTCTATAACATCTCAGACAACTAGTCTACTACTCTCTGCTTCAACATTTCCAGTGATGAGGGAGATTGCTAATTTCCAAGACTTTTCATTCTATTGTTGGACACTTCTAATTAGAGCATCTTTCCTTATATAGATTCAAAATTTGCCTCTCTTTGACTTTCACCCATTGCTTGCAATCGTCTGCTTGAGAGATAAACAGTGTAAACTTTTAAACTGGGTTACAGTTTAGATAGTTCCTAACTTTGAATAACATTTTGGATCCTCTACTGAGACTAGGTTTTAATAGGGAGAGTGGAGAGAGCACGAGGCCATTGAGTGGCTTAAGATAGATCCCTGGATGAGATGAACGGCATGCCAAAAGAAGGAAAGAGAAGAATTGCAGAAAAACCCAAAGACAAACCTTGCCAACTTCCCAGTTTTGCATGCTTAAATCCAGAAGTGGGGAATCTATGAGGCATCGACCTTATCCTTCTCACCAGAAAAATGTTTTTCATCATTCATGATGGGCAAATATGTTATATTAGAGCCAAAGATCAAACGAACTTGATTGGCTCCCTACAAGAAGGTTATAGTTTTAGATCCTGAAACAACTCAGTAGTTCTCTATGGTACCTTGTTTTAGGGCATTAAATTTGGCAAATTGGTGACATGAGTGGTGGATAGAGACAGACATGGAGACAGCAGGGGCTGTGTTCCCTTCCTGCTCCTTATACTCTGATGTATCACCCTGGGTGAAGTGTAATCTCTTAGTGCCCTAGTCTCCAAGACTAGAAGTTGAAGATCTGCATTGGCAGAGGGGAATTTCTCCCAAATGGTTCCCAAGAGGAATCATAGCTCTGCCACAAATATACACACTTGGCCAAGAGCAAGGGCAGTAAGAGAAGTCATTCCAACACCCCCTCCTTCAACCTTCCCTATGACTTGCCAGACATCAGAGTATTGGGATGAACCTGGGAAAAGTGAAGCTTTCATATGGGGTACTGTGCCTCCCTCCACTCCCTCAACATTAACACAGGTCTCAATCCCACTTAAGTTCTAAGGAAAGTGTTAACTTTCAAAGCTGCTTCATGCCTTTTCTGCTCAGGGCCCAGTTAGGCAGAGTGTTTGTAGGCGAAGTGGATATTTTTAGCATTAGAGAAGTGCTCTGCTTTTCATTATGAGAAACTCACAGGCCTACTCCACCACAGGTAGAAGAGAAAAATCTAACAGCAAAATGTCCTAAAAGTCAGAGCTCTACTCGCTAGCCATGTAGGGATCTCTTAACCAAAGCTGAGTCAATAAAAAGAAGACTTTCAAAACCCAGCAGGAGGTGACCAATCTTTGGCACTTTTCCCAACTTCTCTAGATACCGACTTTCCCAAAAGATGACCTTGGGACCTGTGAATTGAGGGGAATTTGAAAAGCATTGTGAAAGGAGGTCAGGGCCTCTCCGTATCATTTTATCCCCAATACGTTGTAGATACCTGATGTGTTGAAATTGCTCTGCTCCACTGTTGGGGGATCAGAAAATCTGAATATTTGTGAATGACATGAAAAGCCATTTATTAAGTACTTACTGTGTTCTAGGTACTGACTACCTGTTGGAAATACAAATACAAGCAAGTAAGACAATCCCTGCCCTCAAGGTTCTGATGGAGGTAGAGGTAAATTAAGGGCATCACTTGCTGGTCAGTCACATTACTTTGGGCCCAGGTGGCCCAAGATTACAGAATAGCATGGCTAGACTCGCACCCCTAAAAGAGGGTGAGGAGTGGAAGGAAGGACAAAATTATTCAGGAGTTTGTGATGCTAGACTTTCCCACGGTTTGGCTAATAAGTCAAATAGAGTTCATAGATTTGGAGATGAAGGCAACCTTTAAAATCATCTATCCCAATAAGCTTTGTTTTGCATTTAGAAAAATGGAGGCCCAGAGAGTTTAAGCAATTGGCTCATGCCCACCCAGCAAGTAAGCATCAGCCATAAAAATTGAAAATAGGCCTTCCCTGACTCCAGATCCAGAGTTCTCTCCACTCTGCTACACTGCCCAAATGTGAGAAGATGTTAGAAGAAAGCCTACCCAGTTGCAATGCGGCTTATTTCTGGTGTCTTGAGATCTGAAGAAAAAGATTCCCAAGTTCCAAGGTTAGGGGTCTCAAGCCATCTTAATCTACATTAATGGAACTAGAACAAGGAGAATTTCAATGCTGAGATGGTAAAGAGAAAATATAGAAGAGAATCGACAAGATGTCTTATAATTAATACCGAGGACTAGGATTAACCAATAAGACTCACAGTGACGTGTCCATCTCTTTATCTATTACTGTCTCCTAACCTCCACTCATTGTATGTTCGGTAAAAGTGCTTCATAATATATCTACTCAGGGGCAGGTGGGTGGTGCAGTGGATAAAGCACCAGTCCTAGATTCAGGAAGACCTGGGTTTCAAATCCTGCTCAGAAACTTGACACTTACTAACTGTGTGACCCTGGGCAAGTCACTTAACCCTCATTGTCCTGCAAAATAATAATAATAATAATAATAATAATAATAATAATAATAATAATAATAATAAATCTACTCAAAGTTAGCCAAGAGGTTGTTATACTCTCCTCAGTTCACCTAGGGTTTATAGAACCACATTAAACAAGGAAAAGTATTGGCAGCTAAAAAAGAGGCACCTGTGAGAGAAATGGGCTTACCAGTGGGGAAAGAGGAATCTAAACCAAAATCTGACCTTTCAGGATGCTTGTTGTATCCAAGGCACCATTCCTCATTTTGTGTAGCTGCCAGTTTTCACAATATCGGTGAAATACTGCAATCTCTTTCTACTGCCTACTGGACAAAATCTAAGGACCTCAAATGACATGGGAGGCTCTCTCCCATTGGATGTACCTCAACCATCTCATTACACTTTATAAACTTTTTATCTTATAACCAGCCCTCCTGAATAACAGGTAGACTCAGCGATCTTCTGCTTATTCCTCCTCCTCATCCCCCCCACCTCATGGGTATATTTACATCTGTACCTTGCTTCATGTTGTACCCTAGACTGTCTCCCTCCTCTTAAAATTATGTCCAACCTTCAAAGTCAAGCTGGAATCTCATTTCCTTCTCTGACTATAGAGTTCAGCCCTACTACATTTCACCTCTCCCTCTTCTGATCTCCTGTTGCATTTATTTCCTTCTTTTGGACAGGCTGTTTCAAATGCCTAGAATGTACCCACCCCTCATCTACTGCTTAGAATCCCTATTTTCTCTCAAAGCTTCACTTAAAGACCGCCTCCTGCGTGGCCAATTTTCTGATTTCCTCTCCTCCCAAGTTCTAATTCCCCATCCCTATTAATTTGTATATACTTATAGTTTTACGTTTTTGTCTTTCCCCACAGAATGTAAACTCATAGGGAAGAGACTGTATGTAGGGTCTTTGTATTCCACTCACCTAGCACAATGTCTGGCAATTAACAGGAACTTAATACATACCTATTGTTTGATATATATCATATAGTGTCTTGTATTGTTACCTGTTTTGTGGGTATTGATTATTTCCCTATGGAGAAGGCAAATGATCCCTCAAAGAAAGGATCCAATGGTCCCATGTGGAAGAAAACTGTGCCAGGCATAGGGCTGGGTGCATAATAGGAACTCAGTAAAGAATTGAGATAGCATGGCCTGAAGGAAGTAGTGCTTGATGGGGAGTCAGGACACCCAGTTTTTCTTCCCTACTTCTGTTCCCAGCCTATGGAGTGTAGGTTCACATATTGGGGACAAAATGAAGCAACAGAATACAAAACCTTTGTGACTTTGGGTAAGTCACTTCTGCAAGAGGAGGAAGGTTGGATCGATGATTATCTGAATCTATGGATTTGCTGAATCATCATCACCATTTGTTGTGAATATCCTTTGTACAATCTCACCGAAAGTGTGTGTGTGTGTGTGTGTGTGTGTGTGTGTGTGTGTGTGTGTGTGTGTGACAGAGAAAGAAAGACAGACACAGAGACACAGAGACACACGGCGGGAGGCTGGGTAGGTAAAGGTAAAGGGTATTACTTGTTGGTCAGTCACATGACTAGGCTCAGGTGGTACAGGATGACAGAGTGGGATGGCTGTACTCACATCCCTCAGAGGAGGTGGGGGTGAGAAGGAAGGACAAAGTGACTTTGGAATTACTTGAAAATGGCAAACACTTGATGTCAATGATAGATCACTCAGGAATCCAAGTTCTTGTGGGTAGAAACATTTCCAGGAAGCTGGAGGTAGAGAACACTCCAACCCGAAGCACACAGAGCAGAAGGGCCCCTGAATCATTCCTTAGCTTCCTACCCAAAGCTTGCACTGCCTTCTCTTGGCAAATTCATGGGACATCCTCTGGGACTTCCCCCAGTGAGACAAAGAGGGCGAATTAAATAATTATTCAATTAAGCCTGATTGCTAAATGTATCACCATTGTTCTCTTGCCACTTTAATTTACTGGGCTCTAGCTATTCATTTGGTCACATGCTGGGCAGATTTTATAGTTGTTCATTTATCACCTTGGACTTACCATTCAACCCAATGATAGAATTAAAGTTATATTGGTTCAAATTGCAGCATCACTCAAGTCTTTTTCCAGACTGAGAGGTTGTAGTGCTTGCGGGGAGGGGGATGGAGCAGGCAATGTGCTTTGGAGTAAGCACGTTTTGCTTGGGAAGCCCACTACTTAGAATGATAGGCAGTGCAGTGTACAGGGAAGAGTTCTGGATTTGGGGACAGAGGACTTGGGTTTGGATCCCTATTTCTGCCAATTACTATATGCATGATTATATCTAAATTTACTTAACTCCTTTGGGAGTTTCTTCATATGTTAAAAAAATTTAAGAAAGAGGGAGGGTAAACTAGATAAATTTTAAGGTCCCTTAGAGGGTTAAATCCAATGATCCTATGAATGAAGCTAAAGTTAAGGGGATGATTAGTAATAGAAAAAAGTGATGAGAACTGACTAGCTTCGTCACCACCATCATAAACATTTATATAGCTTTTTAAGGTTCTCAAAGCTCTTTACATACTCCAATACATCACCTATTTGATTCATACAATCCTGTTAATTAGATGCTATTGTATTTGCTTTTATTAAAGTTGAGAAAACTGACTTACCCAGGGTCACCAGGTTTTGTTTTGTTTTGGTTTTTTTTTGTGGGGCAATGAGGGTTAAGTGACTTGTCCAGGGTCACACAGCTAGTAAGTGTCAAGTGTCTGAGTCTGGATTTGAACTCAGGTCCTCCTGAATCGAGGGCCAGTGCTTTATCCACTGCGCCACCTAGCTGCCCCTTAGCCACTGGGTTTTTAAAGGCAGAATTTGAACCCAGGTCTTCTTGGCTACAAGTTGAAGAGGTCGCTTTGTAATTTCAGTTTAACAAAAAGCTTTCTTATTGTGGTACATACCTCTTTCCTTGCAGCTTTTCTCACCCTGGAATGTGTCTTTGCTCCCATAACCTCCCCAAATTCCTCCCCAAACCTACCTTTTCTTTGATGATTGCTAGAGACAGCCATGTTCCCTCTCTTCTTCCTCTTCTTCCTATACTTCTGTTTCTGGATCTTTCTCTACCATGCCTACAGGTGACTACCTTCTTCCTTCCATCTATTTTATCTCCCTTTTATGTATTGTCTTCCCTCATTAGAATATAAACCTTTTGAAGGCTCCCCCCCCCCCCTCTCTCTCTCTCTTCAGGGGAATGAAGGTTAAGTGACTTGCCCAGGGTCACACAGCTAGTAAGTATCAAGTGTCTGAGGTCAGATTTGAACTCAGGTCCTCCTGAACTCCGGGCCAGTGCTTTATCCACTGTGCCACCTAGCTTCCCCTTCTATTTATATTCCCAGGACTTAGCATTGTGCCTAGTAATTGCTTAATAAATGTTTCTTGACTTGATTTGAAAAAAATTGCATCTCTGAAGGCTGAACTAGACAGACACTCTGAGAGGAAGTCAGGGCTTTTTATCATTCTTAACTGCCCCCTTACCAAACAAACTCCCTTCCCAGGGATTTACATGCACATGATCAATCAAATTAAATATTTAAATAGAATCCAATTTGAGGCAATTTGTTTGATTGGAAGCATAAGCAGCTTAAAAGGTACTGCTAGAAGGGAGCTGAGCATTAAAAAATAAAGATGGGAGCAAGAGAAGAAGATGGGATTTTTTATTTCAACATTTGATACAATGAAAACAGTTGCAAAAATTAGTGGTTGGTTAGCTGGTACCTGCCTATGTAAGTGCTAGGCTCCAACACCTCCATCTTTCGTCAGAGCTCATCAGTATGCATCTCTTTATTGCCTTGTAAATTCAGTGACTAGAAAATGGATCAGCAGATTTTAGTGCAGTGCAAATGGAGTAATTGAGTTTATGCTTTGACGGGTTTTGCTTTGTTCTACTATTCGAGGCTAATGGAAGCAAACAGTGGAGATGAAAGCCGTTTTTGGCAGCTGATGCTTGGAGATGCAGGAAGGGGGTGCCTGGCCCTTTAACAGAAAGATTTCCTAGCCTCTCAAAGTACTATCTCTTTTAGTCCTTGGGTATTTTTGTTTTCCCCATGTGAAATAAAGAGGAGGAGAAGAGTGGGTGGTTGAGATAGAAGCTCAGATTTTTTCTCTTCCTGAGAATAGAAAAATGGCTTCAATCATTTATTTATTTTTTTATTTTATAATCACTTATCCAAAGCATTTATTGGGTTCCTTATGTGTGTCCAGTATTGTGGGATGTTTGACTCATACACTCATTCAACAAACATACATTAAGCTGCTACTGTATACAAAGAACTAGCTTAGGTGCTGGGGGAGATTTACAGACTTTAAGATATGACCCAGCCTCCCTGTGGGGCTTACAATCTAATGGATAGCTAAACCTAGTGACTATAGAGCAGAAAATGTCATGCTGGATGTATTAGAGAGGGATAAAACAAAATGCTATTATCAGCAACGTGATGCACTAAATAGATGACCAGCCTCAGAGTTAGGAAGACCTGGTTTCAAGTCCAGTTTTTGCCATGTGTGAGTAATACACATGTGGGTAATTGGCAAACTCTTAGTACCTGATATAACTGTCTGAGATCATAAATCACACATAAATTGCTGATTGGAGGAGGGGATTTCCTCATTGGGAGTTCCCCATACCAATGAAATCATTCATCTAGACTCAATTTCCATCTAACCTGAAATAAAAAGCAAGGTCTGGGGAGAAAAGCCATTATTGGCTGAGAGCATACTAGCAAAATAGATTTTTTCAAAAAATATTGACGCCTTTTATCCTTATATCTCCATTACTGAACATATCCCTTTCCCCTCCCCATCCAATGAAACATTTCTTGCATTAAAATATTTTTTAAAAAGGGGAATAGTCATCCATCAAAATCAACCAATATATTAACCCTGACTATATTTCATCTGTAATCAATCAATAAACATTTATTAAGAACCTACTCTGTGGTGGGCAGTTAGGTGGCACAGTGGATAAAGCACCCACCCTGGATTCAGGAAGACCTGAGTTCAAATTTGGCCTCAGACACTTGACACTTATTAGCTGTGTGACCCTGGGCAAGTCACTTAACCATTATTGCCTTGCCAAAACAAAAACAAACAAAAAAGAACCTACTGTGTGCCAGGCACTATGCTAAACATTCTTAAGGAGCTTACAATGTAATGGGGTTGACTACATGCAAACAAATAGACACAAAGCAAGCTATATTCAGGATAAATAGAAAATTATTAACATAGGGAATGGACAAGTTGGGCAATGCTTCCTGTAAGAAGGTGGAATTGTAGTTGGGATTTAAAGGAAGTCAGGTAGGTGAGTAGTCAGAGCAGAGGAGGGAGAGTGTTCCAGGTATGGGGAAAGCTAGAGAAAATGCTTAGAACCAAGAGATGGAGTGTTTTGTTCCCAGAACACCCACTGGGCCAGTGTCACTAGATAAAAGAATATATGTTGGGGGAGTATGATGTAAGAAGGCTGGAAAAGTGGGTGGGGAATAGGTTATTAAGGGCTTTGAATTCCAAATAGGGTGTTTTGTATTTGCTACCACAGGCAATTGGAAGCCACTGGATTTTGTTGAGTAAGGAGATGACATGATCAGATCTGCTCTCTAGAAAAATTACTTTAGTGGTTGAATAGGGAATGGTTTAGAGTAAAAAGAGACTTGAGGCAGGCAGACCCACCACAGGGCTTTTGCAATAATCAATATATGAGTTGATGAGGGTCTGCACCAGAGTGATGGCAGTGTCAGAGGAGAGAAGGTGGGTATATATGAGATGGCATAAAAGTGAAATTGACAAGCATGGCAACAGCTTGGATGTGGAGGGCAGTGGGGGGGGAGAGACACACACAAAGAGAGAGAGACAGAGATAGAGACAGAGAATCAATCTAGGATGACTCCTGGGTTGTGAGTCTGAGAAACTAGGAAAATCACATTGAACTCTATAGTAATAAGGAAGGTGGGGGAAAGATTTAGGGAGAGAGATAATGAATTCTGTATTGGATCTATTGAGTTGAAGATGTCTACCGGACATCCTATTCTAGATGTATGAAAGCCAGTTAGAGATGTGATATTGAAGATAGATTTGAGAATCATCATCTTGGGATGGTAATTAAATCCATGGGGAGCTGATAAGATCACTAAGTGAAGTAGGACAGAGGGAGAAGAGAAAAGGACCCTTCGTAGAGCCCTGAGGGACACCTATGGTTAGAAGACGTGGTCTGGAGGAGGATCTAGCAAAGGACACCAAGAAGTAGTGGCCATATAGATGAAAGGAGAACTAGGAGCAAGTGGTTTCTTGAAAACATGGAGAGAAGAGAGTATTAAGGAGGAGAGTGTGATCAATAGCATCAAAGGCTGCAACAAGGTCAAGGAGAATGAATATTAAGAAAAGGCCATTGGATTTGGCAAGAAGAGATCGTCAGTGACTTTGGAGGGAGTAGATTTGGTGGAATGATAAGGTCAGAAGCTAGATTGTAATACGTTAAGACAGTGAGGGGAGAGAAAGTAGAGGTGCCTATTATAGACAGCCCTTTTGAGGCATTTAGTTACAAAGGGCAAAAGACATATAGGATGATAGTGGGTATGGAAGGATCGAGTGAGGAATATTTTCAGGAAAAGGGAGAGAGGAGCACATTTATAAGCAATGGGAAAGGAGCCAATAGAAAGGGAGAGGTGGAGAATAAGTGAAAGAGAGGGGATTAAAGAAGGAGCAATCTTTTGGAGGAGATGGGATGGAATGAGATCACTCTAACACATAGAGGGATTAGCCTTGGTAAGGAGAAAGGCCACTTTATCATGTGGAAGAAGAGTAAAGGGAAGAAAGTGACAGAAGGCACATGAGTGATAGGAGATGAGAGAAAGAGGCAGAAAGAGAGAAGAAAGGGGAGAAGAGAGGCCAGCTTCAAACTTTTCTGTAAAATATGAGGCGAAGTTCTCATCTAAGAGAGTCAAAGGAAGGGGAGCCATGGGAGGTTTGAGGAGGGATAAAATGGGTTTGAAAGAACCTCTGTGGAGAATGGAAGAGGAAGTTGACAAGAAAGGCATCATGGTATTGCCTAGAAGTAGTGAAGGCCCAGTCGAGGTTATGTAACATCAATTTGTAGTGAACCAGTCAGAGTGGCTGTGTGATTTTCTCTACCTTTGCTTAGCAGCATATGTGTAGGAGTGAAGGTGATGAATGGTGAGAGTGATCCAAGGGTAAGGCTTGGCTAGGTGTAATCAGTGATACAGATCCCTGAGAAAAGGACAATATAGATTTGAATTGCTTCTGGAATTATGCCCAAAGGGCAATAAAGCTGTGCATACCCTTTGACCCAGCAATTCCACTTTTAGGTCTTTTGCCCAAAGAAATCATGGAAGGGGGAAAGGGACCCACATATACAAAAATATTTATAGCTGCTCTTTACGTGGTAGCAAGGAATTGGAAGTTGAGGGGGTGCCCATCAATTGGGGAATGGCTGGACAAGTTGTGGTATATGAATACAATGGAATACTATTGTGCTGTAAGAAATGATGAGCATGAGGAGTTCAGAGAAACCTGGAGGGTCTTACGTGAGCTGATGATGAGTGAGATGAGCAGAACCAGAAGAACATTGTACACAGTATCATCAACATTGAGTGTTGACCTACTGTGATGGACTATATTCTTCTCACCAATGCAATGGTACAGAAGAGTTCCAGGGAACTCATGATAGAAGAGGATCTCCAAATCCAAGAAAAAAAAAGAAAGAAAGAACTGTGGAGTATAGATGCTGATTGAACCATATTATTTCTTTTGTTTTGGGTGCTGTTGGTTTTTTTTTTCTATTTTGAGGTTTTGCATCACTGCTCTGATTCTTTCTCTTGTAACAGGATTAATGCAGAAATAGGATTAATGTTATTATGTGTATATATATGTGTGTGTATATATCTATATCTATATGTATAGAGATATATATAGACATAACCTATATCAGAGTACCTGCTGTCTAGGGGAGGGGGGAGGGAGGGAGAAAAATCTGAAATTGTAAAGCTTGTATAAACAAAAGTTGAGAACTATCTTTACATGTAACAGAAAAAATAAAATACCTTATACATTAAAAAAAAAGATTTTAATTGCTTCACCAATGAGTCAAGATGGGGAGGAGAGATGGGCTAATCCAGGGAAAAATGGCCTTGGAGAGAACTGAGGCTTAAAGAGATTAGAGACCTTGGTGTGTATGAAGAGCAAGGTTTTGTAAGGGAAGAGAGAGAGACACAGAGACAGAGACAGAGACAGAGACAGACAGAGAGAGACAGACAGACAGACAGAGACAGAGAGAGACAGAGACAGAAAGAGACAGAGAGACAGAGACAGAGAGAGACACAGAGAGAGACAGAGGGAGACACAGAGAGAGACAGAGACAGAAAGAGACAGAGAGACCGAGACAGAGAGAGACAGAGACAAAGAGAGACAGAGACAGAGACAGAGAGAATTGTGAAAAGTAAACAGATTATGGTGATTTCTTGAACATAGAGGTGGTATATTTGTGGGTGATGAAAGATCAAGGGTATAGCCATCTTTGAGTGCATGGGCAATATTCCCCACCCACGTCCCCTACCTTTACAAAGAAGGGAGGGAAGGCCTTACTCTTCTGTTCCCAGGCTTGGGAGAGACTGAGTTTTGGCAAGGGACATCTTTCAACTATCTCTTTTTATCTGTAAGTAGCAGGATTCCAAATAGCAGTCCCCTTAAGTCCAGGGAAGTGAGGCTGGTTTCTGAGGATATGGCCCAGCCTGTAAAAACTTTATTTATGCTACCACTGTAGAGTAGAGATTTAGATGAAAGAAGCAGCGATCAATTCCAGATAGTAGGTAATAAAGTGCTTATCATCAGTCCTTCAAAGTCAGACCCCAAACACCTTGTCAAATATCTCTCCCACTCCCCTCTGTGGACTCTCCACTGCAGCCAAAATGGTCTAGTCATCATCACTCCTTGAATATGCCCTGCACGCACTTTTACTCATACCATCTGCTCCCTCCCAGATTCCCACTCACTCTGCTTTTTCAAGCAGTTTAGTAACTGGCACACAGTCTTTCTTTCCACCCATATCCCTGTCCTCATATTTGGAGATTTCAGCATACACATAGATATTTCTGTCGTCTCCCTTCATCACTTAACTCCTATGACCTACGTTCTTCCTGTGTCTTAGCCAGTGACAAGGGTAGTCTACACCTTAGACTTTACCAAAACACTGCTCTTTGATGTGGTTTTTGCCACAGCCTACACCAAGCCTAAGTACGTCTACACTTTATACTTCACCATCACACTACTGTGTGATATAGTTTATACTAAGTATGGTCTATATCTTAGACTTAAACATGGCACTGATACAAATGACACAAAACTGGGAGGGATATCTACCACCCTGGATAACATAATCAGAACCTTCAAAGACCTTGACAGCCTAAAAATTGGGCTAATAAATCTAATAAAATGAAATTTAATTGGAACAAAGTAAAGTCATACATTGGGGCAGCTAGGTGGGGCAGTGGATAAAGTGCCAGACCTGCAGTCAGGATGACTCCTCTTTCTGAGTTAAAATCTAGCCTCGGGGCACTTAGGTGGCGCAGTGGATAGAACACTGCCCCTGGAGTCAGGAGGACCTGAGTTCAAATCCGGCCTCAGACACTTGACACTAGCTGTGTGACCCAAATGCCTCACAACCCCCTCCCCCCCAAAAAACAAAAAATATCTAGCTTCAGAAACTTGCTAGTTGTATGATCCTGAGCAAATCACTTAATGCTGTTTGCCTCAGTTTCCTCATCTCTAAAATGAGCTAGAAAAGGAAATGGCAAATCACGCTAGTATTTTTGCCAATAAAATCCAAATGGGGTCACAGAGAGGTGGACACATCTGAAAAATGATTGAACAACAAGAAAGTCATATATTCAGAATGGAAAAAAAAACCTTAACAGGCATAAGATGGGGATTGAAAGTAATTTATTTGGGAAAATATCTGGAGGTTTTAGTGCTCTTCAAACTCAATTTTAGTCAACTGTATGAAGGGGCAACCAGATATCCCCCAGAATAAATAGCACACGTCTTGTGAATTTCTACCACTAGTGTGGAAGATAGCAAAGACTAGGTTGTGTGATGTTTAAAATCTAAATCGTGTGGTCACCTTAAATGAGAAGCTTTAGCACCAGTCTTTGGGCTTTAAGCATTTATTAAAGCATACCAGCTATTCACAAGGAGTTCAGAAAGTTAAGAAAAGGCCTATCTAGCCTAGAGTTCCAGCCTGGTCGGGTTCTTCCTCAAGTCCTCCGCCACGAGCCTGCTTCAATCACAAACTCTCAGCAAACTCAGTGTGGAAGCTTTTTAAAGGTCCAGAGCATAGGAAGTCCTTACACACTGCTTCAAGCTGATTGGTTAGTGTCATCCAAATCCATTGGTTCACTGAACTTGAAGGTGGTCTGGAATTAAATTCAAAGTCTTTAGCTTCTGAGAACAAGACCCTCTTAAGGACCAGCCTGGTGTGGTTACAATCTAATTAACTTGAAGTAGGCTAATCAGCAGCCAATCACACTCACTTAATTCAATCAGTTTAGATTAATCTCCAGGTGGGCCTTCGAGTATCTGCTAAATCCCATTATTTTATCACAGTTGGAAAATATCACATGCAGGAAGAAGCCTGGCAGTTAGGCCTGGTGCACTCATAAGAAGGCGGGTTATTGGGGCAGCTTGGTGGCACAGTGGGTAGTACACCAGCCCTGGAGTGAGAAGGAGGAGAAGGAGGAGAAGGAGGAGGAGGAGGAGGAGGAGGAGGAGGAAGAGGAGGAGGAGGAGGAGGAGAAGCAGCAGAAGCAGAAGCAGAAGAAGCAGCAGCAGCAGAAGCAGAAGAAGCAGAAGCAGAAGCAGAAGAAGCAGAAGCAGAAGCAGAAGAAGCAGAAGCAGAAGAAGCAGAAGCAGAAGCAGAAGAAGCAGAAGCAGAAGCAGAAGAAGCAGAAGAAGCAGAAGCAGAAGAAGAAGCAGAAGAAGCAGAAGCAGAAGAAGCAGAAGCAGAAGCAGAAGAAGCAGAAGCAGAAGAAGCAGAAGCAGAAGAAGCAGCAGCAGCAGCAGCAGAAGCAGAAGAAGCAGAAGCAGAAGAAGCAGAAGAAGAAGCAGAAGCAGAAGAAGCAGAAGCAGAAGCAGAAGAAGCAGAAGCAGAAGCAGAAGAAGCAGAAGCAGAAGCAGAAGCAGAAGAAGCAGAAGCAGAAGCAGAAGCAGCAGAAGCAGAAGCAGAAGCAGAAGCAGAAGCAGAAGAAGAAGAAGAAGAAGCAGAAGAAGAAGAAGAAGAAGAAGAAGAAGAAGAAGAAGAAGAAGAAGAAGAAGAAGAAGAAGAAGAATATGGGTTATTTAGAGCTTGGCTAGGCAACTGACCTTTCATATCAGAAGGCTAAGAGAGTAGGTGATACAAGGGTCAGTTTAGAATCCAGGGCAGGACACAAGTAGGAAATAAGGGAGGGAAGCTCAGGAGAACTGCACAGGGGTGTGTGTGTTGAGGGGTGGCTATTCTTAGGCAAACTGGAGAACAGACAGATATATGGTCAACTCTACAGGTCAGGAGCAAGTAAATCTTGCAGTTGTGAGGAAGAAACTGCTCCAAGATTCAAGGTAATAGTATCACTTTCAGAAGAACAAGTTGTATTGAGATTAAGTTGCTAAAAATGCTGCCATTTAACCAGGCAATTTACTTCTTTTCTTGGGGGAGAGGGAGGATCCTCTCGGGCAATAGCTTCTCCTTCCACGGCTGAGAATCCTTTGGATCCGATGCCAGAAGCAGCACTTCTTCCTAGCCCTATGGGCAGAGACCGCAGCTGGGTTGGACAAGGTCATTGTTCTCTGATTGATCTGCTGGGAATGGAGCTGAGGGACTTGTAGTGGGGTATTTGCCTGGAGCCAGGACGGAATAATACCAAGAACGAGAAAGGCTAAATGCCCTGCATCCTAATGAGAGCCCTTTGCCTTCAGAATGAAGGTATAATTAGTCTGCCGCCTCTGGAACATGAGGACACTTCAGTCAAAAATGGCAAGACTAGGACAGAAATGCCAGCTGCTGAGCCCTTGGCAATAGCAAGAACACTGGATCATTTCTATGTAGTGGTTTTTAAAACAGTTTAGAAAATCATTTGCTCAGAACCCCTTGAAGTAGGTGGGATTGTTATTATCCCTATGTTGGAGGGTATGGGGTGCTTAGGAAGACTAGCACCTCTGGTGGGAGGGGCTGCTGGGCCCTTTTCAGGCCTGCTCATCCCCCTTTGGTGACCACCTGCTATCCAAATCTCACCTATGGCTCCAAGAAGCACGTGCAGTGGCCACGCCCTGGTAAAACTATCTCAGCAGATGGCCTAAAGCCAAGTTAAGGGTAATTGGCAGGCCTCAAAGCCATTAGTGAGTTAGGGGTATGGCTACCCCAAGCATGTGAAAACGTCTTCCTGTTGGAAGGGACTGGTGAAAACTATTTGTTCCAGTGGCCATGAAGGCAACTGAAGCAAGGTGCTTTGCAATACTTAGAGCTTGGTCAGACATCCAAGATACCAAGGTCATCCACTGTATCCCCGGCTATCAACAGTTGTCTAGACTTTTGTCTTGCCTCGACACACCACAGGATTTTGATGAGTGGAACAGAGAGTGAGGCCGATGACTTTGTGCATCTCTGTGGTTTTTGTTTGTTTCCGCGTTTTGGTGCCTAGTATAACACCTTGTATATATAAGGCACTTTATAAATACTTATTAAATTGAATGGGATTATTACTTTCAATTGCGCAGATTACTGAGAATTCCTTATACCGTAACATTGAACTGTAATTCTAAACAACCAGAGAAACAATGATGCCAAAATTTGAATCTCCTCACTAGCCCAGAGATCTTTGTAGCTGGTAACCCCATTTGATCTTATTCACAACATCTTAGAATTTTAGACGGCAGGACACTTCTAGTCCAACTTTGTTTAAAAGATGAAGAAGGGCTCCTCATACAAACCAGACATAATGAGAAGTCATGAGCTGTAACAAAACTCAGGAAATGAACAGGTAATCTTGAGTCAGTCACTAAGAAGAATAAGGTTTGGGGGGCAGCTAGGTGGCACAGTGGATAAAGCCTCAGCCCTGGATTCAGGAGGACCTGATTTCAAATCTGGCCTCAGACACTTGACACTAGCTGTGTAATGCTGGGCTTAACCCTCATTGCCCTGAAAAAAAAAAAGAAAAGAAAAAAAAAGATGAAGAAAATGAAGCCTAGAGCATAAAGATAGCATGACCAAAAAATCATGAAGATAGTTGGGATTCAAATCCACATTTCTGACTCAAATTTGACTTTTCTCTTCCTTCATATGATAAACTTTATCTCCAAAATGATAAGAGATATTGTTGATGTACTCTCTCCCTGCACGGGAGTTACATCATAATAGGGTACCGATTGCCTATTCATTGATAAAATATTCAGAAGCAGTTGGAAATCAGAGCAGTGTCTTGACTTGAGGTCTAGTGACTGATTGGATCCCAGAAATATCACATTCATCTTCAAATCAGTAAGACAAGGTAATCACAATTGCTTGCCATCCTTTCCCAGGAATGACCCAATAATGGGTTCCTCCCAGCAGGAGAGATCATTCTTCCAAGGATTTAAAGGTCATTGGTATAACAGAAGCTCCAAAGCTTAATTCTGAATTATATTTTAGAGAACTAAGGAAAATTCTGCCTTTTTGAAATGGAATTGGGACATTCCGAGTCACTGATCCTAAGTAAGGGTCTCTTTAGGAAACAGACTTTATCTGAATCTCCTTTCCTCATAAGACAGTGACATGCATTTGGATCTTCTTGGGAAAGACAGAGGAAAGAGTCCTCCAAACCACCTCCTCCTCCTCCTTCTTCTTCTTCTTTTTGTAGGGCAATGAGAGTTAAGTGACTTGCCCAGGGTCACATAGCTAGTAAGTGTCAAGTGTCTGAGGCCAGATTTGAACTCAGGTCGTCCTGAATCCAAGGCCAGTGCTTTATCCACTGTGCCACCTAGCTGCCCCACAAACCTTCTTATTCTTCTTAGTGACTGACTCAAGGTTAGCTGTTCACTTCCTGAGTTTTGTTACAGCTCCTGACTTCTCATTATGTCTGGTTTGCATGAGGAGCCTACAAAATCATCAATATGGGAAATTGAATTTTACAGGAATTATCAAGCAGGACTGACTTTACCAGGAGACAGTTACCCACATGTTCTGACTGGATTGGGAAAGTCCCCTAAAACAATAACATCAACTCAAAATTGATCCATTAGAGATTTTTTCCTTTGGACTTAGCTATTGTCTCCTGTAAAACAGAAACAAACAAAAAAAACACTTCCCCTGGTGACATATTGAGGTGCTATCAGTCATTAACCCCCCAGTGAAAATTATTTCCTTAAGTCCTTTCTAAATGACAGTTCCCAAAGAAGAGGTTTTGCTTGGATATTCAGGGATAAGAGAAAGGGATGCTGAGAATTCAGAAAGAAAAATCAGTAGTAATATATTAGGATCTTTTGTGGGTACTAAGGCAAGAAGCAGTCAACATGAAGGCACTAGGTACTTAGGGAGTACATACTGTATAGTCAAGGGTTGAAGAAGAGAAAAAGACAAATGGAAAGGCTAACAGGGGCCAAAGTCAAACTTCTTACACTTTCAAGTCTTTTGAGGGCATATTCTACTGCCAAATGTGCAGCTAGGTGGCATAATGGATGGAGTTCTGGGCCTGGAGTCAGGGAGGCTCACCTTCCTGACTTCAACCCTGGCCTCAGACACTTACTTGCTATGTGACCCTGGACAAGTCACTTAACCATGTTTGCCTCAGTTTCCTCATCTATAAAAATGAGCTGGAAAATGAAATGGAAAACAACTCCTATATCTTTGCCAAGAAAATTCCAAATGGGGGCAGGAAGAATCAGATAAAACTAAAAGAAGACTGGACAACAACACAGATTCATTGCCAAGTAATCTAGCTGTCCATCTTTAGAAGACTTTTCTGTGTGTATCAGTCAAGAACTTTTTTCCTCCATACTGGACCAAATGCCATCTCAACATTTACCAAATTTAGAGCTATAAGGGTCCTCTGGTGTCCAACAGCCTCATCTATACTTGAAAAAAGAATCCATATTTCAATATATGTAATAAGGGGCATTTCAGCTTCCACTTCAAGTCCTCTACAAAGGATAAATTCACTATCTCTAGAAGCAGCCTATTCTAATTCTGGATGGCTATAATTGCTGAAAAGATTTCTCCCTTGATATCATGCCGAAATTTTCCACTTGCCACTTCCTCCAATTGTTCTGAGCTCTGCCCTGAGGACGCAAACAGAAAAAAATCACACTCCTCTTCCACTTGAGAGCCCTTCATATCCTTGAAGACAATTGATGTCTGTCCCCTGAGTTTTCTCTTCCCATGTTCCTTTAAATGATCCTCACACAACATGGTCTCAAAGCCTTTTTTTTTTTATCACCCCAGTCATCCCCCTCTGGCTGTTTTCCATTTTATCAACATCCTCCTTTTTCTGTGCCTCCCAGAACTGAATGCCATACTCCATATGATGCCTGACCCCCTAAGCAGGGCACAGTCAAACCAAATACTGCCACCACTAGTGGGATCTAGATTCCTGGGCACCAACTAAGCACTGTACTCTGGATGGTCCAGGATTGAAAATTTCAATTTGTAGGGGGAAGGGCTCTTATTTAATTATCAGGAATATGAATAAGGGAGTGATAATTAAATTATGACCTACTCCAGGGCTGGGAATGTCATATCACAAAGAAATTCATGTTGTTCTATTGTAATAAATCAAACTTATTGTGTCACTTTGAATTGCATTTGATAGGCTTTTTATTAACTGCCATACATCTCAAGGTCCCTTGAAACCCAGCCAGTGGCTCTGGCTAGGACTTTCATTAAGGATGGAAGGAGGGTCACAGTCATGCAAAGCAGATTTAAACTGCTCATAAATATTTTTAACAGGCTTTCTGGCAGAGACATGTTATCGTCAAACTCTGTGTCATTACATGTTACACTGATAGAAATTCTATTTCAAACAGAGTTGTCAGCAATGAGTGTTTCCCATTTCCAGTGTGGCAACATCAGCACAATGGAGGTGTTGTAGTAAACTCTCCTCTCTAGCCCGGGGTGGGGGTGAGGGGAAATATGTGTTAAAAAGAGTTGAAAAAAACTTCTCTGATCCCCAATGTTCCATAAGACTGAGTGAACAGTACTTTTGTTTTCCCTTTTTAAAAATGGGATTGGTCTTCAAGATATATCTCATTGCTTTGTTTTAGAATCCTGATACTATGTTATATTGTGTTGTGTTGTTTTGTGTTGGTTGTAGCAATGATGTTGGTGTTGATGATCATAATGGTGCGGGGCATGATGATGGTGGCAGAAGGGGTGAGGGGTGATGATGATGATGGTAGATTACACTTCAAAGTGCCTTGCAAGTATTATCTCAGTCAATCATCATGGTAACCCTTGGAGGGGAGCAATATCAACTAAGAGAAGACAGTATCAGTAAAGTGGTCTTGAATCACTCCTATCTGAGGCAGGATTTGATCCCAAGTCTTCTTGATGCAAATTCTTACACTGTTCACTTCATCAGGTTACATGACATCTGTCTTCAAAGCACTTATAGGATCCTCCTTGTGATTTTTAAGACAAAATCTCCAGTTTAGCATTTAAATCCCGTCATAATCTGGGTCCTCCCTAGTTTTCTAGATTTATTTAACATTATGCCCCTTCAGAAGAGGCACTGTGGCATAATAGGTAGCTTTCCTGAAAGCCAGGAAATCTTGTGCTCAATTCTCTCTTCTGATACCAGCTATATGATTAAGGGCATTCAATTAGTCTCAAGGTGCTCTGGGCAACTCTTTAAAACTACAAGAAGCAGGATGGCACTGGTAGGGAATATCCTGGAAGTTAGGTGGTTCAATGGATAGAGCTCCAGGCCTGGGGTCAGGAAGACTCAGCTTCCTGAGTTCAAATCTGAGCTCAGACACTTGCTAGTTGTGTGACCCTGGGCAAGTCATTTAACTGTCTCCATTTCCTCATCTGTAAGATGAGCTGGAGAATGGCAAACCACTCCAGTACCTTTGCCCAGAAAACCTCAAATGGGGTCCTGGAGAGTAGGATAAAACAGAAATGACTGAACAACAACAACAATGGGAGTATTCTTGCTGAGAAATTTCTTATACTAATGAAATCCCAGGTCCAATCCCTTTTCTTTGTGACTTTTAATGCTCTTACCCAGAGATCATTGTTTCTGTGTAAGATACAATGCCAACCAAATCAATATCTTTACCACTGCCCACATTTAACCTTTCATCTCCTACCTCCAAGCCTTTGGCACAAGCTCTTCCCCAAGCCTAGAATATTCTCCCTTGTAACCTCCACATTTTAGCATCCATTGTTTCCCTCAAGGCTCAACTCAGCTACTACTCCCAGCAGAATCCTTTCTAGATGCTCCTGACTGTAAGTATTCTCTCCTTCTGAAACTGTCCTGTATTTACTTATTTGTTTACATGTTATATCCCCTAATGGAATATAAACTTTTTGTTTATATTCCAGGACCTGTTTGAACTTGTTTGTTGTTTCATTCCTAGAACAATGTTTTCACACAGTAGGCCCTAATAAATGAATGCTATTGGACATACATTATCTCATTCCTATGGAAGTAGGCGTTATCATCATCACTATTTTATGAATGAGGAAATGGAGAGTACAGAGGCCTAAGTGACTTGTTCTAAGAGGAGTCTCTGGTGTAGCCAGGAGAAGTCAATAATTCTGACTCATAGAATGGGCATTCCATTGCTCACTCCGAAGCTCTGATGCACACCCCCACCCCCGAACCCTTTGATGCTGCTCAACTGTGAGCTACATAGGCTCAGACACCACTGAGCAGCTGTGGGTCCCTTCTTCTCTTTACAAAAGGAGATGAAATTCAGGCTGCTAGGAGGTATGGAAGAAAATGGAGCCATCTTGGGATGGGTTTATAAATTGTCTGTGGCACCAGTGGACAGTTGGATCAGTTCTCATTTGTTTCAGTGAGGCAAGATACACCTGCTGAGAACCAATACTAGATGGTGGGAGAGGCAATTCAGTGTATAGACCTTAGCCAGTCCCACCAGAGAGGTATGCTTTCAAGATGAATCCAAGTTTTTCAAATGGGCAATTTGTAGCCAATGTCTAAACCAAAACATAAACAGAAAGTGTGGTAAAGTAGAGAAAGTGCTAGACTTGGAGTAAACACAACCTGGTTTAAGATTCTGCCTCAGGCACCGATCAGCTTTGTGACCCTGACACAGTCACTTAATCTCCCTGTGCCTCAATTTCCTCATATATAAAATGAGAAGATTAGATTGGGTTTCTTTAAGCTCCTTTCTAACTCCAAATTTATTGTCCTTTGATCTTTAGTGTAGGTCAATAAGTTCATCAGGATTGTCAAATCATCAAAGAGAAGGCCATAAAAGCAGGAAACAAGTGAGAGGCAAGCACCTGTTCAAAGCATCCAATAGGTAGCCCAGTAAATGATGAAGGACATGGGTTATGCATCCATTAGTCAGTAAGTATTTATTAAGTGCCTACTATGTACCAGGTACTTGGCTACACTCTGAGGATAAAAAAGGCAAAAGATAGTCCTTCCACTCAGGGAGCTCAGAGTCTAATGGGGGGGGGGCAATATGCAAACAACAACAAACAATCGAACTCTATAAATGATAACATGAAGCTAATCAACAGAGGGAAGACTCTAGAATAAGGGGCTTTGGAAAAGGTTTTCTAGAGGAGGTAGAATTTTAGTAGGGGCTTCAAGGAAGCCAAGAGGCAGAGATGAGGAGGCTGCAGGGAGGTGATGGTGAGGAGCAGAATTACTACAAGAAAGGAGTCCAAACACAATAGAAGAGACATCTAGTGGGGCCAGGGAAGAAAATATATAATTGGGGCTAAAGCTGTTAAGGAGAGAGTTTAGCATGCTCAATGCTTCTCTTATTAAGCCCTCTTTTAAATGTATCAAAATGCATTGGAAGCACACATTCCTTTGACTTAATTTGGCATCCCTGTGAGCTGCATGGACTCAGATGTCATGAAGCATTAGCAGTGACAATTAGGGGCTCACCATTTCCCTAAAGACGAAGTTTTGGAAAGGGGCCACAGTGAAAAGATTTTGAATCAAATAACTTGAGTTTGAGCCCTCATTCTTTCACTTACTATCTGTGCAACCTCTGGCAAATCACAACCTCACTGGGCCTCAGTTCCCTCATGTATAAGTTGAGAGGGTACTTTCTGGCTCTAAATCTATAATCTTATGAATAGAAGCCAGGCTTGCAGAGTTGAATAGATTTGTCCCCATTTTCAAGGACACCTAAGGAATATGAAGAGGTTTGTCCCTATCTTCAAAGACACCTAATAGATAGATACTGAGAGTCAAGACATGAGTTTGAATGTTGTCTTATATACTGACTACCTGTGTGAAGCTGAGCAAATAACTATTCCCACCGTGGGCCTAAATTTTCATCTATAAAATGGGAAGAGTGGACTTGATGACTTCTAAGGTCCATTCTGGGAAGCTAAGGAGTGGAACACTGGCCTTGGAATAAGGAAGACTCATCTTCCTGAATTCAAATCCAGCCTTAGACACTATCTTTTTTTTCTTCACATATAAATATTTTACTATTTTCCAGTTACATTTAGAGATAATTTTCAACATCTGTGGTTTTTTTTTTATTTTTTGCTTTTGGTTTTTTTGTGTGTGAGGCAATTGGGGTTAAGTGACTTGCCCAGGGTCAAACAGCTAGTAAGTGTCAAGTGTCTGATGTCGAATTTGAACTCAGGTCCTCCTGAATCCAGGGTCGGTGCTCTATCTACTGCGCCACCTAGCTGCCCCTAACATCTGTTTTTATAACATTTTTAGCTTCAAAATTTTCTCCATCCCTCCCCCCTCCTCAACAGCAACTAATCTAATATAGGTTATATATGTACAATCACATTAAACATATTTCTGCATTAATCATGTTATTAGAGAAGAAACCCTCAAAAAAAAGGCAATAACAATAGAAATAGTATGGTTCGATCTGCATCCAGATTCAACAGTTTTTTGGGTTTTTTGGGTTTTTTTAGTTTTTTTTTTAGTGAGGCAATTGGGGTTAAGTGACTTGCCCAGGGTCACAAAGCTAGTAAGTGTTAAGGTCTGAGGCTGGATTTGAACTCAGGTACTCGTGACTCCAGGGCTGGTGTTTTGTCCATTGCACCACCTAGCTGCCCCACAACAGTTCTTTTTTTTCTGGATTTGGAGCGCATTTTATATCATGAGTCCTTTGGAATTATCTTGGACCACTGTATTGCTGAGAAGAATCAAGTCCATCACAGTTGATCAACACACAATGTTATTCAGACTGTGTACAATGTTCTCCTGGTTCTGCTCATCTCACTCATCATCAGTTTATGCAAGTCCTTCCAGGTTTCTCTGAAATCTTCCTGCTCGTCGTTTCTTACAGCACAATAGAATTCCATTACATTCATATACCACAACTTTTTTAGCTATTCTCCAATTGATGGGCATTCCATCAATTTCCAATTCTTTGCCACCAGAAAAAGAGCTGCTGTAAATATTTTTGTACATGTGGGTCCTTTCCCCTTTTCTATGGTCTCTTTGGGATACAGACCTAGCAGTGGTACCACTGGGTCAAAGGGTATGAACAGTTCCATAGCCCTTTGGACATAGTTCCAAACTGCTCTCCAGAATGGTTGGATCAGTTCACAGCTACACCAACAATGCATTAGTATTCCAATTTTTCCACAGCTTCTCCAACATTTATTATTTTCCGCTTTTGCTCAGACACTATCTTGAGGGCCTGGACAAGTGTGTTTCAGTTTCCTCATCTGTAAAAGGAGCTGAAAAAGTAAATGGCAAACCGCTCCACTATCTTTGCCAAGAAATCCCCAAATGGGGTCATATAGAATCAGACATGACTGAAACAACTCAACAACAACAACCACAATGTACGTTCTAACTATAATCCTATATAATCTAGTGTACTCGATTTCAGGTACTAGCAATGGCCTTAGAGATTTTCTAGGCTAACTGCTGTTTACAAATGAGGAAACTTAGGCCAAGAGAGGTTGAGTGACTTGCTTAAGGTCACCCTGAGTGTCAGGGGCACACTCAGAATTGGAACATGGGTCTCTTGACTCATCATCTAGAAAGCTCTTCCCAATCTGCCTTCTTTCCTTCTAGATTAGAATGAAGCATCTTTCCCTGTCCATTTTTTACCCAAAGGGTAGTAATACCGAGCTGTTATCAAGTCAAACTAATGAGCAGAAGGTTGGCCTTGATCTGATTTGGGAAATTATGCAGTACTTCCAATGATCTGAAGCAGATCACTAATACAAAAACTCATTAAAAAGGCACCAATAGACTACAGTCTCCAAAGAACTAAAGTCACTGAAAGACCAATTGAAAGCCATATGGTGAGTGAGAGAATCCTGCAATAACAGCATGTAAATAAAATTGGAGACAGGTGAAGTGGTATAAAGGATGTCCTCTGATTTGAAATGATGGGTTGGTCATACACTAGGAGCAAGATACAATCAATGGATAGTCCTCATTTGCCCTTTTTGTATTCATGCCATGTCAAGATAACATGAAGAAATACCCCAGTGCACTGGAAGTGAATTTATGGGAAGATATTTATAAACCACACAGGATAGACAGTGATGGGTGGGCCATACCCTGAGCATCACTGAAAGTAATACTCATCTAAATATTACCACTGGAGTACTGGTACATTATCCCAGTGATGCTATATTCAGAAGAATCAGAACTGCAGATGATGCTAAAGGAATAGAAAGCTTCATGGATGTTGTCAATGAGGACTTACATTCAAGCAGTGCAAGAGACAGAATCTAACCAATTTCTGACTGGAAAATAAGTTGGGCCAGTCATGTAGTGTGAATGAGTGGTGGCAGAAGTGCAGTCCACATGTGAAATGTTATAAGAACCAGAGGAAGGTCTCCAGTCAATTGGGTGGTATCCTCCCTGGAGCATTAGAGAAAGACATAGACAAAACTTAAAGAGGAGGACAAGGTGTAACAAAATGGATGAGACTAGATCTATTAATTATTTAAGTAATCCTCTTTGTTTTTAATATTGCATATATGTACACAAAGATATATATGCATGTATGCACACAATTATATGCATATACATGTACATATACATAAGTACTTACATAAATAAGTGTATGTATAGTACAATACTAAAAGGCCCACCTGGTTATGAGGGAAGTTTACAAGAGATTCTCCAGAATAATTGACAAATCTGATGAGCACATAATAGATTATTTATATTCTGTGAAATGAGTGAAAAGAGATATTCACGGTAGCCTGCCCTCCATGGTCTTGTGATTAAGACAAGTGAAAGAATCATGAGCAAAAGAGGCACTGTGATGTACTGGATAAAACACTGGCCTGGGGACTGGAAGAGTTGGCTTTGAATCCCACCTTAAATATTTATTAGGTGTGTGACCCTAGGCAAATCACTTAACCTTTCTCATTCTCAGTTTCTTCATCTGTAAAATGAGGGGTTGAACTCAGTGACTTCTAGGGTCCCTGCCAGATTTAAATCTATAACCCTTTGAGACTCCTGATTGCCTGAAATTTTAGTTTCCAGCCGATCTCTTTTTGACATTGCCCTCTCCGAAATTGTTTCAAGAAACTGTAATTAAGGAACAATGCTTTGGAAAGGCCCATGTAGTTCCTTGATGTGCTAGCAGCCCTTTGAATCTTGACCGTCTGTAGCAAATGCCAGTGGATGTGGAAAGCCGCTTCAAAATGATGACCACTAAGCCCCTGTCAATGAAATTTGCCAATGTCTTGACCTGCTTCTATGATCTGACCTGAGTAAATTAGCCTTCTTGACCTCAGCCACTGTCCATTACCCTGGCTGTTGACCTTGCTAATGTCACTGTCTCTGGCTTGCTCTCAACAAGCATTTAGATCTCACATTCTGGACTGATGTGTGTGAGCAGTTCCGGGCTGACTAATTTTCTTTGGTCATTACTTGCTTTACTCCTGTCCAGTTCTACCCTTCCTCTCCCTGACCAGTGGCTTTTAGAATATGTTAACTTTACTTCATTCCTCTCAATTTTATTCTTAAAACAACAACAGCAATCATGATAACCAGCATTTATATAATGTTTTAGGACTTACAGAACATTTCACAGATATTATTTCATTTTATCTTCACAACAACCCTCTGAGTAGGTGCTATAATTATCCCCATTTACCAGAGAAGGAAACTGAGTCAAACAGAGGTCAAGTGACTTGCCCAGGGTAACACATCTACAAAATATGTGAGGCCAGATTTTAACTCATCTTCCTGACTCTAAGTCCAGCAATTTATCTACTGTCCTACCTAGCTGCCTCTAATGTCCTTTATCTTTCAAGAAATGGTACCAGCTCAAACCCGTAAGGTCCTGTGGTTTACCTCTTCCTTCCCTTCACCCCAACCTCCACTTCATTAGCAATTTCAGGACCTTCTTCCCCTCAGCTGTTTCCATTTTTATCCTCTTCATTTCTATTTGTTTCCACGTGCCCATTAGTCACAGAAAGACAACACAGGGAACTGACTATGATGAGTTTGTGCCACGTGGTTAGCGATAGCTGCCTTCTTGTCTCTTCTGACTGTTCCCTCCCTTTCCAAATTTGTTAGTAAATGACAAAGAGTTGCTGTTATCGGAAAGAGATGGAGCACTGATACACACAAGAGTTCCATTTCCCATCCTTCCTCTATTTCTCTGTCAACTCCTACTCCCTGGGAATTCTTCTTCCTCTGCTCCTTAAGTTTCTGGCATTAATCCTGGGCTGGTCCAGAGGTGGGTCTTTGGTGGCTGGACCAGCAGTGCCAAAAGAGAAGGTAAGGGGAGGGAAGATAACAGCCCTCCCTCCTCCTCCCAATCTCCAATGCCAACTGCTGCCCCAAACCCAATGCAGATCTTGTCAATGGTGTGCTTAGCCCTACCACCTTCAATTTATTGTCCACTCCAGGGTCCCCCCCACCCCAGGCTTTCCCCTAGGAGGAAACTTTCAGTCTAGTTTGAGTTGTTACTCTTATAACAGAGTATTCACATAGGCTCACATTGATTTCTACTTGGATATGTTAGAATCAGGTCTAAATATATTATTATACCCTGTAACACTCTGAAATGTGGGATAACAATAACAGCTTACATTTATGGAACACTTTTATGAAGTACTTTCTTCCCAGCAACAGTATTAGATAATCAGTATGTTAGGGACAGGGAGAGAGCCTGGACTTGTGATTTCACTGCCATAAGATTTTCCCTCTACCAAGGCAGCTTGGTATCTTCTTTGCATCCCAAAGTCTTGAAGAGTTACTCAGTACACTAATGACTAATTGGCTTGTTCAGGGTCACAGGTAGGATTTGAACCTTTTACACCAGTTCTCTATTATGCTGCTCCTCCATATAAATAGTATACTCACCATTTGCTGATGGTCAGACTGCAGTTCCTAGAGATTAAGTGACTAGCCCACACGGACCATTCAGTGCCAGAGGTGGTACTTAATGTCAGGTCTCCTGACTTCATATTCAATAATCTTGACCTCTCCCTGAAGGGTTAGTTATAGGGGGATTTTCATTTAGAAAGGGAATTTGGAATAGGTGGCCCCTGAAATCCCTTCCAAAACTAAGAATCTTTGATTTTTCCACAATGCTGCTGCTGCCTCCTTCATATACCCCCAAAGTCACCATTATTATCTATCTGCACCCATGTGTGAGAGGGCAGAAACCAAAGTGAGGACCTTGAGTATTATAATTTCTCAGGATTATCCAGGAGGAGCACTAAGTTAGGGCACAGAGCCTCTGGTGATCACAGTAATGGGATCATTTGTCTGCCCAGTCTGTGTGACTATTTGTAATAGGAGTATGACTGTTAATAGGTTAAGGATGATTAAACCCATCAGTTATGAGAAAATCAATGCCTCAAGTGTCTCTAAGTACCAAATAAAGCACCCATTTATTTATTTATTTGTTTGTTCACCAGAAAGTCAATGAGTTACAACTCTGCTTCATTAACTTCCATCTCTCCAGCATGGACAGGTAAATACTCTGCTGAAAGGAAGCCAAAGTTCGTCCTCTCTACAGGGCTGTTGCTTATATTTCCTTTGGCTCCTAGACCTTTCTTAGGAAGACATGAGCCCAGTGAGTGATGGAAAGATGGTAGTGGAAGCAGGTGGGAGGGATCTTATGTCCAGTTCATGGAAGTAGGTTGGGCATAGCTCACAGGAGAAGGGAAGTGCAATTGAAAGAAATACATTAGGTCTAGGTTAGGGATCCAAGTTTGGTCATTTGACAATCTAGCAGGAAAGCTTTGCTGAAAATGTCAGATTTGGGGGGAGTACTATATGGGCTTCTGCCAGTCTTGGATGACCATGGATTAGTGCCTTGAAGAGCCACAGGCCACAGTGTGGCTGTGCACTCCGATACGGGAGCTGCAGCTCCTGCCGCAATGAAGACATTGGAAAACTGCACTCTCTGTTGCCCATTGGTTCCTGCATCTCATTCGTTTTTCTTCCTCCAGAGCTTGGAGGCCCATTTCAGCTGCATGCAAGCTGCTCCTGAGTACTGAACTCCATCCCGCGTGGTCCTTGGCCATCAAGTTGCGCACATTGGAGCACTTCTGTGTTGGTGATCCTATCTGACCAAGATATGCCAAGGATGTGCCAAAGGCAGCACACGTGGAAGTTGTTATCAGAGAAAAGCAAAGGGGGAGGGGACCGGGGACAGTGTGTGCTAGAGAGTTGGAGGAAAGTATCCTGAGGCTCAGGGATCAGACAAATACCATACGCATCAAAATAGAGAGAATTGAGTGATACTGAAGCTCTATTTCCCAATGGTATAGAATTCATTCCATCTCAAGATTACTTGGCACATTATCACCCATCTGAATCACTACCTGAAAAAATGTGAGTAGGAAAAGCTAAGGATGGAGAGGAATGGAAGGATGCCAGAGCCTAGCCAGAGAACTCAATAGCCCATCCCACTGAGGATCAGCTAGCAAAGGCAGAGTTTTCAGTATTGTCCTTTCTGGGCTCACCATGGCTGATATTTCTAGAGTGATACTCCTGATAACTGACATTTATATAGAACTTTGAGATTTGTAGAGTCTCTTTATGTATGTTATTTCACTGGATCCTCATAGCAGCTTTATGGAGTAGGTATTATTTCCATTTTCCAGTTGAGGAAAAGGAGTCTCAGAGTGAATACCTAATATGTTTCTGGTCACACAGTAAGTATGAGAAGTGAGATTTGGTTCTATGTCTCAATTAACTCTCAAACAAGTGCCTTTTCCATTATATTTTGTTGCCTGTCACCAAAGAGCTCATATGGCCTGTAAGTACCAGTTGGTTTGGGTCAAGATAACAGAATAGGATGAAAAAAAGTACTGGAAACAGAGAAAATTATAGTTGATAAGAACATTCTGTACTGGCTTGATTAGGGCCATGATTTTGGTTCAGAGACCTTAGGCACCTGGCTTGATGGGATAGGCCATATTATTTTCATTTTCATGGCAGACCAGAGTCTCCTTCAGATTTCCTTCAGATCAAGTTCACAGGGATAGCTAAGAATGCCTCCACAACTCTTCTATAGCTGTAAAAGGGTATACGTTTACTTGCAGGGAAGATGCCAAGATCTAGACAAAACCCAGAGGCAGAGACAAACATAGCCAATGTCCTCTGGGGGAAGGGTCATTCAAGAAGAAGGAAAAGGAAAGAAAGAAAGAAAAACTTAGTGAAGAATTTTAATTTCAGGCTTCTATCCCACAGGAAGAGAAGAAAAGGCAGTAGGTAATCTACCTGTCTTTGAGGATTTCTGACATTAAAAAGGGTAGAGAGGGGGGCAGCTAGGTGGCACAGTGGATAAAGCACCAGCCCTATAGGCAGGAAGACCTGAGTTAAAATCTGGCCTCAGTCCCTTGACAATTACTAGCTGTGTGACCCTGGGTAAGTCACTTAACCCCCATTGCCCCACCAAAAAAAAAAAAGGATAGAGAGGGGGCAGCTAGGTGGCACAGTGGATAAAGCACCGGCCCTGGATTCAGGAGGACCTGAGTTTAAATCCAGTCTCAGATACTTGACACTCACTAGCTGTGTGACCCTGGGCAAGTCACTTAACCCTCATTGTCCTGCAAAAAAAAAAAGGTAGAGAGGGAATTCTAGGAGTGGCCCTCAGTACTGAAAACCTCTTTGGGATTCAAGGGTGGTGACTGGTGACAGGAAGGAAGGTCCCAGAAAAAGGGTGACATGGGACCAGGAAATGAAATGTGTATCACTGAAGATAAATTCCAATTATGGTTCTGGGAAGAAACATTCTCTGTGAGGAAATCATAGATCTTTGAATTATAAAGCATACATAGACAGACAAAGTGAGACAGACAGAAAGACAGACAGACAGACACAGACATAAACATTGACCCAGAGAGATAATTTAATTCTCATTGGAGACCAGGAAGTCTTCTAGTATTAAGGCTTGTTAAGACATCCTCTCACTGATACACTGTTGTTCTAACCTTTTACTCCAATTTTATAAGCTCCAATTATGAGCTTACAGTCCATTTATATGATAATGATATGGGGAATCACTACAGATTAATCACAGCAGGAACCATGAGTGACTGGTCAGCTGAGGGAATTAAAAAACTCTAATTCCTAAGCAAGGGAGTAAGGTTTGCCAATCAATTAGTTGTTATTGCTCAGTCATTTCGGTTGTGTCCAACTCTTTGTGACCCTATTTGGGGTTCTCTTAGCAAAGATACTGGAATGGTTTGCCATTTCCTTCTCCAGCTCATTTTACAGATGAGGAACTCTAGTAAGTGTCTAAGGTCAGATTTGAACTCAGGTCTTCCTGCCTATAGGGCTGGTGCTTTATCCACTGTGCCACTTAGCTGTCCCCTTTTACCATGTAATTATGGCCAAGCTGACAGAAAAATAGGGAGAATGAGGGTTAATGCAGGATCATGGGTTTTAGAGTGGGAAGAGATCATTCCGTGCAAGCCATGTATTTTTAGGGTTTAGGAAAGTGAATCAGGAACTGATTTAGGAAACTGAATTCCAGAAAGGCAAAATAATTTGCTTGAGGTCACATGGGGGTTAAGTGGCAGCCCCAGCTCCTTTAAATTCAAATTCTGTCTTTCAGTCACATCATGCTACCAAGCCCTGTGAAGAGTTACACTTCTTTTCCCCAGTTCTTTGACTACCCGATCAAAGTGAGGTATTAGTAATCAACTTCTCAAAATAGAGGCATTCAGAGAACAGAATAACCGTTTCTATATCGGGACAAAAAAAAAAAGAATCAATTCAGTTCAGTATGTATTAACCACCTCGTTCTATTCTATGCACTATAGGAAAGAAAATACAACACTTCCTCTCAAAGGCCATATTAACTGGGAATAGCAGACATACCTGTGAAATGGAGGAAGATAAAAGATATCAGAGAAAGCATTTGCCTTGCAGATAGTAGTGGATAAAGGAGAAATAAGGTTAGTTTAAGCCTCTCCCTTAAGAGGATCCATGCCTTTGGATACCCATGTATGAAGCACCTACTACAAATCAGGCATTGTCTTAGGTATTAATAATACAAATACAAATAATACAATTCCCTACTCTCAAGTTAAAAAGCATCAGGGCCACATTTATTATCAACTGATAAACTGAGTGTGCAACTGAACAAGAAGATGTTGTCATGTATAGAGGGTGTTGAATGGCCTGTGTATACTATTGGTATCCTCTCAATGCCAAGAGAAAGTGAGGAGAGCCCATAGCACAATGGATAGATGCCCTCTGGTGAAATTTTGAGAGGTCTGGGGGAGCTAGGTGATGCAGTGGATACAGCACTGGCCCTGGATTCAGGAGGACCTGAGTTTAAATCTGGACTCAGACACTTGACACTTACTAGCTGTGTGACCCTGGGCAAGTCACTTAACTCTCATTGCCCCACTCAAAAAATGGGAGGTCATGGACAAAATTCTCTTTTATTCCACAAGTAGAGACGGCTTGCAATCTGCATTACTGCAGGAAATATCTACATCATGGAGATGACAGGTTGGAGGCCGAGCCAAGGTAGCAAATGAGAGGCAGTGACTTGCCTGAGCTCTCCCCAAAACCCCTCCAAATACCTTCAAATAGTACTGTAAGTCAATTAATGGAACAGCAGAACCCACAAAAGGACAGGGTGAAAAAAATTTCCAGCCAAAGACAACTTAGAAGGTTGGCAGGAAAGGTCTATCACATCCAGGTGAGAGTGGAGTGCAGTACAGTGCTGGCCTTGGCAGTGCAGGTAATTCCAGCACAATCACAGATAGCACAGACCCAACTCCAGCAAATGAGGAAGAGCATTTGGGAGCCACTGAATCAGCAATGGCAGTGACTGTTTCTAAAACTCTTAGCCCACAGTGAGTAAGGGGGTCAAACAATTGTCCAGAAGGAGATTACAGAGGTCTCTTTGCTAGCCCTGAGGCAGGACTCTTCCCATACTTGGATCCAGTTTGTAATCCTAGGTGGCAGTCCCAGGGCAGAGAGGAGAACTAGCACACCAAAGCTTGTGGCCTGGTCACTCAGACCAGAGCACAGGCCAGGAGAGTAGTAAACACACCTTTCCTCAGATCAAACCACCTTAGAAGAACTGAAAATTCATAGGTCTTTAGAAGTCTATCTGAAAATAGTTGCACAAGACCCCTGAAGCTTGGGACACTGTGCCATCCACCCTGGAAGCAGAGCCCTAGTTTAACAATGAGTTAAAAGTCAAGAAATAGACTGGGAAATGAACAAACAACAGAAAAAAATTCTGACCATAGAAAGTTACTGTGGTGACAAGGAAGATCAACACCCTCAGAAGAAAACAAAGTCAAAGCTCCTACATCCAAAACCTCCAAGAAAAATATGAATTGGTCTCAGGCCATAGAAAGTGTCAAAATGGACTTTGAAAATAAAGTAAGGGAAGTAGAGGAAAATGGGAAGAGAAATGAGAGTGATGCAAGAAAATTATGAAAAAAGTCAACATCTTGGTAAAGGAAACAAAAAAATAATACTGATGAAAAGAACACCTTAAAAAACAGACTAGGCCAAATGGTAAAAGAGGCACAAAAAGCCAATGAGGAAAAGAATGCCTCAAAATGCTGAATTAGCCAAATAGAAAAGGAGATACAAAAGCTCAATGAAGAAAATAACTCCTTAAAATTAGGATTGAGCAAGTGGAAGCTAACAACTTTATGAAAAATCAAGAAACCATAAAACAAATGAAAAACAATGAAAAACTAGAAGACAATGACATGACAGGTCATCTGAGTAAATTGAATAGATGATAAGGTTATTATGCTATAAATGGAAAATGAAGTTGTACTAGATGGCCTCTAAAGTTCTTTCCAGCTTTTATGATCTTAAGTCACATAGCCTCTATTTACATCCAGGCAGCTCCCCAGATCTTATTTACTCATCCACACAGTTAGGTCAAAATATACCTGATGAAGGGATTTCCCATAAGAGGAGTTTCCTACACAGCTACAATAATGGGTTATTCCTTTACATTGAATAATATCAAACTCAACCCTTAAGAAAACGTCTCAGGGGGCAGCTAGGTGGCGCAGTGGATAGAGCACCGGCCCTGGAGTCAGGAGGACCTGAGTTCAAATTTGGCCTCAGACACTTAACACTTACTAGCTGTGTGACCCTAAGCAAGTCACTTAACCCCAATTGTCTCACCAAAAAACACAAAAACAAACCAACCAACCAAACAAACAAAAAACCGTCTGGAGTAATTCCTTCAATCTCAAGTCATTCAAATCAATGGAGGTTAGAGGATCCTGTAATGGTCCTCTTCTTCATGAGTTTTCATAACATTTTCTCTCCTGTTTCTTCTACCTATGTGACTTCTTTTTCTCAGTCTCCTTTGCTGAATCATCATCCATGTTCTGTCCTCCAGCTGTGAATATCACCTATGACTTTATGTATTGGGTGCTCTTCTCTCAATAGAATCTTTCCCTTGGAGACCTCATATATTATGCAACTTTCTTTACAATCTATATATCTGGCTACATATTTTTGGAGCTTCAGGTGGGAATCACCAACTATCCATTGGAATTCTCTAACTAGATATTCCATAGACATCTCATATTTAATATGCCTGAAATGGGACTTATACTCTCCCTCCACACCCAAATGCGCCTCTTTACTCCAAATTTCTTCATTTCTGTTAATGTCATCACTATCCTTCCAGACATCCAGGTCACAACCTCAGAAGTGTTCTCTCCTCTTTCTTCTTATTCAACCTGGACATCTAATCAGTTGTTACATATTATCATTTTGATGTCCAAAATATCTTTAATTTTTTTACGCCTCTCCATTCACATAGCAACCATCCTAGTTCAGAAACTAAATACTTCTCCCTTGGACTATTGAAATATCCTCCTAATTATTCTACCTATTTCCAGTCCTTCCCCTTTCCAATTCATTTCTTATATAGCTGTCAAATCACTAGTCCTAAAGTATAGGTGTGGCTATGTGAATCCCCTCCTTGACAATATCCAATGGCTCCCTATTGCTTTTAGGATAAAATACAAACTACACCATTTGACATTTAAAGACTATTACAAGTTGACTTAAATTTTTATTACAGTTTAATAAATATTAATTAGTAAATAGTAAGAATAAACTAGTAAAGTAAATAATAACTAGTAAATAATAATTTACATTTATAGAAAGGGTTAATGTTTGCAAAATTCTTTATGGTTTTTTCCCCTTTGAATTGTATATACCCCCTGAGAGATATGGGCTATTAATATGCCCATTTTACAGGTAATGAAACAGATAGAGAGAAGTTAGACAATTTTCCCATTACCAAATAGCTAGTAAGTGTTTGAGGCAGGACTTGAACTGATGTCATCCTGATTCCAAGTCCAATACTCTATTCTGTGATATCATGCTCATTTATCATGCTTCCTCATGTATTGACTACCTATACTTATTATTTCTTAGCCATTTTACAAATAAAGAAATTGAATTTGAGAGATTGTCTTACCTAGCTGAGTGTCAGAGCTGAGACTTAAACCAAGTTTTCTTCATTAATCCTTTTTTCCCTTATTTCTAGTCCCTTTTTTCCAATATAAAACAAGAATACAGAAGGGATTGCAGAAAGGGAATGGATGGCCAAAAAGTTGACAGCAACTAGAGGTCTTCAAACAGAAGATTGTCAGGGATATTGTTGATGTGATTTATGCTTCTGGAAAAAATTGTATTAAATAAGAGAATCTAAAGCCTGTGGTCCCCAGCTTTGAGCTGCTTACAGTCTGCAGTCCTCATCATGTTATATGGTATTTTGTTCTTTCTTTCAGACTAATGTGGAATCACATCAACAAATATTGAAGAGAAACAAAGATTAGACAGTAGTAATTCAAATAGATGAGGGCAATAAACTTAAAAAACAAACATTCTCTAGACTAGATTCATTGAATTAGATAACTTCAGAGTTCCCTGGCAACCCTGGGATTTTACAATTCTATAATAATACTTAATACTTACATGTATTCAATGATTATACTCAATACTTATATGTATCAAAGTTTTATGAACCACTTTTCTAAGACTTCTGTGAGATAGGTAGTACAAGCGTTTATTCTTCTCATTTTATAGATGAGGTAACTGAGGCTCAGCATGAATTGTCCTTGGTTACCCAGCTGGTAAATGTGAAAAGTGGAATTTAAACCCAGGACCTATGACTCCTTCAGAGTTCTTTTCAATATTTTACACTGAAAGAAATATCAAAATGCCTATAGTGAAAGGAATAAGTGCTATCGGGTGGTTAACCAGGGGACAAGATTGTAAAGAAAGGCTTCATAGACAACTTGGGAAGTCAGAACTTAAAATGAGTCTAGTTACAGTCTCTCTCCTCCTCCCCATCCCCAACCTTCTATGAATCTAAAGAGAATCATTGTGGCTACCCATTCTTTCACCTTCTATGAAACCAAAGAGAATCATTGTGGCTACCCATTCTTTCACCTTCTATGAAACTAAAGAGAATCATTGTGGCTACCCATTCTTCCTCTTTAACCGTGAAGTGGAAATAATCTTTTCTACCAGCTGATCTAAAGTAGGTAGGTAGGTGGCACAGTCAATAGAACACTGGACTAGGAGTCAAGAAGACCTGAGTTCAAATCTGCCCTTAGACATTAAGACTATATGTGTAATGCTGGGTAAGTCACTTAAACACTGTTCACCTCAGTTTCCTCATCTGTAACATGGGGATAATAATAGCTCTTATCTCCCAAGGTTATAGTAAGGATCTAATGAGACAACATTTGTAAAGTCCTTAACACAAAGCCTGGCACACAATAGGAACTAGGTAAATGTTAGCCATTGTTAGTATTGTCATTATTATATCTTCTGACTCTATAACTACATATGAATATCGTGAAAGTGGAGAGACCAAAATCCACCAGTTTTCTAGACTATAGCTGAAGAGTCCTGGGGCAAGTATGATGGAATGTTGTTGTTGCTGCTCAGTCATGTCCAACCCTTTGTGACCCCATTTGGGTTTTTCTTGGCAAAAATATTGGAGTGGTTTGCCATTTCCTTCTCTAACTCATTTTATAAATGAGAGAACTGAGGCAAACGAGGTTAAGTGACTTGCCTAAGGTCACACAACTAGTAAATATATGAGGTTGTATTTGAAGTCAGGTCTCCCTGATTCCAGGGCCAGTGCTCTATCCAGTCTACCACCTAGATGCCTGATGATAGAATGGTAAAGGCTAAAAAAAAAAATGCCACTTGACAGTTCTGTGAATATGTACACGTTCCCTCTTTGGCCTTAGTTTTCTCATCAATAAAATGAGAAGCTTTGACCAGATGATGATTAAAGACCCTTTTAAGCTTTCACATGCCCCAAATCATTCCTACATTGCTATTGGAATTACAAATTATTCTTTATCTTTTCCAAAAGCAATCTAGCAGAAGATTCACAAAAGTCACAATCACAAAAAATACACAATTCACAAAAATGATGTAACTTGGATGCCATAATCCCCTCGTTAGGAATATGCCCTAAGAATGTTACCTGAACAAAGAAGCATCTGTTAAATATATTTAGCAGCATTCTGCACAACTGCAAAGAATAAGAAACAACTTGAACACCCAGTATTGAGTGAAAGTCTGTATAAGATATGGCAAATCACTTGGAATAAATGTGTGGTGCAAATTTTGCTTCAGACATCTATGAGCTCAATGAACTTGGACAAGTCACTTAAATTTTCTTAGCCTCAGAATCACAGGATTGTTGTGAGGGTCAAATGAGCTAACGTTGCTAAAGTGCTTTGCAAACTTCCAAGGACTATATAAACATTTTTTGTGGCCATTATGATCATGCAACTATCACAAGGAATAGATCTTTCATTTCATTGATATAAGGAACTCCCAGGTGAAGAAACTCCCTGATCCAGTTCAGGTCAGGACCATATTTGTAACTCGTATAATCTTAAAGCATTAGAAGGCAGGTAGATGGCACAGTGGGTAGAGTGCCAGCCCTGGAGTCAAGAGGACCTGAGTTCAAATGTGGCCTCAAACACTTACTATCTGTGTGACCCTGGGCAAGTCACTTAACCTCAACTGCCTCTCAGAAACAACAACAACAACAACAACAAAGTTGCTTAGACAGCATGGATGGATTGTACCTACTTTGCAATTACTCAATTAGTATGTTTCACTGAGATCTTCCTGATAAATATAAGGCATATAAGATTATTGAGAAAAACTTGAAGTAACTCAAAGTGAAGAAAGGAAGAAACAGTATGCATGATAACTATGGTATAGTTAGAGGGATCTTGACCTCTGATTTTATTTGTTAGGGATCTCCTAGTGTAGAAGTTCCTTTTGTTGATATAGGTCTGCAACTAATCTGTAATCTCTAGTGTTAAATAGTTATCTGGGGCATCAAGAGGTAAATCAACTTCTTTGTAATCATAGAGCCTGAATGTGTCAGAGGAAGGAATTGAACCTACATCATGTAGTCATTGTAATTCAGTCATTTTCAGTGGTGTCCAAATCTATGTGACTCCATTTTTTTTGGCATAAATACGCCAGTGATTTGCCATTTCTTTCTCCAGTGCACTTTAGAGATGAGGAAACTAAGGCAAATAGGGTTAAGTGACTTGCCCAGGGTCAGACAACTAGTAAGTGTCTGAGGCTGGATTTGAACTTAGGTCCTTCTGATTCCACGACCGACACTCTATCCCTGTGCTACCTAGCTGCCTTTCATGTAGCCATAGCCGGTACTATATCCACTAGAGCAGGGATATCGAACACATAGAAATGAGGGCCACTAAACTATTCATAAGCATCCTTGAATGCCACATATTGACTTTAAAAACCAGATATTAACATTATCTATGGTCTGTTGTATTTTTTAAATTTTGTTAAATATTTTTCCCATTACATTTTAATTTGATTCCCGACTTGGGAATGCACAGCCACATGAGGCTCACTGCCACTGTACTTGGCATCTACCTCTGAACTAAACCACACTATCTCTCAATTATGATGACATGAAGAAAATGGTATGTACAAATGCAGAGATGAATGAATGCACTGAGACCAGCCAGCAATAGAGAGGGAATAACTACTGAGATGTTATGGGCATATCATCGGTAGAAATCAATGCTTAAATGTGAATCATCCTAAATATATGTTTATTTGGTTTTGCTGCTGTTTAAAGTTAAGTGCATAATAAATAATTTAAAAGGATACTTTAAAAAGAAGCAGCTATAGCCAGGTCTTAAAAATGGAGTTAGACACAGTTGCAACCTGAAATCACCAAGCAATGTCCATAGAACAGCCAGACCTTATTAAGGATCATCTGGAACAATCAATTAATTAGCCTTCAAGAGGAGTCAGAAACTGTACCAAACATCTCTGAGCTGTGCTGATGAAATTTGCTTTTTTTAAACTAAACAACAATAATACTTGGGGCAGCTAGGTGGCGCAGTGGATAGAGCACTGGCCCTGGAGTCAGGAGTACCTGAGTTCAAATCCGGCCTCAGACACTTAACACTTACTAGCTGCGTGACCCTGGGCAAGTCACTTAACCCCAATTGGCTCACTAAAAAACGAAAACAAAAAACAACTAATACTTGACTTTCTCCTATACCAACATGCCTTTATCTCTCTACAATAGAGCATCACTAGTTTGTTCTCCCTGAATTGCTGAATCATCTCCAAATGCACTGGGGAAGCTAAAAGAGGTGAGGGCTTAAGGTAAGAAATTCTACGTAGGTTCTTCCTTTAAAAATTATAAAGAAGGGGGCAGCTAGGTGACACAGTGGATAAAGCTCTGGCCCTGGATTCAGGAGGACCTGAGTTCAAATCTGACCTCAGATACTTGACACTTACTAGCTGTGTGACCCTGGGCAAGTCACTTAACCCTCATTGCCCCACAAAACAAAACAAATTACAAAGGTGAAATTCATCTTCAATGCTCCCATTTCCCCTTTTGTACTTATCTACTTCTGCTCACTTGCTCAACTTTGGTTCTGAGGACCAGAGCTCACGTTAAATGTTTGCTGAATTTTGCATCTCTGACCTTGTACCATATTCACTCTGGGCCTCCTCCAGTCTCTAACTGCATCTCAACTGATTATCTACTAACATTCTTTCTCAGAATCATTAGTTGAAAAAGCTTTGAGCCTCTCAACACTGCCCATCAACTATCCAGGAGGAGTGGGCAGATAGAATGACCAGGAGACTAAATGATCTTGAAGACCCTAAGAAATAGAGTAGTATCATTCTAGGTAATATCGTAGGCTGGTAAAGGAGTTATTTTAGGGCAAAAAAATATGCCCTGTGCATATAACTCAATGAAGTATAAGACAATTGTCTCCTTTTCCTATTGTTAGGGCTGGTCTTGCCATGGATTCAGTAGTGATATAGAAGATCACAGTCCACAACCCCTAATGAAACATATTGAAATAATCACCACAGACTTCCCTTACTTAGGACATCTGTACCCTCACTTCCCTGTTCACAGAGGACTGAGCTGTTTCTTCTCCTTTGAAATGAGCAGAAATTTGGGGCCCATTTTTCTACCATTGTTTTCCAATGCACTGAAGTATTTTGTAGTCTTAAAGTGGGCCAAATATGAACCCTGAACTGACTGTGACCTGATGAATGGAGTCAGAATGGGGGATACCAGAGCAGCTTGGAATGCCATTTGTCATCTTTTTTTTTCTCATCACAACCATCCAAACCACAAACCAATATTTTATAGGTAAGTAGGGGAGGTGGTTGGGGGGCAAATTAAAGTCAGTCCCACAGTGGAGTGTAGGAGTATAAAGGGAGGGAAAAGGAGCTCATGTAGTGGTGTAGGAAAGTGAAGACTAGTGTAAAGACCAGGGAGTAGCAACTGAAAAAAATGGAACAATTATATTCATGCCATCTGCTCACTACCCTTTCTGCTTTGCAAATAGTCATGGGAACTACAGTTTTTCCCCCTATTTTCATTCTGCCCCTGCCCTCCTCCAGTCAATGAAACTGGCTTTCATTAAAGGAAGCATGGAAGAAAAATATTCACATGTCTCTCAGGTCAAAATGGTCAGAAGTCTTTGGAAACTCCCTATATAGCTGTCCAGGAGCCAGCCTCGGGGCAAAGGAGTGCAGGCACTGAAGGGGAGTAGAACTATTTATTCACTTGGCTGTGAATTAGTCTATGTAGAGATAGGATCAGACTAGGGTACACAATACAGTTTATTTCCACCATCTCTTACATTTGTAGAGTATGGATACATTACCCAGGTAGTTTATATGTATGCCAACCTAGGTTGTTTAAATGGGTCGTGGGAAGGCATGGGTAGATATTAATGGAATCTTGCCCACTCCTCTCCAAAGAAAACTAATTCCTGCCTTGAGGGGAGCAGAAGAAAGGGTCATGATATTGGCCTCACAGTTCTTTTCAGAGATGGGATAATAGACTTTAATTAGGGGCAGCTAGGTGGCACAGTGGATAAAGCACCGGCCCTGGATTCAGGAGGACCTGAGTTCAAATCCGGCCTCAGACACGTGATACTTACTAGCTGTGTGACCCTGGGCAAGTCACTTAACCCTCATTACATCTCCCCCCCCCAAAGTAGACCATAATTATATCTATCTGTCCCCTTACATATTGCCAGTCTAGGGAAAGGGAAAAGCTATTTTTTCTTAGTTTCAATTTGCTTCTTAGTTGCTATCCCTCAAAAAGGAAAGGTTATCCAAGCTTATATCCAAAAGCTTAATCCAACAAATACTAGTCATACAAAAGACTATCAGAAAGAATGGAGTAAACCCATTTAAACAAGCAGATAGCAAATAGAAATGAGAAGTTATATATAGATTAGAACATATAAAACAATACACTGAGGAATTAAGCTCTCCCACTGAGTGAGATATATCAGCTTAACAAAGAAAGTCCCTAGTTTCATTTAAGGGGAAATTCCCTGAAGTCTCTAGGGAGATACACTGAAAATTAGAAACATGTTGAGGCACTCTTCTCCTCTCCTCTCCTCTCCTCTCCTCTCCTCTCCTCTCCTCTCCTCTCCTCTCCTCTCCTCTCCTCTCCTCTCCTCTCCTCTCCTCTCCTCTCCTCTCCTCTCCTCTCCTCTCCTCTCCTCTCCTCTCCTCTCCTCTCCTCTCCTCTCCTCTCCTCTCCTCTCCTCTCCTCTCCTCTCCTCTCTCTCTCTCTCTCTCTCTCTCTCTCTCTCTCTCTCTCTCTCTCTCTCTCTCTCTCTCTCTCTCTCTCTCTCTCACCACCTGCATCCTCTCCCATAGCAAGGAGGAAGAATGTCTATCCCTAAGATTTCTCACCAAGTCTGCCTCTTATTCATGTATGCAGAGTTGAGTCATCATTTTCTCCACTAATGAGGGACTTATATACCCATTCATCCACCAATAAATCAATAAGCACCTACTAGATGACAGGAATTTTGCTAGGTGCTAGGAATATAATAAAAATGAGGTAGTCCCTGCCCTAAAATCTTATATTCAATTAGATAACATGTAAGTAGGCAACTGATACATACTAACTCTGTTGAACCCTGGGCAAGTCACTTCACCTCTCTGGGTCTCAGTTTCCTCATCTTTAAAATGGGAATACTGATATTACTTACTTCTCAGGGTTATTTGTGAAGTTCAAATGAAATAACATATATGAGGCTTTGCAAATCTTAAAGCACTATTTATAAATAAAAATGTACAAATAAAATAAAGGTAATTTGGTAAGAGGAAGGCACAAGCACTCACATCTGGAGAGATGAGGAAAGTATCATGTAGAAGGTGATGAACTTTGAGGGAGACCTAAGAGTCAGAGGTAAAGCGGCAATGAATTCAAGGAAAAAGGGACAGTTTGTACAATACAGATAGAGAAATGGGCCAGTTTTACTGGACTATAGAGTGTTTGAAGGAAAGTGGTGTATAATAAGCTGCAAAGGCAGGTTGGGAAGAACTTTACATCCCAATTGGAGGAGTTTTAATTGTATTATTATTTAGAGGAAATAGGGAGCTACTGGAGTTTATTGGGTAGGAGAGTGACATGGTCAGATCTGTAATTTAGGAAGAAGTCTTTGACAGCTCAGTGGAAAAGAGGGAAGAGACTTGAGATGGGAAAAATAATTATGATTAATCTCTTTCTTACCATTCCCATTTATAACACTTATTTACCTCTCCCTAGACTATTGTTATAGCCTCTTCTTCTCTTTCCCTCTTTCTAGTTCCCAGTTCTCATCTTCTCCAATCCAGTTTTCACATTGATGTCATTCTTAACATACAACAGTGATTAAGTCACTTCTTAGTCAAAAGAAAAACTTTCAAGTGCCTCTCCATTGCTTATGTAGTATATCCCAATGCCTCAGCTTGGCATGTAAGGCTCTTTACTATCTAGTTCCAATCAGCTCTGAGGTTATAATCTCCCATGTTTGACCTGGCACTGATATTTGCATTCATCTGGTACTGAAATCTATTCTGACTTATTCCCTATTTCTAGAAAATTGAAAAAATATTAGCGAGTTTTCTCGATACCTTGGAAAACTCTTTTATGAAATTGGTCCCAATCTAGGGTTTCTGCTGACAAGTTTCATTCAAAGTGGTATGAGAATTCATTCTGTGCACTGCCTTGACAAAACCAAGCAAGGGAAAGTCATTTACTGCATTTAGTAACTAGTAGCCTGAAGGTGACATAACCAATAAAATCAAGAGCCATCTAGGAACATATATTTTTTAATGTGTGTTTTAGCTGAGGGAACTACTACCAAAAGCCTGATTGCTTTTGAGCCCTCATATGCTGACAGGAGAAGTGAGTCAATAGTTTCCATAACTGTATTATTGTTTGTGCAATTGAGAGAGAGAGAGAGAGAGAGAGAGAGAGAGAGAGAGAGAGAGAGAGAGAGAGAGAGAAAGAGAGAGAGAGAGAGAGAGAGAATGGAGCCATATGGTGGTGAGCCTTGACTAGCAGGAAGAGAAGTTTGAACCTTATGTAGCAGGTAAGAGGGAGCCACAAAAAGACATTTGAGTCTAAGAAAGACAGCTGAGGAATTCAGAAAGTGCCGGTGATTTATCAATGAGTACGTAGATCATCGTCCATATTTGTGGTAAAACCCTCACCCCCTTTAATCTTATTCAGTTAACACATAGGAATGCTGTGGACTGCATGAGGCCTGCAGACCATGCATTTGACACCTTTTATCCAGACAACTCTGTAATAGTATAAGTTTCAGAGATGTTAATACTTTACTCCTTGACCTAGTGGATAAAAAATTAAGCAATCCACAACTCAAATCCTTTCTCAGTTAAACACTTGGAGTCTTTTAGGCTGATTCCAAAGAGAAAAAAAAATGCTTGAATTGAGACAGAAAAATAATCCTATTAATATACTTTAAATGTTCATGCCAGCATCTAAAGGCTATGCAATCCAGTGGAATCCAATCTGCTTGAAAAATCTGATGCTAATGTACATGCAGAGGTACAGTAATTAGTCTCGTTTTTTTGTTTGTGTGTGTGTGTGTGTGTGTGTGTGTGTGTGTGTGTGTGTGTGTGTGGCAATTGGGGATAAGTGACTTGCCCAGGGTCACACAGCTAGTAAGCATCAAGTGTCCAAGGCCTGATTTGAACTCAGGTCCTCCTGAATCCAGGGCCAGTGCTTTATCCACTTCACCACCTAGCTGGCCCGGTTTGGTTTTAATGGATGTGATTTGTGGGAGATAGTGATTGCAAGCAATGGAAAGAAGTCTCACTGAAGAACTGCAATTTGACGGTATTTTATTCCTTATAGTACCTCTCACAAATTTTCAGAAGAGCCCTAGGGACCAAAATCAATAGGAGGGACTTCAGAAGGAAAGCAAATGAAGCAAAATACAAGGTATCTTTCTCCTCCTTATGCCTAAAACAACTTTGAAGGAGGTATCATTGGACAGTGACTTGAAGGAATTCAGTAGTATTTTAAGGAACAAAGATTTGGGTAAAAGAGAAAATTAGAATGAAGGGAATTAAATTTGATGGTGGAGAAAAAAAAAAACAGAAACAAGTGCATCTGAGGAACTGGCAGGGTCTTAGTTTACCTGGATCACAGTGTTCAAGTAAACAAGCAATGTGATACACGTGGATGGATGGGAAGATAGGTTGGGAACATATTGGAGAACTTGCACAATAGCTGGCTAAGACTTTTTTTCCTTTTTTCATTATATCTGCTATAGTAAAAAGGGACATTTACATTGAAATAGATATTTACAATTCCTGGATCAGTAGCTATGTCAACATTGTGCTCCATATATCTCTTGGTACCTGATATTATGCCTCTGTATGTCTACCTCTGCATAGGGAAGGCAGCCAATTACAATGAAAAGAATAAGGATAGGACCTGGTATCATCATTCTGTGGCCTGCTTCATTTCTGTTCTTCCATAATTTTGTCAGCATCTATTTCCTTTAGGCTATGAGGATACCATTGATTGAGACAGAGTGATCCTAAGAATGGGCTTCTTCAATGGCTTGAAATACAGGATATTCAACATGAGAAGCTTTGACTTAGTTCTCATCAATAGAATCAATTCTACAAGTCTGCACTGGATAAAAGGAAATAAATTTATAAAATAAATAGTTTTTTTTCTTGTTTTACTTGTATCATTGACCTCAATGAAGGTCAGATTGAAATGATCCTGGAACAAGTCACTATCTCCTATTTTTATTTAATCATTAATATTTGGCAGGCTGTGGCAAAATAATTGGTATAATTATTATTGGTATAATATAGTATAAAATTATTGCTTTCATAGTCTACTGTAAGCACAGTGAAAGAATCTCCAGAACAACTCTAATAGCAGACAGGTTGACAGAAAGGATATGTACTTTATCTTCTTCCCACTTGGCTTTGATTAATTCTACTAAATCTCTGTATTTTGAGAGCTTTTCATTCCATGTAGTATAGAAATGTAGTATTCAATAAGGACATATCTATTTAAAAAGTTCTAAAATTATATGCATCTATATTATTTCTAGGAGATTGTTGATGATGGTGGCAATTCATGATAATTAATCAATATGGATAGGGTAATTTCATTGAAATCCAGAATATTATGTGACAAAACCCCATCTACCAAAAAAAGAGATGTTCTCCTATATAACTTATAGTCTTAGAGAGTTGCCTAGAGCAGTCATCAAAAACAGTGTCTGCAGTACATGTACCCACAACACTCATGAATATGGGAAAAGAAGTGGTATTTTACATTTCACATGAACTTGACTTGAGTTCCTTCTCCCTTTTTCCATGTGAACACTGATCATATGTGCTGGCTTTTCATTCAAAATCCAAAAATGTCCCATTTTAGGTTCTCTGACAGTTTGAGATGATTGGAATAAGCCTCTGGGTTACTGAGGAAATGAGGAAATAGAGAAACTGGTCTAGCTATATTTGCAAAAAGATCTTGAGAGGATTTGCTAATAGTCTTAATCTCTTAAAGATCAACACAAGTAGGGGGCATGTAGGTGGCATAGTGGATGAAGCACTGGCCCTGGATTCAGGAGGACCTGAGCTCAAATCCAGCCTGACACTTACTAGCTGTGTGACCCTGGGCAAGTCACTTAACCCTCATTGCCCCACAAAAAACAAAAGATCAACACAAATAAATTAGTCCCTGAGGTAATATGGTGAAGTAAACAAGCATGTTGGCTTTGGAGTCAGGGGTTAGGGTTTGAATCATGGGTTTGAATCCAACTATTTACTTCCTGTATCACTTTGGTCAAGTTTCTTCAATTTTCTGAGTCCCCATTTCCCCATGTATAAAGTGAAGGGGTTAGACTAAATCAAAGCTTCTTAAACTATGGGTCATGACACCATATAGGGGTCACATAACTAAATGTGGGGGTTGTGAAAAATTTGACACTAAATGTTTGATTTGTACACATATTTTATATACCTATTTATCCAGGGTTGTGTAAAAATTTCTCAGGCAAAAAGGGTCATGAGTGAAAAAAGTTTAAGAAGCCCTGGTCTAGGTAACCTCTAAGGTCCATTTGAGCTATGTCTATGATGCTATGATCCTACTTTTCCTGTTCCCAGCTCTGCCAAAAATGTGTCCTGTGGTTCCCATCTCAGGGTTTTAGCTTCTCCACATGCCAAATGTTAGGAGTAAATTAAGTGACCTCTGAAGTGACTTCCATCTCTGAAACTCCAAGTTAATGTGTGTATGTGTATTTGTGTGTATGTGTTTGTGCAGTTGATCATACCCAGTAACAACTCTTTGAGGATAAAGAAAGCTCCATAAATTTCACTAATTAAGGGATTTAGCGATTTTCTTGGATTGTTGTTGATGGAGGATGAATTGATTGATTTGGGCTATCATGGGTCAGATTCATTAATTTGTTCTGGATCTATAAAAGGTAACTCAGCTGAAGAATTATTCTTTGACAACTCGATCCCCCACCCTTTTAGAGAAAGAGAAATCCAGAGAGATCTGACCCTAGAGATCTGAGAGCAAATATTTGCGGGGAGGGGGGATAAGCCCTGAACATTAACATACCACCCTCCCCAGGGACAGCTTTACCTCAGAGATGGTAACAATTACAGCTGTAGTGAAATAGTAACAATTTCCTTAGACTCTGAGTCCCTAGACACACTGAAGCTGATGTATGACATACTTTCACTATATCAGCCACATGGTCCTAAAAGGGGTGGAAAATTAGTAAGAGTTCCTGACAGAGGAGCTTCCTAGACAGAGGAAGAAACATTTCCTGAACATTTCCTGAATGTTTTGATGATGAGAGTTCTGCAACCCAGCCTTTGATATAGAGAGGAGGGGGTCCCCAAGCAACAGCAGTCTGTTGAAGAGAAGCTAATCTAACAGAAACAAAAAGTACTTTTATAATAATTGTTAGGCCATAAAAGAATAGTCACAGTAATAATAGCATTTTTAAACAAGAAGGGTCAATGGGAATCATATAGTATAAGCCATTCATTTTACAGGTAAGGAAATTGAAAGAAGAAGATAAAGGCCCAGATAGAAGAGACAGGCTTAAATTAATTTAGTCAGATCTCCTGATGCCTAATTTCAGAGTTCTTTCTACTCCTTTGCATTCAAAAGTGTCCTGAAGGATCATCCAAGAGAAGACTGGGTTAGAGGAAGAGGAAGGAGTCTGTGGAACTTATTTGTGGGAGATTTTTAGCCTACCAATTATAATTTTAAATGTGAATGGATTAAATAATCCAATGAAATGAAAAAGTGGCATATAGAATAATAAAAACAAAACTCAACAATCTTATGAACAACAAAAAAACCCTACCTAAATATTTCAATGAATAAATATTTAAAGAAATAAAATGAAGACACATTCTTGAGAGCTTCAAGTAGAGCCATAACTTGGAATTTTTGGACCCAGGGCTAAGTACTATGAGACACTCCTGGGGCAGTTAGGAGAGACAGTAGATAGAACACCAGGCCTAGAGTCAAGAAGACTCATCTCCCTGAATTCAACTCTGGCCTCAGACACTTTTACTAGCTGTGTGACCCTGGGCAGGTCATTTAATCATGTCTGCCTCAGTTGCTCATCTATAAAAATGGGCTGGGGGGAAAATGGCAAATCACTCCAGTATCTTTGCCTAGAAAAGCCCAAATAGGGTTATGAAGAATTGGACATGACTGAAATGACTTAATACTCCTGGGGAAGAAAGCAAGAAGTATGCTTCAGAAGATACTATGCTATTAGAGAAGATAGAAACCTTAATACATCAGTTCAAGGCTACTACTATAAAAGCTTGGCAAAAGGAAGGAGCATGTTGGGGCATGGGAGGAGCTCACCACTGCCTATAGTCTGGTAGCTTCCTATTTTAACTAATTATTCTCACTGACTACCTACTCAACTCTGTTATTTCCACACTGTTAAAAGACTGAAAGGGCTGTTGGTACTTTTTTAAGTTGATACAATGAGTCAAACTCCTGGTTGCACTGCCCTAATTATAGCTTTGGGGTTGCCAGGGATAGGACTAGATGGTTTTTCTAGGTGCCCATCTTAGGATTCTATGATTCTCCATAAATAAACAGGATATATAATCCTGTTAGTCTATTTAAATTCCATATCACATCCTAAAGTCCAGATTTGTGGGTGTACGGATTTAGGAAGTCCTGGGTTTCAATCACACAACTGATATTTACTAGTTGGAGATCCTAGCCAAGTCACATACCCTATGGGTTTCTGTTTTTTCATCACTAAAATGGGAATAAAACACAGTACATAGAAATGTTGTGAAAATAAATTCAATAATATATATGTATAAAGCCCTACATAAATTTGAAAGTGTTACTACTATTACTACTACTTCCACCACCACCACCACTACTACTATCACTACCACAACTATTACTTTGCTTTCTCTAGATGTTTTGAGTTCCTTGTCCTGATGTTAAATAGGAAGTGGTACCAAAAAATTTCTGCCATGGTATCCAGGGAAGCTAATTTCTAGTCACTGCATTAGACCTGAAATGAACCCAGAGTAGAGCATATTCAATGATAAGGCAGGAGATTTGTGCTGCTTAGATTCCCTAATATCACTAGTTTTCCCTGTAAATAATAAGCCTGAAAAAGAGTAACAATGTAGATGTGTGTCTCTGACAAGAAAATGCTGCCAGGTGGCTCAACGTTGTTTCTCTTATAAACAGCTGAGCCAGTAGCTCAAGGTCCCAATCACTTCCATCCCTAGATCTGGACACTTGCCACCCTTCTGATGTCTCCATCTCCAAGCTCCAGTGCCACCTTCCTTGCCTATATGCCATTAGTGTGCTGTTGGAGCAGCTGCTTTGCCTGGCAGTGTCCCTTATCATGACACTATCTGTTTATCATCCCCATCATTTAGCTACATAGAGCTGCTTCTTGACTGCTTGGTAGGAAATGGGAGTGATGAGGTGGAGGCAGAGAATGAAAGGCCATGAGATGCTGTTACCACGATCTTCCCCCATTCTTTAGCTACTCTGAAAAGAAGCCTATCTCAGTGTGGAAATAAGCTAAATTTAAGTATATTTTCTCATTCCTTCTCACTTTTTTCCCTCCCATTATCCTTCTTGGCCTATCCCAGATAAAAACTTTTCATTATTCTCACCTCAGACAAAGGAGGAGTTTTTGCATCACCTGTTATTCTTGTTCTTCATTCTTGAAGAGGTCCATGACATTGAGGTAATATCATGACTTGCACTGAATTGGAATTAAGTGAGAGAGGGCTTTGAAAGGTCACCAACTTCACTCTCTCCTCCAGAGTCATCTGGGTCCAGTGGCAAGATATAGAGGAGGATGACTGGAGATGGCCCTGGATGTTTAAGGCAATTGGGGTTAAGTGACCTGCCCAGGATCACACAGTTAGTAAGTGCCAGACATGATATTTGAACTCAGATCCTCTTGACCTCAGAGTCAGTGTTGTATCCACTGCCCCACCTAGCAGCCCCCTTTGCTTCACTTTACATGGAAAAAGAGAAACAGTCATCCATCATAATTTTCACATAGTTACATAATCAGTGAATAAATTGATCAGTAAATAAATGTAATGGAGGTTGCAAGGGACAAGGATACGAATGACCCTCTAGGGCCCTCTTTTTTGGTTATTAAAATTTAGTTAGCAATTTTATCTTTTTGCTGATGTTAATCAATTCTTGTTGCAAATGAATCAGAAGGTATTGCATTTTAATATATGCAACAAATAAGTTCAAAAACCACTGGAACTCTTCATTTGAAAAAAATTAAGTAAATTATAAAATTCTGTTTCTGAATTTTTGTGTATCAAATATGAGAGTTTTTAATAGGTGATACACATGTTGTTTCAGGCAATAAAAACTTAGTCAAGTTAATCATGATCACTTCATCCTATCATTTGTATTATCTCAAGGTACAACACCCACTTAAGGTGAGCTTCATCACTAACAAAAATGGATGTAAATACATATTTTGAACAATCTGTATAACTTATATATTCTTTTACTGACCTTGTCTGCTGATATCTGATTAGAAAGTTATTGTTTTTATCTTGTTTTATGATTTAAGGAGAGTGTGTACAAAAAATAATAAGAATCAGTTGCACCATATTCTTTTTGTTCCACTATACTAATGTTATCATTTTTAATGCATAATTTTAACTTGATAATTCACTACTAAAGAAGTGTAGGTAAACCACAAAATAGTAATGGTTAGTTTATTTAAAATTAGATAATAGGGATAGAGTGTGGACTTGTTAATAGAGGGGATTCTCTGGAGAGGGAAGCCCTCTCTCTGAATGTAGATTGGCACCTTCTCTGGGGCTCACAGTTTTAGAGTGTTGCCTAAAGTTGTGAGAGTTTAAGAGACTCACAGAGTCACACAGCCATATGTCAGTGTCAAGAACTTTAGCCTAACTCCTTCTGGATCCAAGATCATCTCTATCCATTAAACCAAGCTGCCTCTATTGTTGTTTATAGGGAATAAACCAACTTACTGCTCCTAGTCTAAGCAAAGGCTAGATAACCAATTGTCCAGAATATTGCAGAGGTGGTCCTTTTTAGGTTGGACTCAATGGGATCTCTTCCAACTCTGAAGAAGTTATAATCCCTAAATCCAGTAAAGAAGTACAGGAAAACCACAATATATTAAAATGCACTGAAAGTGAATGAATGAGTAAAGGCACCACTCTCAATTACTTCACATTGTGGAAATCCCACTCTATCATTTTCTATTGCTGAGTAAACCTCATTCGGCATGTGACTGTCTGACATACTAAGAGAGCCAATGCCAAACAATATATTAAATATTTTGTTGTTTAGTCATTTTTCAGTCATGTCTGACTCTTTGTGACCCCATTTGGGTTTTTCTCAGCAAAGATACAGGAATGGCTTACCATTTCCTTCTCCAGCTCATTTTATGAATGAGGAAACTGAGGCAAACAGTGTTAAGTGACTTGCCCAGGGTTACCCAGCTAGTAAGTATGTAAGGCCAAATTTGAACTCAGGAAGATGAGTCTTCCTGACTCCAATCCCAGAAGTCTATCCACTGTTTCACCTGTCTGTCCATATTAACTATTTATTAAAGCTTAATTTTTGCCATATTAAAGATAAGTCAGGGGGCAGCTAGGTGGTACAGTGGATAGAGCACTGGCTCTGGATTCAGGAGGACCTGAGTTCAAATCTGACCTCAGATAGTTGATACTTACTAGCTGTGTGACCTTGTGCAAGTCACTTAACCCTCATTGCCCAACCAAAAACAAAAACAAACAAAACAAAAAGATAACATCAGAACTTTTTTCTTTTTTGTTAAAGTAACAAACATTTTTATTTATAGTTTTGAGTTCCAATATTTATTCCTACTTCCCTCCCTCTTCTACCCCTCCTTGAGGCAGTAAGCAAATATAGGTTATGCATGCACAATTATGTAAAATATTACCATATTAGTCATCTTATACAAGAAAACTTGAATAAAAGGAAAAAATGTAAGAAAGTGAAAAATAGCATGCTTCAGTCTGTCTTCCAACAATATCAGTTCTTTCCTTAGTAGTGGATAGTATGTTTCATCAATAGTCCTTTGGGAATGTATTGGATCATTGTATTGTTGAGAATAGTTATCATTCACAGTTCTTTGTTAAACAATATTGCTGTCTCTGTATAAAAATACAAGTCATTCCCCAATGATAAATGGTCAAAGGATATAAACAGGCAGTTTTCAGGCAAAGAAATCAAAGCTAGGGTGGAGCCAATATGGCAGAGGAAAGACATCAAACACACAGAGCTCTTGATACAATTACCCCCAAAACAGCAATAAAAGAACCCCTGGAGCAGAAAAACCCACAAAAATATGAGCTGAGATTATTTTCCAGCTATAGATAGATTAAAGGGAGCCATACTGGGATGCTAGTAAAGTCCAACCCCAAGATCATGCCAACACCTTACCACAAGAACTTAACTCACAAGCCTCTGAATCAGGTGCAGCACCAGCATCTTCTGGAATCGAGTTTGTGGTCAGGTGAGAGGGTTGAACAGCTGGCTGGGGGAGGGAAAGTGCAGAGGTATCAGCAGGACCCAGGGAAGAATTCAGCTGTCCCACCCAGGGGACAGGGAACCAGGAAGAAATCCTGAGCCATTGGAGGCCCAGGTGGAGGAGGGGGGCAGGCTCAAAGAAGCTAAAAACCACCACAGACTCTGCTGGTTGGTTAACTAGCAAGTTGGCTTGAGGTTATATTCGGACCAGAGAACAAGCCAGGAGAGAGAAAAACCTGCCTTCCCTCAAACCAAAACACCTGGGACCCTCTGAAGCTGGGGACAGTAGTGTAGTGAAGAAGCAGGGCACCCCAGTGGGGAACTAAAAGTCAAGTAAAAGATGAGCAAGCAAAGAAAGTTCAGAATTATAGAAAGTTTCTTCAGCAACAAGGAAGATCAAGGTACACCCTCAGAAGAGGAAATAAACATCAGGGCACCTACATCCAAAGTTTCCAAGAAAAATATGAACTGGTCTCAGGCCATGGAAGCTCTCAAAAGGGACTTTGAAGAGAAAGTAGGAGAGATAGAAGGAAGATGTAGAGAGAGGGAGGAAAGAATGGAAAGAGAAATGAGAGCAATGGAGAAGAGTCATGAGAAAAAAAAATCAACATTTTGAAAAGTCAAATGTAAAAGGAGATAAAAAGCTATCTGATGAAAATAATTGCCTAAGGATTAGGATTGAACAAATGGAAGCTAGTGACCTTTCTAGAAATCGAGACACAGTAAAGGAAATCCAATTGAATGAAAAAAGAGGGCATTGTGAAATATCTGCAAAATATTTCCACATTAGTCAAGTTGTGAAAGAAAACAGACAAAAAGCCTTTAGAAAGAACTAACAAAAAATATACTTGACTCCGTATCCAGCTACCATAAGTTCTTTCTCTGTAGCTGGATTTCATTTTTCATAAGTCCTTCTGATAGCATCCTGCTCATCATTTTTACAGTCCAATAGTGTTCCATCATAATCTCATCCCACAATTTATTTAGCCATTCTCTAAGTGATGGGAATCACCCCAATTTTGAATTCAACTTCTTAAAATCTCTTTTAGGATATCAGCCTTGTAGTGGTATTGCTAGGTTGAAAGGTATGCATTGTTTTATAGCCCCTTGACCATAGTTCCAAATTGCTCTACAGAATGTTTGAATCAGTTTACAACTTTACCAAGAGTATATTAATATCTCATTTTCCCCATATCCCCTATAATATTTGACATTTTCCTCTGCTGTCCTATTATCCAATCCAATACTTATCAGATAGTACCCAGAATTATTCTGACCTGGATATCTCCAATCAATAGTGAGTTATAGCATTTTTTTTTCATATGGTTATAGGTGACTTTCATTATTTAATCTGAAAACTATCAATTGGGGCATGGCTTTCATTTTAACAAATTTGACTGAGTTCTCTTATGTGTGCAATTTTGTAAAATATTTCCATATTAGTCATTTTGTATAAGAAAACTTAAATAAAAGGAAAAAAGTAAAAAATAGTAAGCTTCAGGCTGTATTCAATCAATATAAACCCCCCCCACCACCACCAAGGTGGATAGTATGCTTCTGTGTCTGTATATACAGAGACAGAGAGACAGAGAAAGAGATAGAGATGGGTGTGTGTATACACACATAATGTATTTATACATGTGTGTATGTTTTGCTTTTCACATTGTCATAGCATGTTGGACACCCCACTTTGAATTGCACTATACTAGAAAGTCCCTAAGAGTCTTTTCAACTATAAATCAGGTGGTTTCCTATTTTTGTGTATGATATAGTTAAAAAGAATGTCAACAGTGGTGCTCCAGCATGCAGTTTTGTTGGAATACGTTAGGGATACAATACCTATTTTCAAAAGTGCCCTTTCAAATAGAAAGGATGAAAACAAATGCCTTGGTCACTATGAATGATTTTAATGTGTACATGTATACTGAGGAGATACTTTAGATGATTAGATACCTAATAAGGCTGCTAGATAGGGCAGTGGATAGAGTGCCAGACCTGGAGTCATGAAGACACCTTTGTGAGTTAAATCTGGCCTCAGATATTTATTAGCTGTGTGACTCTGGGCAAGTCACTTAACCCTGTTTGTCCCATTTTCCTCATTTGTAAGGAAATGGCAAACAACTTCAATATCATTGCCAAGAAAACCCCAAATGGGGTAACAAAGAATTGGACAGGCATGAAAAATGACTGAACTGAACTGAAGACCTTGAAAACCCCAAAGCTATCCTACTTTGTTGGAATTTTGCTTTTAGTGACCTTAGCTCCCAGATCAGCCAACCTAATAACATTTATTAAATAACTATGAACTTAATATTCTCCAGAAATTTTTAAAGAACCTAAGCTGATTTTTCAGGCTTATTTAAACCAAAGTTGAATATTTTCTCATTTGATAAGGTGAAACCACTGGATCTTAGTTTTAGAAGAAATCTTAGAGAGATCCTGTCCAATCCCTTCATTTTATAGCTGAGGAAATGAATGTTCATAGACTTAAAGTGACTTGCCTTTGGTTATACAAAAGCAAAAAGGTGTCGGAGAGACAGTATGGTATGGTGTAAAGAGCCAGTGGTCTGAAATTAAATGACCTGAGTTCATGTCCTGCTTTTTATACTTACATCCTAAGTAACCCTGGACAAATCTTTCACTTTCTCTGAGTCTGTGTTCTCATCCATAAAGTGAGGGGCTTTGATTTGATGGTCTCTGTGTTCCCTTTTAGGTCTAGGCCTATTAACCATTCCCCAACTCTAATTCTTTTTATTCAAAATTCAAATTCTTTGGGCAGCTAGGTGGTGCAGTGGATAGAGCACCAGCCCTGGAGTCAGGAGTACCTGAGTTCAAATCTGGCCTCAGACACTTAACACTTACTAGCTGTGTGACCCTGGGCAAGTCACTTAACCCCAATTACCTCACTAAAAAAAATTCAAATTATTTCCATAATATCAGGTTTAATTAGAATTTATATCCCTAATATTATGCAATGAGTTCTTTAGTGAGTTGTTCCCTTAAAGAGAAACAGTTACAAAGGCAGTGTTACAAAGGACATAGAAAGTCCTAACATAGTAGAAAAAGCACTGGGTTTTAATTATAGGGACCCACATTTGAATACCAGCACAGTCCCTTGCTACTTCTGTGACCTTAGGTAACCAATCATTTAATTATCTAGGCCTCAGTTTACTCAAATGAACAATAAAGGGGGATGGAGAAAATTGAACTAGATGACTTCCAAGTTTCTTTCCAGCTCTCAATCTACCATCCTATGATCCTAATGCGGCAACTTTAAGCAAGTACTAGCTTCTCTGGCATTACTAGCCTTATGACCAATCAATGGAAACAGGAATTTGGACTAGATAATCATGAAAGTCCCTTTTAGCTCTAAATCTATGACTCTTTGTTAGACTGATGAGTGCTAGTGTCCCCAGTGGGGAAACTGACATTGACAACTCTCTCCTCCCAACATGGAAATAAGTAAAATAAATTCCAGTAGAGCCTAATTAACAAGCATTTATTGAGCACTGTAACGATTGGAATGATGCCACCTGCTGGATACTTACTGTAGAAGAGTTCTGCCCATGAAGTGAAGGTCTTTGAGGGCAAGACCAGGAGCCTTTTCTTTGGCGGGAGGAAGTGACGCGAACTAGTGGGAGGAGGAAGGAAGAGACTGGCGCTGACTCTGGGGCTTTTTCCTGAGGACGCTGGCGGAGAAGGGAGCTAGAAATGTGCTCTCCCTTTAATAGATAGGAATCTAGGCCTTTCTCTCTCTCTTTACCAAATTCTTGTAACAATTGGAATGATGCCACCTGCTGGATACTTACTGTAGAAGAGTTCTGCCCATGAAGCGAAGGTCTTTGAGGGCAAGACCAGGAGCCTTTTCTTTGGCGGGAGGAAGTGACGCGGACTAGTGGGAGGAGGAAGGAAGAGACTGGCGCTGACTCTGGGGCTTTTTCCTGAGGACGCTGGCGGAGAAGGGAGCTAGAAATGTGCTCTCCCTTTAATAGATAGGAATCTAGGCCTTTCTCTCTCTCTTTACCAAATTCTTATTCTCCTTAATAAATGCTTAAAAACCTAACTCTTGCTAAAGCTTATAATTTATTGGCGACCACTCATTAGATATTTTAGACAGACTAGCTAGAATTTTAACCCTTAACAGCACCTACTATGTGCCAGGCACCATGCTAAGTGATGGGCATTTAAGATAGAAAAACATAGTTCTTGCTTTCAAGGACTCCACAGTATAATGGGGGAGTCAACATAAAAAAAAAAAAAAACTAGGTACAAATAAGATATATGCAGGATAACTCAAGGGAGTAACATTAAGGGGTATTTGGAAATTTATTTATTTATTTTTTACAGAACTGAGACTTGATAATAATTAGAATGATGTGCCTGGACGTGGAAATGAGGAAGGAGAAAATTTCAAACATAGAAGACAGCTAATGAGAATTCAGTTAAAAGATTCCTTATCTTGTGAAAGGAGCAACATTAAGAGGAACAAGGTATAAGAAGACTGAAAAGGAAGAAAAAGGCCAGATTATGAAGGCCTTTAAAATCCAAAGAGAGGATTTTGTATTTGATCTTAGATGAAACATTAATGTCTACTGGGAGTAAGAGAGAATGACATGGTCAGACCTGTGCTCTAGGAATATTTCTTTGGCAGTTGAGTTGGGGATATACTGGAGTTGGGGGAAACTTGAGGTAGGAAGACCAACTGGCAGGCTATTACAATAGTCTAAGCATAAGGTGAGGAGGGCCTATTCTAAGATGGTGGCAGCATCAAAAGATCAGGGGCAGAAAAGAATGAGAGATGTTGTGAAGTTAGAATTGACAGGATTTGGCAACATATTGTATATGGGGATGGAAGAGAGAGTGAAGAATTGAAGGTGATATCTATGTTGTTTGCCTAGGTGACTGGAAGGATGGCAGTGCTTTCCAAAGTAATACAGAAGTTATGAACAGAGGAGTGTTTGAGGAAAAGATAAACTCAGTTTTGGATGTACTGAGTTTAAGATGTAAATGAGACATCCAGTTCCAAATGGCCAATAAGTAGCTGAAAATGTGAGAAAAGTGATCAAGAGAGAATTCAGGGCTGGATAAATAGATTTGAGAATCATCTGCATGGAGATTATAACTAAATCTATTAGAGCTAATGAAATCACCAAGGGAATTACAGAGCTAGAACAGAAAAGAGCCCAGAACAAAATCATGGGGGACACTCATGGTCTGAGGGTATGACCTGGATGAAGATTCAGTAAAGGAAACTATGGAGTGGTCATATTGGTAAGAAGAGAACCAAGGTGCATATATTTATGTGAAAACATAAAGTATCAGGAAGAGGGTGATGGGTAGTGTTCAAAGGCAGAGAGGTCAAGAAGGATGAGGATTGAAAAAGTATTAGATCTGAAAATTCCTTTGAAGAGAGAATTTTCAGTTAAATGATAAGGTTGGATAGGGCAGCTAGGTGGTGCAGTGGATAAAGTACTGGCCCTGGATTTAGGGGTACCTGAACTCAAATCCAGCCTCAGATACTTGACCATGGGCAAGTCATTTAACCCTCATTACCCCACAAAAAAATTAATAAGATTGAAAGCCAAATTGTAGAGGGAGAAGAGAGAGTGAGAGGAAAAAGAATAGAGACACTGAGCCACTGGCTATTTTTTTTCATGTTCTTTTAGCCAGTCAGTAGTCAAGAATATAGGAGATTATTTGGCCTGTGTTGCTGACTGATGCTGAAGACATCCCTCTCTTGGACATCACAATCTACCATTGGCTCTATATCCTGGGATTATCAAAAGTCCTGAGGTTCTAGAAGGAATAATTTGTCTTGAAGCTTCACTCTTCCTATCCTCTATATTCCATTTACACACACACACACACACACACACACACACACACACACACACACACACACACACACACATACACACACACACACACACACGTCAATGAGATCTAGGCCTCAAAGGTGATGTGACTCATTAGGCACAGTTTGGACTAAAGTCAGGGTCTCATTACCATCATTGTGGGGTTCTTTCCACCCCCTCAGTTTGCCTCACCTAATGAATTTGTCACTAATTTGTTTTAAAATGGGGCCATGTTGGATGCTGCACAGTTCTAAGTGGGTGTTTTTAAATTTGTATGTGTCATGGACTCCCTCGGCAGTCTGGAATGTCTATAAACCTCTTCTCAAGATAATATTTTTAAGAAATAAAATCCATAGATTCCAAAGGAACCCTTTTATATTGAAATACAGTTGGGGGGCAGCTAGGTGGCACAGTGGATAGAGCACTGACCCTGGATTCAGGAGAACCTGAGTTCAAATCCAACCTCAGACACTTAACACTTACTAGCTGTGTGACCCTGGGAAACTCACTTAACCCTAATTGCCTCACCAAAAAAAAAATAAAAAAGAAAAAAAGAAAGAAATAAAGTTATAGAAATATTGAGGGAAAAATTCCTGCACCCAGATTAATAACTCCCACTTTACAGGAAGGGTCCTTGTTTTGGGCCATATTGTGATTACGAGATATAAACCCATGATTAAAGCACAGAAAATATTGACAGTTTAGGAAAGTGCCCAGAAGATATATCAGGATCTGTGCCAGATTTTAGCCCCTTGACTGTGCTGTAGAACATCTCTAGTCTTATGTTCTCTTGTCTTTAAGTCCACAGCTCTAGTGATCTTTAGTTCCTTGGCTATTTTTGCCTGAGAACTAAAGAGGAAGTGTTAAATTAACATTCTCTCAAACTTTAAGTTTCTTGCCCTTGATGAAATGGAAGCCCAAACAGCTACATCTAGGTGGGGCACTGTGGAATGATTCTTTTATCACTATTCTAGACCCTTGCCCCCTCCTGAACATTCTATGGGTATTTGCTATTGGGCAAAGCAAGACTCTCTTTTCTCATCACAGCCCTTTACCTCACTTTTCCAAATAGGACCATAACCACATTAAATCACTCAGAATCACGATCCCATTTGGGTTAAACCTGGACCCCAGTCAGAGAAACTCCTCTATTCCCAGTTAATTTTGAGGTACTGTGAAAGGAATAAAATGGAATTCTGAATATTTAAGCATTTATGGGGAATTTGAACATTTAAAAGATCTCACTTGAAATTTAATTGGTTCAGATTCCTCCAAGGTTAATCATCATATTGATCACAATACACCTCTCATGCCCACTAGGAACTCATCCATTTGAAAAGGTCTACACTGTCTGGGAAGTGAGTACTGGATTTGGCTAAACCCTAAAATTTTTATTATAAATTTATTCCCTTGGGAATACTGATCCCTCAAAAGAATGGAACTGGAATATCTGGTATTAAGTCATTTCTATTAGATTAAAGAATTAAGGAAGTCTTAAGAGATACATCAATAACCTATTCAAAAGTGGTTAATATAAGTTGGCATGAACATAAGAGATGGACATTCCAGATGCCAAGATCTCTTGGCCCAGGTAGCAGGAAAGCCCCAACAATACTCAGGAAAAAAGTTTAATTCTAGAAGTCAATAGAGGCCATCTACTCAGGTTAGGTGATAGCACTATACGGAGGAGACAGGAGGGATATCAACCCTATGTGGTATGCTTTGATCAACACTACTCCAAATTACTTCCCCAATTGGCCTACCCAAGATGTCAGATATCCTGTCATTACAGATCATTGTATTGCTTCTCCCAGCATTTTTTTTTGAAAATCCAAATTTCCCTGAACAAGATATTACAACATTCTTTTGTTAGATACTCCTGCCTTAAAACAAATTGTTTAATCAGAAGGAGTGTATTTCAATGGAAAGAACACTGAATATAAAGTTGATAGATTTGGCCTCTAATCACAGTCCTACTCTTAATTGATGAGTTACTTTGGACAAATTACCTCTTTAGACGTTGGATTTCTAGCCTGTAAAATGAGGGGATTGGACTATATGAGTGGAAATTATGGTATGACATATATCAGCTAAATAGAAGGAAAAATTTAACAATTAGAGACATCCAAAAGTACTATAGCTATATTGGTAGATATTAAGTTCTCTATCACTGGAGGCCATCCATCAATTGGAGGCTTAATGGCCATTCAGGGGGATATTATAGAAGGGAATATTTCTCATGTATAGGTCAAGCTAGATGATCTGTCAGAAACATTCCAAATAGGAGACTTTAAAATTATGTAGTTCCTTCAACTTGAATATTCTAATATCTTATTACTCTCCTAAATGACTGCTAGTAGAGACCAGAGTACTCAGTAAACGAGAGAGGAAGTAAGGATAATTTTGATGCTTGGGCTTAGTTTGAGAAATCCAAGATGAGCTAATGAAAAGGAAGTCTCTGGTTACCTGCTTGTTTGGGGGAGTGCTAGAAAAGGATCCAAGCGTGAGTGCAGAGGTACAGAAAAAGAAGGGGAGTTAGTACTGAAGAGAATGCTTTCTTGACACATTCAATTCAACGAATCTTAAATGAGTTTCTATTAAATTGGAGGCACATTTACTTCCATTTATGCTCACATAATCATCCAAATGCATGCATTAAGGACCCAATTCTGATGCTATATAAATAGCATACTACAGACTCTGGCCTGCATTTGGGCAGTTTATAATCTAAGCCTGTCCCTCAATTACCTCCATGCAAATTCAGCTGAAAGTCTAAACTATTTTAAATTATTTTCAAAGAAAACAGAAACCCCACTTCCTCTGTAGTTGATCTCAACATTTTATAATCTTCACTTTGAGGAGAATCTTCTTTATGAAAAAGAGAGCTCAAGCATATGCAGTGCAAAGAACACTGAACTTGGAGTCAAAACCCTTGGGTTAGAGTCCAATCTTTGCCCTTTATGAGCTCTGTGATTGTGGGCAAGTCACTTTTCTTCTATAAACCTGTTTCCTAATCTGTCAAATGGGGAGAGTAATAACTGCACTTCCAAAGGTAATAGTAATGATCAAATGAAAAAGTATCTTACAGTGGGAAAGTACTATAAAATTAACATTAATTGTAATTATTAGGGAAAATCTAAAAACCTATTGCTTTGATGTTCTTCCATAACCTTTCAAATTGAACTTTGCTGAGATAGTGAATGGCGAGAAAATTAACACATTCTTATCCCTTTCCAATGACAGTCAGCTATCAAGCAAAAATATCCCCCTAATATCCTGACAGATTATGGTTAACTCCTTACCTTCTTCCATATATTGCCATCTCAATGCTAGTTTCCCTCAAATCATTATGCCAATAATTCCTTTGCACACTGAGTTTGAGCCCCAAAGCAGGGTTCTGAATAAGAATCAGGTTATATTCAGGGCAAAAGGAGAAAAAAAGAATGCGAGAGAGTGAGAACATTTGAAATGCACTATCACAGTAGATATAAAAATTTAAAAACCTTTAAGTCAACCATGAAATTAGTGAAGAACAGTAATCTATGTTCTTTTAAACTCAGATCTCCATTGCTGAACTTTCCATTTACAAAAATAAATATCCCCCTACATGAAGATTACCTCAATTTCTCTAAGGATATGGTCCTTTCTTATAGATAATATTCTCATTAAAATAATATAAACAGAATGCAGGCTCCAATGAAGGCATACAAGCACATCCAATCTCTCCTTGTTAGAAAAATCCCATCTCCTTGTGTCCAAGTAAACACATCTGCAATGTTGCCTTCCAATTTTAATTCTTCAAAGCGTGACCTGTATCAGGACACATACCATTTGTATCCTAATGGCTAGAAAGCACACTTGTGCAATAGACATGTGTGTAGGCATGGGCAGAGATTTACTTAAGTGTCTGTTGGCAATTTTCCTATTTTCTCTGGGCTCATTTCCAACTCCTCGAAACTCAGGAAGAGACCACACACTTTTTGACATGGGACCTCTTGGACCAGTCAATCCCTCTGTAATGATTGGAATGACACCACCTGCTGGAGATTTACTGTAGAAAAGCTCTGCCATGAGGAGAAGGCCTCTGAGGGCAAGCCATGTGGTCAAGGTCCTTAGTGTTGGGAAGTGACGTTTGCTCGTGGGTACTGTCTATCAAGGATACCAGCCAATCAACTTGAGGAGCCTCCCATTTCTGGGAGGGGTTCTCTCTCTTTTTGGTTCCTGACCTCGCCATGGTGGGTCAGATGATAGGGTCTCTTAGAAATAGTTAGATTTTTACCTTTCTCTCTGATCCTAATGCTCTTTAATAAATACTTAAACACTTAAATACTCTTGCTAAAGCTTATCATTTATTGGTGACCACTCATTAGATATCTTAGACAGTATGGCTAGAATTTTAGTCCTTACACCTCCAAGTTTTGCACCAATTATGGAGGGATTTTAAATAACTACTTCTCTCTCCTTCTCTCCAGGCCAGCAAGAACCAGCCCTGTTGAAAATGATGCAGCATATCTTCACTCATGCTGTACCCCTTGCCTCAAATGCCCTTCTTCTACCCGTCTATTTAGCCAAATCTTGCTCATTCCCTAGCTGTTAGTACTACCCATCACTGTGGATTTATTAATGCCTTCCTTCTAAGATTATTTCCAATCTAATCTATCTATATCTTGTTCATACATAGACATTTGTATGTGGTTTCTCCAATTAAACTGCAAGCTCTTTGGGTATAGGAAGGTTTCCGTTTTTCTTTTTCTTTTTGTTTTCATTTAGCTTTCTTCCTATTCCCAGAATTTAGCACAATACCGTGCACATAGTAGATGATAAACACACCTTTGTTGACTTGACTTGTATATATCTTATACTTAATTATCTTTAAACATGCTGTATTTCCTCACTATAGCACAAATTCCTCAAAGGCAGAAACTACCTTATTTTTGCATTTGTATTCCCTAGCACCTAATAGGTTCCTGGAAAATGGTGCTTAAAAAATTTATATTGATTCATTGAAGTCCTACTCCTTTCTCCTCTATAAATAGTTCCTTGTGTATTCCTGTATGTACTTATTCAATTAATTTCAATAAAGTCTAGCACATATTCATTAAGTGTTAACTGCATGCAAAGCACAGGGCAAAATGCTCATTGTTAGCTTATGTTCTGAAGAAGTCAGTTCCATGGCCAGGGACACAGGCACAACTGAGAACTGTGAACTGAACCAGGACTATGACAATGGATAACCCTGGAGTTGCTTTGTGTTGTCATTTGTACACATGGGAGGAAGGAAGGAGGAAAAACTATATCATTAGACTTAATTAGACTGAATATTATAACCTTATACAATCTGACATTTTTTACATTAAGAGTAAGGTGCAGGTCAACCTCTATGACTTGAGAATGGTGCTATTGAATTTTCCATTTACCAAAGACAAAATTATCTAATATAATTCTTTTATATGGGAATGTTTCTATTTATCTTTCCTATTCTGATAATCAGCAAGGAACAAGCCAAGGAAGAATATATGTTTCTTAGTGCCCCTTTCCCAATATGTCTAGTGTCTTTTAGCAGTACTTAGTACAAACTTGAACCATCAAAGGGGTCACTATTCTGCTGAGGATTGAATTTGTAATGAAAATAATTTTCAGAGTTAGTTATGGCTACATTTCTAATAAAGCATTTGTTTTGAGATTATTCCTCACAATCTTTCTAGCATATTCTGAGAGACCCCATGTAAGCACTCAGAAGACAAAGAAGAAATTAAATATCCCTGGTAATGCATTGGCTATATTTCTAGTCATTATTACTAAATGGACACAAAATCTTTCCAATTATTTTATTAAGGTATAAGTTTTTATGTATGTGTTTTTTGTACTCTGTAGATACAATGTTCTTTTGGGATAAGAACCATGGCATATTATGTTATATTTGACATTAGCAACGAGCACATAGCAGTGTCCAATAAAAACAAATTATTCATTGATTTCCTGGTCTGCTTCCCTTCTCTTAAATTAAAGAAACATTTATTAAATGCTTCCCACTCTATGATATAATCTCAAGTCCTCACACTATTTTAGCCTCTCTCCTCTGGATACTGTGTAACTTGCTTATTACCTCCCCACAATGTGGCACCCAGAATTGCTAGAATTCTCTGTAATGAGAGTAATAAGACCTGAAATAAATAGTAGACAGTGTTGTCAGGAGAATCAAATGACATTGTGTATATAAAGGGCTATGTAAATATCAGCCATGATTATTTTTAATTAATCAAAATATACCAGATAAATCTGATGAGACTAAAGGATAAAAGATGATAACTTCTCTTGCTTTGGATATTATTCCTTTCTATTCAGATTTTTTGGCTGCCACATATCACTATTGACTTAAATTCTATTTGCAGTTCACTAAAGCACCACAAAGACTGTTGTCTAACTTCTCCTTATAAGTTGCTATTTTGACTCTAAGTGTAGGTCTTTGTCTTACATCTACTTAATTCTTGTTGTATCAATATTCTAGTCCATCAAAGATATTTTTGGATTCTGAGTATCATCCAATGGCCTTCCTAAACAGTGTCATTTGCACATTGGATAAGCACTCCACCTATAGCATTGGTCTTTAACCTTCTATTGAGAAAGAACTGTTGAATTTCTAAGAAGTCTGATGATCACTGATAGACAAAGTAGATGGGTGACTCTGTGGAGACTTTGCTTACAATATAAAAATGTCTCTGAATAAGGATTGCTGGAAGCCCCAATGGGAATGTGTGGTACATAGCTCTTATGTCCCATAGCCAAGTTCCCAAACAAATGACTTCAGGAGAGGAGAAAGAGATAGTAATAACCATGTATTCTTGTTCTCCCCCCCCCCCAGACTGGGATTCTCTCAACCTAGGGGTGAGAGAAGGAAAAGGAAACAATGACCACAAAGAATTAACATGGATTTATCAAGAATAAATCTTTTCAGACCAATCTCATTTTCCTCCTCTTAGGGTTACTAAACCAGTATAACAGATGAATGTTATGGACATCATTTATGTAGATTTTAGTGAGTCACTTTACAAACTTTTGTATCCAGGAATTATACGCAATTTATATTTAAACAATTTTCAGATTTTTAAGTGAAAGCCCAGTGAATATAAGGTGAGATGGGTGCTATAATGTACCTTGTCTCCATTTCAGAGATCTACAGTATTCAAGGGCATTTTTTGTCTCATTTCCTACATAAGGGCGCCAAGAAGCCCAAGAATCAAGTCTAGCTTCTACAAATTAACATATGACCTTGGGCAAGTTAGTCTCCTTGATTTTCTATTTATTCATTTGTAAAATTAGGGGGTTGGAATAAATGGTGTCAAAGTTCACACCTAGACCTAACATTCTATAGTTCAATTTATTGTGCTGCTAAACATTTTACTTTCCATTGCATTTTTTTAGTAAAACAAACAAAACAAAACAAAACAAAAAAACACTGAGGGGGCAGCTAGGTGGCACAGTAGATAAAGCACTAGCCCTGGATTCAGGAGGACCTGAGTTTAAATCTGGCCTCAGACACTTGACACTTTCTAGCTGTGTGACCCTGGGCAAGTCATTTAACCCTCATTGCTCCCCCCCCCAAAAAAAAGAAAAAGCAGAGTCTACAATCAGAACTTGGTCTATGTACATGATTTATGTATATGTGTGTGACTTTGGATAAGTCGATGAGCCTCAATTTAATAATATACAGGGTGTCCCAAAAGTCTCAGTAAAATTTTAAGCTTTTATGCTTAAAATCATACCACTTATAACACATAGGTATTAATATTTTAATATTTTCCTCATAAGATTATTGTGAGAACCAAAAGAGATAATGCAAATTTTTTTTTATTATGGTAATGTGGTATTTCAATGGAAGCTACAATTAACATTACTATTTTTATAAAGGAAACAGGATCATAGATTTGGAGCTAGAAGTGACCTCAGAGCTCACCTGGCCCTTCATCTTACAAATGAGGAAATTGAGGCCCCAAGAGATAGTAGCTTACCCAAAGATAAACAGTAAGATATGAACTTAAGCCTGCTAATTCAAACCCAATGCCCTTTCAACTGCACCATGTTCCCTCCAATCTCATATTTTTATAGGATGGGGACAGGGGCTGGACCTGTGATTTCACTGATAGAGGGAATTTGCAGATAAGAAAACTCCCCTCTACAAGTGTAGGTTGACACCTTCTCTACAACCAACAGTTTCAACGAATCACCTAGAGCAAGAAGACATTAAGTGACTTGTCCAGGGTTACACAACTAGTATTTATCAGATGTGGGACGGACTAGCTCTCTATCCACTATGGCAAGCAACCTTGATGGAATTTATAGCGAGTGAAATACTTTACCATTTACTTCACACAAAGGCTGGATGGCCACTTATCGCTGTTATAGTGGATCCTTTTTCTAGTATGTGTGAGACTAGATTACCTCTGAGGTTGCTTTAAACTCAGAAGTTCTATGATTATGTAATCTTCCAAAGACACAGGTTGATCAATGTAGCTATAAGGGGCTAAATTTTCAAATTAAGACATTCAATTTAACAAGTCTTTATTGAGTTTCTAACTAGAATATTATACCTTGTGTATGCCCACATTTGGGTAACAGAAGGATAAAACATGGTCTTTTGGGGGCCTATAATAACACTGGTCCAGGGAAACAAGGTGGGGCTGTGGCTAACACTGGCCCATAGAGGTGCTGAAACATCAAAACAAGGAGATATAGCTAGTACATTGTTGCCATGTAAGACAAATTTCACCTCAGGCAAAGAAGTTGTATGGGATAAATCAATATTTCCTTTTTCTTTTCTTTTTGCAGGGAATGTGGGTTAAGTAACTTGCCCAGGGTCACACAGCTAGTAAGTGTCAAGTGTCTGAGGTCGGATTTGAACTCAGGTCCTCCTGAATCCAGGGCTAGTGCTTTATCCACTGTGCCACCTAGCTGCCCCCAATATTTCTTTAGAACCCATTGCCACCCCTTAGACTGAATACTTCCTGATCCCATGCTGAGGTTTACAGCTTTAGACTACTACTGAAAATTATTTTCTGAGAATTTTGCACCCTAAACTCTTTAAATTGGATATCCTGGGAAACTCCAATTGAACTCAGTTAGGCCAGTGGTTTCCTTTCTTTCATTACATCCCCTTTCCTTACATCATAGCTTCCTCCCTGCATCTTGTTAATCGCCATTAATCAACAATTCTTTGACTACCTTTTTTGGGGAAGAGGGGCAACGAGGGTTAAGTGACTTGCCCAGGGTCACGCAGCTAGTAAGTGTCAAGTGTCTGAGGCCCTATTTGAACTCAGGTCCTCCTGAATCCAGGGCTAGTGTTTTATCCACTGTGACACCTAGCTACCTCTCTTTGACTACCTTTTGCTCTCAGGTGAGGATTTAATAGTCCTTAGCATATACACAAGATCTGAGAGGAGAAGTGGTTGCTATTCTTCCTGGGTGGCATAGCCATTTGGAGAGTCATAACAGAATTCAGAGAAGATGAACAGGGGCAGTAACCTCCTATCCTCTTTAGAAGGTGAGCCATAATGACAAGAAACATGATAGAATTTTTCCTAATACTTTAACCAGGGTGGTGATTTTTATCTTTTAAGTGTCTATAAAATCAATTTCAGAAATGAAGCTGCTATAAGGATTTGTTGATTTTTTTTCCTTATCCAAGTTTACTTGTTTTAATTGGACCTTGGGGCAGCTAGGTGGCACAGTGGATAGAGCACCGGCCCTGGAGTCAGGAGTACCTGAGTTCAAATCCGGCCTCAGACACTTTACACTTACTAGCTGTGTGATCCTGGGCAAGTCACTTAACCCCCATTGCCTCACTAAAAAAAAAAATTAATTGGAAATTAATGTATATTTATACTTACATATCTCCATACTCTGCATGTTTATTATGGCTGGTTAAGTTCTGGGCTCATATGCTCCAACTGGTACCTGATTAATATGTGATAACTGTCTTGGATTAGTTCTATCCAGTCTATATTAAGCGTATCTAGGCTACCAGATATTTAGCACTTCTTGTGGTATACTAGGAACTTCCCTCTCATCCCACATGTCAAATCAGGTGACAAATCTTGATGATTCTTCCTCCATGCCATAATTCATACATATGCCCTTTTTCTCCACTCATATGAGCATCATGATATCTCAGGGTCTGAACATCTTTTGCCTAGGCTGTTGTAACACTTGCTTAATTGGTCTTCTACCCTCTAGTCTCTCTCCTGTCTCCAATCCATCTTCCATACAGCTGTCAAATTGATATTCCTAAAACATAAGTTTGACCATTTTGCTACCGTATTAAATAATCCACAGTGGTTACCTATTACCTCTAGAGTAATGAAAAACTCCTTTGGTTGAAATTAAAATATATTTAAATATAATATATGCATGTACTAATATATTTTATTTTTATCTTGCCTAGATTTCCACTCCTCAATTCTTCCCTCATTGAGAGCCATCCTTTATAAAAAAAAAAATTCTTAAAAAAAGAGAAAGAAAAGATTCAGCAAAATAAATCTCTTCCACTGACATTCACTAAATCCTATCTACCACCCAACCAAAATTCTGCTTGTTATAGTTTACTGACCTTCAGGGCACTCTCTTTTCTTTCTTTCCTCAGTCAAGTTCACCTGGCTCACAGTCTTTCTCTCCTCCCCAATACTTACTATCATGGTGGTAGACTTCAACCCACACACTTTGATAATGCCTCCATCATCTTTAACTATAAGGTTTTCACATTACTATTTCTTATGAAATGGAAAATTACTCCTCAGTCCCACTTCTGTTGTACACAGAAATGTCATACCTTTGACCATCATGTATAAATGCATCACCTCTGGGCTTAAAAATCTCTCCCTCTGATTCTTTCTCTTTTTTGGTGAGGCAATTGGGGTTAAGTGACATGCCCAAGGTCACACAGCTTATAAGTGTCAAGTATCTGAGGTCTGATTTGAACTCAGGTCCTCCTGACTCCAGGGCCAGTGCTCTATCCACTGTGCCACCTAGCTGCCACGTCTCCCTCTGATTCTTAACCCCTATGTCCTACTTCAATTCATCATTGTGAAGCATTCCAGTCCCTCAACCCATTGGTTCTTTTCCAGGCCAACACCCATGCTTTGGCTATACTCTTCACCCTTTCTCACCTTAACCTCTTTGTGAATTAGTTTAATTATAAACCACCTTTTCTTTCTTGATTCCCTTTCTCCTTTATTATATCACTGATATTCTCTTGCCAATCATTCACAGCCTTTGCTTCTACTCAAGTGCTACTGAAAGTAGCTGGAGAAAATCATGAAACCATGCTGACTGGAGCCCCTACAAATTTATGTTATATAATATATTATTTAACATATATCACATAAAATATTGTATAATATATATGTTATATAATATAGCTGGGCTCTCACTGTGGCAAGACAACCTTTTTATACCTTTTATACCTTCCTAATCAATTCACTATCCCATTCACCACAGCAGCTTTGTCAAACCTTTTCATCCCTCCTCAAATATCCCTTGCCCTTTAATCCTCCCCATCCCCCATTCTGTCAGGTAAGAACCTTACTTTAAATTTCCCTGAAAAAAAAACATATGCCATTCACTAAGAGTTCCCTCTTCTCCTTTCACCCTCAGCTTCCATCACTCAGTTGCCTTCTGAAATTATCTAATCCTCTAACCCTGTCTTATATAAAGAGATGACTCTTCTCCTTAGTAAGGCAAATCCATCTAGATGCACAAGTAATCCCATCGCATCTTCTCCAACAGATTGTCATCCCTATCATCCCAACTCTTTCATTTATATTCAAATTATCTTTTTGTATATTTGTTACTTCCCTATTCCTCTCTATAGATGCCTATATCTCCCCCATCAGTCAACCAATAAACATCAAGTAACTACTACGTGTCAGGCACTATGCTAAGTTCTAGGAATACAGATATAAAAAACAAAGACATTTAAAAAAAACACTTGATTCATCTGTGTCTGCTAGTTACAATCTCACATTTCAGTTATCTTTCTTGGCTAAAATCCTTGAGAAGGCTCCCTTTCCTCTTGCTATTTTCCTCAACTCTCTCTTTTTTTTGTGAGGCAGTTGGGGTTAAGTGACTTGCCCAGGGTCACACAGCTAGTAAGTATTAAGTGTCTGAGGTCAGATTTGAACTCGGGTATTCCTCAGTCCAGGGCCAGTGCTCTATCCACTGTGCCACCTAGCTGCCCCTTCCTTAACTCTCAAGAGTATGGCTTCCAACCTTCCAATCACTCAACTGAACTACTCTCTCCGATGTTACCAATGATATCTTCAATGTCAAGCCTAATTGCCTTTTTCTTAATCTACCTCTCTGTAGCCTTTGACAAAGTTAATCATCCTCTTCTTAATGCTCTCTTCCCTATAGGTTTTGGCAACCTTACTCTCTCCTGGTTTTCCTCCTACCTATCTGATCTCTCCTTGTCAGTCTTCTTTGGTGGATCTTCATCCAGGTCACTCCCATTAACAGTATTCTCCAGGTCTCTGTCCTGTGCCCCTTCTTTTATCCCTTTACTAATTCATTTGGTGATCCTATTAGCTCCCATGGATTCAACTATCATCTCTATGTTGGTAATCCTTAAATTTTCTTATCCCCCTCTAACCACTCTTCTGATCTTTACTTTTATATTTCTTACTACCTATTAGATGACTTGAAATGGATGTCCAGTTACATCTTAAATTCAAACCTTTCCTAAATTGAACTCACTATCTTTTCCCTAAAATTGTACCCCTCTATCTAACTTGTTTACTATTGTTGAGGGCACCACCATTCTCCTAGTTCCCCAAGTTCAAAACCTAGCTATTACATTTAACTCCTTACCCTACCCCTTACAAATACCTACACATCTAATCTGTTGCCAAGTTCTGTCGATTTGACCTGTGCAGCATCTCTACTGTATATCCCATTCTCTCCTTTGACATAATCGCCACCCTGGTACTTCTTACCTGTACTATTTCAACAACCTTTGGCTTGGTCTCCCTGACTCAAGTCTCTCACCACTCCAGTTCATTCTCTACTGAGCTTCAAAAATAATCTTCTTAAAGCACAGGCCTGGCAATGTTACCTCCATCCCCCAACTAAATCAACTCCAGTGTTCCCTATTAACTATTGGTTCAAATATGAAATTCTCTGTTTGGATTTTAAATCCCCCTACAGCCTGATCCCCTCTTACCTTTCCAGTATCCCCTCCATATATTTTCTGATCCAGTGACACTGACTTCCTTGGTACTTTTTGCACAAGTCCCTCCATCTCCCTACTCTCTATTTTCATGGGCTTTCTCCCATGCCTGTAGTTTTCTCCCTCCTCCTCATTACCATCTCCCAGATGGAAATAGAAAGAGGAAAAAGTTGAAGGAAGGGTTGGAGGAAGAAGCACTTATCAAGTCACAGGCTGTTGGGATTGGAATGTGTCATCTTGTGTATTGCGTGATTCTGTTGAACTGGAACTCAGAGGTCATCTAATTCAGCCCCATCATTTTAAATCTAGAATCTGAGACTCAGAAAAATGAAGGAACTTGTCAATGGTCACCCAGATAATTAGTGGTAGAACTAAGATTCAAGTTAGGTCTCTTTTGTCCTGGTTCTGTGCTATTTTCATGTCACAATGCTGTCTCCCCCTTTCAGAGAAGTGGTTTGGCTTAGCAAAATCCAAGAGAAATAGAATGAGATGGTCAAAAGATTTTGACCTCAGCCCCATGGGTCTGTTTCATATGAAGTATACCCCAAAATGAGGATAGCCTTGGGCACCAGAAAATGAAATTCTAGTCTGGCTCTCCATCCCTTGATGTTCCTATGCAAATAAAGGCAAATTCAGTCACCAGAGAGGCATGTGTCAGTGACTTCTCTAGAGTGTCTGAGATATATCCCACCCCCATCTCTGTTTTGTGCACAGCATCCATTTTCACGATGAGAATCTAAAACACAAGAGAGGACTCCAAATACCCTCTCTCCCCCTCCTGCAGTGGCTGCAGCCTCTGGTAGGTTAGCAACAACCAGAGAAAAATGCTAGTTGCTAGACAACCACGACTTGTCTTATTAACCCTCCCAGTACTGAGCATGACCCCTGCAAAAAGAAGAGAGGGGAAAAAAAAAAACAAACCACTTGGTTTCAGAAAGCTCTTCATGTTTTCCCCCTTAGATTTCTCTACCACCTTGAACTTGTTTTCTAATTAGGTTTACTCCCAAGCAAAGGGAGCCCTGGACTTTGAGATTCGGTAGCCTGTCCATGCAAATTAAATCTTTTATTTTTTTTTCTGCCTACCTCTTCCTGGAGGGCTTTCAACAATGGATGTCTTTGCTTTACCAAAGCAAACAAAATAATGACAACACATGTCACCATAAATATAAGGTTAGAATCTTAACTCTCACTCCCCCTGGCCTCCAAGCATGAGAGTTTGCCTTTATCCTTTTATTCTCTTCCTGTCACCACCCCCACCTTGCTCAGTCCCATTTTTCTGTAAATTTATTCATACTGTTCCTCTTTATTTTACTCCCTATCCCAAATGACTTCTATCCAAGTGCTACTCATCACTCAAGACTCAAGTCTCATAGATCATCCATGGATATTTTTCTAACTACTCCTATCTCATGAAGTCTTTGGTTGCTCATGGTTCTTGTTGTCAGTCTGATATGTTTTTCCTATATTAAATTCAGGGAACCCCTTGACTTTTGTATTGTTCTCCAATTATTTCACACATCTGAGATTCACCATGGGAGTTTTCTAGGATTTAGAGCTAAAACATATCTTAGACTCCAGGTTCAGCACTCTATCCACTGTGCCACCTAGCTGTCCCTTTCAAGGAGGAGGTGGAGGAAAACCAAAGAAAGGCCTGGGGAAGGAGATGATACTTGAGCCGAGCTTCACAAGAATGCAGGGAGTCTAAGAAATGGGGAGAACATGTACAAAGAAATGGAGGTGAGATATTAATTGTCATTTATAGGGAACAATTAGGAGGCAGCTAGCTGGCTCAGTGGCTAGAGCTTTGGGCATGGAGTTAGAAAGACCTGAGCTCAAATCCAACTTCAGATGCTCACTAGCTGTGTGACCCCAAGCATGTCACTTGACTTCTGTTTTCCTTAATCCACTGGAGAAGAAATAGCAAACTCCAGTATTTCTGTAAAGAAAACCATATGGACAATATTGGTATGCTATGGTTCATGGGGTCACAGATAGTCAAACATGACTAAACAATAAAAAAGAACAATTAGAAATATTTAATTGAGATGTAGTATATGTAAAAGATAAGAATATGAAATAGATCACAAAGTGCATGGGAGATAGGTTGTAGACTTTTTTTTTAATATGAGATTGAAGATTTTGTATTTTATCTTAGAAGTAATAGGAAGTCAGCCACAAGTCATATTCCACCAAGTCTCATTGATACCTATGTAATCAAATGTATCTTATGCTTTAAGAGCCCTTATTCTGTTTATTACCCAATTTCTTGCACATTTATATAACAAACATTTGAGACTGTGAGTTTACCATTACTTCTCCTCTTGGATATTTTTTCTTGCAGATTAATGGATCTCTTTGATCATATTCATCTTCCTCTGTCATGCCTGCTAATCTCTGTGGTATGAGACTTGGCAGATATATATCTCCAGGTAGGTGATGGAAGTGAGGATGACAGACAGTTTCACAGAGTAACTGGCATTTGAATTGGCCCCTGAAGAATAAATAAAAAAGACTGGCTATTGGAGAACAGCATTCGAGGTGGATGAAACTCTGTGTGTATGTATGTATGTATGTATGTGTATATGTGTGTATATATCTATGTATGTGTGTGTATCTCTGTGTATGTGTGTGTTGGAGAGACTGTATAGCACAGTGGATAGAGAACTAAAGATCCAGTAGAGCCAACAATATTTCAGTTTCAGTCCTACCTCTGATACTTATTAATTGTGTGACTGGGCAAGTCATTTACCCTCTCAATGCTCCTCTCTAATGCAACTCTCTAAATTGTAGAGAAGTCTGTTTAGACAGAGAGTATTCTCACCTGAGAGCTCCATATGCTGATGAAATCATAGACCTGGTTCCTATCTTCTCTCTTTCCCCCTCCCTTCCACTTTCTTTTCCCCCATTCTATTCTTCTTCCCTTCCTCTCTTCCCTCTCCCTCTCTTTTCCCTCTCTCCCTCCCTTTTTTCTTATCCCTTTCTGCTGCTTCTTCCTCATGCTGACTGTGTGTTCCCTCTTCTTCTCACCCAAATGGACTGATACTATCAGCACAGCAGGGAAGACAATACAGTTGACCTGCTGTGGTATGAGAGTAGCAAGAATAGGATTCAGAATGTATCTGTAGTAAATGACCTAGGCTCAAGTCCCAATTCTGCCACTCCTGAACTGTGTGATTCTAAGTAAATCATTTGACCCATGTGGGTACCAAGAACCTCATTGTTAAAATGAAGACAGATGACCTAAACTTTCTCTCCTAGCTCTATCAGTTTGAGTGCATGAACTTCTCTCCCATGTTGGAGTTGCTTTTAGTTATATATAAGCAAGAGCTAGGGTTCTCCACTTCTAGTATTTGGAAATTAGGTCTTACTTTTATGGAGAGAGAAAGAGAGGGGGGATTCTATAGCATTTAGAGGATAGATAAGTAATTCAGGACAGATCTTATTTTAGTGGGGGCAAGATAACCTTGGGAGTTACGTATTACTTTGAGATTTTCCTTTTAGATAGATATAGATAGATGTGTTTATCTTGTCCTATAAACACACCCTTGGGAGGTCTTGAGTGCCTTGCCATGTTACTAAGTTGCTTGAGGTCTTTAGCCATGGAGAATGTCAATGGGATTTGGCTGGGATGAGTCTATATTACAATGTCCAAATAAGAACATCTTTGACAACTACTTTCTTAATCATGCTCAATGCCTTAATGCATGTTTGTGTTAAAAATCTAGGATACTCTGAAAGAAACTACAAGGCCCTTATAGATATAGGTATAGGCATATGTATAGATACCTATACCCTTGAAATAATATGGTAAGTCACCCAGTATCTCTCAGAAAACCCTTCAGATCAGTTAATTGTGGAGACAAGGGGGATTTCCTTAGAAGCTCAGTTCTTCCAGAACTGGGCTCAAACAAAACCTCCTTCCTGAGATGAGAAGAGCTGGGATTCTTGAGGTGTTTAGAAAAGGAGGGAGAACCAGATGTGAATCCTCACTTTACTAGGTTTCCCTTCCCATCAACCTTGGGGTTTGGGGCCAAAGCAAAGAGGGAATGATGTTCTGTCTCTGGGATTTTCTCAATAAGGATATTTGGGGGTTTTTCTTCTATTGAGTGACAGGTCGAGTTAGAGCCTTAAGTCATCTGACCTGTGAATATCTTTGTGTTCAAGAGGGAGCCTTCTGAATGAGTTGCTTGCTAAACTAATTGGAACTGAATCCTGGACTGCAGCTACCCTATGAACAATTCTTCATCAGTGGACAGCTTTATTTAAGCCATAAATATCCATTAATTATGGATTGGTTGATTCCTGTCACCCTGATTGTTTTTGCAATTTTTACATCTGCAACAAGAGGTTATTCATGTATCATTCTGGCTGGTCTGGCACACACACCATTTAGTCTAATGGGTACTTTCTCTATGTAATTTGGTGTAATTGTGCGTGTGTGTGTGTGCGGTGTGTCTGTATATATATATATATATATATATGTGTGTGTGTGTGTGTGTGTGTATATATTTACAGGTTCATGTGATGGAAGGACTCTGGAAATGTTGCCTGTGAGTACAGTTAAAAAAAAGGTAGAGGAGAATGGTTGGCTATCTTTATTTTCTTCTTTTGCCTTATTTAAACACTGGGATTAAATAAGAAAGATTAAAGGAGTCCCAATCTACTATTTATGGGAAATCTCCTGGACAAATGAAGTCCAAATAACTCTCAACAGAGCCTCTCTCCCTGTATCCCCACCTAATTTCAATTTTGAATCCTTGCTAAGCCTTCCAGGTAGAAAGAAGTGGACCCAGGACCTTAGGAATAAATGTCTCAGGCATTCACATTCCCTGATTCTCTTTGTCTTTTTAACTTGTAAACTACATATGGCCTGCCTAGAAACCTGATGAGATCCACCATGCTCTATAATGTGTAAAATGAAGCATAATATAGGAGGTTCTCCTATATTTCTAATGAATTACCTGTCCCTAGGATTTCCACTCTGTAGTCAAATCTTGTTACTGAAACCAAAGAGTAAGAACTACTGTTCTGGATCTGCCTGTGATCCTGTTGTACACTCTCAATCACAGAGATATTCTGGGTGGATCCATTTACGTTAACTGGATTACAGATGCAGAGGTGAAGGGAATCTCAGAGGTCAATTAGCTTTTTTTTTTTTTTTACAGATGAGAAAAAGGAAGCCAAGGACATTAAGTGACTTATCTAAAGTCATACAGAGGGGCAACTAGGTGGTGCCATGGATAGAGCACCAGCCCTGGATTCAGGAGGACCTGAGTTCAAATCCGACCTCAGACACTTGACACTTACTATCTGTGTGACCCTGGGCAAGTCACTTAACCCCAATTGTCTCACCAAAAAAAAATAGAAAAGAAAGTCATACAGATAGCATCCAGGTCAATGACCATTGACACTCTTTCTATAGTACAACTCTGCAGTTATAGGATGCTATAATTTAAGAAAGGAGATGATATAATGACCCTAGTGATAGCCCCCTACCTCACTAAATGAAGAAGTCTTGGGGAACCCCAACAACACCTGAGTCACCTTGTCAGAGTAAGACCAGCAGGGACAACTCAAAGTTCCTTTTCTCTCTGGTTGGTGAGTTTTAATATCCCCTATGCAACAGTTTTCTAGCAAACTTTTCTTCTTGACTTTTGTCTTTCCCACTGGACTTCAGTGGCTCTGGAAGAGAGAGTGAGGCTGACAACTTTGGGCAACTGTGACTCGCTTAAATCCAATTCACACAAAAGTCAAGACATCACCCTTACCCCTACATCATGATGTCTTTGGTCCCCTTTGAAAAATTATGAACAACAATAGATCCAGTTAAACACAAAAAACAACCTTATAAAAATCTATTATTTTTTACTGGTTTGCGGGCGCACCCATTCCCTCTGGAAACCTAAAAGGGTACCTACTTTTATCCAGTGTGCCCTCTGTCTATTTCCTTGATTGCCATTCATATTCTACATATATCCCCCCATTAAGACTGTCTGATTTTTACTGTCTTTTTCTATGCCCCATGCTTCCTTACTGTACCTTGACCCAGACCTTCCTAAGTCCGCATTAAGCTACAAAGGTCATTAGTTTTGTCCCCCGACCAACCAATTGTTCTATAGACAAAGAAACTGAGACTCCAAAAAAAAGTGTTTTGTCCTAGATCATGCAGCAAATTAGTAGAAGAACCCAGACACAAAGCCAGGTTGAAAATTCAATATAACCAGATTTAATCACTCAGCTATTAGACCAGGTCCAGGGTTAAGGCCCAAACTTTACAGCTCCCACCTCTGAGGTGAATATCATCAAAGATGAGATGAAAATGCCATTTGCATGCAGAATGAGGCCAAGAGAGTGTCATTCCTCCTAGATTATGTTTACTAGACAGGGAAGCAAAAGGCCTCTGGGTCTAATCTGCAAATGACAAGTGATGCCTAGGGAAGAAGAGATTTAATATTCTACCTTCCTCCAGTCTCTCTTGGATTTCTCTCTCCTTCAGATCAAAAATTAGGGATATAGCATCCACAGCACTGAAAATGCCTAATAACAGACCAAAAGAGGCTGCCCCTCTGTCCCTGGATGAAGCCTGGAGTTCTCAACTCATAAGTGGTCTTGTGGGTGACAGAGATCGGGGAATTTTATAAAATTACAATTGCCATCTGATTGATTTCCCTTTCATCTCCTACCTCAGAAATAGGTCATTAGATACAGAAAGCTCACTCCATAGGAGGGAAAAAAGAAGCTTTGCTCTTTGACTTTTGATTGCAAGCAAGGGTCTCTTTCTGCTAAGGCATTTGGAATGAGAAATGTAACTCACCTACAAACCAATAATGATGGCACCTTGGAGTTGTGAGAGGCCTCAGAGGTCAACTAGTTCTACTCCCTTTCCAGTGAAGGAATTCAATTTCATTTAAAAATCAAGTATTAAATACCCTCTACAACTGTATCCAGGTACCTTGCTAGGCATTAAGGATACAAAGACAAAATTAAATAGTTACTGCATTCAAGGAGCTTACTTTTCATGAGTGGAGGGGATTGGACTGACATGTACACAGATAATTCAATTTTAAAAATAGATACAGTTGGGAAAGCACTAACAGCTGGAGGGACACATTAAAGCTTTTTGAGGGTGATGGCATCGGAGATGAGCCTTGAAGGGACTGATGACAAGGTAAGGAGAAGACAAGGGAGACCATGGAGGCAATAAATAGAATGTCATATATGGGTGGGAGCATTTCTTTATTTTTTGGGGGGGTTGGTTTTTGTTTTTTGTTTTTGTGGGGCAATGAGGGTTAAGTGACTTGCACAGGATTACATAGCTAGTAAGTGTAAAGTGTCTGAAGCCAGATTTGAACTCAGGTCCTCCTGAATCCAGGGCTGGTGCTTTATCCACTGTGCCACCTAGCTGCTCCGCATTTCTTACTTTAGCTTCTACTTTCATATCTATATGTGAAAGCTACTACCCAATAATGTCATCTTTCCTATTTTGGGATAGCTGTGTTATGAATTCTTTGCATACACTGAACCCCTTCCCAAAACAAGCAAATGAACCAAGAGCCTTACTAGAATCCCCTACCATAATTCTTATTCCTGCCCTCTGTATTATGGTTAAGATGAGCAGAGCAAATTTAATCCCTCTTCCACAGGCCAGCCCTTCAAAGTATCTGAAGATAACCTTTAATGCATGATGTGGCCCTGCTATAGTGTCTACTAAGGTTCCATTAGATTTCCAGTAAATGATTCCTTCCCAGACTTTCTAGGCTAAAAATCCCCAATTCATTTAACCAGTGCTGTTATGGTATGGTCACCACTTCCCTTATAAGATCTTATACCATTCTCATTCCTCTGGATGTGTTTTAGATTTCCAATTTCTTTCCTAAAATATGGTGCTCAGAACTAAGCAAAAGACCCCATATTTCCTTTAGTCAGGGAGGAGAGTAGGTCTATAACTCATCATTTTTATTTGGAGCACAGTTTCAAAAGAAAGAATAAACTAAAAGTAGTGTACAATTTCATTTGTAATTCCCCTAAGAGCAAGGGAATATTTCTTTTCTACTTTGGGCACCTTGGTATTTGTGTTCTGCCCTTTGGCAGTATTCTGCTTATTCCCTGGTTTGCTTAGCTAGCAGTACATACTTTGAAAAGCTAAAGTTCAATCACCTTGGCTTGAAGTACAAATCTGGTCAGGGTGCTCCCAGGGCCTTAGCCCTGGCTTCTGACTCCTTGCAGTCACAGAAGAAAATCACCAGTTGGAAGTCTTTGGTAGTTACTATAAGGTGAACAAGTTCAACTCAATTCATTGAACATCTAATGATTATGATTATTACTCTTAATAACAAAAACAGACAAGTCTATAACCTTTAAGTACTTGATATACATTATGTCATTTGATTCTTGAAAAAATCCTGGAAGTTGGTTACTGTTATTATGACCAAAATGCACTCTTTTGGAAACTAGGGATACAGAAATGGGAAAAAAATGTGGCTTTTGTCCTTAAGGAGCTTGTTGTTGTTGTTTGTCCTTCATTCTTGAAGAGGACCATGACATCCAGGAAATGTCATGACTTGCAGTGGACTGGATTTAAATGACGGAAGTCTGTGCAAAGTCACCAGCATCACTCTCTCCTTCAGAGTCATCTGGGTCTAGTAGCAAGACAGACGTAAGGACAACTGGAGATGACCCTGGATGGTTAATTCAATTGGGGTTAAGTGATTTGCCTAGGGTCACATAGCTAGTGTCTGAGGTGAGATTTGAACTCAGGTCCTCCCGACTTCAAGGTCAGTGCTCTATCCACTGCAGCACCTAGGTGCCCCTTCAGGCACTTAAAATCTAATAGGAGTCCAAGAGAACACTATGATGGCATTTGTAGTTGACTCTGAGAACCCTGCCTAGCCACAGAAGCACAGAGAAAGCATAATGTCCAGAGCTAGGAGAGAATTTGGAAGTCATCCAGTCCAGTCACCTTATTTTATTAATGAAGTAACTGAGGTCCTGGGCAGCTGGGTAGTACAGTGGATAGAGTGTCAGACCTGGAATCTGGAAAACCTGAGTTCAAATCTCACCTCAGACAGTTACTAGCTTGAGACCCTGGGGCAAATCACTTAACTGTTTGCCCCAGTTTCCTCATCAGTAAAATCGGCTGGAGAAGGAAATGGAAAGCCATTCCAGTATCTTTGCCAAGAAAACCCCAAATGGAGTCACAAAAAGTCAAATACAACTGAAAAATGACTGAACAACAACTGAGGTCCAGAGAGGTCACAGACAGGTAATAAATAACAAAGCCAAGATTCAAGCCTAGGCCTTCTGACTCTAAAACTAACATCACTTCCACTGTACTATGTTACTTCAGTGATGAACACTAAAAGACAAAAGAAACTTATCAATCCAGACATTGGAGGGTCATTCATTAAGAGACACAAGGGGCATTAGACCTTGATTTACTACCCATCCATAGCTTGTAGAGGTGGGGGAATGAACAAGCTGACAAAAGATTATTTGACCAGCCTGAGCCTATTCACTGTCAGCCAATGAGCAATGGATATGTACTCCATGTTTAGTGTCATACCTCCTAATAGTTCTAATGAGTTAGATGTTCACTACTTTCCATAATAGAATTCCCTGAAGCGTCACCAGGACTACACAAGTATGATGGCCAAGCACCATTGGAGCCAGTCCAAGTTCCCTTAAGAAGCTTTTTTTTTTTTAAACCCAAAGAATTATACAAACATATGACCACAAAGAATGGGTACCCCAAAGGCAGGAAATAAGGCATTTTTCTTCATGTGCTATATGTATAGTGATTATTATTGCATAATACTGGTCATAACAAAAGACAGTCTGGCAGAGGGGAAAGAAAGCCAGCCCTATAGTCAGGAAGATTTTATTTTAGGTCCTGCATCTGACTAAACTTTGGGAAAAATCATTTAGCTTCTCAGTGCCCCCAGGCAACAAGCCAGAAGTTGCCAGGCAGGTTCTGATCTGCTTTGTTAAGGACATTTCTTCACTTTGAGTTCCCTATACCAACGAAATCACAGTTCTAGTTTAAAAGGAAAGTTCAATTTGACAATTAAACATTTGTTAAGTACCTACTATATGTAAGGCACTATCATTGGATGCAGGGTTATACAAAGACAAAAGGGAAAACGGTCCCTGCTCTTAATAAGTACATTCTATAGAGGGAATAGAGTTATACAGATAACTCAATACAAATTATATTCAAAGGAATTTTAAGACATTGATAGCATTGACAACTTTTGGGGTAGGAGCAAAGAGTTAGTGCCTTATGTAAGAGGTGGCATGTAAGCTGTTCTTTGTAGAGAGCATGAATGTAAGGCACACATGTGAGTATGGCATACACAGAAAGAGGCAAATTGGGCTTACAATTCCCCAGGGTCACTGATGTCTTCTGGTGACATAACTGAACTTTTTCTAGGGCACCTGTTTCCTTGTTCAGTTATTTTTCAGTCACATGTGACTCTTCATGACCCTATTTGGAGTTTTCTTGGCAAAGATACTAAAGTGGATTGACATTTCCTTCTCCAAATCGTTTTACAGATAAGGAAACTGAGGCAGATATGGCTAAGTGCCTTTCTTAGGATCATATAGCTACTAAGTGTCTGAGGCCAGATTTGAACTCATGAATAAGTTTTCCTGGCAGTCTGTCCACTGAGCCACCTAGCTATCCCTGATTCCTACTGGTCTCATGGATAGTTTCAGGCCACAGCTGTATCTATTTAAGGAAAAATGGATACCACCATCTTTCTATATGAAAAAGGGTGTATCATGCATACACTTGGACCTAGCAATACCACTAGTAGGTTGGTATCCAAAAAGAGTTAAAAATATTTATAGCAGATTTTTTAAAACTCTTGATTCTAAATGGGAGCCAAGATGGCGGAGAGGAATCAGCAAGCTGCATGAGCTCTCCATCTGTTCCCTCAAAAAGAACATTGAATCAAGCCCCTGGACAGATTCTGAAACTACAGAACCTGCAAAGAGACAGAGAGACACAGTCTTCCAACCAGAGATAATTTAGAAGACTTCTGGAAAGGTCAGTCTGACTCGGGCAAAAGGGAGGCACAGCACAGGGCAGCAGCCTAGTGCCAAGGGAGTCAGAGCAAGTCAGCAGGAAGCTGCGGGCCACAGCCAAACAACTGAGGCCCCTGGATCCAGGCTCAAAAATCTGGTGGCCCAGCAGGACCATGGAAAAACCTACCTGAACCAGCCGACAGGGCAAGTTGACCGCTAGAGGACCATGAACAGGATAGGAGAGACTAGGCCCACTGATGTAGTGTGCTCAGACAGGAAGTGCAGGGGGGAGAACTGCACACACTATAAAGGCCTCAGTGTAAAAAGCCAGTCACACAACAACTATACACCTGAACAAGAAGCCCAAAACAGGGACCCTGGTGCCCGCAGAGCAAACCTCAACTTAAAAAATAAATAAATAAGCTGCAATAATGAGTAAGAAGCAAAAAAGAGCCCTCTCCATTGAGAGCTTCTGTATCAACAGTGAAGAGGCAAACACAAACTCAGATGAGGACAATACCTTCAAATTGCCTACATGTGAAGCCTCAAGAGGGAAGGTGAATTGGTCTCAAGAACACAAAGCCCTCCTGGAAGAGCTCAAAAAGGATTTTGAAAATCAATTGAGAGAGGTAAAAGAAAAAATGGGGAGAGAAATGAAAGCAAAACAAGAAAACTATGAAAAAAGAATCAGCAGCTTGGAAAAGGAAGCACAAAGATTGACTGCAGAAAACAATTCCTTAAAAAATTCATCTGGCCAAATGGAAAAAAGGTGATTAATTTCACTGAAGAAAACAATGCCTTAAAAAATTCATTTGGCCAAATGGAAAAAAAGGTGCATAACCTTATTTTTTTTTATTATTTTTTTTAAATTTTTTTTTAATGTATGAGGTATTTTATTTTTTCCGTTACATGTAAAGATAGTTCTCAACTTTCGTTTATACATGCTTTACAATTTCAGATTTTTCTCCCTCCCTCCCCTCCCTCCCCCCTCCCCTAGACAGCAGGTAATCTGATATAGGTTATATCTATATATCTCTATACATATACATATAGATATATATAGACACACATATATATATATACACATAATAACATTAATCCTATTTCTGCATTAATCCTATTACAAGAGAAAGAATCAGAGCAGTGATGCAAAACCTCAAAATAGAAAAAAAAACCAACAGCACCCAAAACAAAAGAAATAATATGGTTCAATCAGCATCTATACTCCACAGTTCTTTCTTTCTTTTTTTTTCTTGGATTTGGAGATCCTCTTCTATCATGAGTTCCCTGGAACTCTTCTGTACCATTGCATTGGTGAGAAGAATATAGTCCGTCACAGTAGGTCAACACTCAATGTTGATGATACTGTGTACAATGTTCTTCTGGTTCTGCTCATCTCACTCATCATCAGCCCACGCAAGACCCTCCAGGTTTCTCTGAACTCTTCCTGCTCATCATTTCTTACAGGACAATAGTATTCCATTGTATTCATATACCACAACTTGTCCAGCCATTCCCCAATTGATGGGCACCCCCTCAACTTCCAATTCCTTGCCACCACGTAAAGAGCAGCTATAAATATTTTTGTACATGTGGGTCCCTTTCCCCCTTCCGTGATTTCTTTGGGCAAAAGACCTAAAAGTGGGATTGCTGGGTCAAAGGGTATGCACAGCTTTATTGCCCTTTGGGTATAATTCCAAATTGCTCTCCAGAATGGTTGGATCAGCTCACAGCTCCACCAACAATGCATTAGTGTTCCAATTTTCCCACAGCCTCTCCAACATTTATTATCTTCCTTTTTTGTCATTTTAGCCAATCTGATAGGTGTCAGGTGGTACCTCAGAGTTGTTTTAATTTGCATCTCTCTAATCATTAGAGATTTAGAGCATTTTTTCATATGGGAATAGATAGCTTTGGTTTCTTCATCAGAAAACTGCCTGTTCATATCCTTTGACCATTTCTCAATTGGGGAATGACGTGGATTCTTATAAATTTGATTTCATTCCCTATATATTTTAGAGATGAGGCCTTTATCAGAAGCACTGGCCTCAAAAATTGTTTCCCAGCTTTCTGCCTCCCTTCCAATTTTGGACGCATTGCTTCTGTTTGTACAAAAAATTTTTAACTTAATATAATCAAAATCATCCACTTTGCATTTTATAATATACTCTATCTCTTGTTTGGTCAAAAACTGTTTTCCTTTCCAAAGATCTGATAGGTACACTATTCCTTTCTCTCCTAATTTACCTATGGTATCACCTCTTATGTCTAAATCATGTATCCATTTTGACCTTATTTTAGTATAAGGTGTAAGATGTTGGTCTATGCCTAATTTCTGCCATACTATCTTCCAGTTTTCCCAGCAGTTTTTGTCAAATACTGAGTTCCTATCCCAGAAGCTGGAGTCTTTGGGTTTATCAAACACTACATTACTAGTGTCATTTACTACTGCATTTCCTGAGCCTAGCCTATTCCATTGATCTACCACTCTATTTTTTAGCCAGTACCAGATAGTTTTGATGACTGCCGCTTTATAGTAAAGCTCCAGGTTTGGTACCGCTAACCCACCTTCCTGTGAATTTTTTTTCATTATTTCCCTGGATATTCTTGATTTTTTGTTTTTCCAGATGAATTTTGTTATTATTTTTTCTAGCTGTATAAAATAATTTTTAGGTAGCCTGATTGGTATGGCACTGAATAAGTAAATTAATTTAGGCAGTATTGTCATTTTTACTATATTAGCTCTGCCTATCCATGAGCAATTGATATCTTTCCAATTATTTAGATCTGATTTGATTTATGTGAAGAGTGTTTGGTAGTTGTGTACATAGAGTTCCTGGGTTTGTCTTGGCAAGTAGACTCCCAAGTATTTTATATTATCTACTGTTACTTTAAATGGAATTTCTCTTTCTATCTCTTGCTGCTGGACTTTGTTGGTCATGTATAGAAATGCTGATGATTTATGTGGATTTATTTTATATCCTGCTACTTTGCTAAAGTTGTTAATTGTTTCAAGTAATTTTTGACTTGATTCTCGAGGATTCCTTAAGTATACCATCATATCATCTGCAAAGAGTGATAGTTTTGTTTCCTCCTTGCCTATTCTAATTCCTTTAATTCCTTTCTCTTCTCTGATTGCTAAAGCTAACATTTCTAGGACAATATTAAATAATAGGGGTGATAATGGACATCCCTGTTTCACCCCTGATCTTATTGGGAAGGCCTCTAATTTATCTCCATTGCATATAATACTTGCTGATGGCTTTAGGTAGATACTGTTTATTATTCTAAGGAAAGCTCCCCCTATTCCTAAACTCTCTAGTGTTTTTATTAGGAATGGGTGCTGTACTTTGTCAAAAGCTTTCTCTGCATCTATTGAGATAATCATATGATTTGGTTGGTTTTCTTATTGATGTGGTTGATTATGTTAATAGTTTTCCTAATGTTGAACCAGCCCTGCATTCCTGGTATAAATCCCACCTGGTCCTAGTGTATTATCCTGGTGATCACTTGCTGTAATCTCCTTGCTAATATCTTATTTAAGATTTTAGCATCAATATTCATTAGGGAAATTGGTCTATAATTTTCTTTCTCTGTTTTTGCTTTGCCTGGTTTTGGTATCACCACCATATTTGTGTCATAAAACGAATTTGGTAGAACTCCTTCTTCACCTATTTTTCCAAATAATTTGTATAATATTGGAATTAATTGTTCTTTAAATGTTTGGTAAAATTCACCCATAAACCCATCTGGCCCTGGGGATTTTTTCTTAGGGAGTTCATTAATAGCTTGTTCAATTTCTTTTTCTAATATGGGTTTATTTAAGGATTTTATTTCCTCTTCAGTTAACCTGGGCAGTTTGTATTTTTGTAAATATTCATCCATTTCATTTAGATTGTCAAATTTATTGGCATACAGTTGGGCAAAATAATTCCTAATTATTGCTTTAATTTCCACTTCATTGGTGGTAACATCACCCTTTTCATTTTTGATACTGGTAATTTGGTTTTCTTCTTTCTTTTTTTTAAATCAAATTAACCAATATTTTATCTATTTTATTGGTTTTTTCATAAAACCAGCTCTTAGTTTTATTGATTAATTCTATAGTTTTTTTGCTTTCAATCTTATTAATTTCTCCTTTAATTTTCAGGATCTCTAATTTAGTGTCTAATTGGGGATTTTTAATTTGTTCTTTTTCTAGCTTTTTAAGTTGCATGCCCAATTCATTAATCTCCTCTTTCTCTTTTTTATTCATGTAAGCATTTAGAGCTATAAATTTTCCCCTAAGCCTGCTTTGGCTGCATCCCATAGATTTTGGTATGTTGTCTCATTATTGTCATTCTCTTGGATAAAGTTATTGATTGTTTCTATGATTTCTTGTTTGGCCCATTCATTCTTTAGAATGAAATTATTTAGTTTCCAATTGATTTTCCTTCTACTTTTCCCTGGCTCTTTCTTACATGTAATTTTTATTGCATCATGATCTGAGAAGGATGCATTTACTATTTCTGCCTTTCTACATTTGACTATGATGTTTTTGTGCCCTAATACATGGTCAATTTTTGAAAATGTGCTATGTACTGCTGAGAAAAAGGTATATTCCTTTCCATCCCCATTCAATTTTCTCCAGACATCTATCATGCCTAACTTTTCTAGTAATCTATTCACCTCTTTTACTTCTTTCTTATTTAATTTTTGGCTAGATTTATCTAATTCTGAGAGGGGGAGATTCAGATCCCCCACTAGTATAGTATTACTATCTAATTCCTCTTGTAACTCATTTAACTTCTCCTCTAAGAACTTGGATGCTATACCACTTGGCGCATACATATTTAATATTGATATTACTTCATTATCTATAGTACCTTTAAGTAAGATGTAATTTCCTTCCTTATCTCTTTTAATGAGATCTATTTTTGCCTGCACTTTGTCTGAGATAAGGATTGCTACCCCTGCCTTTTTTACTTTAGCTGAGGCATAATATATTCTGCTCCAGCCTTTTACCTTTACTCTGTGTGTATCTCTCTGCTTCAAATGTGTTTCTTGTAAACAGCATATTGTAGGGTTCTGGTTTTTAATCCACTCTGCAATTCGCTTCCGTTTTATAGCAGAGTTCATCCCATTCACATTCACAGTTATTATTACTGACTGTCTATTCCTCTCCATTCTATTTACCCCCTTTGTACTTTTCCCCCCTTCTTTCACCCTATTCCTCCTCACCGACATTTTACTTCTTACCCCTGCCTCCCCCGATCTGCCCTCCCATTTTATCACCCCCCTCTCTTTTCTTTACCCTTTTCTCCCTTGCTTTTGTCCTCCCTTCTATCAGTCCCCCCCTTTCCCGTCCCCTTTTGTTTCCCTAAAGAATGAGTTAAGTTTCTTTATCCCAATGAACGTATATGTTATTCCCTCTTTGAGTCAAATCTAATGAAAATAGGGTTGAAACCATGTTCCCCCCTCCTTTCTTTCCCTCTATTGTAATAGGTTTTTTTTTCCACCTCTTCATATGATATAATTCATCCCATTCCACCTCCCCTTTCCTCTCCTCCCCATAGACTCCCTTTTTATCCCCTTAATTCTTTTGTATCATCACATCAAAGACAATTTATATTTATACCCTCTATATAAAGTCCTTCTCTCTGCCCCAATACATTTACAGTTCTTAAGAGTTATGAGTATTATCTTCCTGTGTAGGGATATAAACAGTTTAACCTAATAGGGTAACTTTTTTTTTCCCCTCTGTTTACCTTTTTAAACTTCTCTTGAGTCTTGTATGTTGAGATCAAATTTTCTATTCAGTTCTGGTCTTTTCACCAGGAAAGATTGAAAGTCTCCAATGTCATTAAATGTCCATCTTTTCCCCTGAAAGAGAATGAACATTTTTGCTGGGTAATAGATTCTCGGCTGCAATCCAAGCTCCTTTGCCTTCCGGAATATCATATTCCAAGCCTTGCGGTCCTTTAATGTTGAAGCTGCCAGGTCCTGAGCAATCCTGACTGTGGCTCCATGATATTTAAATTGCTTCTTTCTGGCTGCTTGGAGTATTTTCTCCTTCACTTAATAATTCTGGAATTTGGCTACAATATTCCTTGGAGTTTTCCTTTTGGGGTCTCTTTCAGGAGGTGATCGGTGGATTCTTTCAATGATGATTTTATCCTCTGATTCTATGATATCAGGGCAGTTCTCCTTAATAATTTCCTGGAATATGGTGTCTAGATTCTTTTTCTGGTCATGGCTTTCAGGCAGTCCAATGATTCTCAAATTTTCTCTCCTGGATCTGTTTTCCAGATCAGTTGTCTTTCCAATGAGGTATTTCACATTTTCTTCTATTTTTTCATTTTTTTTATTCTGCTTGACTGATTCTTGGTGTCTCATGGATTCCTTATCTTCCAACTGTCCCACTTTAATTTTTAAGGCATTGTTTTCTTCAGTGAGATTATGCACCTTTTTTTCCATTTGGCTAAGTGAATTTTTTAAGGTATTGTTTTCTTCAGTGAGATTATGCATCTTTTTTTCCATTTGGCCAAATGAATTTTTTAAGGCTTTGTTTTCTTCAGCTTCCTTTTCCAAGCTGCTGATTCTTTTTTCATAGTTTTTTTTGTTTTGCTTTCATTTCTCTCCCCATTTTTTCTTCTACCTCTTGCAACTGATTTTTAAAATCCTTTTTGAGCTCTTCCAGGAAGGCTTTTTGTTCTTGCGACCAATTCACCTTCCCTTGTGAGGCTTCAGATGTAGACAATTTGAGGCTATTGTCCTCATCTGAGTTTGTGTTGGCTTCTTCCCTATTGATACAGAAGCTCTCAATGGAGAGGGCTCTTTTTTGCTTCTTACTCATTATTGCAGCTTATTTATTTATTCTTTAAGTTGAGGTCTGCTCTGGGGGCACCAGGGTCCCTATTTTGGGCTTCTTGTGCAGGTGTATAGGTGCTGTGTGACGAGGCTTTTACTCTGAGGCCTTTATGTTGTGTGGAGATCCCCCACCCTGCACTTCCTGTCTGATTGTGCTCGGCCAGCCAGGCGCCAGACCCCGGCATCTGATCCCGCCGTTCGTGCCCCTCTCGGCCGGTGCAGGTAGGTTTTTCCATTGTCCTTCTTGGCCACCAGATTTTTGAGCCAGGTTCCGGGAGCCTCAGTTGTTCGGCTGTGGCCCTGCAGCTCCTGCTGACTTGCCCTGACCCCCTCGGCGCTGGGTTGCTGCCCTGCACTGGGCCTCCCTTTTGCCCGAGTCAGACCGACCTTTTCCTGAAGTCTTCTAAATTATCTCTGGTTGGAGGACTGTGTTTCTCTGTCTCTTTGCAGGTTCTGTAGTTTCAGAATCCGTCCAGAGGCTTGATTTAATGTTCGTTTTGAGGGAACAGATGGAGAGCTCATGCAGCTTGCTGCTTCCTCTCCGCCATCTTGGCTCCACCCCCCTCGGTGCATAACCTTATTGAAGAAAATAATGCCTTAAAAAATTCATCTGGCCAAATGGAAAAAAAAAAGATGCCTAATCTCACTGAAGAAAACAATGCCTTAAAAATTAGAATTGGACAGTTGGAAGATAGGGAATCCATGAGACACCAGGAATCACTCAAGCAGAATCAAAAGAATGAAAAAATAGAAGAAAATGGGAAATACCTCATTGGAAAGACAACTGATCTGGAAAACAGATCCAGGAGAGAAAATTTGAGAATCACTGGACTGCCTGAAAGCCATGACCAGGAAAAGAATCTAGACAACATATTCCAGGAAATTACTAAGGAGAACTGCCCTGATATTATAGAATCAGAGGATAAAATCATCATTGATAGAATCCACCAATCACCTCCTGAAAGAGACCCCAAAAGGAAAACCCCAAGGAATATTGTAGCCAAATTCCAGAATTATCAGGTGAAGGAGAACATGCTCCAAGCAGCCAGAAAGAAGCAATTTAAGTATCATGGAGCCACAGTCAGGATTGCTCAGGACCTGGCAGCTTCAACATTAAAGGACCACAAGGCTTGGAATATGATATTCTGGAAGGCAAAGAAGCTTGGATTGCAGCCGAGAATCTATTACCCAGCAAAAATGTTCATTCTCTTTCAGGGGAAAAGATGGACATTAAATAACATTGGGGACTTCCATTCTTTCCTGATGAAAAGACCAGAACTGAATAGAAAATTTGATCTTAACATACAAGACTCAAGAGAAGTTTAAAAAGGTAAACAGAGGGGAAAAAAAGTTACTCAATTAGGTTAAACTGTTTACATCCCTACACAGGAAGATAATACTCATAAATCTGAAGAATTGTAAATGTATTTGGGCAGAGATAAGGACTTTACACAGAGGCTAAAAATATAAATTGTCTTTGATGTGATGATGCAAAGAAAATTAAGGGGTTAAAAAGTGAGTCCATGGGGAGGAAAGGAAAGGGGAGGTGGAATGGGGTGAATTACATCATATGAAGAGGTGAAAAAACCTATTACAGTAGAGAGAAAGAAAGGAGGGGTGAACATTGTTTCAACCCTACTCTCATTAGATTTGATTCAAAGAGGGAATAACATATACATTCATTGGGATAAAGAAACTTAGCTCATTCTTTGAAGAAGTAAAAGGGGAAGGGAAAAGGGGGGGGAGTGATAGAAGGGAGGACAAAAGCAAGGGAGAAAAGGCTAAAGAAAAGGGAGGGTGATAAAAATGGAGGGCAGATCGGGGGCGGCAGGGGTAAGAAGCAAAACGTTGGTGAGGAGGAATAGGGTGAAAGAAGGGGGGAAAAGTACTAAGTGGGTAAATAGAATGGAGGGGAATAGACAGTAATAATAACTGTGAATGTGAATGGGATGAACTCTGCTATAAAACAGAAGCAAATTGCAGAGTGGATTAAAAACCAGAATCCTACAATATGCTGTTTACAAGAAACACATTTGAAGCAGAGAGATACACACAGAGTAAAGGTAAAAGGCTGGAGCAGAATATATTATGCTTCAGCTAAAGTAAAAAAAAGTAGGGGTAGCAATCCTTATCTCAGACAAAGCACAGGCAAAAATAGATCTCATTAAAAGAGATAAGGAAGGAAACTACATCTTGCTAAAAGGTACTATAGATAATGAAGTAATATCAATATTAAATATGTATGCACCAATGGTATAGCATCTAAATTCTTAGAGGATAAGTTAAATGAGTTACAAGAGGAATTAGACAGTAATACTATACTAGTGGGGGATCTGAATCTCCCCCTCTCAGAATTAGATAAATCTAGCCAAAAAATAAATAAGAAAGAAGTGAAAGAGGTGAATAGATTACTAGAAAAGTTAGACATGATAGATGTCTGGAGAAAATTGAATGGGGATATAAAGGAATATATCTTTTTCTCAGCAGTACATGGCACATTTTCAAAAACTGACCATGTATTAGGGCACAAAAATATCATAGTCAAATGTAGAAAGGCAGAAATAGTAAACTCATCCTTATCAGATCATGATGCAATAAAAATTACCTGTAAGAAAGAGCCATGGAAAAGTAGAAGGAAAATCAATTGGAAACTAAATAATTTCATTCTAAAGAATGAATGGGTCGAACAACAAATCATAGAAACAATCAATAACTATATCCTAGACAATGACAATAATGAGACAACATACCAAAATCTATGGGATGCAGCCAAAGCAGGCTTAGGGGAAAATTTATACCTCTAAATGCTTACATAAATAAAAAAGAGAAAGAGGAGATTAATGAATTGGGCATGCAACTTAAAAAGCTAGAAAAAGAACAAATTAGAAATCCCCAATTAGATACTAAACTAGAGATCCTGAAAATTAAAGGAGAAACTAATAAGATTGAAAGCAAGAAAACTAAAGAATTAATCGATAAAACTAAGAGATGGTTTTATGAAAAAAAACAATAAAATATATAAAATATTTGTTAATTTGATTTAAAAAAAAGAAAGAAGAAAACCAAATTACCAGTATCAAAATGAAAAGGGTTATGATCAATGAAGTGGAAATTAAATCAATAATTAGGAATTATTTTGCCCAACTGTATGCCAATAAATTTGACAATCTAAATGAAATGGATGAATATTTACAAAAATACAAACTGCCCAGGTTAACTGAAGAGGACATAAAATCCTTAAATAAACCCATATTAGAAAAAGAAATTGAACAAGCCATGAATGAACTCCCTAAGAAAAAATCCCCAGGCCTAGATGGGTTTACAGGTGAATTTTACCAAACATCTAAAGAACAATTAATTCCAATATTATGCAAATTATTTGGAAAAATACCTGAAGAAGGAGTTCTACCAAATTCGTTTTATGACACAAATATGGTTGTGATATCAAAATCAGGCAAAGCAAAAACAGAGAAAGAAAATTATAGACCAATTTCCCTATTTAATATTGATGCTAAAATCTTAAATAAGATATTAGCAAGGAGATTACAGCAAGTGATCACCAGGATAATACACTATGACCAGGTGGGATTTATACCAGGAATGCAGGGCTGGTTCAACATTAGGAAAACTATTAACATAATTAATCACATCAATAAGAAAACTAACGAAAATCATATGAGTAGCTCAATAGATGCAGAGAAAACCTTTGACAAAATACAGCACCCATTCCTAATAAAAACACTAGAGAACTTAGGAATAGGTGGAGCTTTCCTTAAAATAATAAATAATATCTGCCTAAAACCATCAGCAAGCATTATATGCAATGGAGCTGAATTAGAGGCCTTCCCAATAAGATCAGGGGTGAAACAGGGATGTCCATTATCACCCCTATTATTTAATATTGTCCTAGAAATGTTAGCTTTAGCAATCAGAGAAGAGAAAGGAATTAAAGGAATTAGAATAGGCAAGGAAGAAACAGAACTATCACTCTTTGCAGATGATATGATGGCATACTTAAAGAATCCTAGAGAATCAACTCAAAAATTACTTGAAACAATTAACAACTTTAGCAAAGTGGCAGGGTATAAAATAAATCCACATAAATCATCAGCATTTCTATACATGACCAACAAAGTCCAGCAGCAAGAGATAGAAAGAGAAATTCCATTTAAAGTAACAGTAGATAATATAAAATACTTGGGAGTCTACTTGCCAAGACAAACCCAGGAACTCTATGAACACAACTACCAAACAGTCTTCACACAAATCAAATCAGATCTAAATAATTGGAAAGATATCAATTGCTCATGGATAGGCAGAGCTAATATAGTAAAAATGACAATACTACCTAAATCAATTTACTTATTCAGTGCCATACCAATCAGACTACCTAAAATTATTTTATAGAGCTAGAAAAAATTATAACAAAATTCATCTGGAAAAACAAAAAATCAAGAATATCAAGGGAAATAATGAAAAAATGGGAAGATGGGTTAGCGGTACCATACCTGGAGCTTTACCATAAACCGTCAGTAATCAAAACTATCTGGTACTGGCTAAGAAATAGAGTGGAGGATCAATGGAATAGGCTAGGCACAGGAAATGCAGTAGTAAATGACAATAGTAATGTAGTGTTTGATAAACCCAAAGACTCCAGCTACTGAGATAGGAACTCAGTATTTGATAAAAACTGCTGGGAAAACTGGAAGATAGTATGGCAGAAATTAGGGATAGACCAACATTTTACACCTTATACTAAAATAAGGTCAAAATGGATACATGATTTAGACATAAGAGGTGATACCATAGGTAAATTAGGAGAGAAAGGAATAGTCTACCTATCAGATCTTTGGAAAGGAGAACAATTTATGACCAAGCAAGAGATAGAATATATTATAAAATGCAAAATGGATGATTTTCATTACATTAAATTAAAAATTTTTTTTGTACAAACAGAAACAATGCATCCAAAAGTAGAAGGGAGGCAGAAAGCTGGGATACAATTTTTGAGGCCAGTGCTTCTGATAAAGGCTTCATTTCTAAAATATATAGGGAACTAAATCAAATTTATAAGAATCCAAGTCATTCCCCAATTGAGAAATGGTCAAAGGATATGAACAGGCAGTTTTCTGATAATAAAATCAAAGCTATCTATTCCCATATGAAAAAATGCTCTAAATCACTATTGATTAGAGAGATGCAAATTAAAACAACTTTGAGGTACCACCTGACACCTATCAGATTCAATAAAATGACAAAAAAAATGAAAATAATAAATGTTGGAGAAGCTGTGGAAAAATTGGAACACTAATGCATTGTTGGTAGAGCTGTGAACTGATCCAACCATTCTGGAGAGCAATTTGGAATTATGCCCAAAGGGCTTTGAAGCTGTGCGTACCCTTTGATCCAGCAATACCACTTTTGGGTCTTTTTCCCAAGGAGATTATGGAAAGAGGAGAAGAACCCACATGTGCAAAGATATTTATAGCTGCTCTTTATGTTGTGGCAAGGAATTGGAAGTTGAGGGGATGCCCATCAATTGGGGAATGGCTGGACAAGCTGTGGTATATGAATGTAATGGAATACTGTTGTGCTGTAAGAAACGATGAACAGGAGTAGTTTAGAGAAACCTGGAGGGTCTTGTGTGGACTGATGATGAGTGAGATGAGCAGAACCAGAAGAACATTGTACACAGTATCATCAACATTGTGTATTGAACTACTGTGATGGACTATATTCTTCTCACCAATGCAATGATACAGAAGGGTTCCAGGGAACTCATGATGGAGGAGGATCTCCAAATCCAGGGGAAAAAAAAAGAACTGTGAACCATACTATTTCTTTTGTTTTGGGTGCTGTTTTTCTATTTTGAGGTTTTTTTCTCATTGCTCTGATTTTTCTCTTACAACATGACTAATGCAGAAATATGTTTAATGTTATTATATATATATATATATAGTATATATATATAATACTGTATATATATAATGTATACATATTACATACACACACACACACACACATATATATATATATATAACCTATATCAGAGTGCCTGCTGTCTAGGGGAGGGGGGGAGGGAGGGGAGAGAGAGAGAAAAATCTGAAATTGGAAAGCTTGTATAAACAAAAGTAGAGAACTATCTTTACATGTAACAGAAAAAATAAATAAATAAAATACAAAAAAAATATTTATAGCAGGGGGCAGTGGATAAAGCACCCACCCTGGATTCAGGAGGACCTGAGTTCAAAGCTAGCCTCAGACACTTGACACTAGCTGTGTGACCATGGGCATATATCAGCTCTTTTCTGATGACAAAGAATTGGAAATTGAGGAGATGCCTATCAATTGGGGAATGGCTGAACTAAGTGCAATATGTGATTATGATAGAATCTGGATGGGAGCAGATGGACTGAGTAAAAATGCGTACAAGGCATATTCAAGGAGTGATGAGTAGACCATTTTTGCTACAGCGGAGAGTCCACCGAGGGGAGTGGGAGAGATATTTAGCAAGGTGGGTGGGATCTGACTCTGAAGGATTTTATTATCTATTATCTGGCATTGATTATCATTTCTTTCATTTAAATCTCTACTTTACAGTGGTAGCATAAATAAAGTCTTTAAAGGCTGGGTCATATCCTCAGAAACCTGGAAAGACTTACATGTGCTGATGCCAAGTGAAATGTTCTGTGTACAAAGTAACAGTAATATTGTAAGATGGTCAGGTCTGAATGACTTAGCTATTCTCAGCAATACAGAGATCCAAGACAACTTTGAAGGACTTATGTTGAAAAACATTATCCATCCCCAGAGAAAGGAATGATGGTGTCAGAATACAGATTGAACCATAATTTTTTTACTTTTATTTTTCTTGAGTTTTTGTCTATGTTTTCTTTCACAACATGACTAATATGGAAATGTTTTGCCTGACTACACATGTATAAGCTATATTAAATTGCTTGTTGTAGCAAATGATGTGGGGAAGGAGGAAGGGAGAGAATTTGGAACTCAAAGTTTTAAAAACAAATGTTAGGGCAGCTAGGTGGTACAGTGAATAAAGCACCGGCCCTGGATTCAGGAAGACCTGAGTTCCAATCTGGCCTCAGACACTTGACACTTACTAGCTATGTGACCCTGGGCAAGTCACTTAACTCCCATTGCCCCACAAAAAAATAAAAAAAAAACAAATGTTAAAAATTGTTTTACATGTAATTGGGAGAAAATAAAATACTGTGTCGTTTAAAATCTAATGTGTGGTCACCTTTTTTCTACCCCAGTGTGTGTGGGGGAGAACTAGCTAAGGTTTACTTATAAGCTATAAATGTCAGCACTAGTTTTTGTCATAAAGCATTTATTAAAGAGTAAAGAGACCACATGGAGCACAGAAAGTAAAGCAAGAAAAGCCTATCTCCTTTCTTCTCCCTCTTCCACCAACCTGAAGCCCCAAAATGAAAACAAAGGCAGACCCAGGGAGCCAGCCTCAGTTCCTACTTCCTGTCCCCCTCCCTGAGAAGGGAAAGTCGTTCAAACTGGTTGAGGATGGTCTCGTGTTGAGTCATAGTCCACAGCCTCTGAGAACAACACCCCACTCAGGGCTGGCCATGTATGGTTTCAATTTAATCAACCTTAAGTAGGTTCTCACTCAGTCTATCAGTCAGTCTCACCCAATTCAATCAACTCCAAAGAAATCTTCAGATGGGGACCCTGGGTGTCTGCCAAATCCCATTATTTTCTCACAATACTAAATATTAAAAAAAGAATAGGGATGGATCAGGAAAATCCATACTTATATTCCTGTTGATAGGTACCTTTCCAAAAACCAGCCCCATACTCTGTAATCTCATCAAGTTGATTGGGGAAACTCCTCAAATTAATTAGTAAATTCCCTAATACATCTTGCCCTTAAATTTATTTTTGGCTTAGCACTCAGAACTGTCCTTCACATGGCCAGTATCAGACTGAGGAAAATCCCTAAGGGATTTGAATATCATTCTCCTGCTTGAAAATCTATTATTAATGTTATTGTACATATATAACATATATCAGATTATTTGCTGTCTTGGAGATGGGGGGAAGGAGGGGAGAGAGGGAAAAAATTTGAAACTCGTAATCTTATAAAAACAGATGTTGAAAACTATCTCTACATATAACTGGAAAATAATAAAATACTTTCATAATTTTTTAAACAAGAAAATCTATTATTGTTATAAAACTTATTTGAGAGTGCAGAGCCAAGGTGGCAGAGGAAAGGCAGTAAACGCTCAGAGCTTCTGACACTATTACTCCAAAAATCCCCAAGCAGAGCCATAAGACAACTCCTAGAGCAGCAGAACCCACAAAAATATGGGCTGAGGTTATTTTCCAGCCAAAGATGACTTAGAAGTTCGACAGGAGGGGGCAGCTATACTAGGCTGGAAGTAGAGTCCAACCCCACAATAAGACTGACACATATCCAGCCCAGGCAGGCTGCACCAGAGAAATTTACCTCTGAGCCTCTGAATTAGCTGCAGCACCAGTGTTGTATGGAAGTAACCTCACGGTCTGGTGAGAGGGCTGAACAGCTAGCCAGGGGTGGGGAATCTACAGGGGTGTCTTTGAGAGCTGAGGGTGAATTCAGTTATCCTACCCCAGTGGAGAAACAGGAAGAAATATTGAGTGGCAGTGACCCAGGTAGGGGAGGGGTGCATGCTTGTTGGAGCTAACAACCACAGCAAACAAAATTTTGTTGCCTGGTTAAGTAACAAGTTGGCCTGTGGTTAATTCCAGAGCAGAGCATAGGCCAAGCAAGTGGAAAACCTGCCCCTCCTTAAATCATAACACCTGGGACCCCCTGAAGCTTGGGATAGTACAGCATGGAAGCAGTACCCCACTTTAAAAAGGAGCTAAAAGTCAAAGTAAAAGATGGGCAAATATGAGAAGGCAGAGAAAGTTGTAAACCACAGAAAGTTTCTTCAGTGACAAGGAAGATCATGGTGCACCCTCAGAAGAGGATAGCAATGTCAGGGATCCTATAGCCAAAGCTTCCAAGAAAATTATGAATTGGTCTCAGTCCAGAGAGGCACTCAAAAAGGACTTTGAAAATAAAGTAAGAGAGGCAGAGGAAAAAATTAATAGAGAAATGAGAGTGATGCAGGAGGGTCATGAAAAAAAAAGTCAACAGCTTGAAAAGGCAAATGGAAAAGGAGATATAAAAGCTCTATGAAGAAAATAATTACTAAGAATTAGGATTGGACAAATGGAAACCAGTGACTTTATAAGAAACCAACACACAATAAAGCAAATCCTAATGAATAATAAAAAGAGGGAAATGTGAAATATCTTCTTGGAAAAACTATTGACCTGGAAAATAGATCCAGGAGAGATAATTTGAAAATTATTGGACTACCTGAAAACCATAATCAAAATAAGAGCTTAGACATCATCTTCCAAGACATTGTAAGGGAAAATTTCCCTAATTTTCTAAAAGCATAAAGTAAAATAGGAATTGAATGAATCCACTGATCACCTCCAGAAAGAGATCCCAAAAGGAAAACTTCCAGGGATATTATAGCCAAATTCCAGATCTCCCAGGTCAAGGAGAAAATATTGCAAGCAGCCAGAAAGAAACAATTCAAATAATGTGGAGCCACGGTAAGGACAGCACAGAATCTAGCAGCTTCTATATTAAAGGATTGGAGGGCATGGAATATGATATTCCAGAGTCCAAAGGAATTGTTTTGCTTGATGAATGATGAGGACTGAATGAAGATGAGGATTTATTGACAATGATGATGATTGACTGAAGATAATGATGAGGATTGCTGGATGATGATTGTTTGATGATAATGATGGCAACATGTATGGTACTGTGCTGGGCTATTGTGAAGAAAATTCTTTGTCAAGTTTAACCTCCTGGGTTTATTGTCTGGAAATCTCTCTTTAAAGTACTATATAAATGTAGCTTACTATTAAAAAATGATGAGCAGGATACTATCAGAAAGACCTGGAGGAACCTGCATTAGCTGATGAAAAGTGAAATCTACTGTATACAAAATAGCAGTAATAGTGTGAGATGATCTGCTGTGAATGGCTCGGTTATTTTCAGCAATGCAATGATCCAAGACAACTCTGAAGGTCTTATGAAAAATGCAATCTATCTACAGAGAGAAAACTGGTGGTATTTGAATATGGATTGAAATATCATTTTCTTTGTTAGTTACTTTATTGGAAAGTTTAACCTCATGGGTTTATTGTCTGGAAATCTCTCTTTAAAGTACTATATAAATGTAGCTTACTATTAAAAAATGATGAGCAGGATGCTATCAGGAAAACCTGGAAAGACCTATATGAACAGATGCAAAGTAAAATGTACTGTATACAAAATAACAGCAATATTGTAAGATGATATGCTGTGAATGACTTGGTTATTTTCAGCAATGCAGTCATCTAAGATAACTCTGAAGGACATATGAAAATTTCCATCCATCTACAGAGAAAGAACTGATGGTATTTGGAAACAGATAGAAGCATATTTTTGATAGTTCCTTGATCTGGTTTTGTTTTTGTCTGTTTTCTTTCACAACCTGGCTAATGTGCAGATGTTTTGCATTAGTACTCATGTGTAATATATATTGAATTGGTTGAGTTCCTGTGGGCAGGGAGGGAGAGAGGACGAAAAGTTGGAACACAAATTTTTTTTTTAAATGATGTCAAAATGTGTTTTTACATGTAATTTGGAAAATAACATTCTAAATTAAAAAAAGAAAAAAGATCTATTGTATTTATAATAAAGTAAAATATCTTTATCTTGGAATTTAAAGTCCTGTTTTTTTTTTAATTTTATCCAATAGTGAAATGGTGAGATCTATATTTGGGGATTGTTCTAGGTACCATGACTTAGGAAGAATAGCAATAAACTAAAAGAGGAATAGCCATTGGGTTTAGCAGTTAAGAGAACATTGTTAACTTTGGAGAGAGATTTTTCACTTGAATGGTGGAGTCACAAGCCATATTACAAAGAATTTTAGGACATAGAGGAGTGGAGGCAATAAATATAGATGACCTGTTGATTGTGAAAGGAAAACAGCTAAGAAACAAATAGTTTAAGGAAATGGTGGGGTCAAGTGTTGGTCTTTGAGGATGTAGATAATTAGTTTGGGGAACCTTTTTTATTAATAATATTACCTGGAATCTAATTGTACCTTATGACTTTTACAGTATTTCTATAGTAATTATCTCATTTGAGAGTGTAGTATATAATGGAGAGAATGCTTTATGAAGAGACTGAAATGCTGGCAGCTAATTGGCACAGCATGATAGAGTGCTGGGCCTAAGGGTCATGAAGACCTGAGTTCAAATCCAGACTCAGATACTTATTAGCTGTATGATCTTAGGCAAGTCATTTAAACAATATTTGCCTCAGTTTCTTCAACTGTAATGGGAGGAGGTGATGGTAATAACATCTACCTTCCATGGTTGTTGTAAGGATAAAATGAAATTATACTTTTTTTTAATAATTGTTTTTTGTTTTTCTTTTTTTTGGGGGGGGGGTGAGGCAATTGGGGTTAAGTGACTTGCCCAGGGTCACACAGCTAGTTAGTGTTAAGTGTCTAAGGCTGGATTTGAACTCAGGTCCTCCTGAATCCAGGGCCAGGTGCTCTATCCACTGTACCACCTAGCTGCCCCGAAATTATACTTTTGAAGCAGTTAGTATAGTGCCTGGCACAAAGTAGGCTCTATGTAAATGCTAGTGATGATGATGATAAAGACAATGGCAGTGATGGTGGTGGTGGTCCTGGTGGTTGTGATTATGATGATTAATGAGTCACTTAAGCTTATTGATCCGCACCTTTTTTGTTCTCATAGTATAGTAAAAAGGTTTGTGGCCTGAAAGTTGGAAGCTCTGGTTATAGCCTGTCTATTAATTTACCATAAGTATGATCTTGGAAAATTAATTTCCCATCTTTGTCCCTCAATTTTTTTCTGTAAAATTAAGAGCTGGACTAGATAAACCCCAAGGGCCCTTCTAACAATAATATTCCACGTTAGGTTATGAGCTCCTTGAAAGAAGGCACTGTTTTTGCCCTTCTTTGTGTCTCCAGTGTTTGTTGTAGTGCCTGTTACATAGTAGGCACTTAAAAAATACTTACTGACTGACTAATTGAGGGCAGAATGAAAACAAGTTGTGTTACCACTGATGCAAAGAATGATGGAAAATGAAAGCTCGACCTGGAAAAGAAGAGCATACATACTCTCTCTTGCTCTTCTTTGTCTTCTTGTGTGAAGATCCATTGCCCTGTGAAGTACAGTATGATATGGTGGACAGAGCCAAAGGACCTAGATTCAAGACCTGATTGCACCACTTAATAGCTGTATGAGCTTGAGCAACTCAGTTAATCTCTCTGAATCTCAGTCTTCTCAACCATCAGGTGGGGACAATAATAACCTACACATATCATATGGTGATATGCAGAGAATCAGATGAAAATGCTTTCAAGTGCTACATAAAGGCAAGCTATAATCATCATGCAAAACCTCTCCCAGCCTGAGGCCCAAGAAGACAGGAATGGTCTATTTATTTGAAACTGACATTTAAAAGCAGATAAATCAGGAGTGGAAGGGAGAGAACTTTTTAATTAGCTAATTAACTGATCTGTTCAGATTTAAAAATTAGTTTTAACAGCAGCACCCACAAAGGAACAAGCCCTTGAAATGCATTTTAATCTAAATTAGAAATGTATCAATTAATTTATGAGGCGGGGCAGAAATTGGCTTTTGACGTAAATTATAATAACATAGGGGGAAAAAGGAAAAAGAAGAGGCAATATATTTTCCCTTGCAATTAGGTGGGAAATAGCATGTTTCATTTTTATTCCCCTCTTTCCTTTGAGAGAAGCAAGAGAAATATTATTTTTGATAGGAAGAAAGTTAGAGCTGAAAGACCAGCATTGCAGTCACATTTGGGTTCATTAACTTAAGGAAGATCTGCTTGGACTACAACAGGTACCAGGGGTTAGGTGATGCCCACTCATTTCACAGAAACAGCCATTATCCAAATCCTTAGGGACTGCTAATTGGTTATATCTAAAGCAAGTCATTAGTCAGGCTGCCCAGGAAATGGTGATGCTTTTGAGGCTCTCAAAATATTCAGTGCTGTTGTTTTTAATGAATAAATACAAACAAAAAGCAAAGCAAAACCAAAATGCCTCATTGAGTTGGTCCAGCTAAACAGAGCCCAGGGCAGTGCTGTGATTGTCAAATATTACCTCTTATTTATCACTTTCCTGATAGGCAGAGGCTCAGGAAAAAATCATCTACTAGATGACCTCTAAGAACCCTTACGACTCTAAAATCCTATGATACTTTGAGTTTACAGACTAGCTTGGGATCAACTCTGAATAGTGGCACTTCTCAGTGGTCATGTGATCAGCTCCTGCTGTGCCTCTAAATCCCTCTATTCCCAAAGAAATACACAAAGATAAGCAAAGACCTTGGAGAAGGAAATGACAAACCACACCAGTATCTTTGTCAGAAGAAAAAAAAAGCCCATATGGAGTTACAGAGTCAGACACAACTGAATGGCTGAAAAACAGCAACCAAAAAAAAAAAAAACCAGAAGACAAAACAGCTGCATAGAGATACTATGGCATGTGTAAGAGTAAGAAGATAGATTCCCCTGGTCCCGAGAACATGACAATGCTGAGAAGGAAACATAGATTCAAAGATGGGACAAAAGGTGTCTGAGCCTGGGACTCCACAATGTAATATTATATGGTAGAAAAGAATGACAGTATGTCAGAGTCAGAAGGAACCAGTGCAGAGTGAAATGAAAGGAATTTAAGTAGCTCAGTGGATAGAGAGATAGTGGGCCTGGAGTCAGGAAGACCTGAGTTCAAAGACACTTATTAGCTGTGTGACTCTGAGCAAGTCATTTAACCCTATGGGCCTCAGTTTCTCATCTATAAAATGAAATGGAGAATGAAATGGCAAATCACTCCAGTAACTTTGCCAAGAAAACCCAAAATGCGGCCATGAAGAGTCAGACATGACTGGAATGACTGAACAACTGAACAACAAAGAGTGAAGTGAGCAGAGGTAGGAGAATAATTCACAAAATAGTAAGAACATTTTAGAGAAAAAAAACTTTGAAAGACATTAGAACTCTGATCAACACATTGATGAATCACAAGTCCAAAGGGATAAAGATGAAACATGCCACTTTACCTTGTGCAAAAAGATGATAAATTTAAATTATAGGAAGAGACATAAATTTTCAGATGTGACCAGTGTGAGAATTTGTTTTCCTGACTATGTAGATATGTATTAAGAATTATTTTTAAAAATGTGTTTAATGACAGAAGTAGTGAGAAGAATAGATTAATTTTCAAAATACCTTTTACTTGAAAAACAAAAATAATAAACATTGAAAAAGAGAAGAAAAAAGGGTCTTTTAGGTTAAACCCACTTCAATAAGAATTCCCTCTATGAAGTGTCTGACATGTGATCACTCAATTTCTGTTTGAAGACCAAAGAGATCTACTGAGCCATTCCATTTGGGGTTAATTCTAATTGATAGGAAGATTTTTCTTTATGTGAAGCTAAAAAGAATCTCTTGGCAACAGCCAACCATTACTCATGATTCTGCCCCATAGGGCCAAGAAAAACAAGCCTAATCCTCTTGCACATTAGAGTTCTTCAAACACTTGAAGACAGCTATCACAGCCCCCTCTTTATCTTCTCATCTCTAGGTTAAATATACCCAGATCCTTCAACTGATACTCACAAGTCAGGATCTTAAGGTCCTTTAATATTTTGGTAGCCATACTTACTACTCTCTCCACCTTCATTATCCTTCCTATAGTGTGGCATCCAAAACTTAACACAGTTCTCCATAAAAGGTTTGACCAGGGAAGGGTTAAGTGAAATTCTCATCCCTCTAATCCCATATATTATGAATTAATACATCACACATATTATGCTTCCCTTAATGCAGTCAAAGTATTAAGCAGCTTTCTTGGCTGCCATCTCATGCTGTTAACTCATATTGAGCATGACAACTACTAAAATCCCAAGTCTCTTTTGCCAAACAAACTGCTAGGTAGCCATGTCTCTGAAGTCAAGGATTTGTGAAGTTGCTTATTTGTAGCCAAGTACAAGACCATACATTTTCCCTATTAAATTTCATGTTAGTAGATTCAGGTCAATGTTCTGATCTGCAGAGGTCTTTTTAAAATACTAGCTTTAACATCTAAGAAGTTAGCTATATCCTCTAACTTTTTGTCATTTATAAATTTGACAAGCATACCATTTATGTCTTTAACTGAGTCATTAGTAGGACCAAGGCAAGATCCTCAGGGCACTTCAAAGAGGACCGTATTCCAAGGAGACATTAACCCATTAAAAACCACCCTTTGCTTCTAGTCATTTAACGATTACTGAATCCAACGTAACTTGTCTATTTTCTAGTTTGATTTGTGACCACCTTGTACATAATAGTAGCATGAGATTTGTCAAATGCTTTGCTGAAATCCAGGCAAACTGTAGCATTCCTCCAATCTGCCAGTCTAGTTAGGTTGACCAAAAGGTAATTGAGGTTAATTTGTCATATTCTCTTCTTGATGAAGCCATAATGGCTTCATAGGATCATCATTTCCTTTTCTAGATTTTTATCAACCTTGTCTCAGAGAATGTCAAGTCCAATGTTACTTGTACATGTATCTTTTCTGCAATGTCCATGATGACTATTCCTACCATTTCTTGGTGATTTCCAAGGATGAAGAATCTGCTAACTCTCATGGCCATTCTATTTTTGTACAGCTTTAATTGATGGCCTATACCACTGGAATTGAAATCACCTGGAGGCAGCTACATGGCACAAAAGCTAGAGCTCTGGGCTTGGAGTCAGGGAGACCTCAATTCAAATCTAATATCAAATACTTACAAGCTATGTGACCTTGGGCAAGTCCTCAATTTCTGTCTCAGTTTCCTCAACTATAAAATAGGACGAATAATTTCACCAATTTCATAGGGTTGTTGTAAGAATCAAAAGTTGTAATATTTGTAAATCACTTTGCACAGTGCCTGGAATTTAATAGAAGTTTAATAAATGTTTGTTCCTTTCCTTTCCTCCCTTTCCAACAGTCTTGGTTATACTTCTCTGAGCATGTTCCAGATTATTAACATTCTGCCTGTGTGGCATGAGAACTGACAATAATTTTTACAGATGCTTTCTGACCAGGGAAAATTGTCTTTTAAAAATGAGTATTTCCATTAAAGATAATGACAACAATGAGACCATATATTAAAATTTTTGGAATGCAGCCAAAGCAGTACTTAGGGAAAATTTTAAATCTCTAAATACTTTCATCAACAAAAGAGAGAAAGAGCAAATCAATGAAGTGGGCATGCAACTACAAAAATTGAAAACCAACAAATTAAAACCCCCAATTAAAGAAAAAAATTAGAGATCCTAAAAATCATAAAAGAGATTAACAAAACTGAAGGCAAAAAGCCACTGAATTAATACATAAAATAGGAGCTGGGTTGGGTTTTTTTTTGGGGGGGGGGTGGGGAAGAGGGAAGAAAAAACAGTAAAATATGCAAATTGTTAGCTAATGATTAATAAAAGAAAACCAAATTACTTGCTTAAAAGATTTAAAAGGTTAATTCTCCATCAATGGGAAATAATAAATTATTAGGAATTATTTTACCCAATAGTATGTCAGTGATTCTGACAATCTAAACAAAATAAATATTTACAAAAATATAAAATGCCCACATTAACATAACAAGAAATAGAGGTCTAAAATAAGTAAATATATAGAAAACAAAATTGAACAATCCATAAATGTACACTCCACCTCCCCCCAAAAAACCCACCAAGAGCAGATGGATTTATAAGCTAATTTCCTCTAACATTTAAGTAACAAAAAATTCCAAACATTTTTAAGGGTCCTACAAAATTCCTTCTATGATAGAATTATTGTCACTATCTCAACCAGGTCGACCAAGTAAAAACAGGAAAAAGCTTAACTATAAAACAATATCATTAATTCATACTAATACAAAAAATTTTAAATGTTAGCAAGTAGATTAAAGTTAATATATCATAAAATCATATATTGTGACCAGGCTTAATTTATATCAGGAATGCAGAAATGATTTGATATTAGAAAAACTATACATTTAATGGACCATATTAACCACAAGAACAACTTAAAATCCTATAATTTTCATTACTAGATACAGAAAAGGCTCTTGATAAGATACATCATCCATTCTGTTTTTTTTTAATACTAGAAAGCAGAGGAATAAATTGAGTTTTCCTTAATATAAGTAGTATCTGTATTAAAAAACAAGATCCAGTATTATCTGCAATGGGGATAAACTAGAGGCCTTCCCAATAAGATCAGGGGTAAATCAAAGATTTTGATTCTCAACATTACTATTCAACAAAGTGTTACATATGTTAACTGTTGCAATAAGACTAAAGAAATTGAAGGAATAAGCATAGGCAAAGAGGAAACAAAGATGTTTGGGTTTTTGTTTTGTTTTGTTTTTGCAGATAATATGATTGTTTACTTAGAAGCTTCCCCACCCCAGTCAACTAAAAAACTTTTTGAAACAATTACTAATATCAGCTTAGTTACAAAATAGAAAATAAATCTATACAAATCATCACAATTTCTTCATTTGACTGACAAAATCCTGCAAGAAGAGATATTATATTAAAAATTATATTATATTAAATTTATTATTTGAAGATAAACTATATTTAAAATAACTACAGCAAGTATAAAATAATTGAAAGTCTTTACCTGCCAAGACACACTATTTTTCAAGGTTTTTTATCTTTAAAATATTACTATTAATGTAGGCAGCTAGGTGGAACAGTGGATAAAGCACTGGCCCTGGATTCAGGAGGACCTGAGTTCAAATCCAGCATCAGACACTTGATACTTACTAGCTGGGTGACCCTGGGCAAGTCACTTAACCCTCATTGCACAGTAAAAATGATATTATGCTTATTGTATAAATTATTCTTCTGGTTTGTGTTGTTTAAAATCTAAATTGTGGGTTCTAATCTGCCTCCTCCCCCTAGCCTTGGGGGGAAGGTGGCTAAAATCACTGATAAATTCAGCAAGAGTTTAGGCTTTTAAAGATTTATTAAAATATATATTATAAGATAGTGAAGAGAGAGTTTGAGAATAGATTCCTTATAGCATGGAAATACTAGCTCAGATCTAATTTGGTATATCCAGAGAGAAAGAAAGCAATTTTCTTTCCTAGCAGCCCACATGAAATCTCTCACCAAGCCAGTGTCTGAATGACTAAGAGGGCCCCCCACCCTGTTCTCCATCTGCCGCCATTCTCATTCCTCCTCACCAAAAAGAGAGTTCTTCTATGAGCAAGCATCCACTTCCTTGTTCCTCTCTCCCTCCCCAAAGGGGAGGTCCTTCAAGCTGGTTGGTTGAGAGTAGTCTCTTGCTGATGTCAGAAGTACACCAACAAGTCACTCAGGGCTGGCCAGGTGTGGCCTCCATCCAATTATCTTTAAGTAGGTACTTAGTTTCTCATTCTCACCCAATTCAAACAATACTAAATCAATCAGGTGATGGACTTAGAGGGAGACATGATCTTTTGTTTTTTGGATGTGGTCAATTCAGGGATTTGTTTTGTTTGACTAAATGATTACAATAGAGTTTTTGTTTTTCTTGCTTTCTCAATGGGGAAAGGGAAGGTGGAATAAGATAAGATAGAGCTTTGTGAAAATAAAATTTAATTTAAAAAATAAAAATAATATTTCTACTTTTTCTCCATTATCCACTATTATCATCTCATTGACTACTGCTGTTGCACAAGAAATAATCACATTTTATATTTAACCTTCTTGTCGCCCATGGACTAAAATAGTACTTTTATTTGTACTCAGTATCCATGAATAACCTTGACTCCTTTTGAGCTTTAATTTTGTTCACTATAATTTTATTTGGGCTTTCCATTCTTTTGTGTATGTTTCTTTGCATTATTCTTCAATCTTTTGCAGTCTGGCTTCCAACCCCATCACTTAACTGAAAGTGGTCTTTCCAGAGTTTCCAATAATCTCTTAAATGTCAAATCTAATGGCATTTTCTCACTGTCAACCACCTCCGACTCCTGAAAACTCTTTCTGGTTCTTTGTGACACTTTCATCTCCTGCTTCTTCCTACCTGTAAGAATACACTTTCTCAGTCTTCTTTGCTAGTTTATTATCCACATAATGCCTCTTCGATGTGAACTCTAAAACTCTATCCCATGCCTTCTTTTATATTCTCTCTCAATACCTTCATCAGCTCCCATGGGTTCAATTATCATCTCTATGTACATGACTCACAAATGTACATACAAATACATTAATATATTCATATATAGCAAAATAAATGTATATTTGGGTATATGAATGTACTGTGACTCCAGTCACTGCCCTGGCCTTCAGTCACAGATTGCCTGTTGGGCATTTAGAAATTGAATGTCCCAGAAGTCAGTACATAAGCATTTATTAAGCACCATATCTATCTATCTATCTATCTATCTATCTATCTATCTATCTATCTATCTATCTATCTATCTATCCACATGTATATATATGTGTGTGTGTATCAGGCACTGTACTAAGCACTGAGGATACAAAGAAAGGCAAAAGACAGTCTTTGTCTTCAAGAAGTTCACATGTAATAAGGGAGACAACAAGCAAACAAATAGGTACAAACAAACTATATGTAGGATCTTTGGGAAATAATTAATAGAGAAAAAGCACTAGAGTATAGAGGGATTGGGAAAAGTTTCCTATAGAAGCTGAGATTTCAGTTGAGATTTGAAGGAATCCAAGGAAGCCAGGAGGTATTGCTGATAAGGGAGAACATTTCAGATATGGGGGACAAGCCAGAGAAAATGCTTGGAGCTGAGAAACAGAATATTTTTTGGGGGGGAAGAGCAAGGAGGCCATTGTCACTGGCTCACAGATTACATTAGGATGTAGTGGGGGTGGGGCAGAGTGTAAGGAAATATCTTAAACTCAACATGTCCAAAATTGAATTAATTTTTTTTCCTCAAAACCATCCTCTCTTACAAACTTTTACTATTTCTGTCAACGACTCAGCCACCCTTTCAGCCTTCCAGGTTTAGGATCTTGGCATTATCATAGACTACTTAGTCTCTCTCAATTCCACATATCCAATCAGTTGCCAGATATTGCTATTTCTACCTTTACAAAATTTCTAACATCTCACCTCTTCTTTTTTTTTATCACTGAGATAAATTATTATTTCTCTCTTATATTAATAACCATTTTTGTTTTTAAAATAATAATAAATATTTTTATTTAAAGTTTTGAATTCCAAATTCTATCCCTCCTTCCCTTCTCCACTCCCTGAGGCAGTAAGCAATCAGTTATAGGTTATACACATGTGACCTCTTCTTTCTCCTCACAAAACTACCTTCTTAGTTCAGGGCCTCATCACTTCTTGTCTTGATTATTATAACAAACTCCTAATTGCTCTTCCTGACTAAGTCCTCCCTTCACTCCTGCCTATTCAATACACTGCTGCCAAAATATTTTTCCTTAAGTTTATGACTTCCATATTACCATATGACTTCCCAACTCAGTCAATTCCAGCTGTTCCCTATTTCCTCCAGAGTAAAATATGAGTTTCTTTGTTAAGTTTTTAAAGCCTTATACAACCTGACCATAAACTATCTTTCTAGTTTCATTGTACTTTTTCTCCTTCCTACATTCTCCAATCCAGAAAAACACAGTCTTCTCTCTGTTCCTCAATCTCTCATCTCCATGCCTTTACAATGGCCATCCTCTATACCTGGGGTTCACTCTCTCCTTATTTCCACCTCATTGGGTCCCTCCCTTCCTTTAAGATGCAGCTCCAAGCATCACCTTCTAATAAGTGCAAAAATCAGGATTTTAACCCAGATCTTATGGTTCTAAATCCATGGCACGATACTGCCTCATTTATCGTCTATGCAGCTAGGTGGCACAGTAAATAGAGCACCAAACCTGAAGTCAGGAAAATCTGAGTTCAACGCCAGTCTCAGACACCTACTAGCTGTGTAACCCTAGGCAAGTCATTTAACTCTGTTTACCTCAATTTCTCATCTATAAAATGATCTGGAGAAAGAAATAGCAAAACCACTCTGTCAAGAAAACCCCAAATATGGCTGTGAAGAATTGGACACACCTGAAAAATTACTAAACAACAACAACTCTAAAAAAATTACTTAGAGTCTCAGAATCTCAATTTTCTTACCTATAAGACTTAAATAATCATATTTGCACTACCCACCTCACAGGATGATTGTGGAGAAAATACTTTGTGAGTTTTAAAGAACTATATAAATACGAATTGCTATTATTATCACTATACGATTTCTTCTCTCATTACCTTAAAGGGGCCTGAGAAGCCCAATACCATCCTCTTAAATGAAACAGACACAGGCTAGACACTTGGATTTGGTATCTTTTCTTTGCCTCTTCTCTCAAAAATCAACACACAGAAGCCTGGAATTGGGCTTCCTGCTTCTGGAACTAGCCCCAGAGCCTTGTCATCTGGAGCCTGAAGATAACAGGATGCCTCATGCTCAATCCTGATCCCTGGCCCAGAGACACAACTATCTGGGTGTACTTCTGTGCCCAACCCTGCCAAGACCCTGTAAGATTCAGATTCCCAGAGTCAACAGTGTGAAAAAACCAACTATAAGCAAGGGAACAAACTGTCCAGAGCCAAATGTTCAACCAGTGATTCACAGTCATTTCCTAGAAGACTTTGTGACCTAGTAGGCAAGGAATGACAGCTTTCTCACTTCCCTTTAGAGGCTGACCAGCCTCTTTGCTAATTCCTGCATCTTTCTTCCACACGGATATACCTTTCACTTTCTTCTCTTTCAAATTTGCTCTATTCGTGTATCCACTTGCCTTCCTTTGTACTAATTTCCCACTTGAGATCCAGGTTTTTTTCATTGTACTTAAGTTACACATAATTGGGAAGCTAGAGGTAATTATTTCCAGACTCACTTAACAAATTCTCATTGACTGACTAGATAAAATATGAGACAGCACAGCATAGTAGAAAGAGTAACAGATGTAGTGTCAAAAGACTATGGTTCAAGTTAAAGCATTTGATTATTCCATACTTCAGTTTCCTATAAATGAAAACAAACATCCTTGTGTCACTGACAACAAAGGGTTATTTTGAGGAAAGTGAATTGCAAAGTGTTGTGCTGTATAAATGAGAGCTATTATTTTTGTTTGTTCGTTTGTTTTGGTTTTTTGGTTTTGGTTTTTGGTGAGGCAATTGAGGTTAAGTGACTTGCCCAGGGTCACACAGCTAGTAAGTGTTAAGTGTCTGAGGCCGGATTTGAACTCAGGTACTCCTGACTCCAGGGCTGGTTCTCTATCCACTGTGCCACCTAGCTGCCCTGAGAGCTATTATTGATATCAGATTTCAGTGAAACTATAATCTTCACAGTATTTGGTATTCTCTCTATCAGATCACACCCATCTTCCAATCCAGTGAAGTTCCTGCTCTTGTCCTTTCATAATATTTCATAGAGTATCTCTGACTCTTACTCTTTATGTGATATTGGGCAAAGGATTTAAACTTCCCGAGACTCAGTTTCCTCACCTAAAAATGAGGGAGTTGGACTATATGAAATCTGTTTCCTTCCAACCAGAAATCTATGGTTCTATCACCTACTCAACATCTTGGAGGTTTTTCTCTGGTTCTTTTAATGTGTCATGGAGATCAGTGAAGCATTAATGCTATCCAATTCTCATCCCCCATTCTTACTAAATGATCCACCCACTTCTTTTTTGGGTCATGTGTGTCCTTCATTATGCCTTTCACATGACTTCTCATTGTTAAGTCACCATTGTCAACATACTGTAGCCCAATTACTTGTATCATGCTTCTTTCCACTGCCATTTAGTATAGCTGAGAGTTTGGTGCTTCTGAGATCCTGGCTAAATGAAGTTCACAACTCTCTTGGTCAATCATCTGACTAGTAATATGATTTCTGCTGTAAAAATTTAACTGTAAAATGTTTTTCAAGTTTTCACTAAGGATACTACCTGGTGTGTGAATAGATTGTTTTCAGAAGTATTCTATAGCAATGAGAATGTAGGCATATGGGTTGGGCATTGCTGATTTTTTTTTTTTTTGCTGATTTCTTTCCCACAATGATGCCATTTATGACCTTTTGCATTCTTTTGGAATATTCCCCTCTTTGAGGGGAACTTGAAAAAATCATCAGACTACTTTATACTATATACCATACACACACACACACACACACACACATAGATACACACACATACATTTGCGTGTACACATATACACATATGTGTGTGCATGCATGTATATATGTATAAATATATCCAAGTGGTATTTGTGAACCCCACTTCTTAATGATTTACCTTTTCTTTTAATTTGATTAAGCAAATTAAATGAACTCATACTTTCTCATGATAAAGACAACAACTCTTATGTCAAAATAATTTAGTTGGGCAACACCTGATGGTTCCTTGTAACTTGCTGGGAGGAATAGAGGGGAGTTAGGGGTTAGAGAAAAAGGAGGGAAGGAGAGAGGAAATGGAATGAAACAAGCATTTATTAAGCACCTACTATATGCCATACACTATGCTAAGTGTATTATATCATTACCTCATTTGATTTGAAGTGGAGAAAGAACATAGGGTCATATATCTAAAGCTGGAAGGTATCGTAGGGATCATCTACTTCATCCCTTCCCTCATCATCTCCTTTTTCCACATGAGAAAACAGTTCTGAGACATTGTTACTTGCCCAAGTTCACACAGCTAGGAAATGGGAAAGATCAAGAATGCATTTGACATTTTTTGGACCATTAACATCTACCTTGTCAATTCTTCTATCCCATTCAGTAGGAGAAGAAAAATGCTGCTGAACGATCACAGGAACAGTTTCTCCGACCAATTAATAGATAGGATTCCAGACCATAGGACCTGCTGAAATGCTTGCAAAAGTTGATTTTTTAGCATTTAGCTGATTTATAGCAACTCCTAGAAGTACCCATATGAATAATGGGGCTTTCCTTTCATTTTGTTATGAACTGCACAACAACTAGAATCTTTTGTTCTTTCAGAACAAGTAGTTACATAACCAGTGAAATCTGGGTCTCAGCTAGTTGGGGTGGGTGAGGTTGAGTGCTTTTGTGGATAGAAGACTGGAGTCTCTACCATGTATACTGTGACACTTACCCAGGTCTTTGCCCCTTATTGGGACCTTAGCTTCCTCATCTGTAAAGCAAAGGGAGCTGGCTAGATAATCTTTAAAAAACTCCTTTCTAATTCCAGTATTTATCAATCTACAGCATCTGCTTCTACCACTCCCCCAAATATAGTTTAGTTGCAAGTTAAGTTGTTCAACTTACCTTCATTAATAGGAATTGGACTCAAAGTGACCGAAGGATAACTATAGGAGGATTTCTGGAACTTCAAAGAGTAATTGGTGTCTTTCAAAAATAATTTTGCGTGTAAGACTTCTCACTGTCTCACATCACTTGCTTTTCTTCTCCATGGGTTTTACTTGCTTAGAAGAAAGACCAATCTCATGGATACAAACTTGTCTTCAGAAGAGAGTGGCACTTAATGGACAAAGTTGAGAAACAATAGGAAATGAGGGCTGGGAACTCCATTGCATGAACTCTGAGACCACTTATAGCTCTAACATTTGATTCACTCAGAGATGGCAGGTTCAATTCCCAGCTCTGACAGTGGCTAGTCTGAATGACCTTGGTCAGGTCAGTTAATCTCTGTGACTTTTAGCTTCTTCATCTATAAAATAAGGACCTACCTACTTCATTGGGCTGTTGTGAGATAAAAGCTTTGTAATTTGGTCAATGATAGACACAAAGTCTTTGATGAGCTATTTTTGCAAGGGTACCTCTCCATCTTCAGCATTGCTTGACCTCTCTCAATTGTCTCCACAGCAAATAAAACAAGAGATTTGCTCTTCTGCTGGCCCAGTGTTTCTAAGACTTTCTTAAGCAGGAAAGAATTTCTAATAACAAGCCTAGGACCCATCAGGGAAATCTTAGATTCTGGAAGTAAGCCCCTCTGAGAGTAGAGAGCCTGAGTACTTGCTACCAGAACTGTCCCTTCTTTTTAAGTTGTTGGCTCAGCAGCATGTAAGGATATGGTACTCACTATCTAATCTAAGCAATCCCCTGCCTCACAAGGGCTGTGGTTACACAGTTACTGTCATCGGTGGCCCTATACATTAATGGCACGTGGAAGAAAGTGGATGCAAAGGTCTAATTGAGCTGATCTTTCATCACAGGCCATTTAACAAAGTTAATAACACAGAGAACATCCATTAATATTTTAATTAAGTAGCCAGGAACAGCAAACCCACACACTGGAGGAGAAATCTTCATACCACAGAGCCTGCCTTACTTCCCACCCTCCCCACCATCCCAGAACTAGAAGACAATTTTTATACTGAAAGGAGTGTGGGAATATTGTATTCCTTGTTGCATCACCTTGATATGACCTTAGAAACATGTGTTAGCTCACTAAGAGAAGGATCATGTCCTATAATCTTCTGGGGTAAGAAGAAGCTGTATCGAGCCTATCCTCAGTGCCTAAGAATTTACAATTATGTCTTTGAAATATTACATTACCAATTCAGAATTACTTGCCACTTGTTTTAAAATACAGCACCATATGTGGGCAATATGACCTTTATAATCATAATAATATGTCAGCTCAATCATAATAATATATCAATGTATTTTACAAAGTACTATGCAATCCATTAACTCTTTCTTTCTTTAAAAAAAAATCACCATTATTTCCTAATGACTTTCTTTCCTTTCTCTGCTTACCTTAGAAACTTCCCTTGTAACAAATGAAGTATTTCCAAAAATGTTGACTCCTTCCACCCATCTAGGGAGGAAAGAAATAGTACTATAGCCTGAGGGACCAGGAAGACCAAGTGAGAACATTTTAAGGATGCTGGAGATTTGCACCATGAGGAAGTACTCAACAGATAAAGAGAATATAGTAGAGTTAGAAAGATGGGATAATAGAATGAATATCCTCCTCTAGGAGATTGGATTAGATAAGAACAAGGTCACAAATAAAGTGGTTGCCACTGGTAGGAGAATGGCCAACTTTAAATCAGAGGCTAAAGCAAAGGAGGAAACAAGGTATGACACATATGAGGTTAGGAATGGGGGTTAAGAGGAAGCTCTAGACAGATGGCCTCAATTTTCTCAGTAAAGTCAGAGGCCAGGCCATTTGGTAAGTGGAACAAGGCTTGAGGAGAAGAGAACAAGTCTATAGCTGCTACTGTGGGAAATATAATAAAAAGTCAATCAAGGAAAAATAAAAATACTGTTGGGCAGCAGTGAAGTTCAAGGGGAGATTAGAAACCATAAATTTGTACTTGATCTAGTCAGCATTGTTGCCTGCCTTCCTCCATTGGTGTTTGGCAGCATGTGAGTAAGAACAGAGAAGGAAAAGAGTGGGAGTGACCCATTGTTGGCATTTGTCACAGAATAAGCAACAATAAAATAAGGTGGACAGGGATACAAGGGAAGAGGACAGAGTGTAGTTAAATGGGTTAACTACAAACTAGATTTTGAGAGGCAAAAAGGGAGGTCAGAGTAAATGTTATACATTGGGAAAGCAAGGAGAAGCAGAGTGAGTACACTGTTGGGGAGAAGATAAGGATTTGTTTTAGAAGGAACTAGAGAAAAAGGACAGGATGTTTCAGAGCTCCAGATCTCAGATCTGAGAGATGGAATGGTTATAGGTGATGGTAAGATCAAGGCTGTGGCTAAGCCTGAGTGTGTATGGCTGAGGTGAAATGAAGGTGTGGCTCTTAATAGTTTTGGAGGCTGCTAAACGAGAAGATCAAGGCATTTAAAGGGTTATAATTGTGTATGTTATAATTTCTAACTGTGATGACAGGGGTTTGGCAGAGGAAAGAAGAATCTGAGTCAGGTTATGAACTACTTGAGACATCTGAGTGATGCAGGAGATAGAGTACCGCACTAGGAATCAGGAAGACCAGAGTTTAAATCCTGCCTTAGACACCTGCTGGCCATGTGACCCCAAGAAAGCCACCTACTTTCTCAGTTTGTTTCTTCATCTGTAAAATGGGGGTAATAGCAATAAAATCCACCTCATAGGGTTGTGATGAAAATCAAATGAGATACTACAGAGGGGGCCAAAAGTCATGATGTTTTGACAACATTTAAATTTTTTTCTTTATTTTTTTGCCATTTACAAGATTTGATTTTCATGCATAATGTAAATTCGTTTTCTATATATGTGTATATGTATATATATACTGTATATAATGCTATGGTATTATCAAATAAAAACAAAGGAGTTAGTAAATATTGAAACTCCTTTGTGACTTTTGGACCACTTTGTATATGTATAGTTCTTTGCAAACCTTAAAGCACAATATAGATATTAGCTCTTTCATTATCACTACTCTTCTCTTTTTCCTCCTCCTCCTTCTTTTGGTGATAGTGGTGGTGGTTGTGGTTAAATGAGAAAAAAGGACCTAGACACCAGTAGTTGAAGGTAAATAGTATCTACATGGGAGGAGAGAGATATGATTCAGATAATTGGAGTGGATCTCAAAGGAAGATAAACCATTGAGTGATGACACCAGAAGGAGGATCTGAAATGAGAATAAGATGTAGGGAATATACTGCTGTTTCTTCTATCTGATAACATAGGGAGCAGCATGGTACAGTGGGAAAATCAATGGACTAGATGTACAAAGACCAGAGTTTAATTCCCATATCTTCCACTGAATTCAGGTAAGTCACTTAACTTCTCTGGAGTGCATCTGTAGCATGGGGAAATTGTACCAAATGGTTTCTAAGGTCCCCTATAACTCTAAAAATTGATCAGAGCATGTAGTACTGGAGAGAGTGGCCAGAGATGGGATGTATTTTTTTAATTAATTAATTTAGTAATCAGTTAATTAATTAATTATTTTGCAGGGCAATGAGGGTTAAGTGAGTTGTCCAGGGTCACATAGCTAGTAAGTGTCAAGTGTCTGAGGACGCATTTGGAACTTAGGTCTTCCTGAATCCAGGGTCAGTGCTTTATCCACTTTGCCACCTAGCTGCCCTATGAGATATATTTTTAAGAGATCCATTTTCCTATTTATGTCAGGAGATGTAAAGAATATGAGAGGAAGATGTGTCAGGTGAACCCAAATATGTTAATCAGTGGGGTTCCACTGGGCAAAAAAGAAGAGAAGGGCAGATTGGTACAGTCACTCAGAGGGATACGGCTAAGGTTGATGGGAATTAAGAGTGTCATGTGGTAGCAGGGGAAAGGGATTTTCTTTTGGTGATGATGATGATGATGATGAAAGTGGAAAGAAAAACCTAGAGGCCAGCAGATGACAGTAAACAGGATTTGCATGGGAGACTCAGTGACTGATTCCCAGAGATTAGGGGAGGAGCAGTTGAAGTCAGCTAGCCATAAGAAGATGAAGTATGAATTGCCTTGGGCTCTCATCTTCAAAGACCCTGTCATTACACAGGATAGTATCAGTTTGTTTTCTCTCAAAGCACCAAAAAAGAAGAATATTCATTTGGGCATCTAGGTCAGCAAGTCCCTGGTGATTCTATAACATGATTCATTATTTTTTTTAATTTATTTTATTTTAAATTTATGGAATAAAACAAGCATTTCCATAACATAGCATATATTTTTTAAGAAGATTGCACATGGAACTGCAAATCTAAGATCTGCAACTTGCTATTTCTTTTAAATATATAAAGTTATCATAGACATTTGTTCTACTTCTCTCCCCCAGAGATGGCTACCATTAGACACAAATATGTATGTATGTAAAACCATTCTATACATACTTCTATTTATCAGTCCCTTCTTTAGATGCTGATGTCTTCCTTCATATATCTATTGTAGTGAATTTGGATATTTGTAATAATCAAAATCACTTAGTCAAAGTTGTTCTTAAAACAATATTGCTTTTACTGTATACAATGTTCTCTTGGTTCTACTCATTTTGCTCTTCATTATTTCATGCAAGTTTATTTATATGTTGTTTTTTTTCTAAAATCAACCAGCTCATCATATCTTCATAACCGAATAGTATTTCGTCACAAAACTGCCTATACCCTTGGACCCAGTAATAACACTATTATGTATATTTCCAAAGATGATTATAGAAAAAGGAAAAGAACATATATATTCTAAAGTATTTATCGCAGCTCTCTGTGTTGTGGCACAGAACTGAAAATTGCAGGGATGCCTATTACTTGGGGAATGGCTGATTGATTGTTAAAAGACTGTGATGGCGGAGTGTGCATTGGACCCCTGGTTAAGTACAGTAGCTAAGAGTACATATCTAGACTAGGCTCTGGCAAAAGGTCTGGTATCTAGGCTCTCAATGGTTATGAGGGCTGAGGAATTTTTGCTTTTCCTAGGAAATTTAATGAAGCAACCATGACAAGAAGCCTCTAAGTCAAAGAGTCTTCCAAACAGTCCCTGAATGCTTAGTGGTTAAGACACACAATTGCTTTGTTGGAGTGAGACCGAGTACATAAGCCTCCAACAATTATGGAGAGAGGAGTCTTTGAAATCCCATTTCAGAGAGAGGCCAGGGCAGATATATCCCCTCCCAACTCTTCTGGGACCAGTGAGAGAGAAGGCTTAAAGCAGTCTCTTGGCCAGAAGCCTTGGTGTTGGTGGAGGCCCCCTCCTACCAAGCTACCTATCCACACTGTCAAAGAGACTCAGGGCAGAGGCTGTAGAGCAAATACCTGAGGCAAATTCTAGGCTGTTGTTGGGTTCCCAGAAAAGAAGATCTCCGATCCTAATCCCTAAGTGGTCTAGGACTAGACCATTGTAATAGCCTTCTAACTGGTCTATCCCTGCTCTGATCCATCCCCCACATAACCACCAAAAATAATCTTGCTAAATTAGATTTGACCATGTCATTCCCATCTTCATAAACCTTTGATAATTCCCTATTGCTTCTAGGATAAAATACATACTTCTTAGCCCATCATTTAAGATCCTCTATGATCTGGGTCCAATCTTGGTCTTTTCTCATATTATTATACTTAAAAAATCATTCATTCAACCAAACGAGACTTTTCTCTAGTCATACCTTATTATCTGGACTTGGACACCATGCCTCAGCCTCCTGACTCTATTCCTTCACACTCCTTCTCCCATCAAGTTCTTTCTGGAGCCTCTATTTTGGGGAAAGGCTCCAGAGAAGCTTTCCTTCTTGTCAGAACTTCCACTGTGCTGTCACCTATTTCCCCCTATTCCTAGAATCTCCCTTTTCATTTTTCAGCTCCTTTTTTTTTTTTTTTTTTTTTTTTTTTTTTAGTGAGGCAGTTGGGGTTAAGTGACTTGCCCAGGGTCACACAGTTAGTAAGTGTTAAGTGTCTGAGGCCGGATTTGAACTCAGGTACTCCTGACTCCAGGGCCGGTGCTCTATCCTCTGCGCCACCTGGCTGCCCCTCAGCTCCTTTTTTATGTATTGTTTTGTCTCAATGGAATGTAAGCTCCTTGAGGGCAGGGACTATATTTTTGCTTTTATTTGTATTCCCAGCACTAAGCACTGTGCCTGACACTTTGGGGTTTGTTTGTTTGTTTGTTTTCTTTTCTTTTTTTGTTTAAACTTTGTTTTCCAACTTCTTTTCCTCCCTCCCTCCCCAACCCAACCCCAAGAACTCAAGTAATCCAATATAAATTATACATGAGTAGTCATGGAAAACATCTCCACATTAGTTAGGCTGTGAGAGAAAACATAAATCAAAACTTCAGATTAAGGAACTGTCAAAAACATGTTTCAATCTGTTTTCAGATATCATCAATTCTTTCCTTGCAGATGGATTGCAATTTTCATACATCGTTCAGAGTTATATTGGATCTATTGCATTGTTAAAAATAACCACGTCCTTCCCAGCAGATCATCTTACACTATTGCTGTTATTTTGTATAGAGTACATTTCACTCTGCTTCAGTTCATGTATGTCTTTTCAGGTTTTTCTGATAGCAGACTGTTCATCATAACCTGTATAGAGTACCTTAAACTTGACAAAGAATGTTCTTCACAATAGCCCAGCAAAGTAGGTACCATATGTTTTGCTATTATAATCAATCATCATAACTATTTCCCTCCATCCTATTCCCTTCCCATGGTATTTACTCTATTTTCTATCTTCTTTTACCCTATTCCTCCTCAAAAGTGTTTTGCTTCTAACTTCCCCCTCCCCTGCTCTGCCCTCCCTTCTTTCACCCTTACCTCCTTATCCTCTTCCCCTCCTACTTTCCTGTAGGGTTAGCTAGATTACTCCTACAAACTGGGTGTGTATGTTATTCCCTCCTTGAACTCACTCTGATGAGATTAAGGTCTTGGAGCTAATTCTGTGTCCTAAATTTTTCTTCCTCCCTCACTCTTCAACCCTCCCTATGAAATCAAGCAATTCAATATAAGTCATACATATGCAGTTATGCAGAACATCTTCACCTTCCTAGAAAGCATTTTGCTTTTTACTGCTCCCTCCCCCAACTGCCCTTTCTTCCTTCCCCTCTTCTTCCCCCTCCTTATCTCCTTCCCCTCCCACTTTCCCTCAGGGCAAAATATATTACTATGCCCACTTGAGTATGTATATTATTCCCTCTTTGAGCCAATTCTGATGATAGTAACATTCACTCACTCCTCCACTCCTTCCCCCTCTTCTGCTCCCCTCCCTAAGCTTTTTTCTTGTTTCCTTCATGTGAGCTACCTCTCCCCAGTCCACCTCTCCCCTTCCCCCTCCCCCAGTGCATTCCTCCTACCCTTCAACCCTATTTTAAAGATGTCATCATGGGTCAGCTAGGTAGCATAGTGGACAAAGCACCAGCCCTGGACCCAGGAGGCCCCGAGCCCAAATCTGGCCCCAAACATAAGACACCCCACCCTGACTGCCCCACAAAACACAAGGATAAACAAAAAATAAATGCTTTACAGACATCATCCCTTGATATTCAGTTCAGACCTGTGTCCTCTGTCTAAGTGTATTCCTTTTAGCTACCCTAATACTGAGAAAGTTCTTATGAATTAGAAGTATTATCTTTCCATGTAGGAATGTAAGCAGATTAATCTTTTAATATCCCTCATGATTTCTTTTTCCTGTTTACCTTTTTTTTCTTCTTTTTTTTTTTTTTGGCGGGGAAATGAGGGTTAAGTGACTTGCTCAGGGTCACACAGCTAGTAAGTGTCAAGTGTCTGAGGCCGGATTTGAACTCAGGTATTCCTGAATCCAGGGCTGGTGCTTTATCCACTGTGCCACCTAGCTGCCCTCCTGTTTACCTTTTTATGCTTCTCTAAGGTCTTGTATTTGAAAGTCAAATTTTCTATTCAGCTCTGGTCTTTTCATCACAAATGCCTGAAAGTCATCTTTTTCATTGACATCCCATTTTTTCCTCTGAAAGATTATACACGGTTTTGCTGGGTACATGATTTTGGGCTGTAGTCCCAGTTCCTTTGCCCTCTGGAATATAATATCCCATGCCCTCGAGTCCATTAATGTAGATGCTGCTAGATCTTGTTTTATCCCTATTGTAGCTCCACAGAACTTGAATTCTTTTTTTCTAACTGCTTCCAATATTTTCTTCTTGACCTAGGAGCTCTGGGATTTTGCTATAATATTCCCAGAAGTTTACCTTTTGGGATCTCTTTCAGGAGGTTATTGGTGGATTCTTTCAATTTCAATTTTATCTTCTGCTTCTAGAATATCAGGGCAATTTTCCCTGACAATTTCTTGAAGATGATGTCTAAACTTTCATTTTGGTCATGGTTTTCAGGTCGTCCAATGATTTTCAAATGGTCCCTCCTGGATCTATTTTCCAGGTCAGCTGTTTTTCCAAGGAGATATTTCATATTGCCCTCTATTTTTTTATTCATTTGAATTTACTTTACTGTGTCTTGGTTTCTCATAAATTCACTGGCTTCCATTTGTTCAGTCCTAATTCTTAGACAATTATTTTATTGTGAGAGCTTTTGTATCTCCTTTTCCATTTGGCTTTTCAAGCTGTTGACTTTTTTCTCATGACTCTCCTGCATCACTCTCATTTCTCTTTTCATTCTTTCTTCCACCTCTCTAAATCTTCCTTCTATCTCTTCTATTTTCTCTTCAAAGTTCATTTTGTGCACTTCCATGGTCTGAGACCAATTCATATTTTTCATGGAAGCTTTTGATGTAGGCGTCCTGAGGTTGCTAACCTCTTCTGGGGGTGCACCTCGATCTTCCTTGTCATTAAAGAAGCTTTATATTGTTCTCAACTTTCTTTGCTTGCTCAACTTGCCATTTTTTACTTGACTTTTAACTCCCTCTTATAGTGGGGCCCTATCTCCAAGCTATAATATCCTAAGCTTCAGAGGATCCCAGGTATTTCAGTCTGAGGGAGGACAGATTTTTCTCTTTCCTGGCCTGTTTTCTGGTCAGAAGATAAACTCAAGCCAACTTACTAATTAACCAGCCAGAAAATCTTTGTGTACTGTGGTGGTTCTTATCTCCAAAAGGCCTGTACCCCTGCCCCACCTGGGCTTCCCACTGCTCATGATTTCTTCCTAGTTCCCTGCTGGGGTGGGATAGCCAAATTCCTCTTTAGGTCCTGCAGACACCCTGTATCCCCCCCACCACCAGCCATTCAGCCCTCTCACACAACCATAAGTTTAGTTCCAGAAAAGTAGGTGCTACAGCTAATTAGGAGGCTCAGGGGCAAGTTCCTCTGGTGCAGCGTGCCTGGGGTCTGTGTCAGTGAAATTGTGGGGTTGGACTCAGCTCATAGCCCAGAACAGGACCCTTTAATCTGTCTTTTGCTGGAAAATAATTTCAACCTATCTTTTTGTGGGTTTTGCTACTCTAGAAGTTGTTTTATTGCTGTTTTGGGGGTAATTGTGTCAGGCGCTCTGTGTGTTTAATGTCTTTCCTCTGCCATCTTGGCTCTGCCCCCACCATGCCTGACACTTTGTAAATATTTTTTACTAGCTCCAAACTTAACATATGATCTCCTACCTTCCTATATTTGCACAAGCTTTCTGCCATGCCTAGAATATATTTTCTCATCATCCCCACCTTTCAGATACCCTATCTTTCTCATCAGTGAAGCTTTCCCTGCTTTCTTCCTCACATTTGCTGGTGTCTTCTTTTTGAAATTTCATAAAACACTATATCTAATATCTCCCTAATTTGTTCCCCATCCCTTCTTATATTTCCTATTCCTTAACGTTAGGTTGTAATCATTTGTGTACATGTTGTATCCCCCAGTAAAATGTAAGCTCCCTGAGGACAGGTATTATTTGTATTTTTTTAGAGGCTTGTACACAGTAATCTCAATACTTTTTAAATTGTTTATGCCTTCAGATCACTGGCTTGATATCCATTTTAGGATGCCAGTGAGAGCATACTAGGAACTTAAAGACTTGACTGGTCTCAGAGTCAATTAGAAATATAGTTTCTACCTCAAAGTGTCATAGATTTTGAGCTGGAATTGATCTTAAGAGGCCATCAAATCCATACACCTCATTTTACAGATGAGAAAATGGGGTCCATAGGGGAAAAGTGAAATGCCCAGAGGCATATAGCTAGCAAGCGTTTGAGGCAAGATTTGAATTCAGGTATTCCTTCCCACAAGTTTATAACTGCCTCCTGGGGTTCCCAGAGCAGGTATCACAATTCACAGTTCTAGTCAGTTCTGGCCAAGTGGCCTTTTGGCCACTGGAAAATTGCCTGGTCTCTCCAATGGCATCCCATTAGGGAAGGTTAGAAAGGTTAGGAAGGGTTTCTTCGTATCTTTCAAATCCTGAAGTATACAATGACAGGCACACGGAGAAGTTGGAAGCATGGAGTGAATGCTCAGCCGTTGGCTAGTAATATCACCTGCCTGCTGTCCTCAGGCTTAAAAAGAGATTTTGTAAAGAAAATGAAATACAAAATGACTGCCATGTCATGATGTGCTCCATTTCATCAGTCGCTGGAAGGCAGGACATGACTTGTTTTTTTATCACACACAGTATTTCAAAAGCTCTTTAGCATTTTCTGAAGAGCAATGCCATTTGTCACATGTAGAAAGACCTTACGAGAGTCAGTACTCAAGGGAAGTGGGTCCATACAGCCACTGAGGGCCTTACCCAAACTTCTAAACCTCTGAGAGCAGGTTCCCTTCTTGCTCCTGGGCATGTAGCTGAAACGTGACAAAATTCTGATGCTATAAAGTTGGTTTTCAGAATCTCCCGCAAATGTATGAATTCTCTGCCCACCAATGGCAGATACCCCTTCCCAATCTTTCAATGACCAAAGGCTTGGACTTTCTTATAATGGCCCCACTGAGACCTGTTTTCAACCCCTTAATTTGAATTTAAGTTGCTTTGTTGTTCCCCCTCCAAAATTTTGCATTGTCCCTCTCATATTACTATGGAATAAGGAGTTTTGTTCCCCAAATGAAGGGCTTTGCTGCAACAGCTAGTAAATAGGCAAGTTATTTGGGGTAGCAGAGACATATGTCCAGAATTCTTAAAATCAGACTACATAGGTGGCCACAGCTATGCATGTCAGTGAAGTAGAGTGGAAAGATTAGACTAGACCCATCACACTTTAATTTGAGACCTAACTGTACCACTCAGCTTAGCCTCTATGAGCTTCAGAGTCTACATTGTTAAAATGATGATAATGATATCCAGTCTGTCAAACCATCAGAGTACTGTGAGAACCAAATGAGAAAATAGATGTAAACTGGAAAGCCCCAGGTGGAATACATTATTCCTACATGTTTTCCACCCTTCCTTGTAGGAACTCATTTACTCCATCTCCTTTATTGACAGGAAGACAGTAAAAGCAAGCTTAAATTCCAGACCCTAAGCAAAACTTAGCAACCCTCTTTGCCAAAATTCCCTCAAAATATCCCTTCACAAAAGTCACAGAATTCCATTGCTGGAAGGGACCACAGTGACCATCTATGTAGTCTAACCTGTACCTGAAAAGGAGCTTCTCTATGATATCCCTACCATGTAAACATCCAGCCTTTTCTTGAATACCTCAAGTGAGGGGGAACTCACCTCCTATCAATCCATTCCTTTTTTACTTTTCAATAGCAATAATTCTTAGAAAAAGTTTTGTTTGTTTGTTTGTTCATTTTTCTCCTGACATCAAGCAAAATGTTGGTGCTTTGTTTCTAGTGCTCCAAATTCTGCTTTCTGGAGCCTAGAATTAGAAATCTAGTTCTGCTTCCACCTATACACTCTCTAATATTTACCAGTAATTATCTTGTCCCCTCTATTCTCCCCTTCCCACCCTCGTGTTTACTTCTCCAGGATAAAGATCAACCAACATCCACCCAGTTCCTTTAACAAATTCCATTATGGCCTTTTGCTATCCTGCTTACTCATCTCTGGAAGGTCTCCATTTGAACAGCATCCTTCCTAAAAAGTGGATCCTAAAAGGATTGAACACATGATTCCAAATGGGGCAAAGACCAGACAGACAATCATCTCCCTAAGTTTGGTGGCTCTAGCTCTCTTAATGCAGCCTATGACTGCATTTAGTTTTTTGCTTCCAGTTCTCACTGTTATCTCATCTCAAGCCTGCTATCTAACAAAATCCTTAGGTGGTGGGTTTTTTTTCTAATGAGCTTCTATCTAGCCATGCCTCTCCCATTTTATTTTTCTGAAGTTCATTTTTTAAATATATGTATGACTTTACGTGTATCCTATTAAATCACCTTTGATTCCATTTGGCCCAGTGTTCTACCCAGTTGCTGTCTTTTTTTACTCTTAATTCATCCTTTCCTGTATATCCTTGGAGCTGTTTGACAAATAGGACATAAGTTCTGTTCCTTCCCAGTGATTGGAAAGAGCTATCCACAAAGATAGCTGAAATGTTCATGGGTTCCCACACACACACTTGATTGAAGAAAGGGAAATGAATCCATAAAGACTTTAAACTTCTTTTGTACCTTTCACATAGTAACAGTGACAAAAAAAGAAGCATTTTTATATCTGTGGCCTTATCTGTGTGCCCCTCCCCCCAAACCCAAGATCTAAGCAGGTATTAATCACCCCTATTAAACAGATCAGTAAACTGAGGCCTAACATTGCACAGGTAGCCAATGCTAGTGATAGCATTATAGATCAGACCTTTCTACCACATCAGAAAGAAACAACAACAAGCAACAATGGACATTTATATAGTCATTTAATGTTTATGAAGTATTATTTACATTTAAAAGTTTATATCTGGTGAGATGTATGCTACACTGCAGATAAATGCTATTCTCAAGTTATAGGTAAGGAAACTGAGACTCAAAGAGGTTAAATGATTCACCCATGGTCACATGTCTAGTAATTATTAGATGAGAAATTTGAACCCAATTCTCCCTGCTTCCACTTTCTATCTTCTTTGCCACACTGCCTCTTTGATAGCACACATGCATATGCAAGCATATATACACACATATGTATACACGCACACACACACACACACACACACACACATATATATATATATATATATATATATATATATATATAACATATACATGCATAAATGTGATAATAGTTAGATAGCCACATTTACTGTCCTGTCCTCAAAGGTCACAGGAGAAGTGATCCGAATGTGTCCTTAGCCTGGAAATACATCAGCTATAAGCATATTATCAAGATACATAGATTTTCCTTGATGTCTACACTGATGGTCAGAGAAATGTTGATCTGGGGGTTATAGCATACTTTTCATTCCTTCTATGGGAAGGACTAAGCATATGACTTATGAAAAAAAGATATTCTGAGTACTTCATCCTGCATTCAACCAGAGATCTGGAGGCTAGAACAATCCTATCCTTCTGAAAAAAGTTTTATCCTTAGCTGTTCTAATGGGACCTGATATCATGAGATTTGGGGGGGGGGCAGGGCAATGAGGGTTAAATGATTTACTCAGGGTCACATAGCTAGTAAGTGTCAAGTGTCTGACACTGGATTTGAACTTAGGTCCTCCTGAATCCAGGGCTGGTGCTTTATCAATTGCACCAACTAGCTGCCCCTATAATGAGATTTGAAGTGAAAATGTGGAGTCGGGATGACTAGGTTTAAATCTGGCTCTGCTGCCTTCTCACTATGTGATGCTGAATGGGTTACTAAATCTCTCTGTACCTTAGTTTCCTCATCTCTAAAATGGAGAAATTAGCCTGGGTAGTTTTAAGGTCCCTTCCAGCTCTAAACCTGTGGTACTGGCATAGAATAATATGAGAGATGAACTTGAGCAACTATCTGATTTCACTCTGTTCTCAGAGACTTGTATGTCTATGTCATCTTTCTGGTATATTTCAGATGGTGAGCTCTTCTCTTCCTAAGAATCTTCAAGTGTAGAAATGCTGCAACCTCCTTTCGCCACCTGATCTGGTTTTCAAAACTTATGTCTGTCAAGACCTTCTGCGCTGGACTCTGGAAAATTGGCTAGATCCAATATAGTGCCTGGAAAAGACAAAAGAAAGCTCATGGATATGTTATGTTGTGTCCTACATGCCCAGTTTTGCTTAACTGTCAGTGTTTACTCAACTTTATCTAGTTACTATGTTGGAGAAAACTAGGAGTTTTGTTTCAAAACTTTTAGAGAAGTTAATTTTCAAATATTTAGAAAAAGGCATCATGGTGTTGTGGAAAATAAACTTGCTTTAGAGTCAGAGAATCATGGCTCTGGTATTTGCTGCCCTTTTAATCTTGGGCAAGTCACTTTCAGTCCTCAGGTCTCAAGTTTCTCATCTGTAAATACATAGGTGTTCTTTACAACATGTACCTTTCCAAATATAAATCTAGAATACAAGTAGGAAAAGTTATTTCTAATATATTCAAAACTATTTAAAATAGCTTATGTCATGGTGGCAAAATAACTGGATACTAAAGGATATCCATCAATTGAAGAATGACTAAATAAGTTGTGGTATATGAACGTCAGTCTGTCAGTCAATAAGCATTTGTTAAACACCTACTGCATGCTGGGCTTTGTGCTAGGATACAAAGGAAGGCAAAAACAATTCCCGCTCTCAAGGAACTCACATTCTGATGGAGGAGACAACATGAAAACAGCCAGGCACCGACAAGCTATGGATGGCATAAATTGGAGATAATCAACAGACGGATAAGGGGACTTGAGAAAAACTTCTTGTAGAAGATAAAGTTTTATTTGGGACTTGAAGGAAGCCAGAAAGTGGAGATGAGGAGGGAGAGAACTCCAGGTATGGGGAACAGTTAATGAAAATGCCTGGAGTCAAGAGGAGTGTCTTATCTGAGGAACAGCAAAGAGGTCGGGATCACTAGATGTCAGAGTACTTGAGTGAAAGTAAAGTGTAAAAATACTGGATAGATAGGAAAGGGGCAGGTTGTGAAGAGCTTTAAATGGCAAACAGATGATTTTGCATTTGATCCTGGAGGTGATAGGGAGCAACTGACATTTATAGGACAAGAAGGTGATGTGGTCAGATCTACACACTAAGATTAATTTGGCAGCTGAGTGGATGATGGACTAGAGTAGGGAGAAGCTTGAGGCAGGAAGACCAAGCAGCAGGTTTTTGAAGTAGTCTAGGCATGAGTTAAAGAGGGCCTTCATCAGGGTAGTGGCAATGACAAAGAAGAGAAGGAAATTTATATGAGAGATGTTACACAGGTAAAATTGATAGGATTTAGCAACAGATACGATATAGAGGGGTGAGAGAGAGTGAAGAATCAGGGATTACCTAAGTTGGGACCTCTGTGTGGAAGGAAAGTAATAGGAAAGTTTGGAAGGGGGAAGAATTTGGGATGTAAAGATAATGTATTCAGTTTGGGATATGCTAAGTTTAATTTGTCTACAAGATATCTAGTCTGAGCTGTTCAATAGGCAGTTGAAGATACAAGACTATAGGTAAGGAGAGAGATTAAGGCTAGATAAGTAGAATTGGAAATCATTTGCATAGAAATAATTGAATCTATGGGAGCTGATGAGATCACCAAGTGAAATAATATAGAGGGAGAAGAGAAGAGGGTCCAGGACAGAGTCACTTTAAGAAGATGGAACCTAGATGAAAATCCTGCCTAGAAGACTGAGAAGGAGCAGTCTGCCAGATAGGAGGAGAACCATGAGAGAATGGTTTCACATAAATCTAGAATAAAGAGAGGATAAAGGAAAAGATTGTGATAAAAAACTGTTGAAGGCTGCAGAGAGGTAAAGAAGGATGAGGATGGGATGAGGGCAAGGCCATTACATTTGGTGATTGAGAGATCACTGATAACTTTTAGAGAGAGCAGTTTCAGATGAATGATGAGATAGAAAGCTAGACTCTAGAAAGTTCAAAAGAGAGTGAGAGGAAAAGAAGTCAAGTCAGTGAATATGGAAGACTTCTCAAAGAGTTTAGCCACAAAAGAGAAGATAAATGAGATGACAGTCAATGAGATTGTATGGACTAAGTAAGAGTTGTGTTTTTTAAGGTGGGGGAGATATGAGCACACTTGTAGGTAGTGAGGAAACAGTACATATACAAGGAGAGGTTGAAGATAAGCAAGAGGATGGGGAATATGGAGGGAACTATCTCCTGAAGAGGACCAGATGCAATGGGATCACATGTGCACATAGAGGGGTTTGTCTTGGTAAGCCCTACAACCATCCCTTCATGTGAAACAGGAGTGAAGAAGGAGATAGTGGTAGAAAGCATCTGGATGATGTGAGATGAGGAAGAGGGAGAAAAGGAAGCTCTTGTCAAAACTATTATGATATATTCAAGAAAAAGATGATTTCAAAGATACTGGGAAAGACATGAAGTGGAGTGAAGTAAACAATATCTAGAAGTACAAGTTCTATGATAATGTCAATATTATAAAAATGAATAATTTTGAAAGCTTTCATAAACTGAAAAAGAATGAAGTAAGCAGAATCAGGTGAATATATAATAAAATAATACTGCAAAGACAAATGACTTTTTTACACAAACGAAACCAATGCAATGAAGATTAGAAGGAAAGTAGAAAGCTGGGAAACATTTTTACAACCAACGTTTCTGATAAAGATTTTCATACACTGATAAAGAATGAAATTAGCAGAGTCAGGTGAATGTATAATAAGAAACAATACTGTGAAGACAAATTTTTTTTTTCACAAACAAAACCAATGCAACCAAGATTAGAAGGAAAGCAGAAAGCTCCAAAACAATTTCTACAACCAGTATTTCTGATAAAGGCTTCATTTCTCAAATACATAGAGAACTGAGTCAAATTTACAAGAATACAAATCATCCCCTAGTTGATAAATGGTCAAAGAATATGAACAGGCAGTTTTCAAATGAAGAAATTAAAGCTATCTATATTCATATGAAAAAAATCTAAATTACTATTGATTAGAGAAATGTATATTAAAAAAACAAACTTTGAGTTACTACCTCACATCTCTCAGGACTATGAAACTGAATGAAGATTGAAACAAATTATTTTCACTTTTTGTTTTTTATTTCTCATGGTTTTTCTCTTTTGTTCTGATTCTTCTTTCACAACATGATTAATGTAGAAAGAAATAGGTTTAACATGATTGCACACATGTAACCTATACCATATTTCTTGCTGTCTTGGGGAAGGAGGAGGGAAGAGAGGATGGGATAAAAATTTGGAAATTAATATTGAAAACTTTTTGTCATGTGCATATTTTTTACAAAGAATTTGTAGCATTTTCTCTTCCCCTAAGGAAGTGAGGAATGGAATGGAAGACAGATAGATTTTGTTTATTAAAAAAAAAAACTAGAAAGGTACAGGCACCTATAGGTATGGAACATTTCAATCACTTTCAAATAAGGTCACTATATTGTTAGTTTTGCTTAATTATTTTCCTTTTTATAAGAAATCTCTCATACACAGGGTGGGGGAGATCTACAAATGTTTGGAATGTAAAAACAAAACATCAAAAAAACTTTTTAAAAAAAAATCTATGATCTTGGGAGTCAGCTAGATGGCACAGTGGATAAAATAGCAGCCTTGGATTCAGGAGTACCTGAGTTCAAATCTGGCCTCAGACACTTGACACTTACTAGCTGTGTGACCCTGGGCAAGTCACTTAATCCCCATTGCCCCCCCCCCAAATCTATGATCTTATGAATTCAACAGTGCTTAAAAGAAACTTCAGTGCTATTTTCTAATTCCTGCTCTAAATCAGTCCAAATGATAGAATAGAAACAATTACTATTGCTACTACTACTACAACTACTACCACCACCACTAGCACCACCCCTGCTACTACTATTGCCACCAGGGCACTTAGGTGGTACAGTGGATAGAGTGCTGGCCCTGGGGTCAGAAAGACTCATCTTCCTAAGTTCAAATTCAGCCTCAGACACTTGCTAGCCATGTGACCCTAGAAAAGTTACAATCCTATTTTCCTCAGTTTCTTCATCTGTTAAGTGACTTAGAGAAGGAAATGGCATACCACTCTAGTATCATTGCCAAGAAAACATCATATCATGAAGAGTCAGATATGATTTAAGATGCTGAACAACTCAACAACAAAAGTAACTACTATTACTACTACTACTACTACTACTGGCATTCATATTGCACTTTGAGGTTTATAAAACACTTTACATTTGTTATCTTATTTGATCCTCACAACAACCTAATAAAGTTGGCACTACTATTATTCCTTTTTTTCTTTTTCTTTCTTTTTTATTTGGCAGAGCCATGAGGGTTAAGTGACTTGCCCAGGGTCACAGAGCTAGTAAGTGTCAAGTGTCTGAAACCAGATTTGAACTCAGGTCTTCCTGAATCTAGGACCAGTGCTTTATCCACTGTGCCACCTAGCTGCCCCCCTATTCCTTTTTTAAAGACATAGAAACTGAGGCATAGAGAGATTAAGTGACTTGTCCAGAGTCACTCAGCTAGTATTCTTGTTAAGATTCCTACTTAGTTCATCCTAACTCCAAGTCCAATACTCTATTTACTTCACCATCTAGATATTCCTCATATAGCCTCTTTTTCCCTTTCACCTCTTCCCAGCATAACATGAAGGAGTCATTGACACATCTTTCAGGCACCAGTGAGAAAACCATGAAAAGGGAAGAAATGGAGAAAGAGAAGGGTCTAACTAAATCTAAATAATATGGCTTCCTCCTGTCTGGGGAGTTTCCAGCCCGGGATTAAGAAGTTGGATCAACTAAACAAACATGTGTAGGGGAGGGGTGACAGAGCTAGACAATAGTTCAAGTGAAAAATACCTGAAGGTTTTAGATAGTAAGCTCAATATGTCAACAGTATGACATGAAAGTTTAAAAAAAATTATCTTGGGCTGCATTAATAAAAATGTAGTGTTTAGAAAAAGAGCGATCAGAGTCTCAGTGAACTCTGCTCTGTTGAGAACATATTTGGAATATTGTATTCAGTTTTAGGGACCACAAAGGGGAGGGCAATGATGAGATGAGCACATTCAGAAGGAGATGATAGAGCAGTCTGACATTCCTGCTGATTTGATACAAAAATACTTTGTAGACAATCCATTTCAACAGACTTCCAGTCCCAGAGGAAAAGTGAATAACATGAATTTGGCTTATATCTAAGAGCACTCAAATTTGATTGAGGTGATTGATTGTTAGACACAAATGTAAGAAGTCATTTCATAGAATTGGAATGTTACCATCAGAAGGAACTTTTGCAGTTATCTAGTCATCTAGTGATGTCAACCTCAAATAGCAACATGGGCCTCTAAACCATACATAAAGATCTCTGTTGGCCACATATTCACTTGGAAAATTTCATATTAATATTATACATTACATTTATATATTATACATTACATTTGTATTTATTTTATTAAATGTTTCCCAATTATATTTTAATCTAGATCAGGGCTACACTCAGGAGTGTTGCAGGCTGCCGACCCTTCTTTTAAAAAAGGGTGACTATTAACCCCATTTTATATTGGTACATCTGATCTAGTTCAATCCATATTTGAAATAAGGATTACATCTATACTGTCCTCTTTAAGTGGTCATTTAACACTTATGAAAATTCAATATCTTTCAAAGTTATTCCATTGGACTACTCCAATTATTAGGGAATTCTTCCTTATACTGAGCCAAAATGTTGTCTCCTTATAACCACCACCCAGTTCCTCCCTGTTCTTTCCTATAGAGGCAAACAGAATGTCTAATCCTTTTTTCCATCAGTCAACCACTCATGTAGTTGAAGGTAGCTATTATAGCTTCCTTAGTCTTCTATTCCCCAGTCTAAGCATCACTGGTTTCTTCAACCAATAATATTATGTTATGATTTTGAGTCTTTTCTTTCATGCTTCAGATAGGAATTAATCTAAGTTTTTCCTAAATCATCCTACTCATCATTTCTTAAAGCACAGTAGCATTCCATCACAATCACATACCACAATTTATTAAGTCATTCCCACTTGATAGGCATTCCCTCAATTTCTAATTCTTTGGCACCACAAAAAGGGTTTCTATAAATATTTTGTACAATTAGTACTTTCCTTTTTATTTTGAGCTCTTTGGGACACAGATCAAGCAGCGTGGTATTTCTAGGTCAAAAGGGATACAGTTTTATAACCCTTTGTATGGAGTTCCAAATTGTTCTGAAGTATTGTTGGACTAGTTCACAACTCCACCAAAAGTACAATAGTGTCCCGATTTTTCCACATGCCCTTCAGAATTTCTTATTTTCTTTTTCCATCGTGTTAGCCAATCTGATATGTGTGAGATAGATCTCAGAATTGTTTTAATTTGCATTTCTCTAATCAGTAGTAATTTAGAATATTTTTCATGTGATTATTGATAGCTTTTTTCTTCTGAAAATTGCCCGTTCATATCCTTGCATTGTGAATTTAAAATATATACTCATGTAACAAAGTCTAGTAATCAGAGAGGGAAAGTATGTGGAAAGACAATTTAGTGAGAGATAGGACAATGGAAAGAACCCTGGCTTGGAGCCTGTTGATCTTGGGCAAGTCACAAACTTTTGGGGTCTCAGTTTTCTCATCTATATAATGAAGGATTAAATGAGGAAGCATTTAATGCTCCTAAATACTAAATTTTAAATACTAAATCTATGATCCTATGATAATATCATGGAAGTATATTATAACCCTCCCAGACAAAAGAAGAAAACTGGTGATTACCAGTTATGTGACCTTGGACAGCTCCGACTTTACCCCTAGTGGTCTATGTTCTTCATCTGAAAAATAAGCATTCTCATATTACCTAGCTCATAGGACTATTGGGTTGAAAGGACTTTAGTAAATCTTAAAGCACATGCAAATGTAAGTTATTACATTTAGGCCAATACTCAATTTGGAAGGCTTTTTTTCCCCTGGTATTGGCTTCCAATACCAGAAATGTTACTAATACCAACTGTGTAAACTCTAGCAAATCAGTTAAAGTCTTTAAGTTTCAGTTTCTACATCCAAAAAAAAAATGAGGAAGTTGGACTGTATTATCCTTAGGGTTTCTTCCAGCCCTAAATCCAATGCTCCTGTGATTTCTGGAAACCAATCAGAAATCTGGTACAGAGAGATAGGGGATTTCAACTATTTGTATGTCTGCTGGAGTCTGCCTTCTGCCAAAAACTGCCAGCTGCTAATTTCCTGAGTTCCTTAATGATAATTTCATTCTTCAAGAGGTGGCAGAAGTGACGAGAAAAACTGCTACTTTGGGTTTGATTCTGACCAATTAAGAGGAACTAGTTGATGAAGTAGAAATAAGAAGAACTTTGCAAGGAAGCAGCCATAGAATCTCAGAGCTTATTATAGAAGAGAAGAAAGCCAGAAGTGTGACATGGAACTGAGAAATCATGGGAAGTGTCCCATGGCTTCAAATGCTATATGGGAAGCCAACCCATGAGAGATAGGAAACAATCAAGAATGAAATCCTGAAAATGCAAAGCAGATTATTTTGATAAGGATGACTAAGAAAAGGGGTCTGTCTAAAAATGTTTAAATACATAATGAAGTCACATCTGGGCTTAAATTTTGGGGGAAACATACATGTATGTATGTATGTATGTGCATGTATGCATATGCACATGTATGTGTGTATGCATGGGTGAGAGAGAGAGAGGTAGAGAGATACCTACCTAGAATTTTTTTTAAATATAAAAATAAGTCATTGTTGTTCTTAATTTGGGGAGTAAAAAATGCACATCTAGAAGAAATAACCAAGATTTTTTTTTTGTCTAGGGCAAAATCACTTTGTAGATGCCGTGGCATGGGAAGGAGGTGGTACAGAAGACAGTCTGATCAAAGGTGTAGTCTCAACACAAGAGGGGGCTGTCTAACCCTTGATATTATGGCAATGGGGGAGGGAAGTAGGTCTAGGAAAGGGACACCTCAGTGATGCAACACAGAGTGGTGGAAGATCCTGAGATTAGGTACAGAGATAGTGGTCATCTTGTGAAGAAAATGTATCTGTGTCTAGGTGTTGGCACCTTTGGACAAGATCTCATTCTCTCCATGATAGTTAGAATTGATGGAGATAATGTTATGGAGGAAATGGGGTAGGGGGTTTGGGGTCCTTAGTGATTCATCTTTAAAGAATTATACCCTCAGGAGCAGCTAGGTGGCACAGTGGATAAAGCACTGACCCTGGATTCAGGAGGACCTGAGTTAAAATCTGACCTCAGACACTTGACATGTACTAGCTGTGTGACCCTGGGCAAGTCACTTAACCCTCACTGCCCCACACAAAATAATTACACGCTCTTGCACACAAATCCAATAGAATAAGATAATAGTTTATTTAGGGGCTAGAGAAGGGAAACCAAGAGAGAAATCCTTGGACTTCTCATGGGGAGGAGGCTTGGTACAGAGGGGTGGCTCTGAGATACCTATCTCCATGAGCAGGAGACAGGCAGATACTTTTATAGAGGACTGATGGAGGTGATCATATGACTGTGGAAAGTTCCCTTATTTGGGGAGGACCATCCCCCACTGGTGGTGGTTGGCGGAGTTGGGTGAGGCGTGGCTGTGGATCTCTCAAGCCATCTCTCTCTTCCTCATGGCACTAGGACAGCAGCTACGCCTAATCTTATCTCCCCAGGGGTGGAGGAGACTGGAATGAAGGGTGGTGGTCCTGGAGCTAGCTCAGTCCTGATTCTGTGCCACTTATCTCTTTAGATGTGTTCGTCCTTTGGCTTAGTTTCTCAAGGAGAAGGGGTATGCTAGCCCTATAACAATAATAACAAGGGCCAGTAATTGAGTATAACCATGGAGATTGCCATGGTCCTGTAGTCACAGCATGAAGGGGAGTGCTATTGTTCAAAATTCAGTGAGGTAAGCAATGAATATTAAGAAAAACCAAAAAAAAAAGGTTTTAAAAAGTTATATTGAGGATAATTTGGAGATGGCACAACTAAGATGAAGGAAATTCATCGCCATGCAACTATAAACTAAGTCCTCAAAATTAATTCAGGAGTGGCACAACCAAAAATATGACAGGGTGAAACAGTTTTCAAACCCAAGACAATGAGAAGTTCAGCAGAAAAGGTCTATCTCACTCAGGTGAAAAGGAAGCACAGTCCAATGTAGGTAGTATTCCGGCAAACTGGTAACAACCCACACCCCATTCAGCTGGGGGTGAAACCCTGATTTCTAAGTGCAACAAGACAGCAGCAAGTCCCTACACCCTCAGAACAAGAAACTTGGGACAATGGCCCCTCTGAGCAGAGACTTTAACATAAAATTCAACTTAATACCTTAACATAAAATTAAAAATAATAAAATAAGCTGGAAAAAATGAGCAAAAAACAAAAAGAAAGTGAGGTGACACAGTGGATATAGTTCTGAACCTGGCGTCAGAAAGATCTGAGTTCAAATCCAGGTACAGACACTAACAATGTGACCCTAGGAAAGTCATTTAACTGCTGTCTGCCTCAGTTTCCTCTTCTGAAAAATGGGCATAATACTAGTACCTATTTCACAGTGTTGTTATGAAGATAAAATGAGATATTTATAAAGTACTTTGCAAATCTTAAAGCACTATTTAAGTGCTATTATTATTAAAACTGCTTGAATAAATATTCTCTAAATATGCTGATGAACTTATCTCAATGTAGATTATCTCTAATGACACCACATACCAGATCTCTGGACTGCTCAATACAGTCCAGAATGACTTAGATCAGAGGTATTAAACTCAAAACTCTAAATCAGATTAAATTGTAATTGGGAAATACTCAACAAAATAAATAAAAAACACAATACAACAGAGATAATGTTAATTTGTAGTTTTGTAAATCAATATGTACCACAGACATGTTTCCACCTAGTTTGACATCACTGACCTAAATGAATATAGAGGCAGCATTCTTGTCAATGTTGCTAATGACCTGAGAGACAGTTAATTTTGTGGAAAACAGAATCAGCATCTAAAAAGTTCTTAAGAGAGTGGAATGATAGATGAAATATAACAAGATGAAATTTAATGGAGATCAATGTTAACCTGGGTACTTGGATTCAAAAAAATCAGCAGCATAAACTTAGAATTGGGGACACACAGGACAATAGTCAGAGAGCTGGAAGAGATCTTAAATATTATCTAGTCCACCCACCCATTTTAATGAAGAGGAAACTGAGTCTAAGACAGTTTTAGTGACTTGTCCAAACATAGTTGAGTAGTATTTTACAGAACAGAGTTTTAAATCCAAGTACTCTCATCATTAATCCAGCACTCTTTTCATTGTAAAATATTACCAATCTTTCCTGGGCAGTAGTTTGGGAGAGTGGGACTTAGGTTCATGGATTTGGGGAAATTTGGGGGGCTGCAAGTTCTATACACGACAACAGTGTGATATGATTGCTGGAAGGTTATATGACATTAAACTAAGTTAATAGAAACATATAGACCAGAATGAGGAAGATGTACTATACTTGAGATGGACAGATCACAACTGGAGTGTTGTATTAAAATTTTAATGCCATATTTTAGGGGAAACATTGTCAAATGGAGCTGGTCAAGAGAAGGTGATCATGATGTTAAGGATCAATTAAACAAGAAAAGAGAAGCCTTAATGTGCAACATAAGAGTTGTTCGTAAATGTGTAAGGGGCCATCATGGGGAATAAAGATTTGAAGTGTTTCACTTGGTCCTACTGGAGAGACATAGAAATAATAAGTAGAAGAGAGAAGGAGGGAGGGAGGGAGGGAAGGAGGGAGGGGAAAGAGAGAGAGAGAGAGAGAGAGAGAGAGAGAGAGAGAGAGAGAGAGAGAGAGAGAGAGAGAAAACTTAGGATCAATAAAAGGAAAAACAATAGCAAATGATGATGCCCATTAGTGGGATGTTAAGATTAACTAATGAGAATTTAATAAGAGACATTTGTAGGTGCCAGTTACTATATGACTATATATAGGAGGTTGGATAGAGAGAGTTTATATTTCAGAAAGGAAGATTGGATGAGTTAGCTTCTAAGGTTTCTTCCAATTATAATTGTGTATGAATATACAAAGAGGCAAAAACAAATGATTCTGTATTTCAAGTGATATGTGATAAAAATATGAAAAATAATCCTTGCATCAATGAGTCAAAAGCATTTATTAAGTGCCTGCTATATGTTAGTTGCAATACTAGGCAATGGAGATTCAAAGAAACAAATGAAACAGATCCTGCCCTCAAAATGTTTAATTTCTATCAGAGGAAACAAATCAAGTCAACAAGTATTTATAAGTACTATCTATAATCCAGGCACTAAGCTAAGTGCTTAGAATACAAAGAAAGGCATAAACAGGGTCCCTGCCCTCAAGAAGCTCACATTCTAATGGGAGAGAGATAAGCAACTATGTTCATTTATAGCATACAATACACAATATATAGAGGTAATCTTGTAGTAGGGATTGGGAGGTTGGAGGCAAAGAAGAAAAATATTCCAGGAATGAAGGATAGCCAGTGGAAAGGTAAAAAGCAGAAAGATGGAGTATTATTTGGAAGAAATGGTAAAGAGACCGGTATACCTGGATCACAGAGTTTGTGGAGGGGTGCAAAAAGTATAAACAATAGGAAAATCAAAAGGGCCAAGTTTTGAAGGGCTTCAAAATCTAAATGGAGGATTTTACATTTAATTTTAGAGGTATTAGAGAGCCACCTGTATTTATTGAGGAGGGAAATAATATGGTTAGACCTATACTTTAGAAAGATCACTCTGTCATTTTGGTGGAAGATGGGAGAGTTGGAGTAGGGAGAGACTTGAAGAAGAGAAAGCATCCAGAAGATCATTGCAGTAGTATGGATGGATGTGTAGTGATAGGGGTCTAAACTAGAATTACAGCTTGTGACAGAGTTAAGAAAAAGGTATACATCAGAGAAGTTGTAAGAATAAAAATAATGAGAGGACATGACAACAGTTCGGATACACAGAATGTGTGAAATTGAGGAGCTAAGGATGACTCCTAGGTTGCGAGCCTGAATGATAGGGAGGATCATGATCCTTTCAACAGTGATAGAGATGTTTAGAAGAAGGTAGGGTTTTACAGGTGGTCAATGAGTTCAGTATTGGACATGTTGAGTTAAAGATATCTACAGAACATCCAGTTCAAGATATGTAATAGGCATTTGAAGGTACCATATATCCAAATAGAGATTTAGATAAAATAAATACAAGGCAATGTATAATAAGGCAGGAAAGGTAAGCTGGGACTAGATTGTAAAATGCTTTATATACCAAAGAAAGGAGTTTTATTTTATCCTAAGGGTAACAAGGAGCTGAGGTTTATTGATCATGGGAGTGACATGGTAAGACCTATGTTTTAGAAATGTTACCTGGGGGGTACCCACTAGCTGCACTAGGGTGCCTCCTTCTCATGAGAAGAAAATAAAGCCTTTGTCACCTCGCTGCTGAGTTCCTGAGAATTATTGAGAAGAGGATGAATTTTTCCTTCACAATTGGAGGTCCCGCCGAGATGTAAGGAGCTGCAGGGCCCTCTGGGTTCCAGCACTCCCAGCACCCTTCACCAGCGATGGTCGGAGCCAGAGCCCGGAGGGGGCCACCCCCAACTCCTGAGTCCGAGGAACTCAGCAGAGACATCACAAACACAGGGTGGAGCATGCTCACCAAGGGGAAGGGACTTCTGGCCCAGACTCCTCGAGTTTCCAGATCACCAATTTAAGCCTGGAGACTGGGTATTGATAAGAGCCTGGAAGAGCAACAAGTTGGAACCTGATTGGGAAGGGCCGTTCCTGGTGTTACTTTGCACTGACATTGCAGTGAGGACTGAGAAGCAAAACTGGACTCACTACTCTCAAGTAAAAGGGGCACCTTTTCCAGAAGAAAAACCAGAGCCAAAACATGAGCAGTGGACTGTTAATAAGGAATCTGATCGACCGAGGGTGAAGTTTAAAAAGACTTTAATGTACAATATACCAAGCCTGGTACAAAAAGGGGGAAGGGAGGTAACATTTTGGGGTAGTGGGAGCTGCTCAGGCAAACAAGTAGTGGAGAAGCAAAAAGGATTTTGGTATATGGGCATCTGAAGGAAGAACTGATCCCGTAAGAAGAATAGGAATATCCTTTGAAAATCTCATGGATCCTACATCCCCCTATCCTTTTAAGACTCCAGAAATAACTTCTCTAAGTCCAGAAGGGAAATTAGGAAACCCAACAGGCCAGTGAAGTTAAGGATGTGAGACAGACAGTGGAGACAGAGACTGGGTTTGGAGATTCAAATGCTCAGATGGAATGGGTCAGTGCTTTGGGAAGACCAGCTGCCCATATTCTAAGTCCAGATTAGCCTGGAGGGGTTCTGGTGTCTCCTGCAATTATACCAGAATGGGTTGGCAAAGGGTGAGAGTTGCAGGGATTTGGAAAAAGGACAGCAGCTCTTTCTTGGTTTTGGGTGTGCCATGGTACCAGGTGTGCCAAGGTGCCAGGCCTGCCAACCAGGGTGCCAGGCAGTTAAAGTCCATAGGTACCAGGTTGCTAAGGTGCCAGGCCTGCCAACCAGGAAGCCAATGAGTTGTGTCCAAACATTTTTCATCCCTGATCCTCCCCTGAGCTGAGCTATGGTGGTATTGTGGTAGAAGACCAACCTTACTCCCTAACTGGGCTGGGACTTGTGGGTTGGTGCGGCTGGCCACCCTCTTTACCGTGGCATCTGAGCATTTCTCCAAATCTGAGTCTAAATCAAGAAAGAAACACAGCCCAGAGGGGCAAAAAGGGTCGTCTGATGCTCTAATCTGCCTAGATAGCATAGGATTCACAGATTTAGACCAAAAGGCAGAGGAAATATTCAACAAATGGAATGAGAGGAACCAAATAGTCAAAAATAAAGAGGAGGGATTGTGAGAAATGGGTAGTTGTCTCCTCTCAATGTGGATATAACAGTCAGTCATATTCCCCTGACCTGTTTGTAGGAGAAAGGTCTCAGATCCCCTCCTTCCCCCTCAGGTTAGCAAGGTCACATGGTTCAAGGAGCCCTGGTCTCAATTAGGTCCTCTCCAGAGTTCTGTCCATATAAGGAAGTATAAGGTCCACTCCTGAGTTATGCCCATACAAGGAAGAGGGGTGGGAATACTGCGTTCCGATTAGCTAGTTTTTGCGCGTAGATTGTAAAACCCCGACCAGTGATGAAAAAGGGGAAGGTCCATTCATTTTAGGGACTAGGTTATAAAACAGGGCCTGCAAGCCCCCTTTTCGGGGTACCCACTAGCTGCACACTAGGGTGCCTCCTTCTCATGAGAAGAAAATAAAGCCCTTGTCACCTCGGAAAAAAAAGAAATGTTACCTGGGCAACTGGGTGGAGAATGGATTGGAGAGGGGAGAGTTTTGAGTAAAAGACCAATTAGGAAGAGATTTCAATAGGTTAGACAAGAGGGTATGAGAGTCTTAAAAAGGGTGGTGGCTTTGTGAATGGAGAGGAGGGGATTAATGTTAGAAATATCAGAATTAGAACTGATAAAACTTGGCAATTGATTGGACATATGGAATGAGGGAGAGTTAGAAACTGAGAATGACTGTAGCTGTGAACTATGGCAACTGGAAGAATGGCAGTGCCCTTCATAGAAATAGGGAAGTTGAGAAGAGATGTGTCTATAAAGGGACTTGTTGATAAATTTTGAATATGAGATCTGTGGGACATGTAGGTTTGACTGATCAATAGTAGTTGCTTATGCAGGATGGGAACCCAGGAAAGGGAGTGGGGCTTCATAGATAAAGTTGGGCATCACCTTCAATGAGATGATAATTAAAGCCATGGGAGCTAAAAACATCAAGGGAAAGAGAGAGTATAATGAAGTAATGAGAGACCCAAGGAAGGAATCATGGAAAATTCCTCCATTTTGTGAGTGGTATGGACAATGATAAAAAAACAAAAACACAGAAATGAAAAAAAACAAACAAGGAAACTCACTGAAAGGAGAGTACCCATGAAAAATGGGTAACAATGTCAAATGCTGCAGCGGGGTCAAAAGTATAAGGATTGGAAAAAAAATTAAAGGACATTGAATCAGTCGATTAAGAGATCACTTGTAACTTTGGAGAAAGAAGTTTCAGTTGAGTGTTGAGGTCAGAAACCAAACTGCAGGAGGCTGAGAAATACAAGGGGAGAAACTTAAGGGAGTGAGTAGATAGTTTGTTTCCCCCAGCAGTTCAGTTGTGAAAGAAAAGAAAAGAAGCTTGAGGGAAAAGTGAGGTCAAGTTAGGGAATTGCTAAAAAAATGGATTGGAGAGAACTGACTATGTTTGTAGAAAGAAGAATAGACCAATAAAAAGACAGAAACTAAAATTTAGATAGAAGGGAGGGATGATTGTGGGGACATTTTCCTGGAGGAAAGGGGAGGGGATAGAATCAAAGATACTAATACAGGGATTGACCTTCTGAATGAATTTATCCAATCCACATTTGTCAACTGTCTACTACATTCTAGGTGCAAGGGGAAAATCCACTGATAAATTTAAAAAATGTGCTGCCTCAGAGAGTTTATGCTCAAATAGGAAAATATAAACAAATAAAATATAAATTTGAGTAAGGTAAGTAAATAAAAATATTGTTGATGAAATGATCTCATTATGGTATGGTTGAGCCTAAATGAATTTTGATGGCACTTGAGTTACTTGGAATCCTAGGACTCTGTATCCAATCCCTTTCACAAAGCAAGGAAGCAAAGGGTAATGGATAATGACTAAGAGAAAAAAGGAGGTCTAGTGAGAAGGTTTACTGATCTCCTGAGGCTCCAAGTATTACCCCCAAGGCCTGAACCTTGAATGTTCTATTGACAACTTCTCAGCTCTAAATAAAATAAGTAGAGACAATGATAAAGGAAACACTAGGGCACACCCTCTCGAGGCCCAATTAGAGAAAAGAGCTCATGGGACAGTTAGGCTAGTTCTTGCTACATACAGTCTTAGTATTCTAGCCTCTGACATCTTGATTGATTCTTACGTTGAGCTTCTGTTGAAAATTAAGTCCAGCATGAATGTGGGGAAAGCGCAAAAGCAAGCACATTTTGTGTCAGGTTAGAAAACTGTTATCGATGGTCTCCTCTGAAGGATCTATAAAACTTGTATCCAAATGAATGAGCTGACCTCTTCAATCACAAGAATTTTTTTAAATTATATTTATAATTTCTTCTTGGTACAATTACACTGAAAAAATATTATACGGGTTCATGCAAAAGCATAAGAAGCAAGCTGCCATAGTGGTTACAAGGTCAGCCACATAGTCAAAAAGATCTGGGTTCAAGTTTTGTCTCTGCCACATACTACTTATACAGTCTTTGACAAACCACTTTGCCTTTCGGAGGCTCGGGCAATTCTCTATGGCCTTAAGACACTGGTGAGTTGTCAATCTTAAACAGTAGAGGAAGTTTTAACAATAAGTGTTCTTTCCACTGATAAATTATGTATGTGAGTATAAATGTGTATATCTATCTATCTACCTATCTATATATCCTCTACCATCTCTCTATAATCTCTCTGTGCTTAGGGTTGTACTGACATATTTTGTGTTTATTATATATTTTAATAACTCCTTTATTTTTTGTTTCAAATTTACAATACCTTCTTAGTTGTGAATTTTTGCACAGTTAATATCCAAGGTATTTTTGAAATCTATAAAGAAAATAAATTTCAAAAAGTTATTAAAACATCAGACCCCTTTATAACTTTTGGCCCACCCTGTGTATAAGTATGTGAGTGTGTGTGTGTGTGTGTGTGTGTGTGTGTGTGTGTGTGTGTGTGTGCATTTAAACAAGACCTGTGATTCCAGGGACTCTAATAAAGAAACTTTGTCTAGCTGGGCAAATCAGCACCTTCTCTGCCCCTTAAAACCTGACCCAAGTGACTGGGCCCATGTAGATTAAGTGACTTGCAGAGGACCATGCTACCAGGATCTGCTGGAGACAGGACTTTAACACTAATTGTCCTTACTTCTAAGACCTATTCTCTACCATGACAGTCAATTTGTCACTTTCTTTCCATCTATCTCTCCATATTTCTGTCTCTGTGTCTCTGTGTGTCTTTGTCTCTGTCTCTCCCTCTTGCCTTACTTTCTGTCACTCTCAGAAATATGTGGAAATTCTACCAAACAGCGTAGAGCATGGTAAAATCCAAGAAGAAAGAGGTAAAGGATAGGAAAGCCTTAGCCTTATCTCAAGGCTGACAAACACCATAGTGCAGAACAATTTCAGCATCATCACTGAACAGAGAACTGAAGATCACAGGACAGAAGAGAGAAGGGCATTGAATAAGAATTACACTCAATAATTTTTTCCACTAATAATTCAATTCAATTAGGATTTAAGCACCTCATATATCCCAGGTGCTTTGCTAGGCACTGGGGGAAAACATCCCTAGTATCATGAACACATCTTTCCAGGAGGCAGAGAAATACCTATGGAGAAGTTTCATTGGGAGGTCACTCAATCACATTGGCTTTGTCCTCAGCAACAGCAGTAAGTGGATCTTCTCTGATTTATCTGTCACAGGAGAAAGAATCCTCTGAAACAAATCAAGCCATCAACTTCTCTGAGTAAGGACAGTTCTGAACATGAAAGAAGAATGAGAAAAACAAGCACAGAGCACCATGTTGAGAGGGCTGCTTCATGCAGGCATTAAAGCCATCAAATTAGAAGTAGAGGCTCTTCCATCCAAGGAAGAAAAGGGGATCAACAAGAGATGATGTAGCTAATCTCAGCCATGAGAAGATCAAGTGAAATCATTGTTCCAACTTCAGAAAAACAAATCAGTGAGGGGAAGTGTTCTATTCCTGTTTATTGATAATCCTGTTGACTATTCCAAACCTTTTCAAGCTTCTTCCAAATCCTGCCCCTCCTACACATCTCAGAAGATCTGGCCTTCTCATCTAGAAGACTAAAGCTCTTGGATAGGAACATCCTCCTCTCCCTTTCATTATTCATCTTTGGTTTTTCAAATAACAAAGAATCTAATTAGGACAGAATTGGGAAGGAAAAAAAAGGAAAAAACAAATAGCAGTCCTTCTTAGTCCTGTCTCTACAGGCAGAAAAGGGCTACAATCTCTTTGAAACTTATTCACCCTGAAGTGAGGAAGGTTTGCATCATGGTTGAAACACTTTCAATGCCTGTTTCCAAGCAACTGACCATGACTTGCTGCTTCTCATTTCTGCCTCTCCCGGTTCCTTTGTCATGGTCCTAAAGTTCCTCTTATCACAAATGCCTCCCAGGCTGCAGTTTGTTGCTTCTCCAGACCAAAGGAGTCGTTACTGATGCTGCCTTTGCTTCCACAGGACAGAATATTATCACTTTTGTGAGACTACCCCCAGAGCCATCAGGCACTGAGGTCCAATCAACACATTTTCAACTCTTTTGTTAGTTAGGCCTACCAGACTTGGAAGACACACAAAAGAGAGCTCAGGCAACTGTCAAGACCTTGCTGATTAACTGTTGCCTCTGCTCCCCTCACCCAAGGGATTTCTCCAAGCCTTTACTACTACCTAGATTAAGGAGAGTGAATTCCTTTTAACTCCCATTAAGCCCTTGACAGCTAGCAACTGGCCATGCGTATTGCCTTGAAACTTCAAAGAAAGATTTAGAAACATTGGCCCTTCTTCCATTTCTCAAAATGTCTTCCTGTCATCCCCCTGTCTCCTCATTCCCTCTGGTAACAGAAAAACAACAAAACAAAACAAAACAAAACAAAACCTCTTATTCCTGACTTAGGCTAACGTGTGTCTTTGATCCTATTCCTTCCTATCTCTTCTATGACCTTGTTCCAACAGGCATCTAATTTCTATCACACACATTTATTTTTCCTCCTTCAGTGATTCCTGAATTCTAAAAATCCCCAATCACAAACTTTCTACCTATCCAGCTACTATTGGATTTTTCTCTTCCCCTTTACTCTAAATTTCAGGTGTCATCCCTCCCTCTCTCTGCCTCAGCTGAGCATCCACACCTCTCTATTGAAATTTTCTTGCAGAGTTCATCAGTGAATTACTGTTCACCAGTGGTCTTCATCTTCATTGTTGATATTAATTACTCTTTCCTACTGGATGGCTGGTACTCTTGGCTTCAGAGACACCACTATCTTCTGGATTTTCATAGTTTCTCTGTTCACACCTTCTCTGTCTCATACATTGGTTCCTTGTCCTCTTTCTAACCACTAGGGGTCCATGCTTCCCATAGTTTTGTCTTTGACCCTCATCAGTTCTTTGTCTACATTTTCCCCTTGGCTATTCCATTCATTATCATAATTGCCAAATTTATAAGATGACTATCAAATCTTTATTTCCCACTCTGCTCTAAGATGCAGATCTGCATTTACAGTGACCTTCAAGGCTTCACTGAGTAGATATCCAGCCATTATTTCAAATTCAACATCACCAAAATGAAGCCTATAATCATCCCTCCAATGAACATATTTCTAATTGTTGCTATTCTTATAAATTTTATTAATATTTTCTTTTTTCTATCACTGTGATTTCTCAGTGATTATAATCTCTAGTATCATTTATCATGTATCACAAACTTGAAACCTTGTAATTATCTTTGGTTATTTTCTCTAGCATCCCTCTTATATCTAAGCTTTTGCTTATACCTTATATGCTACCTCTATAGTTCTCTTGCCTCAATTCCTACCTTCTCTCTCCCACTGAAAGCCTAAGATACCCTTCCATTTACATTCTCCTGGACTATTGCAATAACCTTCTAACAGGTATTCCTGTCATAATCTCTGATTTTCAATCCATCTTTCATCATGCTTCCAGACTTGCCTTTCTGGTGCATGAAGCTAGTAACATCACATCTTTAGTCAAAGAAATCCAAAAATTTTGAGTGGCTTCCCAATGCCTACTAAAGTTCAAACTTCTTTACTTGACATACAAAACCTTCTGGCTTTATCTCTTCTCACTGCTCCACATATACTATCCCTGAACCAAGTAGGACTATGTCCCTTAAATGTGATAGACTCTTGGGGCCTTAATTCTTTACTCATGGTGTCCTTGTGTATTGAATATCCTTCTTCCTCTTCCTAAATCCCTATCCATTTATTCCTGCTAAATTCCTACTAATCCTTTAAGGACCAATTCAAAGACTACCCCCTATGTGGTGAATTCTTCCTTGGTCTATTACCCCTCAACAATGATCTTCACTTTCATATGGTAGATACCTAATAAATGATTACCATCTGAACAATGTGTATTTTGTACATTTTTATTGTATTTTTCATAAAATATGGTCTGTTATCTGTGTTTACATTTCAACCCCCGCTTAGACTGTAATCAATAGCATGTAGAAATTGGATCATATCTATACTTGTATCCTTCCCATGGTTTATTATATTTGTTAAAATGTAATATGGTTGGCACAATAAAGACCGATAATCAATCAGGTCATGTCATAATAAGGTGGAAGTGAGCTTGGGACTGTAGAACAGGTGACTGAGTTTGGCCCAGAGAACTCAAATGGATGATTCAAAAATAAGAGCAGAGGTATGCTATGGTAGAAGATGCCATTCTCTTTAAGGACATCAAGGAACTACATGCTCCAGGACACATATAGTAGACCAAATTAGGATCAAGGAATTATAGCTGAGAAAAAGCTTAGAAAACTAAGGCAGTAATTGAGTTACATTCTTATCTATTCTTTCTAAAGATATGTTTTCTTTTTTGGAGTGTTATAGTGATAGTCAAAAAAAACCATGCATGCAAACAAACAAACAACAACAACAACAAAGACTCTCTAGGTATAGATTCAATGGATCTCCTATCCCCTCCTCTCTAGTCATAGGGCAGCTAGGTGGCACAGTGGTTAGAGCACTGGTCTTGGAGTCAAGAGGACTTGAGATCAAATCTCATCTCAGATTTTTTTGCCTTAAAACATTTGGGGTCACCTCCAGTCATCCTGATGTATATCTTGCCACTGCAACCAGATGGCTGCAGAGGAGAGAGTGAGGTTGGTGACTTTGTACACAGCCATCTATCACTTAAATCCAATTCAGTGCAAGCCACAACATCACCCTGATGTCATGGTCCTCTTTGAGAACAAAGGACAAACAACTCATGTGTCTACTACCCTCATTTCTGGCCTTTATTACTTTTATCCTACACCATTAGAGTCACCTCTTAATAGGTCTCTATAACTTAAACTTTTCACTAAAATTAATTCCCCACTCCTAGCTACCAAAGTGATTTTCCTAAAGTTCAAGTCTGACCTCTCACCTACTCAATAAATTCGAAAAGATATCTATTGCTTAAAGGATAAATTATAAAATCCTGTGGTAAGAATTTCAAAACTGTTCACAATATAGCCTCAGCTTATCTTTCCAGCATTTTTATACATTATTCTTCTCACACTATGCAATTCAGCCAAACCTATCATCTTGTTCTTCCTCATAAGCAGAAGTCCACTTCCTGTTGTCATGCCTTTGCAATGGCTGTCCCTATGCCTGGCATGCATTCTGTGTTCACCCTTATCCTTAAGGCATACAACCATGTATAAATAAGATATATAAAGGGAAATTAGAAATAATCTTGGAGGGAGAACACTAGCATTAAGGAAGACCAGGAAAGGCTTCTTATCTATGGAAGGCACAATTTGAGGTGAGAGACAAGAAGGAATCCAGGAAAGCCAGAAAATGGAGACAAGGAAAAAGAGTATCCCCAATTGTAGGGACAGCTAATGAAAATTCATACAGTTGGGAATGTCATTAAATATGAGGAAGTGAGTGAGGAGTAAGAAGACTAGAATGGTAGGAAGGGGCCAGGTTGTGAAGGTCTTTAAAGCCAAACAGAGGATGTTATGTTTGATTCTGAAGGTAGTAGGGAGTTATTGGAGTTTATAAAAAGGGGGCAATGGGTGACATGGTCAGCTCTGTGCCTTAGGAAGATCACTTTGGCAACTGAGTGAAAGATGGACTGGAGTGGGAGAAAGGCTTGAAGAAGAGAGTCCAACCATAAGCCTACATATTTGTGTGTATGTGTGCGTAGTTTCAAAAATAAAATTGGAAGGATTTAGCAACAGATCAAATGGGAATGAGGAATGAGGAAGTGAGGAATCAAGGATGACACCTAGGTTTCAGGCCTGGGTAAGTGGGAGGATAGTGATGCCATGGGAAGTTTTGAGGAAGGTTTGAGGGAAAGCTAATGAGTTTAGTCTTAGACATGTTGAGTTTAAGATGTTTGTGGAACATTCAGTTCAAAATATCTAAAAAGCATTTGGAGATGAAAGGGATTTGTGCTAAATAAATAGACCTGAGAATCGTGTGTATAGAGATTTTTTTTTGCTGGGCAATGAGGGCTAAGTGACTTGCCCAGGGTCACACAGCTAGTTAGTGTCAAGTGTCTGAGGTCAGATTTGAACTCAGGTCCTCCTGAATCCAGGGCTGGTGCTTTATCCACTACACAACCTAGCTGCCCCTAGAGATAATTTAATCAATGGGAGTTGATGAGATTACCAAGTGAAATAGGATTGTGGAAGAAAAGAGCACCCAGGACAGAATCTTGAGGTACATTCACGGTTAGCAGTTGACCTTGATGAAGATCCAGCAAAGGAGGCTGATAAGATATCAGACAAAAATAAAACAAAGTAGGAGAACCAGGAGAAAGTAATGTCAAGTAAACCAAGAGAAAAGATAATATTCAGAATATTAGATATGTAGGAGGAGAACCAAGAGAGAATGGTGTTCCAAAAACCTAGAGAGAAGAGAGTATCAAGAAAAGGGTGATAAACAGCATCAAAGTCTACAGAGAGAACAAGAAGGATGAGAATTTTTAAAAAGCTATTAGATTTGGGAACTAAGAGATCCTAGGTAACTTTGTAGAGAGCAGTTTCAGTTGATTAATGAAGTATAAAGTCAGACTGAAGAAAGTTAAGAAGAGAGTGAGAAGAAAGACAGTGGAGGCATCAATTATAGACAGCTTTCTCAAAGAATTTATCCTCAAAAGGGAGAAAGGATGTAAGGTGATCGCTAACAGGGATGGATTGATTAAATAAGGTAGGGGGGTTTAAAGAATGGAAGAGACTTGGGAATGTTTCTAGACAGCAGAGAAGCAGCTAGTAGACAAGGACAGATGAAAGATTAGTGAGATAGTGGGAATGATAGAGCAGACAATCTGTTGGAAGAAACAGGATGGCATGAGATCATGGGTGTATGTGTGGTATTTGGTAGATCTCTCCTTGGATTGTGACCAGGAACAATTGAATGAAATAGAAATGAGAATTACAAATGAAATGGCCTGAGGGCGGATACAAGAGGTCAAATGGGGAGACAAGGTACAGTCACACACAATATACATAGAGAATAGTGAACAAGAGAGTATATTACTCAGTATTATATACTCCTCATTTTAAAAAGCATCCACATAAATGCTCAGACAATAAATGAAAAGTTTTTGGAGAAGGATGGAAAGGCTTCACTGAGGAGGAGAATGTCAGCTGGGAATTAAAATATGAGTAGGAGATAAACAGAGAAGATAGGGCAACAACATTCACTGTGTGCCAGGCACTATGCTAAGTACTAGGGATATGAAGAAAGACAAAGCACATGGAACAGCAAAACCACATTGGAAATGAAGGTTCTTGGTATGATGACAGCAAAGAGGCAGAAATCATCATGGTAGATCAGAGATGAATGAGGAAGAGAAAAGAACATAATAATTGGGCTTGAGGAAGAAAAAGAGAGAGGGGAGAAGAGGGAGAGATTAAAGGGCTTCAACTGGTGTTCAAGGAGAGACTGAATAATCACATGTTGGGATATTGTAGAAAAAATTCAGGCATCAAACAGGTGATTAGACTAGGGGATTCTTCAGGCCCCCTCCAACTCTTAGGTTCTATGGTCCTATGAGGAGAGTATTCTCAAGAGGCCTTTTGTCTGGGGAAAAAAGGCTTGTATGAATGATTAACATCAATTCATATATACTTCTTTCTTAAAAATGGCTGTTAATCCTAGCCCTCATCAAATAATAGCCAAATATTTGGTATTAAGACATTCATAACTAGATTCACTCTCTGGCCTTTGACCTTTCTTTCTTTCTTCCTTCCTTCCTTTCTTTCTTTCTTTCTTTCTCTCTTTCTTTCTTTCTTTCTTTCTTTCTTTCTTTCTTTCTTTCTTTCTTTCTTTCTTTCTTTCTTTCTTTTTTTTGCAGAGCAATGAGGGTTAAGTGACTTGCCCAGGGTTACATAGCTAGTAAGTGTCAAGTGTCTGAGGCCGGACTTGAACTCAAGTCCTCCTGAATCCAGGGCTGGTGCTTTATCCACTGTGCCACCTAGCTGCCCCCTAGCCTTTCTCTTGATGGTGTCTCTCTCAATGCTCCTGTGTACACTGATTCTTATAGATCAGAATCCCTTCACTTTGGAAGGCAGGGACAAGCCTGCCATTCTTTGGCCAACATCTGGCAGCTGCTCCTGCTGGTTATTCCTCCTGATTGTCAACAACAGTGATCAAAGTGACAGGGACGTAATTGAGGAATTTGATGAAGACACCCTATGAGATGAGCTTGTTTGTGACTCGGCTGTGTTTTGGTTTTTCCTGACTCTGGCCCAGAGAACACGCTGTTGCAAATATCTTGAAGGAAGCCTCAACAACCACAATGACAACAACTCCATAAACCAACAGTTCTCAGGTGGAGAAATGAATACATTTGCAAAAGTCATCTCAGGGAGGCAACCTCCATTCTGCCCACTTCTCTTTTTCACTGAACCTAGACTACTTCGATAACCCTCTAATTCTTCTCCCTGCCTCATCTCTCCCCTTTCTAAACCATTCTTGACTCAACTGATGAAGTGATTTTTCCTCTAGAGCAGTTTGGACCCTATCACTTCCCTACTTCTTCAAAATCAATGGTCTTTATTACCTCCTAGCTCAATTATAAAGTCCTCGGCTTGTCATTTAAAGTTCTTCAAAATCTGGGCCCAACCAAAACCCCTAGAATCTTGAATTCTAGATTTAGAACCCATCTTGGTTTCTGGGCTTAGAATCCATCTGAATTGGGCAGCTGCCCTATGCCCAACCTGTTCTTCCTTGTGGCTCAAGGCAAAAAATACTGCATTTTCATTCAAGTGGGTGGATTCTTTAAGTGGCATTTTAAATGTAGTGGTCAGGGAGTCTTTTAATTTGCCTTTAAAGAAACTTTTCATTTCTCCACAATGGATGGGAGCAGCAATAGCAGGGGAGAAGAGCTATGAATGGTATCTTCCTGTCTCAGCAGCAGTCTTCCTATCATTAGCTTCCTTTCTCTCCCTCTCCCTCTCCCTCTCTCTCTGTGTCTCCTCTCTTCTGTCTCAGCCTGCCCCTGTCTCTCTCTCTCTCTCTCTCTCTCTCTCTCTCTCTCTCTCTCTCTCTCTCTCTCTCTCTCTCTCTCTCTCTCTCTCTCTCTCTCTCTCTCTCTCTCTCTCTCCCACGCTCCCCCTGCGGCAAGCTGCAGAATGGGATCTGCGAGTTGGGAAGCCAGCCGGCAGCTGTCACACAGTGGAGGCAAGCAGCCTGGGCAAAGAGTGAGTCTACTCTGTCATTTAGGATGAATCACTGGGATCTGGCAATAATTTCTATTTTTCTGGTCGTGGTCGGGGAACAGCCCAAAAGCTACACTGGACCAGACAAAGGTAAAGAAGCTTCTTCTTTTTTTCCCCCATTGTTTGTTGGTTTCTTCTTTACCTGCTTTTCTTTTCAAAGTGTCTTCAGGGCTGGGCTGCTGGGAGCTGTGGGGAGCTGCCAGGCTCGGGCTCAGCCTAGCATGAGGAGACTTCCAGTGGGTGTTTCAGCACCTGGCACTGCATGCCAGCAGGGTGCCTCCCAGGCATTAACCCCTTCTGGGCTGGATAGGGGAGGAAGGGACCAGATGCAGTGAGGCACATGGAAAGCTTTATACATTACAACCTAGATGCAACTTCCAGATGCAATCTCTATACATACCTGTGCCTGTGAATGAGAGGGGGATTAAACAAGTCTGGAGTGGTCCATGGGCTCTGCACTTGGCTACAGGGACTATCCCTGTCTGTCATACAGGCTCCTGGCAGACCATCTCCCTGGAGATTGATTTTCTTCAATTTCATCACTTCATGAATTGGTCTCATGGGTTGCTGTAAGCCTAGCATTCAGTATTTTCTTCAGGAAGCCTGCAGGATACTAGCTGGATAGCTCTAATTATGTTTTTTAGTTACTTAAAACTATTTGTTAAATCCCCAAGACTTGTGAGGTATCAATGCCATCCAGGGATGAGTATTTTGAGTTCCTTCTGGGGCTGCTTAGACTTTAGGCAGGGTATGTCTCCTTTTGGCAAGAGTAGTTTGATACCCTAATCCCATTCCCTAACCATTGGCTACCCCTGGCCAGCAGCCACCCCACTCCAGAACCTATGAACCCCCCCCCCTTTACCTCTGTAATGGTTTTCTTTCATCTGGCTGGGAAGGCATATCACAAGAATAGGCAGCTTTCTGTTGCTGCAGTCCTGCACTTTCCCTATTTCTGGCTTCTAATTGGAGCTGCTGCCTCCCTGTCACGACCTCCTCATCCACACAGTGCACACCTCATGTGTTTGCTTCAAACAGGCTCTGAGAGCCAAGGATCTGCCTTTGTGGGGGCTGGGAGGCTAGAGGAGGTTGTGCCCACTCCTAAAAGCAAACCTGGCAACCTCCTGTCCTGAACAAGGTCCTGTTTGTGGGATGCTCCGACAGGTATGATTAAGATAGAAGAGAGACTTGGGAGAGATAAGAACCAGGTCAGTTCAAGTCCCTCAATATGGTGTTTTCAAATGGGTCCCACGCTCTTGTGGAAAAGAAAACAAAATAGCCTGTTTAGTCTTGACATAGAGGAAAGGATCCGGTCTATGGAAGGAAGAGGGCAAGTTATGTGTTGCTTCCATCTACTAACCCCACTAAGATCCCTACTGCTCTTGTAGATCCCAATGTTTACAAGAGGACATTGGCTAATGAAGAGTCTTCACCAGTTGTGGGCATTTGTGGATTATGCTCTTCCCACCCACCCACACCCAGGGAATTGGTGAATTCTGTAGCCTCACCCGCTATCTCTAGCTCTCCATGTCCAAGCCCCCAGAGTCATTGTAAAGCCATTCTGTGCTTTTCATGATACATCTTCAAGGCTGGGGAGAACTAGAATAAACTTGACATTTGAGCAGATGTTGGAAGCATGCTGAGATGCTTAAAAAGTTATGGCTGTGTTGTTTCTACAATTAATGACTTCTCTAGAGTCTTATAGACATGAAGCTGTCACCTTCCATGGTGAGTGAGTGATGAGCCTTCTGTCTGTTGAAATTGCTGGGACCTTAGCCCTCTATTCTTTCTTTGAACTTGGTTCTCCCATGCTTTGAAGTTGGCTTTTCCCAATTGACTAGCTTCTATTCTCTAGAACTCAGTGCTTTGGATGGGCAACTCTTGGCAAAATCTCCAGGGAAAGGTTTGATTCTTCTTGGTCACTAGGAGATTGTGGCACTTGGGTTCAATGGTTTTAAGGTAGAAGCGCACAGGGCCTTGCAGTGGAAGACATCCTGCCAGGCATGCTAAAGATATTGCAAAATCAGCTCCATGTCCTCACTTAGATTCTATCCCATCCCCTCATGCTGGTTTGCAAATATTCTAGTATGGTGAGTGATGGGGGAGAGCTAAAAGTAGGACTTATTTTTAATGGGACAAAACAGTTGGATGGGGGATATTGATGAGAGAGAGGGCAGTATGATGGTAGGAAAGCTGATCAGTGGTGATAAAGAGAGCAATCCAGTTGTATATATAATCATGCAAAAAGAAGAAAAGCCAATCTTCCCCCTCCCCCACCAAAGAGCCATCCTTTCCCTTGCCTGTGCAGGAAGGCAGGCCCAGGTTATAGGACTGTAGACACAACAACTTAGGGATGATTATACTACATGGTAATTCAGATGTAAGGAAAGGTATTGGGGCAATGTAGCCTCAGTGAGGAAGCACAACCACTTGAAGAAGCTTATTTTCCTGGATATTGTCACCTTTGATCAAAGTCCTATTCACCTTCGTTATAGCTCCAGTCAAGAATTGTGCAGAAATGAGCACAGGACCTAAAGGAGTGCTACTATTCTCATGGTTTGCTAAAATTATTTAAATTAACAAAACTATAATTTTTTCTCCTATTCCCAGAACCAAATAATTGTGTTTTGAGCAGGTATATGTTATTTTCATGCAATAGGACACATACTCATTGACAGTAGGGACTGTCTTATCTTTACCTTTAAAGCCTCAACAAGTTGCATAGTACCCTATGACATGCAGGAGGTACTCAATATATGCTTGTGGAATTGAATGGAATTGTTGTTTCCATGAAATATAAGTTCCATATTGGAATTCCAAGATAGCTGCAAGCTAGGTGGTGCCATAAGTGCACATAACGTGGGGAATGTGGTCAGGATGACTTACCTTCATGAGTTCAAATCTGGCCTCCGACAGTTACTAGCTGTGTGACCCTGGCCAACTCATTTCACCCTCTGCCTCAGTTTCCTCATCTGCAAAATGAGTTGGAGAAGGAAATGGAAAACCACTCCAGTGTCTTTCTCAAGAAAACCCCAAATGGGTTCATAAGGTGTCAAGTATGACTCAAGAACAACAACCGCCTCAGATAAGCATTTGCCATTTCCATCCTCCTACTTTCTTGTTTCTGAACAATTTGAATGGCCTTCTAATTGGTCTCCCTGCCTCAGGTCTTTCCCCACTCAAAACTGTCCTTTACTCAGCTACCAAAATTATTATTCTCAAGCTCAGATCTGACTGTTACTCCCTTATTCAATAAATTCTAATGGCTCCTAGTTATCTTCAGCATCACATATAGAGTCTGCTCTTTGGCAATTACAGCTCTTCAGAACCTTGCCCTTACTACCTTTCCAATCTTCTTAGTCCCCTCCACACAGTTTAGTTTTTTCTTCCCCTTTCTTTGTATTCCCAGCCCTTAGCACCATACCAGACACATAATTAGTGCTTAGTAGGTGTTTGTTGATGGACCGACTATGGGTCTAGGGGCAGAGCTGGAGATTTACCTGAATTTTAGAGGCTGAGAAGGACTGGCCTCCACCAGCCATTGGACTAAACAATCTTTCAGTAGGCTGCTCCCGAGAAGCACTTGAAATTGTGAATGCTGGGGTCCTCCAGGCACAACAGGGGAGCTGTTTATTCCACTGCATGGGGCATCAATGGCTTTTGCATCTGAGAAGAGCTCCTGGGAGCACAAACAGACTCTTCCTGGCTAAGTCAGGGATACAAAAATGCCCCACGATTAAGTTTATTTTGTCCCTGGGAGACATCATAATGTCATCAGCTTCATGGCTTCTTTCTACCTGGAAAATTATTTAAATGTAGACAGTTCACACAGAGACAGAATATTTTTGGTGTAACTTAGCAACAACATAGAGAAGAGGAGGGGAAGGAGAGAGAGAGGGGAAAAAAAAAACTCAGGCCGACATTCATAGCTTATGCAAATCTTGTACCGAAATAGTCCTAGCCCTAGTGGATTCAGTCCCTAGAAGGGTTCCTGTTGGATCATGTCAACCTAGTTCGTTTATTATAATTAACTATACCAGACAGCTTCTCTAATTACCCAAGTCAGGGGCTGGGGCTATCAGGTTCGAAGGGTGTGTGGAGACAACTGCTTTCGGACTAAGAGCTGACTTAATGTGATTGCCTTTGGAAAGCTGCATTAGTTTCTAATTAAGGCCAGCCATCCAGAGTCCAAGCCTGAAACTCAGCAGTAAAGTATGGGAGAAGAATGATTAGGGTATCTTAGTCCCAAGGTGACCATTCTTTTCCTCTGAGTTTCCCACCTAGGGCATCACTTCCCACCTGTACCTTGGTGACAGTCCACTCTTTGTGAGATTGATCACCACAGGAGGAGGTGAGGAGCTCTATTACATACACAAAGAGTTGGATGGCAGTCTTTAGAGACCTGGATTCTAGTCTTACCACTGATATTAATTATATGTAGAACTTGGAAGCAGTCATTTAATTTCTTGGGGCTACAGTTCCTTCATCTGTAAAGTAGTATGGTAGGCTAGATCTAAAATCCCTTTCAACTCTACTATCCTAAAATTCTATGAATTGTTTTTTTCCCGCCAGAGAAAAAGGAATCTTGATCTTAGTGCTTCAGGGATGGCTGTGGCATGGAAAATCTCAGAGAAAAAACATGACAGGCACCATCAAGAAAGGGTCAAGGAATTGTAGATATTTGCCAGAGCATTTTTTGAAAGCTGTTATTTCCCTGGATGTAACAGTCCTGGAAATAAAGCCAGCATTCCAGTAGTAACCACTGGGAATACAGGAGCAGAGACCAGCCCTGTCTTGGATATGAAAGTTGAAAGAGAAGGAAGAGTAGAGCATGACTCTGAGGCTGTGAACCTGGATGACTAGAAAGGATTGTGATAGAGATAGGTGCTGGGTGGTACTTTATATTCATTGTTTTATATAATAATTAGTAGCAATTTTTCTTTGTTGTTGAGTTATTTCAGTCATGTCCAACCCTTCGTGACCCCATTTGAGGTTTTCTTGGCAAAGATACTGGAGTGGTTTGCCATTTCCTTCTCCAGCTCACTTTATAGATGAGGAGCTGGGGTAAATAGGGTTAAGGGCTTTCCCAGGGCCACACAGATAATAAATATCTGAGGCTGGATTGGAACTCAGGTTCTCCTGGCTCCTGGACTGGTGCTCTATCCACTGTACCACCTATAGGTAGCTGGTAAGGAAACATTGTTCTGGTTCTGAGCATTTGACACCTGCCTCTACTCTCTTTTTAGGGTAATTAACAGGCTGGAAGGCCAATAATATGCCTTAGGCAGGGGATGTAGTTGTGATTAGAAAGCATAACCAGAAGGCAGAGAGCTAGGGTGATCAAGCCAAAAGGTTCTCCAATGTGTCAGCTCATTCAGAATGCTAGGCAAGGGTCATCTAATGGAGGTCAGAGCAGCAGTCAAGGCTGATAGTGTGTATATAGGGGGAGGGAAAATAATGTGTGCCTGGCACAGAACCTATTCAGTACTAGGATGAAAGAAACAACACAAAGCACGGGCAAATAACCAGTCATCTTATGGAAATCTTCAAGAAGGGGTTTCTTCTGGTGGTCATTTTCTAACCATACCTCTTCCTTGTGTCACTGTTCTGGGGCTATGTAGTGGCCCTGGTCCTGGGCAGATGGCCTAGGAATTTAGGGATATAGGTATGACTACAAGGAGAATTTGGAAAGAGCAACTAGACAACACAGGTGAAACTTGCCAAGAGCTGTTTTTAGCCTACCTGCACATGGTAGTCATTATCCATAGAGAATTATCCCTTCTCCATTTCTTCAGGTCCTAACTTTGGAAGCCCAGGCTATGTTCAGACAGGAAGAGAATATTTGGGTTTGAAAGTTTTCAGTGATTGTGTATGTATTATTATCAACCTCACCATTAAAATTATCCATTAAGCATCTAGTTGGGCAATATCCAGGGTGATCAAGGATAAACACTGGCCCTACCCTTGGAAAACCTTTTGTGAGATTGACGTTTAGATAGGCAGATAATATTCACAGACTGTCACGGCATGGTCCAGTGGACAGAATGCTGTCTTTGGAGTTAGAAGACCTGAGTTTCAATGTTGGATCTGACTCTTGTTACCTGCCTAATTTGGGCAAAGACACTTTAACTTTCTAGGTCTTAGTTCTCTCATCTATAAAAGTGGGAGATTAGACTTCCTGGATTCTAAGATTCCTTCCAGTTCTGTGATTTCTCAAACATTATTTTGAAATGCTTATATGTATCTTCTCCATGATGCTTCCTCCCTTGCCCATTCCCCCTCCCAAAAAATGTTATTTATATGTATAGATGGATGGATGGATGGATGGATGGATGGATGGATAAATGCATGTATGTATATATACACACTATACATGCCAAATAAATATATGTAATTTAACTATGTGTATATTGTTTTCCCCAATCAAATGTAAGCTCCTAGAGGGAAGGGACAATTTTATTAGTGTTTTTGAATCCCTAGCAAAATTCCTGGCATAAAACAGGCTTTTATTAATTGTTTGTTGATTAACTGCCTTATTGATTTAAGGTGCAGGCACTTCTTTCAATAATAAAAAATACAGTCCCTCTACAATCTAGATGGTCACTGAGAGTTGTTGTTTGCCACCTCCACTGTCCTCCCTCACAAAATTGTCCAAACTTATAAGTCTCTGTATTTTTTTCCAAAGTTGGCCTTCAGATAGCAGAAACACAGTATATAATCAGTCAGTGGGTCTATTTTTGAAGCCCTTCCAGTTAGAATGTGCCAAAGCTTGCATTTTTCAGCCACATCCTTCAACCCCACAGTTACTTCCAAGCCATGGTGAAAAATCAGAGGAAGACCTTGGTCGAGTAAATTCAATAATTACATAAAACAAGTTTGGGCAATGGAGTCAAGGTGTTTGGCCCAATGCTGAGTAGGCCTACCTGCTTGCCAATGAAGATGAAATTCCCCCTCCCATGAGAAAGATTGCAGTTACAACATTTAGGAGATAGTTAAAGCAACATTCCATAGCCCCAGAGTCCTAGTTCCTGTTACAAACTAGTGACTTCTCTTCCAATCCAAATGAAGCCAGACAGTAGAGAAATCAGATTCCAAACGCCTAGCATACTTGATGGATACCACTCATTTGGGTGGTTGGGGGGTTTTATGTGTTTTGTTCTATTTTGTTTTTAATTCCTCATAATTTTGCCCAACCCAATAGTTTTGAAAAATTTGTAAAGTCATTTTCTCTGGCATAGAACTTTGCCCCTTAGTGCTTAATTTCAGTTCAGATTGAATTTTTATGGACAAATGATAAGGAACCCCCGGCAGTCTTAATTACCATATAGAGTACAGTCCCAGCAGTTTCAGCCAAAGTCTTCATATTAATCAAATGAGAAACATTTTCCAGGACAGGAAGCAAGAGAATTTGATTTTCTAGGGAGCTTCTTCCTAGAGAGAGAAAGACATCACTAACACACCTAAGTATATATCCCTTCTTCCCTCCCCTCCAATCAGACACATTCTGTAATTACCAATTTCTATAACTGGAAGTTCTTGGGAATTGAGGAAGACAGAGCACATAATAGATCACGGACCTTGGAGTCATGAAAATATGGGTTCAACTGCTTTCCTCTGATGCATACTGACTGTGTGACTCTGAACAAGTCACTTTACTTCTCACTGCTTTAGGCAATACTCAAATATTACAAATTGAAGAGCAATCACTAATTTGCATTGATGGGAGGAGTTTCCTCATTAGCAGTTCCCTACACCAATGAAATCACAGGACATCCCTGCCCTACTCCCCCCACCCCCAATCAACCCACCTCTAAAAATGAAGACAAAGCTGAATTTCCACTTAGTAGAATAGGCTTTCTCAGTATGATTCCACTGGATCGTAGGTTTAGAGCTAGAAAGAACCTTCATGTTACCCGTGAAGAAAATGAGGCTCAGAGACTTAAATGACTTGTCTTGACCAAAGCCACACAGGCCACAAACATCGGAGCTAGTTTAAAGCCAGCTCTTCTAATATCAAAACTTCCAGCCTTTCTCCTGCACTGCTTGGCCTCCCCAGGCCCTCTAAAGAGCACTGCACATCCCCAAATGCTTTTCCCATCTTTTCACCGATGCATAAAATTCCTTTAAAACCTTTAAACCTGGGGGCCACTAGGTGGCACAGTGGATAAAGTACTGGCCCTGGATTCAGGAGTACCTGAGTTCAAGTCCGGCCTCAGACACTTGACACTAGCTGTATGACCCTGGGCAAGTCACTTAACCCCCATTGCCCCGGAAAAAAAATACAAAGAACAAACACCCTAGGGTGGAGAAGTGCCAAGCACATTGATTGACATCTCACACAGAAGTGTAGAAAATTGATAACAGAGTCTCTGGGGAGAGAAATATTTGTTAAGTGCCAGAAGATTCAGGGCAAAAAGAGGGAAGTGTTATGTAAAGTGGCATGGGGGGTGGGGAAGGGCCAAGGATGAAAAAGAAAGCAGGCTTGAAAATCCTTGAAAAGAATAGTGACAATTGTCCTTGCTGGGGCCCCAGGAGCTCAGGCATGGGGACCATGCCTAGATAGAGGCTAGAGTCACCAAGGTGGGGACCAGGAACATGCAGCCCAGGACTTCTCTCCATAACTGGTCAGGTTATCAACCTGGCTTCAGAAACTTGATATGGATCATAGAACAACCATTTCCCATCTCCCACTGACTGGGGTCTGAAAGCACTTTCCATACAGTAAGCTTTTTGCCTGTGATTTAGCTTGCATTTTAAATCAAATGTGCATCCAGATAAAGGGAGGATCCAGTTGGGGAAGATTCAGGGTTCCCTTAACTGCCTGGTTAAAATAAAAACAGAATTGTGATATCTCTGAATCTTGGAATTAGAAGGACCCTCTGGGGCCATATAATCCAACCTGTGCCTGAAAAAAATTCTCTTGATAACAAATGGACATCTAGTCTTTGTTTGAAGGCTTATAGGAAAGGGAAACTCAATTCTTCTCAGAGTAGCCATCACACTTTTGAATAATGGCAGTTATTAGGATGTTTCTCCAGATACCAAGCCAAATGTTGCCTTTTTCTACTTCCATCCTTTGTTTCTAGTTCTATCCTCTTGGACGAAGCTCTACACCCCTTTTAGCTCTTCCAAATGGCAGTCCTTCAAATCCTTGAAGGCAGTTCTCATGTTCTGTCCTGCAAATGTTCTCTTCTCTAGGCTCAATATTTGCAGTTCCTTTAATGGATCATCATATGGCATGATCTTGGCCTTCATCACTATTTAGATTACCCTTCTCTGGAAGTTCTAAAGCTTATCAATATCTTTCCAAAATGTGGCACTAGGAACTGAGCATAATATTACATGTTTGATCTCAGCCCTTAAACATTTATAAAGTACCTACTATGGACCAGGCACTGTGCTGAGTGCTAGACATACAAAAAAAGGCAAAAGATAATCTCTGCTCCAAAGAACCTAATAGGGACACAACATGCAACCAAATATGAACAAACAACATATACAGATGTATAGATAAATATTTGTATGTATATATTTATACATATATATATATATGTCTGTGTGTATGTGTGATAAATTGGAGGTTGTCCCAGAGAAAAGGGACCAGAATTAAAAGGGATTACAAAAGGCATCCTATAGAATGTGGGATTTTATCTCTGATTTGAAGACATCCAAGAGATGAAGAGGAAGAGCATTCCAGGCATGGGGGACAGCCACAGAAAATGTTCAGAAGTTGAAAGAGATTTATTTCTGTGAATGCAGTTATCAAAATATCTTGCCATAACTTAAGGATTTGAGACCTGTCCAATGCAATTCACTCATTTTAAGGAAGAAACAGTGACTCAGAAAGGCTAAGCCACCCATCCAGGTTCACACTAAGGATTCAAGAGTTGGTAGTGATGGGGCGGCTAGGTGGCACAGTGGATAAAGCACGGGCCCTGGATTCAGGAGTACCTGAGTTCAAATCCGGCCTCAGACACTTGACACTTACTAGCTGTGTGACCCTGGGCAAGTCACTTAACCCCCATCCACTGTGCCACTGTGCCCAATCCTCCCATTTTTGAGATGAGGACACTGAGCCTTTCCAAGATAGGCTTTCCAAGGTCACACAAGTCGTGAATGACAGTCAAGGCTTATAATGAAATGGTCTAATTCCAAATCCAACACTCTTGCTACCTCCTCTAAAATCATTCCAGTGATCTTAAAATATGCAGAGAAGGCCAAAGATCACAAGTTGCTGGGTTTTTTTAAAGCAAGCAATATAAATGCATTTAATTAGAATTTGCAGCTTTTGGATGACAAAATCATACTACTAAAGAAACTGGAATAGACTTAATCTTTGAAGTTGATGGGCAACCTTGCCTTCCTATGGGACATAGCCTGTGAAGAAAATCCTGGGCTGGATGAATCATGGGTATGACCCAATATGACAATTATTATGTTTCTAAGGGGAAGATATAGATATTCTCAACTTTTGTAAATGGTGAGTTCTAGCAATAATTTGAAATTCAAAGATAGCCCCAGCTGCTCCTTCTAGGACAGTTGTTTCCATAGTCAGATTTGCTAGGACAAAGCCCAGTGTTAGGCAAATAGGTAAAATGTGGATGTATAAGATGATTTTTTTTATCATCTCCTCCTGCTGCCTTTCCTCTCAGAGGACTGTTCCTTTAGATAGCCTCCGAATTGTCCCCAGATTCTCAGGTAGCCAGGAATGTGGTGGAATTTCCGACAGTTAAGCCCATGAAAGAGCTATTTTTATATTTTTGAAAGGAGAAGGAAAAAGCAGAGTGATGGCAAGGAGCTCTCCCAAAATCCTTCTACTCTTCCATGTACCAGAGCTATAACTACAGTACTGCAACTAAGACTTTGCCTCATGGAGCTGAATTTAAAGAACTCCAAATTTAAAGGGTGGTGACAGCAATGTAGAAAAGACAAACTTATACCTAGTTAGCAAGAATAATTAGTAAGAATAGTAACCTAGCACATCAATGGCTCCCACTCTGTTCTTTTTCTTTATAGGGTTTCTATCTTTCCTTGACCCTCCATAGACAGAGTAGTGGTTGACATGGTTCATGTTGCTTGCCCTAGAAATGGTTTATGGAACTTCTCCAGGTATAACAATTCCTACTTATATCTCTGCTATATATAACCACCAGGAATTATGTTCATCATGCTATTAAGGGGGGCTTTATTTAGGAATGGGATGGACTACATGATTCTCTACCTCTGGGATTCTGGGATTCTTTTATGTAATTATCATGGAGTTACAATGCACTAATACCTATATCATTGATTGTGAATGAAAAGTAACATATTTGCCATTTAATCACTATGATGTGTATCCCTGAAATAACAAAATAACATACTTCTTTATTCTCCTAAAAATCATTTTCTTTTCCCTTTTTCCTTCTTTTCCTCTCTTCCTTCTTATTTGGCTTGCTCTATATCCTTCAGTACTGTCCATCAGTAGACAATGTTCTCTAATCTTAATGGCAGCAGGGGAAGAAAGAAAAACTGACCCATCCTCCAAATCCATGCAATTGAGGGTTGAGGAAAGAGGCTGGAATGATAGAATCTAGTGAATCCTGGATCCCCCATAAAAGAGGTTTTAAACTCATGGCCAGATTATGGCCTACAAAACTCACAAGTGCTACTGGAACCAGAATGAAATGCAGTTGGGAAATGCTTAGCAAAATAAATAAAAATGCAATGAAACATAGATAATGTTAATTTGTGGTGCAGACAGATCCATTTCCATTTCAGTTTAACACCTCTGCTCCATAAGCATCTCCGTAAACTTCTAAAATCCACCAAAAAGAATAATGATTAATACAGTAAAATAGAATCCTCCATAAACTCCTCTATCTAGTCTAGGACTACATAAAAAGACAGAATCATAAAGATTGACTGAACAGAGACAAGTTGGGCTAGATGGAAGGTATATTGGGAACCATCTCCTACAACAGGAAACAGACCAGGATGTAGCACCAGAATCTTAGAAGGAAAAAGTCCAGGAGTAGATTGTGGTTCAGAGCATCCCAGAACCCTTGCCACAATGGGAGATGGGCCCTGACCTGTGTCCATACAGCTTACTACTGATCCAGCATCCAGGAAACCTGGGGATAAACCATGGCAAAAGACAAAGCCAGAATATTTTTACAGAAGGTGAATTCTAGCCCTAGGTACTCTGCTGAAAACTGAGAAATGCCTTCCTAATTCATACAGAAGTATAAGAAGGGAGTATGACCCAAGCACATGCTCTTAACTCAGAAACTGAGGTTGGAGATATAAGTAAACAGAATAAAATGCTAAGCACGATGAAGAAATTACTCAGACTGAGAGGTATTCAAAGAACAAGCCCATAGGAAGAAAGTAAGTCCATGATAAGTCCAAGTATTACCTCAGAAAACAGAATGTCTTGGGTCACAGGGACTATAAGAGTACTTGGAAAAAGTGGGGAAAATGAGAAACAAAATGAAATACCTATGTAATGCAAAATAGCAAGGATAATTTCTTGAATAGCGATAAGGTTTCTGTAGTTCTGACAGCAGGCAACTGGCAGAAGTCTAAGCCAGCAGGCAGCTGATAGCATGGTGGTCTGGCAGAAGGTGATTAAGACCTGTCATGAGAACATGAATGCAGTCTATGTGAGGAAGGAACCAATCAAAAAAACACCTACTATGGGCCACGCACCATGTTAGTCATTGAGGTTGCAAAGACAAAAAGTAAAATGATCCCTGCTCTCATGGCATTTCTATTCTATCAGAATAACAAGAACAGGGAAAGGACTATGCTTAGGGGGATTGAAGCAGTGGCCAGGGTACCAATATAAACACCCATGGATAGTGAACTATACCATAGTTATTAGAAGTGGAGTGTGGGTGAAGATTTGGTCACAGGGACTAAGGTAAGAGCCTAGGTATTTGAACCAGAGTAGGAGGTAGACTGAGCCCCAGAAGAAAGACTGGCAGTTTCCCAAGCTTTGCGTCCAGAGGTCAAAGAATTATAGATTAAGAACTGAGAGTTAAAGAAGTGAAGAAACTGAGGCTCAGAGAAGTTATATACCTTGCCCAAGGTCATACATATAGTAAACAACAGGGGCTGGAATCCGGGTCTTATGTCTCCAAATCTACTGTACATTTTCATGTACTATTTCTTTCCCTTTTATAGGGTCTGATTTTTTAGGCAGGAATGGCATGGTCCTACTTATGAAATCTGAAAAGACACTGGGCTAGGGAACCAGGTCAATCATTATGCCATCGTGCTCCCTAGGTTCTCTGTTAATCAACTGGGCTCACTATTACCCACTCAGGATGGAGTTATCAACATCCATCTTCTAGGAAGTGATGCTGAGAGAGTCAATGAAACCACTCACACCAATATTTTTGTTTACTTTTTTGTTATTCTCTTAGTGTGTAGTTTAAATTCAAATTGGTCCCATCTTGGGCAGGAGCAGGTGGAGAGAGAAGTTGACAAAAAGCAAGCAGGAAGCTGCCTATATTTCAACATGGCATGAAAGCAATTTGTATCGAAAAATCAATTCCATCTACACAAACAGAAAATAAAAGGAAGGAAGGGAAAGGAAAACAAGGCTCAATAGCTTTGCAGGGGGCTAGTTTATAGAGAAGACAATGTATTTACTTAAATCAGGACTGTGTCTCCCAACAAGCCTGGGTTGACACTATGGCAAAATTTTGGTTTGGGTTTTGTTTTCTTGAAACTGTCCCCCTAACACCCAAACAACCCTCCCTGTGTGAAGTACACTTTCCCCAAACTGCCTAATAGCATGCGTGGGTGATCACAACTGACAATACATCTCATTTTCCACATTTGTGGTTTACCCACTTACCTATTGTTTTCTAAACAGAAGGGAATGTGCTTTGACTTTAATAATATGATGATGATTCAATCCAATAAGCATTTACAAAGGGCCTACTGCTTTCTAGGCACTATGCTGGGCACTGAAGATACAAGGACAAAAATACAAACAGTCCCTCTCTCCAAGGAGTATGCATTCAATTATTAGGACATTCTTCCAACTTTGCCTGTTGGCTGTAACTGTGGTCTTGCAGCATTGCTGTTTGTTTAGTTGTTATTCCTATTGCCATAATTGTATATTTTTTTCTCTATTCTACTTTCCTCACTATATATCTCATCCTACAAGAATTCTCCTGTTTCTCTGGATTTTTCACATTTAAAAAAAATCCCTGTGGTACAATATTATTCCACTGCGTTTATAGACCACAATTTGTTCATCCATTCTCCTATTGTGGGGCACATTTTTTCTCTAGATTTCTGTTATATCAAATAATGCTGCTGTGAATATTTTTGTCCATATGAGCTTTCCTTGCTGTCAATAATCTTTTTGGGTAATAGTCCCAGTAGTGAGATCTCTGGGTCAGAGGTTAGGAATAGTTTATTAACCTTCCTTGCATAATTTTAAATTGTTTTCCAAAATGGTTCAACTAATTTTCAGCTCCATCAAAAGTGAATGTTGGTAACTGCAAGATTTTTTAATGCTGCCTCCCCTCCCTGCCTCACCAAGTAAATATGCAGTCAATTTCTGACAGGTCACATTCAGCTGAGAAACAAAAATGAGAGACAGACTTTCGAATAACAAAAACAACAACATACAAAGACTCTAAGGATCTATGGTATGGGAATGTTTTCCACAGACAATGATAGTAATCTGTCCTGTGGAGTTGCTTGAGGCACATGGAGATTGAGGGACTTGCCTGGGTTTATAAACCAAATGAAGACTTGAACCCATATATTCTGACTACAAGCCTACTACTAGGCACTCTGCAAGACTACCTTCATCAGAAAAAACAACAATAATTTATATTTTTTTCATCATTTTAAAAAACAAAGCACTTTTCTCATGACCTACTGATGGACAGAGAGTTCAAGTGGTATTACCTCCTTTTGTGCATAATAAAAGTTGCTTGGCAACTGGGAATCAAACAGACCTCAATTTAAATCCCCTTTGACATTTATGACAAGTGTGACCTGTCATTTATCTTCATTAAACCTATGACCACTCCCTAAGACCTTAGTGTGGTTGGTTTTTTTTTTTAATTTCAACAAGCTTTCCCCCCACCCCTACCATTTCCCCTCAACCATAGCATAGAAGGAATGGAGGGAGGGAGAGAGGGAAGAAGGGAAGAAGGGAGGAAGGGAGGGAGAAAAGTAGGAAGGAAGGAAGGAAGGAAGGAAGGAAGGAAGGAAGGAAGGAAGGAAGGAAGGAAGGAAGGAAGGAAGGAAGGAAGGAAGGAAGGAAGGAAAACATGGAGGCAGTGAGGGAGGATCCTTGTATCATATAACCATATTCAAGTAGTACAATTTCCTATGTTGACTATATCCAAAAACATATTTCTCATTCTGTATATTAGTCCATCATTTCTCTGCCATGAGATAGGCAACATTCTTCTTTGTGATTCCTTCAGAATCATGATTTATCATTTGATAAGTTCTTAAGTCCTTCACAACTGTTCATTTTTACAATAAGAGCTTTTAAGTAATTCATATATTGACTGTCACCTGCATTGATGGAGAGAATTTCTACACTGGGCATTCCCCATAATGCTGAAATCATCAACACTTTAGGTGTGAGAGTTTACAGAAAAGAAAATCATCTCAGAAAAGTGAAGTCACTTGTTTATGATCCAACAACTCCTGTCAGTTCCAGAATTTAAGGCTCTAAACCAATAGTTAGTTTTGATTGAATCCTCACTTTTTTATTTACTACCTTTCTGTGACCTTTGCCAAATCCCTTTATGTCTTTGAGCCTCTGTTTCTGCAGCTATAAAATAAGAGGGTTGGATTTGTTTGGACTATTGATCTATGATCCTCTCTAATGGCCCCCCCAATATCCTCCTCTATTATGGCACCATTAGGAAAGACCTCAGCAATAACTGTGCCCTGGCCACCAGATGGATCTGTTCAGCTACTACAGAGTCCCCTTTAAGTGTGACTAATGAAAGAGTTATAGGTCTTCTCTGTGACTTGATGCCTTTGAAAGCCACAGGTATCCTGCAGGACCTCCTGATGGACTGCATGTAGGCATCCAATCATGATGGTACATTCAGACCAGCCCAAGGAAAGGTCAAATGACAGCCTGAGTGATTTAGTTTCCTAGTTTTGACTATATCACATTCTGCTAACTGAAGTCTTTCATTAAAAACGCAGAATTCTAGCAACCATTGGTGGGATAAAGCAAAAAGAACTGGCTCTGGCCATGGCATTAAAAAATGACAGATGGGGGGCCCCTAAGTTATTTTGGTCATCAGAGTGAGGAAACCACAGGATGCATATGAGGATTTCAAGTCAATAAATTCTTCATGATTGACAAATATCATAGAACACTATAGAATTTTAGAATGGTGAGATCTTAGTGCCAGTTGAGTCCATGTACATCATTTTCCAGAGAAGAAAGCAGAAGCCCATAGAATAATATTAGTGACCTATGACTTCCTATTTGACATATGAGGAAACTGAGGCTCAGGAAGGTTAACTGATTTCCCCAAGCTTTAGTGGCTTCAAAAGCTGAGTGAGAAAGTGAACTCTGATGGTACAGAGGAAAGAATCCAGTACTTAGAGGGACTTGGATTTAAATTCCAGCTTCACTATACACCACCTAAGTAGCTTTGGTCACAGCCTCTCAAGACCTGTTCCTTCATCTGAAAAAATGAAAGAGTTTGTGTAAATCAGTAATTCTTATCCTTTTTTGCATCTTGGACCTCTCTGGAAGTCTGGACCCCATCTCAGAATCAAGCAGTTAAATGTATAAAATAAAATATGTAGGAAGACCAAGGAAACCAATTATATTAAGATAGTTATTAAAATAGTTTTACATTTTTTCTGTCCCCCAGAGAAAGAAAATGCTGGTTAGAGAACTCCATGGTCTCTGCTAAGGTGATGGTCCTGATTCCAAGTTCCATTTTTTCACTTTGCAACACTGCTAGCATTACAATTTCACAGCCAACAAAGCACTTTCCTCACAATGACCCTTAAAGGAAAGGGTTCTTTATGTTCTGTGAGTCAGTAACCCTTTGGGCCGTCTGGTGATGCTCATGGAACCCTTTTTGGAATGATGCTTCTAAATGCATAAAATAAAATACATAGGATTACAAAGGAAAGCAATATATTGAAATACATTTATCAAAATATATATTTAAGAAAAAAAAGTTCAGTACCCCAGGTTTTAAGCAGCACATTGTATATGTAGATCAAAAACTAACTTTGCAGTAAGGAAGATCTAAGTTCAAAAATGCTTCTGGCATATGCTTCCTATGTAACATTGGACAAGTTGCTTTACAAATTTATTAGCCTTTAAGTTTCAGAAGGGATGTGATTTGTATTAGGAGAAGAAATTCCCACATGTGGAGTTCTCCCTACTAATATAGTTATTAGAGAAGAAGAGGAAGAACACAAAGAAGGAGGAGGAGGAGGAAAAGGAGGAGAAAGAGGAAGAGGAAGAGAAGGAGGAGGAGGAGGAAGAGGAGGAGGAGGAGGAGGAAAGGGAGGAAAGGAGGAGGAGGAGGAGGAAGAGGAGAAGAAGAAGAAGAAGAAGAAGAAGAAGAAGAAGAAGAAGAAGAAGAAGAAGAAAGTTGTCCCCATTTGGGAAATGGGGAAAATATGAAATTAATATCTTTCAGGTTAGTGGCCAGCTTGGCCTAGAACCCAATCCTTCTGCCTCTAGTATTTTCCATTTGTCTCTAGGGCTTCTCATCTAGCCAGACAGATTCTGCTTGAATGGCTATTTAGGAAACATCCACATTGCAAGATCCATGAGGCTTTAAATAAGTCCTGAGGCATGTGGCTAGTGTTACTATGGTCAGATTTCCAAATTGCAAGTATAGAATCATCGATCTCAACATAGAAGGTACTTAGGTCATAGGCCCAAACCTTGTCTTTATTTGACATATGGGGAAACAGAAGAAGAAAAAGGTTAATTGATTTGCTCAAGGTCACATAGTCTCAGGCGGGATTTTGCAATCAACTACATTATTTTCAGCTAGAGAAGCCTGTTTTTGTTGTTGTTGAATCACTTTCGGTCGTGTCCAACTCTCTGTGACCTCATTTGGGATTTTCTTGGCAAAAATATTGGGGATGTTGGACATTTCCTTGGGAGCAAATACATGTCTTGAGGTTCATGGTGACTTGAGGGCCTCATCTAGCCTGCCCTGGCAGGCTAGAATGACCTAGACTCAGTCATGACCTTAATGCTTTGGACAGGAACCAGGGACCTGCTAAGCAACCCTCATTAACAAAAAGCCCCATTCCTGTCTCCATTCTTCCCACCACGATTTCCAACCCCAGAGTCCTTTCTCTTTGGCCACCTGCCTGGAGGCTGCCTTCTAAAATAACTGTAGCCTTGTCTTCTACCCCTCTAGTCCTTTACACTTCATAACAATCCCATAAAGTAGGTCCCCATTTTATGGAGGAAGAAAAGGAGACAGACTAAGATTGATTGACTTGCCCAGAATCTTACAACTAATAAGTGTTTAAGGAATGATTTGAATTCAAGTCTGCCATTTTATCTATAGCAACAGGTTACCCCTTAAAGAGGACTTGAATTCAAAATCTACCTGTGACACACAGCCCCGAGCTGTGGGAGCCGGGGCAAGTCTCTACTACTGTAAATCTTGGTTTCTTCTTCAATAAAGTGAGAATAATAATAGTGCCTATATCATAGGAGAGAATTAATATATTTAAAGCTCTTTGAAAGCCTTAAAGTGCTGTGTAAATGAGAATTATTCTCTTTCTTATCTTTTTTTGAGTTATTGCTGTCACAAATTATTTGCACGTGATTCAGGAGGGCCCCTTCACCTGGAGAGCTAAAACCTGAGGCCACTTGAGTCCTTGCCCAGTGTTCCATGCTCGATTGGCCTAAGGAAGGCCTGCATTCCATATGGAGGTACTGAGTTTGGGAAGGAAACCAGGGCCCCCAGCCAGAGGACATACCTCCAGGATGATCTGGGGAGGAAACAGCATATTTTCTTCCCCTACCATTGCCACATTCCTCAGCCCCAGGAAGTTATCCTGAAAGCACTTAGGAGAACAGACTTTCAACTTATCCCCCGAGGGGGGAAGCTGATTGTTAATAACAATAATAATAAAAATTAATAATTGAGAAGCCTCCTGCCCGCTCCCAGTAATCAACACATTAATGTTTGCTTTATTTCCACTGGGGATGGGAGGGTTTTATTCAACAGCCTCATTCTACTTGGCTCACTTCAGGCTAACACACCAAACTGGCTTCCCCCGCCCCCATCCCTGCTTTCCACAATCCCTGTCAGGTCAGTGGCTGCTGTTTTCTTCCTAGAGACAGGTTTTCATCATTGCTGTAGAAAACCAGTCTGGGGCTATTGTCCACACCTCCGCAATTCTTATTACTTCTAAGAGTACCTCCCTCAACATTTCACTGTTGTTCTCTGTCTCTATCTATGTCTGTCGGAATCTCTCTGTAAATGTCTGTGTCTCTCCTCCCTCCTCTCTTCATTTTAACATTGGAAACATGCTCATAGAGTATCAAAGTTGAGAGGGCTCTTTAAGACTATTTAGCCAAAACCCTTCATTTTACAGGTTAGAAATCTGAGGCCCAGGAAGAACTAAAGGAACTATAAAATGGCCAAATCTGGACTAGGACCCAGGTCTCCTAATTTCTAGTATAGGACTATTTCCATTCAAAGAAGGAAGGAAGGAAGGAAGGAAGGAAGGAAGGAAGGAAGGAAGGAAGGAAGGAAGGAAGGAAGGAAGGAAGGGAGGGAGGGAGGGAGGGAGGGAGGAAGGAAGGAAGGAAGGAAGGAAGGAAGGAAGGAAGGAAGGAAGGAAGGAAGGAAGGAAGGAAGGAAGGAAGGAAGGAAGGAAGGAAGGAAGGAAGGAAGGAAGGAAGGAAGGAAGGAAGGAAGGAAGGAAGGAAGGAAGGAAGGAAGGAAAGAAGGAAGGAAAGAAGGAAGGAAAGAAGGAAAGAAGGAAATATTTAAGTGCCTACTATGTGCCAGGCACTGTGCTAAATGCTTTCCAAAACCTCAAAGGTCATTTAACACAATCCTTTCATTGTTAACTGAGGAAACTAAGACCCCAGGAAGTTATATAATTCATAGGATCTCCTGATCAGAGACCTAGGGCCAGAGGGAACTTCATTAGTCTAATCCATTCATTTAACAGATGTGGAAACTGAAGACCATGAAGGTTGTTTGACTTAGAGGACTTGAAGATAAGGGATCTATAAAAGGGAACTCAAAGGTCATGTAATCCAACCCATTCATTTTACAGATTAATAAACTGAGGCCAAAGGAAGTCAAGTGACTTGTGCATGGTCATGTAAGCAAAAAGCATCAAGAGTGGGATTTGAACTCTGTTCCTCTGACCCCAGACCAAGTATCTTTTCCAAAGTTTCATGTTCCCTAGCAAACCTCAAATGATGCACAGAAACAGAGCCTCCTTTTCATCCCACTACCCACCTCTCCAGGTGCTTGTTGGAAAAGGGAGATGAAGTGGGAGGAAATGTTTTAAAAATCTGAAAGGCTGGTTATAATGGACCATATTTCTGGACCCACAGTTGGCTTGTGGGCAGAGGCATTAATAGCAATCAGTGTATTATTCCTTATGAAGAATGGAGCAATCATGCTTGCTCTCTATTGGCATCCAAAGTAATTAAGAGGATTGCAGACTGGGGTAGGGGCTCTGGTGCTGGTGCATGTTCTGGAGATCTGCAGAATGCCTAGGCTAAGAGGGTCTGACTTAAAGGGGCAGTGTCCAGGAAAACAAAGCAACTCCCATGGAATGAGGAAAGGGGGAGGGCTCCCTGAAAATCAAGGAAGCTTTCAGAATGAAGGTGATTTAGCAACCTTGGCTAATAAAAGCCTATTAAAATATCCCTTCTCCCCGCCCAAAGACCCAGCCCTTGAAACTCCCATGCAAAGAAAGCCTCTGCCTTGCTATTTGTTAATCAGGTTGCCATGGCAACCAGATCCCAGGGAAAACTACATCTCCTCAAGGTAGAGTCAAAAGTGTGACACTTGGGGAAACTGAAGTGCCAAGAGGCAGCTCTTCCACCCCCTGCCTGCCCTCCCTCCCAATCCCCACCCACGCCCCCGCCTGCCTCCCTGCTGTTCTCTTCACAATAGGCAGTAATGACAGCACTCCAGAGCCAAGCTTCTTCTTTGGGGGGTGGGGGGGGGAGCTGTTTATTTGTTCCTCAGTTTTTCTCTCCTGGTATTTTCAAGGGCGAAATGCTTTCAAAGGCTGATCAGAGCAGGATAATTGCTCCCTATTCCCCCCTCCCCCCATCTGCAATGCACCCTTCCCACCATCAGTCACCCCACATCTAGCTGGCAGGGCCAACTCTGACCACAGGCAGGCTAGATAACTGCTTATGAGACATGATTTCAGGGTACGATTTAGGTTTAGTAAATGATCCTTAACTATACAGGTGGAAGAGTACAGTGTCTTAGTAGACAGTCAGTCTTTTTTTTTCTATAGGCCTACCTTCTTTTCTCCCCTCCCACCCAATGCTTTCCTGTCCCATAACCACAAACTGTTATGATTTCTGCCCTCAATGTTTCTAGGCAGCAGAAAGCCACTTGTTCCTTGAACAATTTGGAGGGGAAATCTCCTCTCCACAAACAATTAAAGCATTTTTACATATGTTCCCAGAATCGTTTGACAGAATCTTTCAAAAAAAATTTTTTTTCACAAGTTGTTTATCTCTAACTGTGAACAACTGGATTTTGGAAGGAAGGGAGTTTCAGGAAAGGGGATGCCACTGTCTGTTATGGCATACCTAGCCTCCAAGTTATTTTCTTACTAGATAATTCTGGGGATAGCCTGCTACCAAAATGACACTGAGAAAGAATGCCTTCCATTTTCATCCAATGGGAAAGTTGTATGCCTCTGTGGTAGCACATTGAAAGGGGAGCCTGGTGTTCTAGGTATGACTATTCAAAGGGGGCACCTTTAGTTGTTCATGGTAATTGGTTACCTCTGACTATAAACAAGTTCATGATGTTCCCCTGACACTGGTAGTTAAGGGAGCAGATATTTTTGGGAGCCAGGCTTTGGGTTCATATGAGAAACTGGGAATTAGTTATTGAATACGTGAGGAGAATAGAAATGGAACACTGGTGTGAGAGCATGTAGTATATAGGTAAATGGATATTTGTTTGGGTGTGATTCTCTAGGAAGTTTGAGGAGATGAGAGGTGTGGCTCCCTTAAGAAGTTCAGGGTATCCATTGACTCCTCATCTCTAGATAGATGTTACGGACCCATAGATTTGGATGGGAAAAAAAACAACATTACATCTTTATTTTCACTAACCTCTAACTAAAATTTTTCAATTCTTAGAATTTCATTTAAATATGAAAGAATAAACCATAGTAGCTGCAAGAGACTGCAAAGGATTCCATAATACAAAAAGGTTAAGAGCTTCTGCCCTAGTACTCCCTAGAAGTACTATGCTTCAGTTTATGTAAAAAAAAAAAGGCAGGGGTAGAAATTATGATCTCAGATGATGTTATGGCAAAAATAGATTTAATTGAAAGAGATAAACAGTAAATAAATATAACTACATTTTGATAAAAAGTACCATAGACAATGAAGAAATATCAATACTGAACATAAATGCACCAAATACTATAGCATCTAAAGTTTTAAAAGAATAGTTAAATGAATTACAGTTGGAAATAGATAGTACTACTATAATAATGAGGGATTTTAATCTTCTCCTCTCAGAACTAGATAAATCTAAACAAAAAATAAATATGAAATTAAGGAACTGACTATAATTACAGATAAGCTAGATATGATAGATATGTGGAGAGAATTGAATGGAAATAAAAAGGAATACACCTTTTTCTTAACTGTTCATGGTACCTTTAGAAAGACTGACCACATTGTAGTACATAACAATTTTATAGTTAAAAACAGAAAAGGAGAAATATTAAAAGTACCCCTTTCATATAACAATGCGATAAAATCATATTTAATAAGAGACTACATAAACATATATTAAAAATAAATTGGAGATTAAACAACCTAATCTTAAAGAAGAACTTCTGCTCTAAAAAGAACTTTCATTTCTGAAGCATAAAGTGTGAATTAAAGTGATACATGAAGGTCATTAGCTAGCATACTTGAGTGCATGCTGGGTCCTGCTATTAATCTAAATAGTGATTCTGGTTGTGTTAGGAGTGGTGAGAGGGCAGGGGGTAGATTTTAGGAATGAGGATAATGGGAAAACCCTATCATACATGGAATATCTAAATGAAACATTTGAGTCCCTAGTATTCTTTTTTTTTTTTTTGGCAGGACAATGAAGGTTAAGTGACTTTCCCAGGGTCACGCAGCTAGTAAGTATCAAGTGTCTGTGACCAGATTTGAACTCAGATCCTCCTGAATCCAGGGCCAGTGCTTTATCCGCTGTGCTACCTAGCTACCCCCGCCTAGTATTCTTCACACAGAAAAAGAGTTCCAGGGATGGGAGATGCCAATGATCACAGAGCATCAGAATGGGAATGGCAGCATGACAGCTTATTTCTTTGAATATTATTATTTACATAAACATAGAGTATCCTTGCTTGGATGAACTTGAGACATCATATAGTCATCCCCTTCATTAGGCAGATGGGAAAACTGAATTCTAGAGAAACTGAGTGACTCATTTAAGGTTTAGTTAGGTAGTTAGTGGCATAAGCAGGATTACAACTTAGGTCTCCTGACTTGCAGGCTGGGCTTCTTTTAATAGCCCTATAATGCATTGTTTTGGAAAGTATAGCTTAGTGTTAATGATCACTTCTAGGTCTATTTTTCAATATTCTTGGATTTCTAAGAGCCATTAAATCTGAGACAAGTCAAACTAAGAATTCATTATTCTAATATTGAAATTATGCCAATTTTTTTAAATTGAAAAAAAAAAAGAAAGAAATTATGCAGTAGGAATACACCATCTCTCTATCATTGATTCCTATAGTCACAGCTGGTCATTGCATTGATTCATTGTTAAGGATAAGACCAATAATTTTGGTCATGGCCAATGTGTGAAATTGTCTTTGTTTGACTAGACTTATTTGTTCCTAGGTGGTGGTGGTGTTTTTAATGGGGGGCAGGGAAGGGTACTATTAAATGGTGATGACCAAAAAAAAGAAAGCAAGCAAGAAAAGAGGTTCATTGAAGAATTTTTAAATGCTCCAAAGAGAACAGAAGGAAGTCCAGAAGGATGCACAGACAAGCAAAGACAACTTTGAAACTAACATGTTGAATTTATTATATATATGTATGTATATGTGTATGTATATATAGTAAGCTATATATAATTGAGATTTATGATTTCATATGAAAGCTTCTTTTAATTTTCTTTGTATTTGAAAGTGCTTATGTCTTTGTTTTTGGTATTTGTCACATTGAGAATAATAAAAAAACGGGGGCAGCTAGGTGGCACAGTGAATAAACCCTGGCCCTGGATTCAGGAGGACCTGAGTTCAAATCTGGCCTCAGACACTTGACACTTACTAACTGTGTGACTCTGGGCAAGTCACTTAATCCCCATTGCCCCACCAAAAAAAAGTTAATAATAACAAACAAAAATATATTTTTTTAAATGAAGAAAGCATGCCATGTAGGTGAACTTGAAGGTGGTCCTCTTCTGTGTCAATAACCCTTATTGAGAACTTCCCTTATTATTGTGGTAAAAGTTAGTTGGACATTAACCAGATTGTATGGATTGGATTGTGAAGGAATAAGATTGGGAATGGCCAGAGATCAAGGTATTACGGAAAAGAAATCTAGCTAGGCTGGATTCATGATGTAACCTTTGAGGATAAAACAATTGCGCCTTTGGTAAATCTGGGTGGTAACCAGAAAACCGAGGGACAAACCAGAAGCACCAAAATAAGGAGCTGTAGTTTTGCCTCTTTCCTCTTTCACCTCATATCCTCTGTGTTATAGACTTACCTGAAATTGCCCAAGCTATAAAGAAAGTCCTTTCTTACTCCTCACACGGCACAGGAGCATTGCCTTCAGGAAAACATTAGACAGAGAGACCAGAGTTATTGATTATCAAGGCAAAAATAAATCATCCCCAAACACAATTGTTAGATATTCCAGAAAAGGCAAATGAACTGCTCCTAAGCAGTTTGATTCTGTGATGGTCCATGAATCGATCAACAAGAGCAGAAATTGGACTAAGCTATGAGGATAGAATAGGGAGAAAGGGACTGAACCTATGGGTCTCCATTCTGTTCATGCTTACCTCTAGTTGGGACACAAAAGAAAGAAACAAAGCATCCCCTGATTCCATGAGGCCAACATTCTATTGGAGAGGGGAGAGATACACATAGAAAATTAAACACAAAGTAATTTCCAGAGGGATTTTATGAGAGAGGAGGATGGCACTAGGAACTTATGAGACCAGGATAGGCTTTTTTATGAGGTGGTACTTGAACTGAACTTTCAAAAAGGGATTGAAGAGACAAGGAGAACCAACAATGGGATGATCAGGAAAAACAATTACGAAAAGAGCATTGCTTCAATATGCAAAAGATGGAGGTAGGGATCAGGGGAAATGAATTAACTAGACCTGGCTTATCTTTTACACCTGTGAAAGAATAACAGGACTAAGGGAGAGGAATAGTTCTGAATTATCAGTGATTTTGAATAGTTTACTCTCAAGGGCAGCTAGGTTGTGCAGTGGATAGAGTGCTGAGCCTTCCTGACTGGAAGACTCAACTTCATGAGTTCAAATCTGGTCTCAGATATTTATTAGCTGTGTGACCCTGGGCAACTCACTTATCCCTCTTTGCCTCAGCTTATTCATCTGTAAAACAAATGAGTTGGAGAACGATATGGTGAACCACTTCAGTGTCTGTGCTTAAAAAACAAAAAAACTCCAAATGGGGTCATGAAGAGTTGGACACAACTGGATAGCAGCTATCAAGGCTGAATAATATTTTTATCTAGGGAATGAGGTAAGGAGGAATTCCAGTATTTGATTTAATACCAGTGGGAAGACTGGGTTGTCCCTATGGTCTAACCCAAGAGTTCTTAATCTTTTTGTTCTGTGAGTCCCTTTAGTAGTATGGTGATTCTTAGAATGTTTTCAAATGCATAAAACAAAGTACATAATATTACAAAGGGAAATTCAGTTATCAAAATATTTTTAAAAACCAAGTTCGCAGAGCCCAAATCAAAGACCCTCTTGTGCTAACTCTCTAAATGGTATATAGTCCCATTCACAAGACATTTTCTGCTAGGTCTCCCTTGATTTCCTTGCATTTTCTTCTTAATATTCTGAATCTACTAAGCAAAGGGTGTGGGTCTGGAGAATGAGTCATACTTCCCCAGAAAATCTCTCTGTTGATGGCTCTCCCTCCTCATCAGAGTTTGCAGCCAGGTCTGGGTGGACACTGTGTACAGCATTTCAAACTTCCTTTATTCCACAAGTGAGTGGGTGGTAATTACAGTCAGAATGACTCTCTTTGCCAGTGGAGCAGATTGAAATTGTAGACCAAAATTGTCCTCCCCCTAAACAAGGGGAACAGTGCTTTCTAGGTGGGATGTCCAAGGACCTGTGGAAAAGATATATCCATGAAATGCCCCTCCAAATCCATAGCATGCATGCCCCAAGGAAGGAGGGAGAGAGATAAAGACGGAGAAAATAGAAGGGAAAAGGCCTCAAAGTTTTCATTCCTGATACTTGACTTCCTCGTCTGGGATATTTTCACTGCTTTCCACACCCCAGTGCTGCTCTCATCTTGCTCCTATCATCCCTGTTCACAATTAGTAACCTCAAGATTTCTCCCCCACCCATTCCCATCAATCTTAACTTTCAGTGTGAATTTCAACCCAAAAACAGAAGCTCCTTTCTTTTGGAGAGCCAGGTCGTTACTCTGGAATGAAGAAGATCATTGTCCCAGAATCACTGAGTCTCAGAGTTGGAAAAGACATTAGAGATTATTTAGTCTGACCCACCCTAAAACAGGTACCAGGCCCCTGAGGCATGCTCAGCTGGCCTCCACTAGAGACTAGACAGTGAAAAAGGATATATTCCCACTGGAGAAAGTCCATTATATTTGAGATACTTCCCATTGTTAGGATGTTTTTCTTGATGTCAAAATGTCAAAATAAAATCTAGGCGCAGCTAGGTGGTGCAATGGTTAGAGCACTGGCCCTCGGGTCAGGAGGACCTGAGTGCAAATCCGACCTCAGACATTTGACACTTATTAGTTATGTGACCCTGGGCAACTCACAACCCCAATTGGCTCACCCCCCAAAAAAAATCTATAGCTATAATTCCTACACACTGAATGAAGGAAGGAATGAAGAAAACATTAAGTGCCTAGTATGTGCAAAGCACTGACAACCCTGGAGATCCAAATAGAATTACTCTTAGTTTTGTCCTATGTGGCTAAGTACATTATCTTGAAAATACCTTCTACCACCTGACATCCCTTCAGCACCTGAGAGGAGCTATTATCCAGCCCAATATTCTAGAATGTAGAGAGCCTTTTGGATTCTCTGTTATTCATTGTTTTAACTATCCCTACCATGACATGTCATCTTCAAATAGGATATATTATCATCTATGCCTTCAACCAATTCATTGAAAAAATTTTGTTTGGATTTTTTTGGTAAATATTTATTTTAAATTTAAATACAAAATGAAAAAAAGCATTATACACAGCAGAACATGAGAGTATTCCATATAACCTGAACATTTTCCATTTCAAGAAGACCTATATAATAAATACTGCACATTGTTTTCAATGATGCCCACCTTTTCTTTGCTTCCTTTTGGTTTTCTTTCATTCTCTGCTGTGCACCTCTTAATTTATTTTTCCCCTCCCTACCCCTACCCCCACCCTAAAGAAGGCTACAATTAAGCATGATAAGTAATATAAATATCATGATATGATATGATATGATATGATGTGATATGATATGATATGATGTGATATGATATGGTATGGTATGGTATGGTATGGTATGGTATGGTATGGTATGGTATGGTATGGTATGGTATATGTATGATATGGTATGGTATGGTATGGTATGGTATTTATATTGTTACATAAAGTGTGTATGTGTGTATATACATATATATACACACAGAAATATCCATAAATATACACACATTCACTCATACAGATATATGTAAGACCATACTAAGCTTATTTCTAATTGTCATCTGTTTCCCTGAAGGTAGATAGCCTCTTCTTTTATAAATCCCTCTTAACATGTTTTTCTAAATCACTCAGCTCATCATTTCCTACATCACAACAGTATTTCAACACAATCACATCATATCAGAGAGGCTGTCTGTGAAAGTTCCCTCCAAATTTATGCATTCCTTTTATTCTTGGCTGCATAGATTTTATTTATATAAGAAAATTTTCATTTAAAATAGTCAAAATTATCCATTTTACACTTCGATAGTGCTCTCACCTTATAATATAGTTTAAGATCTGATAATGCTGAATCTTCTTCCTCTAAATATTTTTTCCCTGGTCTCTTAGAAGTTCCTAACCTTTTGTTCTTCCAAATGAACTTTGTTATTATTTTTTCTGACTCAGTAAAATAATTTTTTGGTAATTTAATTAGGATGGCATTGAATAAATAGGATAGTTAGGTAAAATTATTAGGTATTTTTTTCAATTATTTAGATCTAACTTCATTTGTATAAAAAGTATTTTGTGTTTATGTTCATGCAGTTTCTGTCTATTTTGGCAGGTATATTCTGAGGTATTTTATATTGTCTAGTTATTTTAAATGTTCTAAAGCACTAATGAATAATATTGCTGACACATAGTGTGGTTTCCCTATTTTTCTTTTTGCTTAAATCTATTTTAGCTTAAACGTTCTCTCTGCTTTCTTACCTAATAAATTCTACTCCTGATCTTTATTTTATCTTTCTGTGTATCTCTAAATTTTAGAGCATTTTCTGAAAGCAACATATTCTTGAATTCAATTTTTCAATCCTCTATCAGTTTCTATTTTATAGGTAAATTAGCCCCATTCGTATTTTAAGCTATAATTACTTGTATATTTTCCTCCTTCCTATTTTTATCACTATCCTTCTCACCCCATTCTTAGCTCTCTTCATTTCTCTGCTTTACTTCTACCCACTACCTTTCCCTCCTATTCCTTAACCTATCCACCCCACCAACAGTCTCTCCCTTATCCTCTCCCCAACCCCATTCCCTTGCGCTCTTATTTCTTTCTGGATTTAGAAGACATTTATACGCTTCTGGATATATGGTCCTTCTTTAACCCATTCCCCATGAGAGTAAGGTACCTGCCCTCTTCCCAACTAGCTTCTTCTGTATATTTCTTTTTCCTTTTATGCCTCATTTGTATGTGACAATTTCTCCTTTTTATCTCTTCCTACAGTTTTATTTTTTTTTAGAATCACCCCATCTCAGCCCAAGCCTTTCTTTCAAACTACCCAGATAATAATAACCATCATGAGTACTGATATGTTCAAGTATAAGAAGTAAATTATTTGACCTTAATTGGTTCCTTATAATTGGTCTTTAATGTTTACCTTATATTTCTCCTGGATGTTATATGTCAAATTTTATTTTCATTTATGATTATAATTTAGTTTGCTAGGTAAGTTACCCTTGATCATAACCCCAGTTCTTTTACTCTATGAAATTTAGTCTTCCAAGACCTACAGTACTTCAACTTAGTAGTTGCTAGGTCTTGTGTAATACATGATATTTAATTTTTTTTCTTGTTGCTTCCAATATTTTCTCCTTAACCTGGGAGCTTTCAGAGTTGACTATGTTCCTGTGTTTTCCTCTTGGGATCTCTTTCAGATGGTTATCAGTCAATTTTCTCTATTTCTGCTTTGACTTCTTGTTTTATAACATCAGGGCAATTTTCCTTATAATTTCTTGTAATATTGTATTGATTCTGTTTTATTGTAATTTTCAGATAGTCCAACTATTTTTATATTATTTCTTCTGCATCTTTTCTCCAGATCAGTTGTTTTTCTTATGAGTTGTTTCACATTCTTTTCTATTTTTCATTCTTTATATTTTTTTATTATTTCTTGCTGTCTTAGAATGTCATTGGCTTACCTTTGACAATTATTATTTTCTTCCTTAAGTTTTCGATTCTCTGTTTCAAGTTGGTTGACTTTCCATAATTTTCTTGGATTGCTCTTATTTTTTTTCTAATTTTTCCTCAGTCTCTCTTAATTGATTTTTTAAAGTCTTTTTTAAATTTCTTCCAAGAACTCCTTTTGTGCTTGCGATCATTTGACATTTCTTACCCCTGAATATGAACCCAGATCTTCTCTATCCCCAAAGCAGCTATCTATGGTTGGGCTCTTTCTCCTTTGCTTACTCAGTTCTATTTATTTATTTTTGTTTTATTTTGCTTTAGCAGATGTTAGCGTCATGAAGTTCCAGTTCCAAGGTATGCACAGTCCCAAACCTCAGGAACTTATTGTTATTTTCTGAGGTCTGTCTTGGGGCTCAACCTTGGTCTTTCTTCTCCACTCCTAAGTCACAGCTAGGACTCCCAGCCACCATATATGGCAACTGATCTTACTCCCTGCAATTCTTCCACTGGCTGCAAGCTACAGCTGTCCTCTCTGCCCTGGAACATAAACCAGGGACCCTGCTCTCCTTCAAGTGCCAACAGCCATCTGGGTCTCTGCCCCTCTGTTACCGTACTCACCAAGTGTCTGCTAGCTGTTCCTCCCCTGCAGCGGCAGCCTCAAATTCATCTGGTCAGCACATCTGTGCTTGGCATCCCTGGAGAAGGAAAGGTCCTTCAATCTTCTACTCAGCTGTCAGACCCCCACACTGTCTGTGAGATGACAGTTTCTAAACCTGAGGCTGCCTCCAAACCCCAACTGCCCCCAGTGCTTCTTGTCCGTTGATTCCACAGCATAGACCTGGAGGTGTTTGTACTTCACTGAGGCCTAACTTCTGCCCCAAAAGGTTAGTGTTTCCTGGGATCTTCTCAAGGTGTCTTAGGAAAACAACTACTCTGGCCTGACTTCTGTCTGTTTTACTGCTCCACATTCCCTCTGGGCTGATATTCTGTCTTTCTTTGGAGGAAATCTGGAGAGCTTAGTTTTCTGACCTACTCTGCCACCTTCCCAGAATCCTCTCTCATGGATAAAACTGTAGAATATTGCCTAGCCAGGGAAAGATTCCTGTGGCACTCCACTAGAAACCTGCCTCCGATAACTATCAGCCCATTATTGACTACCCTTTGTAGTCACTTAACTAATGCTGAATGCACCTAACTGTATTATATAAAACACATCTCTCCAACTTGTCAACAAGAAAAAACATGACTATCAAATGAATTACTAAAATCTAGGTGTATTTATATCCACGCTATTCCCCTGATCAAAAGAAATGAAGTTAGTCTGGAATGATATGGTTTGGGTTTTTTTGCGGGGCAATGAGGGTTAAGTGACTTGCCCAGGATCACACAACTAGTAAGTGTCAAGTGTCTAAGGCCATATTTGAACTCAGGTCCTCCTGAATCCATAGCCGGTGCTTTATCCATTGTGCCACCTATCTGCCCCAGGAATGTTCTGTTTTTGAATCAAGTATTGTTGACCCTTGGTGATCATTGCTCCCTCTTTTCATGAACCACCTCTTTTCTTGTTAAAAGACTTCCAGGTTCCAGTAGCAAGTGGATATGTGTGCGTATATAGAAGAGGGCTTTTTGGAGGGGGGAGGTGTAATTTTTTTTCTATTTATGTCAAATCAATAAGCATTTTTAAGTACTGTATTTGGTGTGTGTCAGACATTGTGTTAAATGATATGAATGCAAATACAGACAGAAAGAGAGTCCACTCACCTCAAAGAACTTAGATTCTAATGAGGGAAGAAAGTTTAGAGAGTCGGGAGTAGAGCTGAGCTTGCTTGGTTAATCAACAGTGAAACTCTCCCCATCCCTTCTGACTCTTAGTGTTGGGCTCTTTCTGCAGCACAGACTGACTCCCTTGTCCTTCCACTAAGAAGACTGAAAGCTGTGTGCCAGGGCCCTTACAGTAGGCCCACACCCTTGGCAGGAGTGCTTCACGGCCTGTCAGTGGTAGCATCCAGCACATGGTGTGTTTTGGAACAATTGTAGATAAAATGTCTTCTGGCCAAAAAGAAAAAAAAATACCTACAGTTTTTCCCACCGCCTCACAGGATCTTTTTAAAAAATGCTTGGTCTTCATTTCTGATCGATCTTCACTTGGCTTGGTGACTCCCACCGCTTCAGCTGGAGGTTTTCTCATCCCTCAGGCCTCACTGTTTACAGATCATTAACTGCTTGACAAACACTTAAATGTACCTCACTATTTAAAGGAACCCTGGCGTGAATTCCTTATGAAGGAGAGAATCCTCCTTTAAAGCGAAAGGCCCTTGTATGAAGGGAGTCACCTCCTAATTTGTGGGTTTTCCAAGCTTGCTTTGCCTACAGTAGGGGTTCAGTGAATACAATCATAGAATCAGGGATTCAGAAAGCACTCCCTGTAAAAGAGCTTTAACAAGAATTCTCTCCATAACGTGCTATACAAATCACTTCCAATTAAAAAGACACTGGAGACAGATGGCCTAGGTTCAAATACGATCTCTGGCCTCTGATGTTTCCTACCCAAGCCTGGCACATAGTAGGTTCTGAATAAATGCTTATTGACTTGGCCTTGCATCTCCCAACATCTCAGTTTCTTCAACTGTATAATAAAGGGGTAGAACTGAATGGCCCCTCAGGATCCTTCCAGTACATTCTCGATCTAAGATCATCTGATTGCCAGAAGCAGCTCACTACCTCCTGCAGCAGCCAAGTCTACTTACAGACAATGCTGGTGGGAAGGTTTGCCTTATAGTGAGACTGATGTCATTGAGCCTGAAAAATGCTCTAATATCCATGTAGTCCTGTACTCCCTGGGAGTCAATGCTGACAAATATACATTGGTCAATATACATCATGTATGTTGATTGACACTGACTCTTGTTGGACTATCCATTATGTCCCCTGACTGCCTCTTGCCTCTGTATCTTGATCTTTACCAATGAGTTTTGTATAAATTATTTCACCTTAGCCCATCGAAAATGAGAGCCTCAATAAATTTATCCTCAGTAAATTTGAAAAAAATCGCTCAGGGGGCAACAAGGTGGCACAGTGGATAAAGCACTGGCCCTGGATTCAGGAGGCCCTGAGTTCAAATCGGGCCTCAGATATTTGACACTTACTAGCTGTGTGACCCTGAGCAAGTCACTTAACCCTCATTGTCCCACCAAAAAAAAAGAGGAAAAAAAAAGATAAAATTGCTCAGTTTTGTCTTCAGGGGCTCCTATCTCTCCCTTTCAATTCCCCTTCCTCTTCTTTCAGTGCTCCTACCCCCTCCCACAAGGACAACAAGTATATTCCTACCACCTTAAACTCTCTCTTAGAGAGGAGAGACAGCATTTAGTAAATTCTCAATGAGAGTCTTAAGATGGTCGGTTTCCCAGAGAAATTTGCATTTTAAAAGAGGACAATGGAGAGAGGGGAATGAGCTAAATATTTAGGCCTTTCTCATCAAGTCACTATCCAAATACAGGTGGAGGCAGCAGTAGCATCATCTTAAAGCTACACCTCTCATTGAAATGTCTTGGGTTAGAGAAAAGCTTCCCAGAGTTCCTGTCCTCTGACACCAATGAGCTAAGAACCAAGTAATATTACACAATCAGGAAGATTTTCTTTTCATCCCAATTGTAAAAGTGGCAAGAGCCCAAGAATGGGTGCCAGTAGGCCTAAATTCTATCTCAGGTATTTTAATTTGTATCTTTGTCCTTGATTTTCTTGCATTCTACAATTTTATCAATGACTTGGAATGAAGAAATAGAATGATTTCAATTCATTAAATACTTATTGTATTTGAAAAATACTACTATTGCTGCTGCTGCTACTACTACCACCACCACTACCACTACCACCACCACCACCACTACTACTGCTATATACATATGAGATAACTAGCATTTACTTATAAGGTGTCCATCATATGCATAGGCACTATGCTAGCAATTTACAAGTATTGTTTCATTCAATCCTTACAACAATCCTGAGAAGTAAATGCTATTACTACCCCCATTTTACAGTCAATGAAACTGAGGCAGACAGAGTTTAAGTGATTTGCCCAAAGTCACAAAGCTAGCAAGTGTCCGTCCAGATATGATTTAGGGGTTTTCCTGACTTTAGGCCTAGAATTCTGTCCACGGTTGTGCCTAGGTAAGAAAGGCTCAAAGATTGGAAAATAATAAGTAGTCTTTGACCCCCAAGGAAATTGAATTTTACTGAAAAGATATCTAATAGACACATTTAAGCTTAGTACAATGTATGGAGCAATAGAAGGTAAAGGAGAGATCCAGGTGAAGGGACTCGGCAAGATTCAAGAAAGAAAAGCAGACATTTAATTAGGGGAATAGCTGAAGCTTTTCAGGAGGAGGTGATTCAGTCTGTGTATTAGGACCACTCGGCAGCAGGTTGAATTATGTCCAGTTCTTCAGACCTAGATATTTTAAAACCAGGAGATTTGGATCATTTCTTCTACCTATTTTAATGAGTATGTTTGGTAGCAAAGACCTCTCCAAATGTGGTAAACCAGGGTCTAGACTAGGGAGGAGAAAAAGAGAAAACACTTATACAAGACTTGTGTGTCCAATGTGATTTATTCAAGGAGATTCACTACTTTAACTGAGGCCTCAAGATGGGATAGAGACAGAACTCCATAGTTATCCAAGTCTGTGTCTTCATTGGGTTGATGGTATGGCAGCTCCCAATCAGGGAGACGGCTTACCAGCAGAAATATGACTTCCTCGATTTCCCCTTTTGTGTAGGAAAAGTCCTATCTCAGAAGTGGGTTAAGGGCCCACTCCCTTAATTCAGGATTCTTCTAAGGCGATGATTAGTGGAGAAACAAACCAGTATCTCTTACTCCAGTCACTGAGCTGCACTTTGGGAATTTTGAGCATTGTAACTACTTGGGGGGGGGGGCAAAGGAGGGAAGAACAGATGGGAGAAGAGAATCTGACTCATCCCATAGCTGACCCTGGGCTTGTTCTCACAGAGAAAAAAGTCCAATATTCATAGTCTTGGCTGGACTTCTGAGAGATTCTCCCTTGCACAGGTGGTCATGAGCTCATACAAAGAGCACAAGTGCCAAAAAGGTTTGTTCATGGCCTGAATTTCTGATTTGACTCAATTCTCCTGAATCTTTATCCAGCTGCTAAAACTTGCAGTAAGTACAGTGGATGGGTCAACATTCACATGGGGTCTTTTTGCTCAATGGTTCATATATTGATATGTCTTATATATGAGATAGCAGATAATGAATCAGTACTGGGGAAAAAAACCCTAATACCAAGGAAGAGAGGAAGAAAACTATCCTTAAAGATGAAGATAAGGAAGGAATCCATGTCAGGGTTGGTGAATGACTTGTGCAGTTGTATGGAGGAAGTAGATGCCATGCTGAATTCAGGAAACAGTGGTCTAGTTTGGCTGGAACACAGAGCACAGGAATAGTGTGGAAAAAAGGCTAAAAAGGTAGATTGAAACCAGAATATGGAGAACTTTGTTCTTCAGTTGTTTCAGTCATGTCTAACTCTTTGTGACCCTGTTTGGGATTTTCTTGGCAGAGATACCGGAGTGGTTGCCATTTCCTTTTGAAGCTCATTTTACAGATGAGGAAACTGAGGCAAGCAGGCTTAAGTGACTTACTTAGGGTCATACAGTTTGTAAGTGTCTGGGGCCAGATTTGAACTCAGGTCTTCATGACTCTAGGCCTAGTGCTCTATCCGCTGTGCCACCCAGCTACTCGGGATAACTTTAGATGCCAGGAAAAAGAATTTTCATTGGGGGCAGCTAGGTGGCACACTGGATAAAGCACCAGTCCTGGCCTGGATTCGAGAGGACCTGAGTTCAAATCCAGCCTCAAACACTTGATACTTACTAGCTGTGTGACCCTGAGTGAGTCACCTAACCCTCATTGCCCTGTCAAAAAAAAAAAAAAGAATTAAAGAATTTCCATTTTATACAGAGGCAACATAGAGCTTCTGAAAGTTTTTTTAGTAAGAGAGTCACATGGTCAGACATGCCTCCTGGGAAAATTATTTTGGCAACTGTGCAAAAGATTCATTAGAGGGGGCAGCTAGGTGATATAGTGGATAAAGCACTGGACCTGGATTCAGGAAGATCTGAGTTCAAATCCATTCTCAAACACTTGACATTTACTAGCTATGTGACCCTGGGTGAGTCACCTAACCCTCATTGCCCTTTCCAAAAAAGCCATATTAATTAGAAATATTATGTGCTGGACACAAAGATCAGATAGGAATTTATCGCAATAGTAGAGGCAAGGTACAAACTAAGCTGGGGCAATTAGTAAGGAGAAAGAGTTAGGTGAGGAGAATACTCTGGAAATGAAATTGACAGGATATGGCAAGAGTTGGGATGTAAGGTATGCAGCAAAGCAAGAATCTATGGTGACTCAAAGGTACCAAGCCTGATACCATATGACTGAAAAGGCTGACTGTGATGGCATCAGCAAAAGGAAAATATTGGGAGGAGAAGCAGGCTTAGAGGGAAGAGGATGAGTTCAGTTTTGGTCTTGATGAATTTGAGATGCTACTAAGATACGTGAATGGAGATATCCCTCAGAAATTTGGAGGTGTAGGACATTAGGAGATATTAGAGCTATATTTATATATCTAGAAGTCATTGGGGTCTCATGGCAGCTGATAAAATCAAGTGAAAAAGGTTAGAAAGAAAATTACCTAAGACAACCTTGAGCAGTACTTATACTTCTAAGTTAGGACCAGGACAATGAAGGATTAAAGGCTTGATTAAACAAGGAGAAGGAAAAAGGAAAGACTAATATTACAAAATCTAAAGAAAGAGAGAATATTCAGGAGTTCAAATGATACAGAAAAATCAAGGCACATGAGGACTCAGAACATAAAATCAAATTTATCATGAAGAGGTTATTGGCAATGTTAAACATTACAGTTTCACTAGATCATAGGATCAGAAGCAAGATTACAAAGAGTTAAGTAGTGAACAATGGGAAGAAAATGGTGGTATCTGGTCCAAATCACTCTACCTAGAAAAATACCATTCATTGGGGAATGGCTGAACAAGTTGTGGTATATGAATGCAATGGAATTCTATTGTGCTGTAAGAAATGTTGAGCAGGAGGAGTTCAGAGAAACCTGGAAGGACTTGCATGAACTGGTGATGAGTGAGATGAGCAGAACCAGAAAAGCATTATACACAGTATTATCAACATTATGTGTTGATCAACTGTGATAGACTAGATTCTTCTCACCAATCCAAGGATACAAGAAAGTTCCAAAGGACTCATGATGGAAAAGGCTCTCCAAATCCAGAAGAAAAGGAACTGTGGAATATGGGTCCTGATTGGACCATACTATTTCTTTTGTTTTTGGTGCTGTTGTTTTTCTTTTTTGAGATTTTTCCTTTTTGCTCTGATTCTTCTCTTATAACATGACTAATGCAGAAATATGTTTAATGTTTTATGTATATATAACCTATATCAGATTACCTGCTTCTAGGGGAGGTGGGGTGGGAGGGGAGGGAGGGAGAAAAATTTGAAATTGGAAATCTTATCTAAACAAATGTTGAAAACTTAAATAATATAATATAATATAATATAAAATAAAAAAGAAAACAAAAAGAAAAATACCATTCAAAGGGAGGAGAGTTTGGGGATCAGGATAAAGTGAAATATTTTTGTTTGCTCGCCTGCTTCTTTGTTTTTAAGAACAGGCAATACCCAAGTATTTTTGATTCTAGCATATTTTAGGCAGAAAAGAAAAGAGAAACCAAAGGACTGATCAGTTGGGCAAGGACCAAGTGGAAGACACACTTAGAGAGGAAGACAGTGAGTTCGCTTTTGGCCATATTGGGTTTGAGGCACTCATAATTGGTGCAGATGGAGATGTTCTGCTGGTATTTAGAGATTTAGGTTTGGAGTTATAGACTCTTTAGAGTCATCTGCATAGAGGGAATAAACTCACAGAATTAATTAAATTACCAAGGGATAAAATACAGAGAAGAGAAAATGACTTATCACAGAGCTTTAAGGAGCTCTCAGACTTCAGAGATGGGATATAGACAATGAAGGAAGAAATGGTCAGACAGGTATGAGTAAAACCAAGAGGAAACAGAGTCACAAAAGTAAGGATTACCTATAAAACATCTATAACAGGCGGTTGGTCACTCGTCCTCTGATTGAATATTTCTAGCTAGGGAGCTCACAGTATAGAAATGTAGCTAATTCCATTTTTAGACACTTCCAAAACTGTCTCTTTCTTATTTGAACCCAAACTTCCTGTAACTTCTAAATATTAATACTAGTTCTCCCTTAAAGGACCCCTTTAAATTAGGGACTCCAATCCTTCTTTCCTATATAAGGCCTTTAGGTATTCAAAGAAACATACTGAGACTACTTAGAATGATCTATGATTTTCCCATTTTGGATAGTATCTGCCATAGCCCGAATGGCAACCCTTCAACATCTTTTTATATTGTATACCTCGATACATATTTTGCCATAACTCTTTCACTGAGGCTTTACCCAGTACTGAGATGTCCTTCTTATTTTTTGTTATGACAAATATATGAGCATATAATGCAAGATTTCATTTTTAGTACAAGATAATAAAACCTCATATTTGCATATGAGCTTTGCAAACCACTAGACATGTATTGTCTCATTTGAGCTCAGAACAACCCAGTGAGTGATGTGTTATTTTTATCCTTATTTTACAGATGGGGAAACTGAGACTGAGGGCAGGTGACTTGCTCAAGGTCACTTAACTACAGTGAGTGGCTGAGACTAGATACAAATCTATGTCTTCTTGACTTCAAGTTCAGCATTCTCCTCACTACATTCCATTGCCTCTCATGATCAATGAGCTACTGTTGTTGGTCATACATTCATTTTATAGATCATAAATGTCTTTATGTCATTACAGATAGGAAGATGGCTATCAAGTATAAGAAGAGTGAGTTAGATTAGATCATTTCTCAGGTACTTCCCAGCTAATATTCTAACAGCCTATGACTTTATGCTCTCCCACAAATCTTCTTTTGTCTAAGATTTTATAGCCCCACTTTGTTTAATATTTGTCACATTTAAATAGTTTCCAGTCTTTTCACAATCTTAGTTTTCCCTCTTTTAAAATGATCTCTGTCTTAAAATGTAGAGCACAAAGTTGTGATTAGACCCAAAAAGAATAGTGAAATTATCTCTCTGTCATTCTGTCTCTTCTGTCTCTGTCTTTCTGTGTGTCTGTCTCTGTCTGCTTCCCTCTGTCCCCCATCCTTTCCTCTCTCCCTCCTTCTTTACTTCTTTTTCTCTTCTTCTTCTTCTTCTCTCACCCAACCCCCCCACACACACTTTTACAATGTAATTGTAATAGGTAGGCTACAATAAATACTAAATGAATTCAGTGCCTAGAATCTAGAAATTACAAAGAAAGTGAAAGAGGGAAAGGGAGAGGGAAAAGGGATCACTTCCCATTATGTTGGTCAGAGAAGGCTTCACAAAAGAGATATAATTTGAGATAAACATTGAATATCATGTGGAATTACAATAGGTGAAAGAGACAGAGAGAGCCACATGAACAAAGGGAAAGTGTAAGATGTTTGGGGAATAGTAAGTGAATACATTTTACTAGACCATAGGATTTCCCTAAAAAGTAGGGGAAGGTAACAGAATTGGAAGAGTAAAGTGGGACTAGAACATAGAAAGATTTGAATAACATGGAAGGATTTGAATGCTGAGCTAAGAAGCTTTGGGTTTTACCTTATAGACAGTGAAAAGAGTTTGGGGATCTTTGAGTAGGGATTGGCATGATTGCTGCCCCATTACCACTGATCTTTCCAACCTTTGGACTCATCTAATACATACTCTCTGTACCACTCACAGATCAATGCCATTTACCACCTTTTGTTATTCTGTCTTCTTTTTTTTGACTCTCCATGATCCCATTTGGGGATTTTGGGCAAAGATACTGGAAGGTTCTGCCATTTCCTTCCCCAGTTCTTTTTTACAGATGAAGAACTGAGGCAAACAGAGTTAAGCAATGTACCCAGGGTCATACAGCTAATAATTATCTGAGACCAGATTTTAACTCATGAAGATGAATTCTCCAGATTCTAAGCACAGTGTTCTATCCACTGTGCCACCTAGCTTCCCACTTACTGCCTAGTGATCATCAATTAGTTAACTTTTCATGTCTCTGTCTCATCTTCTCAACTACAGAGGAAACTCCCTGCAGGCAGGGACTGTGTTTTACATGTTTATTTTCTACATGGTTATATACTTTTTACATGTTTATATATTACACATGGTACAGTGTAGCCTAACGTGGTGCTACTTCCATAGTAAGTACTCAGTAAGTGTTTGGTGCTGATGAGGGACAATGGTAATAAACTGCCCAGAGTATCAGGAAAGTTAATTAGGCAGACCTTTGCAGGATGGAATGGAAGGAGAAAACCTGGAGGCAGACCTAGCTCTGGGCAAATCCCTCCAAAGTCAGGCTCTTCTCCTCCAGAATTGTCTGCCTCCAGGATGCATAGTTCCCCAAGCCGAATGTTTGCTGCCAAATCAGAGTATGGGAAGATGCCAGATCTTCATAGCTGACAGCTCCCTGTGAACTTGAACCATGCCTTGGCTGAAAGCTCAGGGAAGTTCACATAAGTTGTCTCCACTGAGTTGGAGCTTTTGAATGCCTCTGTGTGTCTTGGCCTCAAGCCTTCCTGGAGCTCAGAGTGTCAAAGTTCCACAATGGGTCCCGTCTGGTTTCCAACCCAACTAGTGCCCCCCACACCCAGCCCAGAACTGAGGCCAGCTGGGGTCTTCTCCCCAGCTTGGCAGGGTAGCTTCTCCACATCCAAGAAGATCAGATGGTTTTGATAAAGCCAATACTCTGCTGTGGCTTTTTCCAAGCCCACAAGCCTTTTCAAGTTCGCCCACCACCAAACAAAGTGCCTTTTTCTCAGGGAATCCTTCTCCTCTTCATTGCATAAGACAGCCCTTGGGGTAAGACATGTGATTCGTGGCTAGACAAAGGACTTGGACTGAGGGTGATGGGAGAGTGTCTTTTCATGTTATTCCCCAACCAGACCCAGCATTCCAGACAAAGTTAATTTGGTGTTAGCACCTTAGTCTATGTCAGTTCAATGCTTCCTCTTGACATTTATCCTTTGGCCAGTTTAACACCCCACCCCCATACATCTAAGCAGACCTTTTGTGTCCTGTTCTGCCAGGCTTTGCTCTCAGTTAGCTGTCATTGTCAGAAAGCTCTGTAGCAATGGAAGCAACAACAACAATAACTAATACTAAATATGTTTACATACTGCTATAGTGTATAAGGTCCTATCATTCATTATCACTTTTAAGCCTCACAATACCTTTGTGAGATGGGCACAACAGGTATTATGTCCATTTTATAGATGAAAAAACTGAGGTTCAGAGAGGAATTGGATTATAGAATGTTATAATTAAAAGGAACCATTTAACTTCATTTTTTCATTTCTAAATGAGAAAGATAAGTTTCAGATAGGTAACATAAACAGAGATGATATCACTATCCATGCAATGCTAAAGCTGGGAGAGACCTTAGGAATCCCTTACTCCAACTCTCTCACTTTAAAGATGAGAAGAGAAATAACAAAAGATGGAAATGGACTTGCCTGTGGTCTTTTGCACAATTAGTGATTGTTCCAAGAGGTAAACCCAAATCTCCTGACTCCTAGCCCTTTTTTTAAATTAAATCCCTAAGATATTAGCTGATAATTGGTTACTATGCCATCTCTCCCAGAAATATTTGCATTTTAACAGAGGACTTCTAAAAGGCCCCCTCAAACCCTTTAAAAAGCATAAATATCTTTTTTTAAAATACTCTTTTCCCAATTATAAGTAAAAACAATTTTAGCATCCATTTTTTTTAAATTCTGAATCTAAAAACTCTCATTCCCTCAACGCCTCCCTCCCTAAGACAGGAACAATCTGATATAGGTTATACAGGTGCAATCATGCAAAATACATATCCATGTTAGTCATGTTTTGAAAGAAAACATAAAGAAAAGAAATCACACAAAAATAAAGAAAAATACTATTCTTTGATCTGCATTCACACTCCATCAGTTCTTTCTCTGGAAGTGGGTAGCATTTTTCATCATTAGCCTTTGGAATCGGGATCATCTTAGATCATTGTATTGCTGAGAATAGCTAAGTCATTCACAGTTGATCATCATACAATATTTCTGTCACCATGTACAATGGTTCTGCTCACTTCACTTTGCTTCAGTTCATGAAGTCTTTCCAGGTTTTTCTGAAATAATCCTGCTTGTCATTTCTCATAACACAATAGTGTCCCATATAATCACATATCACAACTTGTTCAGCATTCTCCAATTGATGGACATCCCCTCAATCAAAAGCATAAAATTTTAATGGTTGAATTTTATTCAGCCAAATAGAGCTGAGGAGATTTTTTTTTTCTTTTTACAGGAGGTCATTTTGGTACCCCTCAAAATGTTTGGAGTTTGCTGGGCCACTTCCTAAACCTACCCTTTCCTCAGAGCTCCATTTCCCATATAATTTAATCATTAAATCTGTTTCCTTCTAAATCAGCATTAGGATCAATCAGTTGGGGTAAATAGCTACAGAACTCCTAAGTGGTCAATGGGGATATTTGTTGGGATGTTCCTTAAAATCCCCTTAAGGTATTTCTTTTTTTTGCAGGGCAATGAGGGTTAAGTGACTTTTCCAGGGTCACAGAGCTAGTAAGTGTCAAGTGTTTGAGGCCACATTTGAACTCAGGTCCTCCTGAATCTAGGGCCAGTGCTTTATCCACTGCACCACCTAGCTGTTCCCCCCTCCCCCCACTAAGACATTTTCAAGGGAATTGCAAGGAAGAATCCCTTGGTATCCACCAATGAATCCCAAACCCCACCAAGGTTCTCTCTGGGAAACAAGTTGGATAGTGTCCCAAGTTCCTTTTACCCCTAGAGTCACAGAGCTTATAATTCTATAAGCTTGGACTTGAACTCATAGGGTAGTCCTGAATCTGAACCAGCATTCTATCCACTAGACCAAAGCTTCTTAAACTGTAGGTCTCGACCCCATGTGGGGTCATGTAACTGAATGTGGGGATCACGAAAAATTTGGCAACAGTAAAAGGTTATGTATATCTATTTTATGTACCTATGTAACGAGGGTTGCATAAAAACTTCTTGGGCAAAAAGGGGTCTTCAGTGGAACCAGAGTACCCAGATGCCTCTATGAGGCCCCTTAAAGCCTGGGGCAGTTTAGCCAGGCCCAGGGTGATCTGAATCTTGCTAACTTCCCGGTTACTGCATTAAATAGTTGAATTTCACTGAGAAATTCTCTCAGTACCACTCCACCCTCCACCTTGCAGCCTCTAATTTATTTTTCTCAAACTTCCCATGATATTCACTGCTCTGCCCCTAATCTCTGATTACCTAATCATCACAGACTCTCAAATTTGGAAGGAACCCAGGAAAACATCTGGTATAACCCCTACCTGAACAAGAAAGGCTCCTGTGATACCCCTGGCCAATGTGCATACAGCCTCAGAGTGAAGACCTTTGCTGAGAGGGGACCTACCTCCTGAGACAGCCCATTTCTGAACTTTTACGTACTTCTAATGGTTAGGAAGTTGTTGTTGTTTCTCCTCATATCAAGCTGACATCTGCCTCTGCTGCTTCTAGCCATTATTTCTGGTTCTGTCATCTGGCGCCAAGCAGAACAATTAGAACTAATCTGCCACATGACAATCTTTCAAATATGGGAAGACAAATCTTATCCCTCCTAAGTCTTCTCTCTCCCAGGCTAAAACATCCTCAATGGCTTCAACGGATCCTCAAATGGCATGGCCTTTACACTTTTTATCCCCCCCTACCCCCAATTGCCTTCCTCTGGACATACTTCAATTTATTAATTTTCTCCCTAAAACATAGTAGCCAGAACTGAATCCAACACTCCATATTGGGCTTCTCAGGGAATCATTCATTCTGTTTGCCCTGTCTTTATTTATGCATCTTAAATTTAAACTAGCTTTGGGGGCTGCCATGATGCATAATCATAATGAGTTTGCACTATAGTAAACCTCAGTTTTGTTCACATGATCTGCTGCCTAGCCATGCTTCTACAACCTTATACTTCTGCAATTAATTTTTTTAGATTTTTAAAATTTTTCTTATTACATTATATATATATATACATATACATATATATATATATATATATATATATATAGTGGGGCAATGAGGGTTAAGTGACTTGCCCAGGGTCACGCAGCTAGTTAAGTGGCAAGTGTCTGAAACCAGATTTGAACTCAGGTCCTCCTGAATCCAGGGCTGGTGCTTTATCCACTGTGCAACCTAGCTGTCACTCTATTTTCCTTCTATTTAAAAAAAACTATTGTTTGATAAAAATGTGCTCCCATGAATGCCATATGGGTACAAGGCATGGCCTATGACAATCTTCAAAGAAATCAGTGTTGCAGGTGATCCAAAAACTAATGGATCTCTCTCTCTCTCTCTCTCTCTCTCTCTCTCTCTCTCTCTCTCTCTCTCTCTCTCACACACACACACACACACACACATATATGTGTATATCTCTCTGTACACACACATAGATATATATTAGATGTTAGATAGAAAGATAGGGGGCTAGATGATAGATAGATAAATAGATAGATAGTAAGTAGGCTACAGCATATATCCAATGATGCTTTTGAAATGAAAGGACTTGGGTTCAAATCCTGTTTCTGATGTCTACAGCCTGTGTTTTCTTGGGCAAGTCAACTTAAACTCCCTGGACTTCAGTTTCCTCATTGGTAAAATGAGGGGCTTGGATTATGTGGTCTCTGAAGTGCCTTCCAGGCATAGAACTCTGATTCTGTGATTCTACGTATGCCCAAGAACTAGAGGAAGGCCTATCAACCAGATAGGCAGCCCAAAGGTTGTACTTATACTCATAAAGTGTAAAAAGTATAAAGAAAGACCTCTAGCATGATCTATGGAAAAAGAAACACAGGAATCAGACAGGGAGAGAAGATATGGATGGGTGGCAACTTACACAGGAAAGGCAGAACATTAATGAGATTAAAATTGCTATCTTCTAGCTTTCATTTTCACTACAAGATAATAAAACCACATATATTTGAGTACTTCATTTTGTTTCTCTCTACATCCTAACAGCGGGTACATAATAAAAGGCAGCATTAGTAATAATAATAATAATAATAATAATAATAATAATAATAATAATAATAACACAACTCATTTATATATACTTTGAAATTAGCAAAGCATTTCACTTTTAGTCCTCATAACAACCCTATGAGGTATATGTGATTACCCTCCATTTTGTAAATGAGGAATTTAAGACTCTCTAGAAAGAGAAGTAATTTGTTCAGGGTCACATGGCTAATAAGTAGCTGATGTGAGATTTCAACCCAAGGCTTTCTGATTTTAAGTCTAGAGCTATGTTCTCTGTAACATAGTGCCTCAGGATTTTAATTCCACAGTCTTGGGGTTTTGTACTTGTTGTACCACTTACTAGTCAAGCAAATCATTTAGTCTTCATGGGATTGTCTTAAGGAGATGTAACAAGGGTGTTAGAATGGATGTTCTCTTTAGACCCTTCCAACTCTTCCAGTGACTATGGGGTCAAAAAATGGTTTTGGAATTGAATTAAATTTAAAAGTGTCTGATCACATTAGACTTTCCAAGTTTAAACCCCCCCCACAACAAACCCCAAAAGACTTTTCTATAAAAACTTGAAAAAGCAGGTGTTTAACATGAGGGAAGGAAACAAGCAGTTATTAAACACCTACCATGTGTCACACACTACATTAAATGCTTTACAAATATCTCATTTGATCCTCACAATAACTCTGAAAGGGAGGTGCTATTATTATACAATTTTACAGTGGAGGAAACTGAGGCAAAAAGAGGTTTAGGGAATTACCCAGGGTCACACTGAATATCTGAGGATAAATTTGAACTCAGGTCTTCTTGACTCTAGGGCAAGTGCTTTATCCACGGCCCCACTTTTGGAGCCTCCTTTCTCATTTGTTTGAACAACCTTCACCAAATTTGGTGATGTTTATTGGAAGATGTGAGAATAAAATCAAATCTAAATGCTTCTCTGGGTTGATGCAATAAGGATGCCAGGTGATCTGGACTCATGGGATCACTGATCTAGGACTTCAAAGTTCTTAAAAGGCTAGCCTCTTCATTTTAAAGATGAAGAAATAGGAGGAATTTGAAATGACTTCTGCATGGGTTGTGTGCCTAAGTAGAAGAGCTAAAAATCCCCAAGAAGAAAGAGAAGTTTAGTTAGTCCTAATGATGACCTTGTATTCTGTGCAGCGTGGACTACAATGGGAGACAGAATCTTTAAGCAGAGATGTAATATAATATAGACTGGTACATAGAGTTAGTAAGACATAGGTTCAGAGTCCACTTTGGAACGTATTATGTGACTCTGGTTAAATCATTTAAATTCGCTGTGTCCCAGTTCCCTTCTCCATAAAATAAGGGGATTGGACTCATTAGTTGAGCTCCAAATTAAGGACTTCTTAATTTCAAAGGGATTATTTTTCTTGGTATAGGTTGGACTATATGGCCACTGTCATCCTTTCCAATGCTCAAACTCTGTGGCCTACATGACTGGGAAGGGGAAGGCACCCAGGGCCATCAGAACACTGTCTGCTTTGTGAAAAGAAGCTCCAGTCTAATTCAAACTGCTTACTATTCCTCTGAATGAGAAACCCAAGAAATGATGATGCTTTGCTTTCAAAGCTGCTTCCTGCCATCTGCAGAATGCCACCAACGAACAGAAGGCAGAGATGAACACTGCTGACTAACCACCTCTAGGGTCAGGGGGCTTTATTTGAATCAACAGAAGCACAGATCACAGCACAGGTTGGAACCCTGCTGCGGTTCTCCCTTCTCTTTTTTTTTTTTAAATAACATTCATTTTATTTGTTTTTCCTTTATCAAGCATTCATTTTCTCTTTCTCCCCCTCCCTTCCCCATCCCATTGAAAAGAAAAAGACAAACCAAAGCCTTGAAACAAACATGCATAATCAAGCAAAAGAAATTCCCATATTGGTCACATCTAAAAAAAAATATGTGCCTCATTCTGCATCTTGAGTCCATTGCCTCTCTTTTAGGAGGTGGGGAGCATGCTTCCTTGTCACTCCTCTGAAATCACAAATTGGGGGATGACTGAACCAATTAGGGTTTATGCATGTAAGGGAATACTATTATGTCTTAAGAAATTATGAAAACGGAGCAGCTAGATGGCTCAGTGGATAACGCACTGGCCTTGGATTCAGGAGGACCTGAGTTCAAATCCAGCCTCAGACACTTGACACTTAACTAGCTGTGTGACCCTGGGCAAGTCACTTAACTCTCATTGCCCTGCACAAAAAAAAGAAAGAAAGAAAGAAAGAAATGATGAAAAGGACAGTTTCAGAGAAACCTGAGAAGACTTTTATGAGTCAGTCTATAGCGAAATGAGCAGAATCAGCAGAAAATAAATTTACAATAATAATATTGTAAAGATAGACAACTTTGTAAGTCTCCCTTTCTCTTTTGCTTATCTGATGAAGTTAAACCTCTGTCCCTTTGAACTAAACAATAAATATTGACTAACTCTCTCAATGGCTTTCTCTTCACTTTCTTTATCCTGGAGAGAAACAGGAACTCCACAAATATATGAAAATATACATGCATCAAGGAAAAATACTGATTTTTTTAACAGAGTGAGAGGAGTGTGCCATTTTGCCTAGCCTAGGAAGACAGTGTGGCAGAATGCTAGATTTGGAGTCAAAGGACATAAGTTCAAATCCTGACAGCCATTTAACTATCTGTGTGACTTCAGGTGAGTCACGTATTATGTTCAGGGCTCAGTTTCCTCAAATGAGGGAGATGGACTAGATAAGTTGATAGTAGGTTCTTTCTAAATCTGTGATCCTATGAAGATCTTGAAGCATTAAGTACTTTCTAATGCTGCGATTCTATGCATCAAACATCTTTTTAATTGGAATACCACGAGGAACATGGAAACCTGCCATCAAAGTTGGGCAGCCCCAGCCAAAAGACTTCTTGAGGTCTTCAAGACAACCTTAACATGGAATGTTGCTAAGAAGGCAACAGTTCAAAAAGTGAAGGCAGCGAGTTAGATTTAGAGGGAAAGGACCTGGTTTTAAACTACAGATTTGCCACTTGCTCCCTAAGGCAACTTTGGTGAAGTCATTTCACCTGTCTAGGTCACAGTCAAATAAGTGGAGTGAGGATGAATTAGATCACCTCGAAGAAAAAAATCTGTCCAGTTTTATACCTCATTCAGATCTAAAGGTGGCATGATGGCAGACAGAATCCCAGTAGCTGGCTCACTATTGATTCCAAATTAAATGTCAATTGATTCTGTATCCAGAGTCTATATCCAACCCCTTCAATCATGGCTCCTTGATCCTTCTGCAGCTCCTAGGTCCCTCATCATTGAATGGACAGAGTCTACTATGTTTCCCAAAATATTTGGTAAAGTATTTGGAAGCTGACTTGCTCTCCAGTAGCTGAACTACATATAACTTTCCTGTTTTGCAAGGTTATTTTCGTTAGGTTTTAGCAGTCTCTAATTTAGATTTAATAAGGCAGTTTCTGCGACTGTGATTTAAAGCTCAATTGATCATCCAAATGGTTATTGATGTTTTAACACTCAGAAATCAATGTAGGTGGTATTTTATGAGCTGATAAACTTTAATAAATGACTGTTACATTTCCCATCTGGATTTATTTCCTTAGGTGTAACATAAAAAAAAAAAATAAGGAAAAACCTGGGCTGTATTTTAAATGCCTATTTATAGAAGCTTTGGAAATTTCTAGTAAAATGTATATCTGAAGCAATTAAAAAGTTGTTAGGCCTAAGTATACTTAATGAGCAACTATATTTTTTAGAATGTGTAATAAGAACTAACTCTTATTCCCTTTCCCTTTTTCAGATTTAACAATGTAATGTTACTATTTTTGCCAGGACAAACCTGGTCCTCCCTTTACATGTGACCTTCCATAAAAATAGGTCACTAAACACATAAAAATATTCAAACTGTATATCCTGACTTGCTGGTTTCTCTCAGAGCCTAGCTTTCCGGACTTACTCTGAAACTTCTGTAATGATCAATTACACTCAAATGGGTGGGATGGTATTCCTTGTCTTGATGTGGGCTGCAACCCATCTATGCTTACCCATCTTACTTGACTCTCGTTCATATCTTCCCATGGAACTTGTTCACAGTGGGTTGACCCAATGTGTCAATTGCTGGCATAATGTTTTCTCAACATTCCCCCAGATTCCAGTGTAATATTCAGGCTTTCTTATCTCTTTCTCTAGCCACATGACCAGTCCATCTGTCTTGCTCATACATTTCTTAGAACCAGACATCCTTTTCACTGCTTCACTTTCATAATTCCTTGCTTATAACCTGTTGCCATCTGCTCACACCTATCATTCACTTCTCCATTGCCCCTTGGGTAATTTCATCTTCCATAGAAAAATCATGGAATATTCTTTGGAGATTCCATAACTTGCAACCATATGATAACACTAGAAGAATAGAAGGATAGGGTCTGGAACTGTGATTTCATTGATATAGAGGTGAGGAAATTCCCTCTACCTGCACTTGCACTGCAATGATTAATCTTGGGCTATTTCCTAGAGCACTGAGAGGTTGTGACTTGCCCAGAGTCACACATCTACTATGTATAAGAGGCAGGATTTGAACTCAGGTCTTCCATTTTGAGGCCAGATCTCTATGTATTATTCCATGCTATCTATCTTCCAGAAGAAAATCAGTTATTGAAAGATGGTCCTTTGTTTCAAAGAGAAGATTGGGCTCCTTAAAAGAACTTTAACATTTTCTAAAGGCAATCCAGTCTGGTTTTCTCCTTCTATTCAATTCTGGGCCCAGTTCATTGACCATCTGTCATGTCTATTTAAGATCTCTTTTTTAATGCTTAAGTCCTGGCTTATCTATTCAACTTCATTTTAGAGTCTGGACAAATACACATTATTCACCCACATGGGGCAGCTAGTTGGTGCAATGGATAAAGCACTGGCCTTGGAGTCAGGAGGACCTGAATTCAAATCTCACCTCAGACTCAGACACTTATTAGTTGTGTGACCCTGAGCAAGTCACTTAACCCCAATTGCCTTAAAACATCCTGGGCCATCTCCAGTTGTCCTGATATATATCTTTCTACAGGATCCAGATGACTCAGGAGGAGAGAGTGAAGTTGGTGAACTGGCACAGCCATCCCGCCCTTAAATCCAATTCAGTGCAATCATGACATCACCCCATGCCATGGTCCTCTTCAAGAATGAAGGACAGGGACAGCTAGGTGGCGCAGTGGATAGAGCACCGGCCCTGGAGTCAGGAGTACCTGAGTTCAAATCTGGCCTCAGACACTTAACAGTAACTGGCTGTGTGACCCTGGGCAAGTCACTTAACCCCAATTGCCTTACTAAAAAAAAAAAAAAAAAGAATGAAGGACAAAAACCATTCATCCTCATGGCTTTCCCTAAGTGGATATTTTGGTCAAACTTTTCCCCTATAATTAATATGTAATAATTATGCAGAAGGCTTTGCCATGTTCTGGGGTATGATGAAGTCAGTCGAGTGTTAGTTGCTGTTTAGAATCTCCTCCATCACAGTGCTGAATACCTTTAGTGAACATGCATCTCTTTGTTGTCTGTCTTCCTTGATATAAATAACTAGGAGTTTGTCAAACAAAGTTATCTCTCTTATCTATTACAAGGAATCTTCTAAAATTCTGACATATCTATCCATGGAAGATGCAGCCGTAGCGGAGCCTGGAAGGCACCATTTTTCTCTACTGAGTCTAATGAGGTTTGGGTCATCTGTACACAAAAGCATTCTAAGATTGCACATTCTCCCCAATTTTTGGTAAACTGTGATGGAGAGGTAAGCACAGTATGGTGGACAGAGTGCTGGACTTGGAGTCAAGAAGACATGGGTTCAGTTCTTACCTCAGATACTTACTCTCTCTTGAATGTAGCTCAACAGAAATGCAGGTCCATATCCTGAGGCCACTCATGGTGACTTAGCTTAATCTAGGTTCAAATGCAATTTCTGCTCCTTATGACTCAGGCACAAGCCTTGAATGGGTCATTTCATTTCTGTGGGCCAATAGAATAAGGAGATTGTATTAGAGGATATCTATCATCTTTTCCAGATGGAAATCAATGATCCTATAATAATCCTACATTGATTAAAAAGACTCTCAGGCCTTTCTGAATTGTAGAAAAGATGACTCCCATTGACAGACAATACAGCATAAGCTGAGCTTCCGGGACATTAGAGGAGAGAAGGTAAGCATTCAGAATACTTCCCAAGATCTTCTGGCCAGGATTTTCAAGGGTTTCTTTCCAATTTTATAAAGCTGATTTTGGGAAGGATGTTCCACTTCCACCTACACACATCAAAGGAAGGTGATAGAACCAGCACCTTGGACAGGTGTCCCAAATATAGCCAAAGCTACTTTTCTCCCAAATAAAGAGAACATCAAGGAAAGACTCCGATTTCCTCACATGGTCCCCATGGTGATGATGCATACACACCTTGGCAGCAAGCAGTGGGTTAAAAGCAGTAAACAGAATCAAATGTAATGAACAAGATGGCAGATCAAGAGAAATGGGGAGAAGATTGCTGAAAATGGGGGGCTTTGCTTTTGCAAATAGGATTTTTCATCATTTTCATTTAATACCCTTTTCTGTGAAAGGCTGGGGAAGTCACAAAAACACCACTAATGATTCCCATCTGTGATCTAATCTATAATAACAAGATGACTGATATCATTAGGCAGTGTAATCTTCTATCAAATGCTTTGCTTAGACTTTGAAATCAAACCCATTGAGGCATATGGTTTCTCCCAGTCCTGGCCCACAGAAGATGAATCTGTCATTAGAGCTGTAAGGAAAAGGAACAAAACATGTTTTCCATAAAGCTAAACGACTTGGGTAAGGGCAGGAATTGCCTTTCCCCCAATTTGCAGACTGGCTAGTTGGCAAAATAGTTGAAGTTTGTGACAGGCAATGAGAGCTATGGGGGGAGGGGCATGCTAGCTGTGTGACCTCCAGCAAGTTACTTGAGGATGGTTAGGGTGAAATAAAGACCTGTGAGGAGATAAGATGTCTGTCATTAAGTATTTGAATATCTGTCATGTGGAAGATGGATGACACATATTCCACTTGGCCCCAGAGGGTAGAACTAGGAGCAATGAGTTGCAAGGAAGCCAATTTAAGCTTGAGACGAGGAATAACTTCCTAACAGTTAGAGGTGCTCTAAAGTGGAATGGGCTGTCCTAAGAGTTACTGGATTCTTCATCATTGGATATTTCCAAGCAAAGGGTAACTGACCTTTTACTAGATAGGGATTCCTGTTTGGACACAGATTGAACAAGATGGTTTCTGAATTCCTTTCAAATTCTGTCATTTTGTGATTCTGTGAGCCTCAGTTTTCCATCTGTAAGTGGGATAGAGTGCAGATATGGAATTTATTGCTGATTGCAGGGCTTGGCAGCTAGTTATCATTTCAATCAACCTGGTAGTTGATTAGAGCAGACAAGGCTACATTCCTAATCCAAGATACCATGTTGATCTAAATTCTTCAATTTAATGCTTCAAAATTTATGTCCTTTACCCAAGATGAGGGGAAATAAACCCATATGCAAATCTGTGAAGAATCTGCATGCCCAGACTTGTGTTAGGTGCTATTCAAGGGAATAAGGAGGCATAGTTCCTGTCCTTAAGGAACTAAAAGTCTAAAAGGAAAATTCCTAAGAAACCAGAAGAGAAGGCAGAGTTTTCAGGGAATGTGGAATCATCAATTAGTCACTTGGACATAAACCAACCACCATCCCAGGAAAAGGCTGAAGGGAACTCTCTACTGTCCCCATTTTCTTTAAATCTGCCCCTCCCTCCAGCTGTGCCATTTAGCTGACATGTGTCTCAGGCATCATCTCTGAAGGACCCTATCCAATACCAAACCTATGATTCTATGACTTCACAGCACTCTATCTCTATATCAGAATGCAGTAGGCCTGAAAAGTGGGCAGAATGAAATGATTGGCTGTGCTGGATCTGCTCACTTCATGGTCCTAATCCTCTAAGAGGGAGGAGGGAGTCAGCTCAGATGAGAGACATAAAAGACAGGTAGAAGCAAAGCTCACCATGGGTGCGTTAGGTCAGGAAATCAGAAAAACAGTACTCTTCAAGTGTAAATCACATTAAAGTCTTTTAAAGGAGCCCATCAGAAGTGGAATCTTTTAAAAATAATTATCCTTTATTGTGGTGTTTCTAAAGAAACACCAATAATAAAAATGACATGATACAGAGTGGGGGCTATTACAATATAAAAAGAGAAAGATTCAGTTCCATCTCACCTGCAGATGAGGCATTGCATGGTAAAAACCTATAATTACAGAAGGCTTTGTTTGAGTTGTTTCTGAAGCAATAGTTATTGTCTATCCCACACAGAGGAGGACAAGACTGCAAGGGCATTCGGAGGTGGAAGAAACCTAAAAGTGATAGGAAAGGAAGGAGAAAGGGAAAGACAAAAGGCAAAAAAGTGATGTAGTCAATGGAGCAGACTGGAACAAAGTAGAAGATAAGATGCCACCGTAGAGCCAGATGCAAAAAAAGATGAATACCAAACACCCTCTTCCCTTGGTTGCAGATTGGAGGATCTTAGCTTGAGATCTCAAAGGAAGCTTAGAGATCACTAAAAACAACAGAGGAGGATACTGAGTCCTGGGAACAGTAAGTGGCTTGCGTACAAGATGATCCAGGGAGTAAGAATCAAAGGTAGAATTTGAACTCCGGTCCTCAGATGCTAAAGTTAGCATACCTTCTACTGCACTACACAACAAAGGCAGTTTGTAAAGTGGGAAAAGTGTTCAATGTGGAGCCAGAGATCCTGTACCCAAGTCCTAACCCCATCATTTAGTAACCAGGTGACTCTAATTAAGTGTCATAAACAACCAGAACCTCATTTTCACCAAACAAATGGCAAGAATTTGGCCCACCTCATAGGAAGATCTCGTGAGGATTAAATTGAGGTAATGTGTATGAAATGTTTTGCAATTATAAAGCCCTACAGAAATGTCAGCTGATATTATTATTAATTATTATTATCATAATTACTACACGAACCCTACTGTACCTAAAGTTAGGATATGAAGCTTGGCATTCCTCAGAACCTATCCAAGAGAACCAACAAAGACATTCATCCCTATGCCATTTCGTGACTTGGCAGAAAAGTCATCTAATATGCAGGTTACTGTAAGGAGACAAATTTAGGCTAGGTTTCATGAAAAATTTCTTAACAATGAGGAAGTTGTCTCAAATGGACTGAGGAGATAGAAGTGTCTCCTTTCATAACCTCCTCTCCTCCCTCCTCCCCACACAGGTCATTGAGAAGAAGCTGAGTGTTAAGGTGAGAATTCTGATCAGGTATTGGTTGCACCAGATGGTCATTGAAGTCCTTTCCACCTCTCAAAATTCTGCATCTCTCCGATAACCCAGCAGAGTAGTATTATCAAGTTTTAATCATCAAGGCAGGGCAGGATTCAAAAAAGTAAAGAAAGAAGAAAAGTTTGTATTAATATGTCCTTCACTGAATGATATACATATGAATAATAAATATATGTATCTATATGTGTATATATGTATTTATAAATAAAATATATTTGCATTATACATACATATATATATATATATATATATATATATATTCACTGGTTTTTTTCCATCTCCCTTTGCCTAGTCTTGATGCACTTACTCCCTATCCCATCCCAGTAAGTGCTAAATCTTGTGTCTCATCCCCACAGTCTTGCTTTCAGCTAGTTGTCATAGTTAGAAAGGATCTGATAAACTAATCCCCACTAAGGTATTAACTGAGAAGGAATTGAGATGCTCTCTCCTAGTCCCACTTTTATATAAATGGCAGCTAACAAAAATTGTAATCACTATCATAATCATACTAATCATCAACGAACAGATGACAAATCCAAGTATTGCAAATATAAACCTCAAATTATCCTTAAGCATTAACGACAAATTCTACTGGAACTAGACCATTCTCACAGATAAAACTCTTGTCTACAATCCCCTGGATTCAACATTGACCCATAAAAATTAGAGAACAGGAATTTTAATAGCTGTTACCATTCAAAATACTCATATCTTTCAAATTAGGTGTCATAAAAAAAAATTTCAAAATACAGAGACCTAGAAAAAGAAATCAACGCTACACTGGGACAGAATGAAGTCCATGTCATTCCTGATCTCTCGTCTGCTATTCTTCAGAAGACAACCTCAGTTAAGTCACCAGAAAATGAATTTTCATCGCAACACTTGTTCAATTTGAAAAAGCAGTCAGAGGCAAAGTGGTATGATGGAAAGGATGTTGGCTCTGTGGTCAGAGAACCTTGGTTCTAACTTCAGCCTTGATACCTGCTCCTCAGAACAGCTAAGTTGTATAGTGGATGGAGCACTGGACTTGCAATCAGGAAGACTCCTCTACACAAGTTCAAATCCAGCATCTGTGACCCTTGGCGAACTACTTATCCACGTTTGCCTCAGTTTCCTCATCTGTAAAATGAGCTGGAGAAGGAAATAGCAAACAACTCCAGTGTCTCTGCCAAAAAACAAAACGAACGAAACAAAACCCCAAAAATGGCATCATAAAGAATTGGACACGACTAAAACAACTCAACAACACCTACTCTTCTTGTGATTTTGAGTAAGCCAATTAAATTCTCTGGACCTAAGTCTTCTAATTTGTAAAAGGAGACTGAGATTAAATTATCTCTAAGGTTCTTTTTTTTTTCTACCAGCTCTAAATCTATGATCCTGTAATCCACCTGCACAATCAATAAATCGATAAATGATGAAGAGAACAATAGTAAGATAGTGACACAGCTCCAGACCATTTATTTCTGGATTCCACTGAATGTATGATGAAAATAGATTAAAAATGATAACAAAGACAGCAATGGTAGTGGTAGTAGGGATGATCATGATGATGGCCATAATCATGATGGGCCAATGTTAGAATATAATACCTTTAAAATTCAAGAAATTTAAAAATGTTATTCAAGAATATTTAATGGTAAAATTCCAGGTCCTTGGTATTGGCAGGCCAATGAGACATTTTTTAAAGGGGAAAGTCTACCTGAAAAACATCATCATGCTCTAAAGATGTCAACCCACTCATAGGATTATGGGATTTAGGGTTGGAATGATATCTTAGCAATCATCCTCCTCCACACCCCTTTTCTGATGCCCCAACCTCCTACCTCCCACCTCACAAATTGTCAGTCCTTTACCCCTCCCCCAAGAAAAAGCCTTTCTTTTGACTTTGTATATACTTTGAATTAACTTGTTTGTGTAAGAGCAGTGTGTCCCCTTTATAAGGTAAAATCCTCCAAAAAGGAGCAATTATTCTTAATCTTTGTGCCCTTGGTGCCTAGGACAATGCTCAGCACACTTAATAAAAGCTTATTGAGGGGGCAGCTAGGTGGCACAGTGGATAGAGCACCGGCACTGGATTCAGAAAGACCTGAGTTCAAATCCAGCCTCTTACTAGCTGTGTGACCCTGGGCAAGTCACTTAACCCCTATTGTCCCACAACAAAAACAAAAACAAACAAACAAAAAAGCTTATTGAATAGAATTAAGTTGAAATTCCTTATTTTCTAGATGAGAAAACCAAAATATCGGTAGAAACTTCTTTGTCTAAATTCACATAGGTAGTAAGCAGCTGGCCTAGTATTTGACTTGTTATTTGACTTAAGCCTCAGTATGATTTCTACTAGGCCGAGAAAGTCCAATCCTGCATCACTTTTATCAAGTGAACATGTTTTCTCATTCTCTGGCTTTTAATCCTCTCATTGAATAATTGTGTGCATTTGCAATGTGAAATAGAGGCCATCAAATTAGGCAGATATGACAGACTGTGAAATAGAGGGCAAGGAATCTGCACCCTGCTTTTCTTTGTAGCTTCTGTTTTCTCAGGCCTAATGCTGCTAATGATGACCACACAGCCTGGCTGCTGTCTTTTGATTGGTACCCACAAGCCAGTAACTCATAGTGGGGAGTGGCTGCACTTTCCCAGTCCTTCCTGATTAAAAGGAGAGGGGCAGGGGCAGAATTGGGGAATGAGGATCATCTGTTTCTACCCTCCAAGTTGGAGGTCCACCATGAGACTTTGGAAAGAAATTCACTTCCCCCTCCTCCCATTATCAAACTAGTCTGGCTTGAAATTTTTCTATTTTGACCCCTCTAGCCCACAAGGCACCACTGTCAAGAGTGGTAGGCATTCATTACTACCAGACAGACGTTCATTGGTCTATATGCAATCCACTCATACACTGAGCCTAATTGTTAAAGCCAGGTGCAATTTTACCTCCTCTCCCTCAATGGCTCTCCCCTCTGTTCCCCAGTTCCCAGCTGTAAGCTATCTAGACTGGCTGCAGAAGTTCTGAATTGAGCAAGCTAGAGTATATCTAATTAGGAGAGACCAAGATGGCAAGGGGACTGAAGATAGTGTGATATGAGCATCAGCTGAAAGATTGGAGGATATTTGGGCCACAGATGAAAAGAGTAAGAGAGGACATGAGAATTATCTTCAAGTATTTGAAAGGCTGTCAGATACAAGAGAGATTGAACTTGCTTTTGTTGGACACAAAGGGTAAGACTAGGAGCAATGAGTGAAAGATGCAAGGAGAAAGATTCAGATTTGACACACAGAAAAACCTTCTTAACAGTTAGAACTGTGCAAAAGTTTGAATAAGTTGCCTTGGAAAATAATAGTTCCTTGCTTATTAAAAAGTCTTTAAGCAAAAGCTAATCAGAAATGTGACCTCTGACATACCTTGCAACCCTGACAGTCTGTGGTTTAGTGACCTGTTTATGAAGTTTCTGCTCAGCTCAAGAATTCCCACTCCCACTGATGATTCTGCTCCCTTGGACTCAGTGGTTTGTAGCACCACAGCTTCATATTCCAGCCACAGCTCTGCTTTTCCCATGAATTGCTACAGAGTCTCATCCTCCTCAGATTCTCATTGACTCCTACATGGCCACCTGGAGGACTGAATACAACATGCAACCTTTACTTATCTATACATGGGGGAATATTTGTGTGGCATAGTGGAAAGAGCACATGGCTAACAGTTAAGAGACTTGCTTTCTATTCTTGGCTGAAGAATAGACTTGACGTGAGTAGTAGACATGACCTTGAGTAAATCACAAATGCGTTAGGATTCATCTTCTATATTGGTCAATGAAGAATGTTACCCCAAGTCTTGGAAGGTTTAATACCATTTTGTGGGGAAACTGAAGCCAACCCATTACTCCTCCAAAGATTTTGAAACTTGAATTTCTAAGGTGGAGTTGATCACTGAATTGCCAGGAAGATGAGAAACTTAATGTTGCCATGTAGCCTGCTATTGCATCTTCAGGATTTTTGGTCCTTTCTATTTGTCCTGTGGCTGCACTCTTGTATATGTGTGTTGTCTCCTCCAGATAAAATGGTAATTTCTTGAGAGTAGAGACTGCCTTGTTTCTCTGTCTATATTATCAGCACTTAGTAGAGTGCTTGACACATGGTAAATGCTTAATACATGTTTCTTTCATTTGTTCATTCATTCCTCATGCATCATTGCTCCACCATGAAGTAATTTTGTATCCTTGCCAGGATACTATTGATGATGATGATGATGATAAACATCATTCTCAGATTGTTTGATAGAATTCATATAAAAGGGGTCCTAGGACAAATCACAATTTTTAATTTATTATTTGCACAGGCAGATAAAATCATTGCTTTTTTGCAATTGAATAAAGGTACTAGGAAGCAGGCTCATCTTCTATAAACTCACTAAAAGCATCCCTCTTACAACTCCAGTTGTGTACAGAAAAAAAGCATCTGCACCTCATTCTGTTCCCATGAGATTTTAATTTCTTCTCTAAAGGTTCTCTATTACAAAAGTTTGTATTCTACACTGTGTGGAGATTATTAGTATTCAGTGTGGTGGCACCTATTTAAAACATTGTTCTTAAGTTTTTATGGACAATTGCGGGTAACAGTTTGATCTGTTATAATGGTCTAGTTCCAGTAAGTTTTACTGATTGAGTTTTCAGATCTGTATCTACAGTCAAGTGATTTGTCATCTTTCAGTTCATCAAAGATGGTGAGCTTCTGATGAAAAATCCTATTGACCAGGTTATGTCTTGTGAGGTAATAGTCATATATATATAATGGTTTATGGTTTACAGATCATCTTCATGACACCCCCATGGGATTAATTATTTCATTCTACAGATGAGGAAACTGAGACTCAGAAGGACTAATTTATTTCCCCAATATCACATAGCTAGCCAGTGGCTGAGCAGAAACTTGAACCCAGAGCTTCTGACTTCAGAACAACCCATACAAATATATCATTATTTGGATCACAACAGGATTATTACAGAAAAAAATCTCATGGAACCATTTCTCATTTTCATTAGCAAGACTATGCCTTTGGCCATGAAAAGCACTTTTTCTGTGAATGTGAGGTGTAGACATCTCTTTAAAAACAGCCTTCAAGATTCTTTTTTATCCTTACATCCACCAATCAAGCTTAGATTGGCAAAGGATTCTTGGGCATTGTTCTCCGTGATCATCAATGGTATCCACTGTGCCAGCAGCATGGGCACCAGAAGGAAAATAATGGAAGAACATTCTTCAGTCTTCTAAGATGTGTTTCCCTCCTCCTCACCCCAGTACTTCCTACCTCTCAGCACCAGAGCTAATGAGAAAGAATTGTGTTTGGTTAATGCTTGCCAAGGCAGTATGACTGTTTGTTTGTGCCCTTCCTACTGCACATTCTGTCCTGGAGAATTGAGTGCATCATTTCTGATTTGCCCATTTGGAACTTCTAGCAGCTTTGGCAGTGATACCCTAATCCCCTTGGCATACATACAGAACACCCTTCTCCCTTCTTGGTTACCATAATGTTCTAACCAATAAATGGGGCACATTTTATGAGCTTATCTCTTCATTATACTAATGGATGTAGAAACACGTGGTGTCTCTATTTGAGCAGTTGGAGAAGTTGGAGAAAAATGATGGCTTTCTTCACTGTGGTTTTGGCAAATCTTAGGAGATGTAGGTGAAAAAAAAGAAAGCCAGATGGTTCTATCAGAGAGATTTCTAATTGTTTCCCTTTGCTTTATTTCTTTGCCACCTTTTAAAATCCCAGAATCTTAAGGTGGCAAAGCTAGAAGGAGCCTTGGAGATCTTCTGTCCGAGGTCCTCAGTTTACAGATGAGGAAAGTGACGCTTGGAGGAGGAAAATTACCTTGACCAAGTTGATGGCAATTCAACAGCGGAACCATGGTTTTGTACTTGTCAAGTTATTCTGGAAGAAATTCTCTGATGTGACAAAAATGCACCCCTCCTTTTGGTGGAGAAGTAGAACAAGGGTGCTGAATGTTGTATATACTATCATCTGGATACCTGTCTTATTTGGTTTTGCTTACTGTTTTTCCTTATGACAAGGGATAAAGATGGGAATTCTGAGAAATAACCATAGTGTAAAAGCAAGATATTTATGAAAAAGTATATGAACAATTATTTGCTTTCAAAATGAATCAATATGGTAATACCACACTAGTCTAGTCAATTTACATTCATGACTTTAGGGTCCACATGATTTGTAGTGATGGGAAACCACTTGGTTTCAACTTCAGAGATTTAACTTATGGTTAACTGATTGAAGAAAATGAAGCATCATGACTGACCAAAAGAGCCCATTTGGAACAATATCCAGATTGTGTTCTTGTTTTCCTAATAAGTCCTCAGCTACAAAAACCCATGGAGGGGTGAGTATCTAGGAAAAGGGAGCAATCAACAGTGTCAAATTCAGTGAAGGGATCAAGAAGTATAATAGTTAAGTATAGGGTTTCAACAAAACAAATCAGATAAAAATTGATGATAATAACTGACATGTAATATTTCAAAGTTTATAGAGACCTTTACACATATTATCTTATTTGATCCTCACAACAATCCTGAGACATGTCTGCATTTTTGAGGTGAAGAAACTGACATGGAAAGTGGTTAAGTGAGAGGCAGCTAGGTGGCCCAGTGGATAATGCACCTGCCCTGGATTCAGGAAGACCTAAGTTCAAATCCAACCTCAGACACTTGACACTTACTAGCTGTGTGACCCTGGGCAAGTCACTTAATCCTCACTGCCCCACAAAAGAAAAACAAAAAAAGAGTCATGGACAATGATGCCAGAGGGGTATAATGTAAAAAAAATACAACCAGGTCTTGATCATTTGTTGGACTTAGATATAGTCAAGGAGTTCCCCAAATACCCATGCATGATGATTTGAAGAGCTACAGGAAGAGGAAGGTGTATTGTTCGGGATTGGTTAGCAATGGTCTTTCAAAGCATCCGTCTTCAGATTTGACACAAATAACTGCCCTAGGGGTTCAGGCAAGTGCAGTCTCCTACTTGGTGCATGGATACATGGGTTGCAGTCATTTCACATCAGGACAGTTCCCTGAGGCAACCCCAGGTCAATGGTGTTATAGTCAGGGCAGGGAGGTAGGAGGTGATGAACAAATACATCTAGTTGGTTTTCTGAGCTAAGGTGTTATAAAAAAAGGAGATGGTGGAGTCAGCAGCTCAAATAGAAAGTACAAGCATGTGGAGTGGAAGGTCCCAGGCAAAGATAGGACATGGGTATTATTCATGAAGAATGAGCATGTCCAGTGTCCAGAGCAATGGTAGCCTGACACCTTGATGATAACAGAGAGGTTCTTAGGCTCCAGCTGTTTTGGATGAGAACACTCAGTTTATAACTTAGTAACATTTATGTGTGTGTGTGTGTGTGTGTGTGTGTGTGTAAAGAGAGAGAGAGAGAGAGAGAGAGAAATCCCTCACAACAACTCTGTGAGTAGGTAGCACAAGTATTATAATTCCCATTTTACAATTGAGGAAATTAAGGCTCTAGGAGATTAAGTGGCTTGCCTGGGATTCACCTAGCTGATTAGTATCTAATGTGAGATTTGAAACTAGGTATCTTGACTCCAATTATGTCCCCATTATGCCAGGCCACCAAACCTAGTTTTTAACCGATGCTTCATGAAAACAATTCCCAAGTGTGCTACATGTAGTGGGACCAACAGTAGTATGATAATTACTTTCTGGAATAATTCATTTTTGTCTATTTTTTTAAAAAAAGAATCATTTATGGGCAAATTACTCATTTTGACAGTTTGTGAATGACTTGATATCCTCAGGCAGTTTCTCTGCTGGCCAACCCTCCCATCCCCAGTTCCAGGCAAAGACTCATCTGGGCTCTATTTTAGTTCACCATGAATTCTAATTCCCCCAATGAGGTAAAACTTCGAGGGGAGTTGACAGAATAATCAGGAAGCTATCTATTATGGCAGAATCTGCAGGCTATCAATATTCAGTTTTGCTCTTCCAGACTTATAAAAGAGCTTTTAGTGCATAAGCCTTGAACGAAGATTTTGGTCTATGAACCCAAGGATCTAGGCTTATCCTTAGGAAAAAGATTTTAGGAAGAAAATAAATGACCCAGACACAGTACAAACAATCCACTCATGGCAAAGGGCAGGACTTAGTGCCTCCTAATGTAAAAGGGAAGGTTCCTTTGTCAATGGTTTGCACATGTCCCTTCTGTACATAACATTGTTCTTGAGTAGTAAGTTAATGGGGCCTCAGCACCATCTGGAATTTTTGGCTAAATGCTTCTCCAACACCATAAGGTAAAAAGCCAGTCATAAGAAGCAATGGTTTCGACTCATTGTAATGAACTAGCACAGATTCAGAAGTCAATAACTGTTTGACACTCTGGAAAGAATCCTTGGGCTGGCATTTTCAATGCCTTGGAACTCCTTTTACTCCAGCAGATGATACAATGATGCAACGGCTTGACAATTACTCCCTTTTGTAAAAGAAAAATAAACATGTTGGAAATAAAAGAGTCCTAGAAAGACTTCAAATTCTTGTTGGTAGGAAAAACATTGGGGCTATTTTGGAGTAAGTATATTAAAGATAGCCCAGACTTTTTATCTTAGGTGGGCCAAGCATTAATGCAACCACCTAAGAATGGATAGATGCTTGAAACTATGATTTCTCCTGTCTCATTTCATCATTTTTTCACCTCCTGCATTAATAACCTATTCTGATATTACCGTGAAGCATGAAAATGATTCTGATTTTTTGGGGGCGAGGCAATTGGGGTTAAGTGACTTGCCCAGGGTCACACAGCTAGTAAGTGTTAAGTGTCTGAGGCCAGATTTGAACTCAGGTCCTCCTGAATTCAGGGCCAGTGCTCTATCCACTGCACCACCTAGCTGCCCTGATTCTGAATTTTTTAAGTCAATGACAGCAAAGAATAAGGTCTATATTTCCATCCAAGCTGGAAAGTAACTTAAGACCATAGGTTTAGAGATAAAAAAAAGACTTCAGAGGTCTTCTCGTCCAAGCCTTTGATATTACAGCTAAGGAAACAGAGTATCAAGAGATTAAAGATTCACATAACTAATAATATTAATCACACAGGTAATAAATATCAGCCGGGGTTGCTGACTCCTGAGCACATATTCTTTACAAGTTTGGCAAAGAGCTGTGTTTGTTATCAGAGGGTCTGAAATTTGCTGAATATGAAGAAGTTTTGGTAAAGGATACCAGAAGGTTGCCCATCAGGTGATGAATTACTGTGAGGAAAAAAAAAAAGATGATCTCCTGTTGTCATTTACCAAAATTTCTTTAGGGGATGTCAAGGATTTTAGTAATACCTGGGAAAATGACTCATTGTCTAGTGCAGTGCTTCGCACATAAGATACCCCAAATCAATATTTGTGGGATGAATATAAAACAAAGGAGGATCTTGTTTAAAAAATATTTCAGGAAATTCCACGTTGTTTTGATACATCATCTACATCATTTCTTCCATATTCCACGTTACATGATTTCCCCAGGGCTGACACTCCTCCACCAGCAGAAAGCTGACTCCCTGGATCCCTGGGAACAACTCATCACGGAAATATTTTGCCATGCATGTAGTTCTAGACTGCAAAGGGCTCATGAAGTAGCAGGAATCCTAAACACAAAGAAATAATGGGCTGGTATGATTAACTAAAAACATCCCTTGAAGACTGACAACTAGGCTCCTTTGTGGTGTCATTGAGAACAGTTGTTGATGAGTTTGGGTATAGACAGGTTTGGCACAGATTTTTCCCTGCAGTAAGAACAACAGTGATCAATGATTGGTATATTACCGAGGATACATATGAATGTGGGCTATACTCAATGGCCTTTGAGATCCATTCCACCCTTAAATTCTGAGTCTCTTTATTGACAGACTACAGACAATGGATATTGGTGCCTCTTAACCCCTGCCCTCTTCACATGCTGTAATCAGCTCCCTAGTAGAATATAAGCTCCTTGAGGACAGGACAATTATCTTACTTTTGTATGCATATCCCCAGCTCTCATAATTTGGGATCTTAATAAATGCCTATTTAATTAAATCAAATAGAAATAGCACAAATAGGTTAGCACTCCAGAAGAACTTTGCTGAGGACACCTGATTTATTTAGTTGCCTAGGCTCTTTGTGTTATTGTATTCTCTTTATTTCTCCCTTCCTTCCTTTCTTTCTTTGTTTCTTCCTTCCTTTATTTTTCATTCTTGCTTGCTTTCACTATTTACCCCCTCCTTCTTGCCTTTATTTTTCTTACTCATTCCTTTCTTTTTCTTTTTTCTTCCTTCTCTCTCTCTCTCTCTCTCTCTCTCTCTCTCACACACACACACACACACACACACACACACACACACACACACACAGCAAATAACACATTTCTAGTTTTCAAGTGAATTTGGTACAATGGCTAAATCCAGATGGAAGATACTGACAGCCTATAAAATGCAATGATAACTTCCTGTAGTCAGGCTGTTCTAATGGTCCAAATGCCTTCCTATGTAGATGAGCCAA